>NW_027526445.1:27792100-28392100 GCF_048455015.1 Haemaphysalis longicornis | reverse complement strand
TGCAGAATGGGATACTAGGCTACAAAAGTAAAAAAAACTTTGAAAACATTCACGGCTTAGTGAGATACGCCGTGCTGATACCTGGCTAAGAATAGGACGACGGACAATAGTGACACAGGCCACATCGCTAAACTTTTAATAACTAGACAACCATTCGGTGCCCACAAAAGTGCAACCAGTTACCGTGACAGTCCCAGCACGAGCTACAGAGATATATAATCGGTTTTATTTAAAAAGTAGGAAAATATACTTCTAACCACTGTTGTGGTCCCAATGTTTTCTGAAATTCAAACAGCACGGGGTTGCTTACATTTCGCATGTCCGCCAAAAGGTCACTGTTGTTTGCGGAGCACACACGAAGCAGTTTTTCGTCTTACAATTGTAATACAAGTATAAGAATAGTATTAAATTGTGTTAGGAGAGGAAGGGCTGGGATGAAACTTCAGCGGCCTGTTTGAACAGGTGAGGTTCATGTGGCTATACACTTTAGAAAGCTAGTAGGTTACCTTCGGAATGTCATGACGTCAGTGGATCTCACCACAAAACCAGCATCTTAGCCGGTTTCTTCAGCACCGCTCCTATGAAAAGCAAAACCGACAAACACTGGCTCAACATCACTGCAGGCATGCGCGGCAACGTCGCCCGCTGGACATTGCTGTCACTCTCTTGCGCTTTTTAAGTGGCTCTCTGTGCCCAACTTATACAAGTATGATGTGCTACCTGCACCGGAAGTAGCCATCGCCCCGAGTTCCTAAGCGGCTACACTGTAACGAATCGACAATGAAAGGCAAGGTCTGAGGGATATAAACAGCTCTCGCTCACCAGAGAAGAATCTGGCCACCATGGTGTAGGGGCTAGCTGCCACCACCCATAAATAACCGACTCAACTCACGGCCCTAAGTCCCCAGCAGCTGCAGAAAACTGTCCACGGCGGCGGTCAGAGCAGCAATACCGCAAAGGCTGCTAAAAATCACAGGGTACCGACCCGGCAGGCCGCCGTTGGAAATTTACCCTGGCAGTGTTCGACTCCCGCACTCTGTGCAGCGAGGGAAGCTTAGCTGTACTACTAGAAAAGCTTTCGGACGTTAGGCTGGATATTGTAGGATTAAGAGAAGTCAGGAGGACAGGAGAAGGCTTCAAGGAGCTCACTAGCGGGCATATTCTATGCTGAAGGAACAAGGAGGGGGAGAAACTTTATTTACAGAAAGAAGTACGAGAAAAAGCACAGGAGATTCACGGCATTAGCGAGGCAGTCGCAGCTGTTGTGAACAGGCTAAACAAGTGATACAGGGTAAAAATAGTAAAGGACTGTGCGCTAACTACCAGCTATGATGGTTAAACCTTAGATAGCTTCTACGGCGACGTCGAATCATCAATGAAGCACGCCACAACGCCAATCGATTGTGATGGGAGACTTCAATCGAAAGGTCGGTGAGAAGCAAATAGGGGAAATATCAGTTGGAAACTTCGGAAGACAATTGACTCAGTCGAGTAGATACCTTGGTTGGATTCGCCGAGAGATTTACCCTGAGGTTTATGAACATGTTATTATTAAAATGTAAGAATAGGGAATAGACAATAAATAGTCCCGAAGAGGCAACAAGAAACAAAATTGCCTTCATTTTAGGGGACTACCAGGATATAGTAGACGACGTAGAGTTCTGAGTAATATTAGGTGCAGCGATGATACAGTGATTATATGCAACCTAAGGCTAAATCTCAAAAGCGGAAGAAGGAAACTGGGGAAAACTGGGAAACCCCGTAGGAGTCGAGGAGAGCCAGATCGCAGGAGGTTAAAATATCTCTTCAAAGCAGACTTGCCGTTCTGAACGACGGGAACGAAGTCAGAGTAAACAAGCTAAATGGATACCAAACATTTAGACTCAGTCAATCAGCAAAAGCTGTGGGAGAGGCAAGATGTAGGAAACGAACTGGAAAACTAACTTAGATAACGACGTAACTAATAGCCAAACGTAATACAAATAAAGTGTCTAGTTCGGTGGACAGGGATGAATTAGCCTAGTTGTCGAAACGAATTTAGAGAAGTTAAATGACATTCGTGCATATAACATGGCGGTGATCGAGGAAACAAATCAAATACGGGAAAAGGTGGAATCAACTAAGGGAACGTTATGCTCCGCAAACACAAGATGTATGCACTAAAATACGAGCAGTGTAACACAACACACAAATTTGACGAGAAAATTAGGGTAGCAGGACGATTCCACACCACGCTGCATACCGACGACGTTAAACCAGGCGGAAACTAGAGAGTACAAGCTGTATTTGTATTATCGCACTAGTTACTCAAATGGAAATTCGAGTCTCTAATAGGCATGACAATAGGAAAAGCTGCAGGTGACCACCAGATAACCGTGGATCATTTGAAGGAACAAGGAGTTCATCTACTGGAAATGTTTCCCTTAATGTTTTCCGAATGCTTGTAGGCACAAAAAGTGTCCATACCTCAAAAAGCCGCCGCATTATTGAGATTCATAAGAACGGCGAAACAAAGGACCTCAAAAATTACACACTAATCCGCCGACTGAGTTTTTTACAAGCTCTTTACCAAAGTAATATCCGCAGTGGGGACAGACTCGATTCCCAAAAAACTACAGAGCAGGCTAGGTTTAGTAGGAGATACTCAAAAATAGATCACATTCATGTCATCAATAAACAGGTACAAAATTCCGCAGACCTGACTAAACCCATTTATAGTTTATGAGAAATATATAAGGAAATGCACTGGCATAATTATGCTCCATAAGCGAAGCCATAAATTTCCGATCCGTAACGAAATAAGGCAGGACGATACCATGTCGCCAAAACCATTCATGGCATATCTCAAGGGGGAATTTAGAAAGCTTTACTGCGAAACGAGATGATGAAGGATAATAGGCGTACTCTTCAGCCATTGCAGGTTCGCGGACAGAATAGGCTTGGTGAGTGACACTGCAGAACAGATGCAAACATTTCTTGAGGAGTTAAAATCAGAAAGCGCGACGGTGGCAATGAAAATAAATTTAAATCAGTCTAAAATTATGAAATATTACCATGGCAAAACCACCCTCTTCAGCTTGGGAAACTAAATGCTACAACACGAAAAACAATTTAACTACCCCCGACCGTTCGTTAGTGAAAACAGCAACTACGAAAGAGAAATCCGGCGCAGAATAGGTATTGGTTGGGGAGCAGACGGCACGCACTTCAACTAGTGGATAATGGTGGTCATTACATAGGGAGCTGAAACTTCTCGCCTTACTTATTAATCTGAAATCAAACTTAGGTCGGCTCAACGGCCTATAAAACGAATAATGTTAAGAATAACAATTAGGAAACGAGCTACCTGAATAGGAGAGCAAAGTAGAGAAGTAGATATCACAGTTCAATTTAAGAAAAAATAATTGGCGGCCCATGTAGTGAGGCGAACTGACAACCTAGAGATCGGAAAATTGGCTCACTTGAGTGAGCGGCTCAGAACGGATCGGTTCACTGAAGTTAACTGGTTCATTTGAATGGCTCAGCGGTTCATTATTCCATGTTAAGCGTAATCTAAATTTTTGCCTAATTAGTGTGCAGGGACTTTTCTCTGTTTTTTGGAAACATTTCTTTTTTTCACAGCATCCGTTTTATTTGCACAGAAAAGAATAGTCTACACTGTCAATACAAGGTTTTTTATGTTTCTTTCGTATTTGAAAGTGACTCTCGGCTGATATCTAAACAAACAAATATACATATATATATTGTCAACTTTATTCGCTCAAACACCCGCTCTCTTCTAGCGAGCTTTGACGACAGAAAAATGATTCTGGAAAATATGGTACAAGAATCTGATTTTAAAGAGGAAATTTAATTTTGGTTTCTGAACAACACATTGCTTAGTTTATATTCGAAGCGAGACGGGTCCCCTCTTTGGACACCTATAATAAATGACGCGAAAGTTGCATACAAGACCAGGTTGGGTCAGCACATAACGTTCAGACATGATTTGCCCAGGGTCACCTGGTTCAGCACGGTTTTCTGATCGAACGAGCAGCGGTTGAGCGGACGTCGAGAACCGCTGAGAGCTGAGAACCGCGGCTGAACTGACGGCCCAGAAGACCTGCCTCGTTCCAGACTCGGACGAAACCTGAAGGCACACATCTGACTGTGGCAAATCAGAGGAGTTAATTTTCCTATTACTTTAAAAGTACAGACGCAGTTCGCTCACTGCTGCCATTTCCGCCTCCAGATCTGTCATTCTTTGCCGCTGCCGCGATCTCTCAACCGCCGTTCTCATAGAGCGGCTCATGAGATCCGGCTCTTCAGCTCTTCGGCTTGGTAACTTAGCAACCGAGCGGAAGAGCCAACGAACGGCTCAAAAGAAGATCGCCCTCTCCTGACTCGAATTGTCTGCTCCCAGGACAGAGGTCGCTGGAGGAATTTCGAAAATTACCCCAACTGGCCCGGCAATGCAGTTGCTTTCGCGCTCCGGAAATGGCTGGCGCAGACACCCGGCTCATTTGACCAGGCTCTTCGGCACAGTTGGCGCTTCCTCCATGGTTTGCTGTCCTGCGGCTCGCCCGGTTTGACACGTATCACTGAGCGGGCAAGAAGGGGCTCCCTCTCTCCAAAAGAACTACCGCTCACTTTCACTGAGCCACGGATCACCCGCTCTACAAAAAAAAAGCGGCTCAACAGATCCGGCTCGCTCATGAGCGATGCATCTCTAGAGCCAACCCGCAGACAAGTAGGATAACAGTTTCGATACCGTTAGGCGGGTTTAGAAGGCCGGAACGCTAACATCAAGCAGGGATGAATTATGAAAATTCGGGGGTAAACTGCGGACTGGAGAAGGGCAGGACAGGAGCCGTTGGAGTTCGATTGGAGAGGACCTTGTCCCGCAGTAGACCTGAGTAGACTGACAACAACCACGACGATTACGATGGTGACAAAATTATAAAAATGATAATGATGGAGGTGATGGCTATGATGATGGCGATAAAAAGAAAGAGGCCTAAATGTATTTTTCAAGTCAGTAGCGATGGTATTTGTTTGTGCATCTTCCGACTTCGTTGTATCGAATGCGTTGTCCTGTTCGTGCTGCAAAGCTATAGGGTCACTTGAACATCTTAGGAAATAGAGTACATTTGCAGATGTCGAGGGGAACAGGCGAGTGGGCAGGGCATCAGCGGACCTGGTATCCTTCTCGGCCCTCTCTCTCGGCAGATGTCCTGTAAGCGCCATTGTGCATCTAGTGGGCATTATTGGAGACCAAGTCGTTTCTTCGCAAGGGACACAAGATGTGGCATGCTCCCTTAAAGGGGATGCACAGCGAAAGACAACAGGGAGTGCACTCAAGCCAGTCCTGGAATGTGTTGGTGGTATGACGATAGAGAAACGCGCACCAATCAACGACGTCACAACAGTGCCTCTTAGTAGCAAAGTACTCGTCGTTGAGGTAGAAAAATAAAGAATTATATACACGAAAGCATGCGGCTTATTCTGCGCTTCCAGCAGTTCGGAAATTCATAGTGCATGTGAACGGATCCGTTGGCCCCTAAGTTGAGCTGCTGCTGAAAGTTGGGCGTCCGATTGAAACATGCTCTCAGTTACGGACGGACTAGGTCGCAGATTTCTCTCCGCAGTTGGTCCGCTGTCGTTGTGACAGCAGCGTCGTGGATGCGTTTCCCCGAGAAATAGCTAACTTGTTATAGATATCGCCTAGAACACATATGCATGGTCTTATGCATCGGGTCCACCTTAGGATAGAAAGGCGGCAAGAATGGGGGCTTACGCCCATGCCAGCGAACAGTGATTTGCCGAATCCCCTCGTCAATACGCTGTTTTTTACTCATACTTGGGCACACACGAAGAAACAGCCTCTTCATATTCCGAATCAAGATTAATCGCACCGTCAGAAGGACAATTTTGGCTCCTTACTTTTTTGCTCTCGCTGTAACTGGTTGAGGAATGCCATAAGGTTTAGATTCCAGGTCGTCAGCGGGCCCTCAACTTTCTCAAACGACTGTTAACAGACAAGGCAAAGGGAGAAAAAAGCGTGCCTTAATGAGAAATGTTTCTAACATTGGGTAAGTTTCCTTATCCGGCGGAATTGCTTTAGTTCCTCTCGGTGTTTCGGGAGAACTTCTACTGCTCTGGCGGCGTTTTTAACGGTCGTTGCTTACTTACTGGTGGCAGTCACGAAGTCTAATTTCTTTAAATTCTTCGGCAGTTGTCCGAAGACCTTTTTGTCGGTGGTTAGCATTACGTTAGGCTCGCCTGCCTACTTTCCGAAAGATTAGAACATTTGTACCCGGCACCAAACATGGTGTCATGTAGTCGAACACAATGAAGGGTTGCTTTTTACATAAGGTGTTTGCCGCAGGTTGCTGCCCGCCACAAACACGGATAAAATTACAATAGCAGAAACAGCGGTCAATATTGTGGCGTGCATGTTCACCTGTCGCTGATGTGAATACCCCACGTTAACGCAATGTGCATTTATCTCGGAAAACTCTCCTTTGCACAACTGTCATAATACACAAAAAATGCTTTCAATAAACACGGACAACGTAATGATGACAGGGCAGCTGCTTTGATATCAAAGAAGATTGCCAGGCGCTGCAAAAAAGAACAAATGGCGCTCACCTTCTAACACCACCGAAAAAAAAACCGGTGCGACCCTGTGCTGAACAAAACACAAACAAGACGAGTCTCAAAAAGTTGTTCATGACAATAATAAGTACGAAGCATTCACACTCCTTGCTTCCGGCTGCCACTAATTTGTGCATCTCACCCCCTTATTTACCATGTATGGTTGCTTCCAACGTCGTTCCCATATAAAGTACAGAAAAAAGCCTCCTACGCGGATATTGAGCGAAAGTGCGTATTACATATGCTTAACATCCGTGATTTGTGTATGCATTCATCTGTATGTTTTTTGGGGCTAAGGATTTCTGCGACCCTTATTGCAAGAGGATGCTACCCAGCACAATCTCCGGCACGTGCGACGGTGATACGATAGAGTGCTATTTCAGCCACCGTAAGCAGACGTTTTTTGTTATATTGGCACAGCCTTTATTGAAAGTACGTGTATTAAAACAGTGTGGTAAACAAACTAAATAGACAGATTTTTCAAATTACTTGGTTTGCACGGAAGTTCATGGCGATGAAGGATAACAATTTTTTTTAACCGCAAATAGCGGATGTAGATGCATCAGCATCATGGCAGGTGCTGCATCAAAATAGACATCAGAGCGGTTGCTTGCTTACGAAAACAAAACCATAACTTATAACAAAATTCACATTCTCTGGAAGTATTTTAATTTTTTTCATATATCTAAGAAATATACCGTAAGTTCAAAAGAACACTAATCGCTGAAGATATGTTGTGCGCGTGAGGAGTAACTAGGAACAATATTTGAAACCTGGCTGGCACTTCAGTTGTGCAGTAAGGGCGGAACAGTGGGGCAGGAATATACCACGGTACGCATGCGGCGCTTTTAGAACATAAAGTATCAAAAATTCAGGCATAACTGGTACCTGACCCTTTTTATATCTGCTGTTCTTCACCTGCTCCAAAATTTTATTTGCATCTGTGAACAAACCAAGCACTTCCTCTTCACCTCAGCGCCATCCACTGGTTCGTTTTGAACACGCCTACTATACCCTTGAACAACTCCTCACGTCGGCCCCATTCTTCGTCGTGGCCTGGATGCATAGTCGCTAGTTGAAACGCCAACGGCCTGGGTTTGAGCTAAATAAGTTATAACAATGTAAACGGAGCGGCGAATTGCCTCTCCCAACCAGATATAACTTTTATATGGGCTGCTGCTGCCAGCTGTTTGAATGGCGAAAGGTGGCGGCGCCTATACTCGAAGAAGGTAGACATGTGTTCCATATTCTGTGCCTTCAAAGACCGGTATAGCCGGACGTGTTGGAGTAATCCTTTTGAGTGTGCACTCTAAAGTGTTGCGCAAGTGACCAGCTTCCCCTTAAGGCTCATATCCAGCAGGTGTCAACACGCGGTGACTCACTCCAGGCAACTTGAACTGTGCCCGCGAACCAAGCCCCTTTCACAGCAGCGAGGCGACGGGCTGCGGCGCCTCTCTCTTGCACGTGCTGGGATACCTCATTCTTGCTACGGCTGCTTGCTCCTGCAAGATGTCGGCGGGAACACCAGCACCTCACTCAGAGCTTCCATAACGTCCAAAATTGGAGATGCATGCTCCCAGTGGTACCTTGCTGGCCCCCGCCCACTTCGTTCTGGCTTCTCCGCCGTTGGGGCTCTCTCAAGCCACCACCTCCACCCATGCAACTCCGACCCCTCAAGACACAGAAGGTCAAGTTATGGATGAACACAGCGGCAAACCTGATAATGACGGCCCTTGGAAGATCTGTACTCGAGTCAAGCCCAATTGGAAGACTCCAATCACTCGCTTAGACCGGCTATGTATGCCCAGAGCACGTTTCTTGATGACACCACTTGCAACAATCAATGTGCGCGCGGTACCCAATACCGCCCTCCAACATCTGTTAGCTACTCTTGCCACCAACTCCGAAATGGTCCAACTCGGTATCTCGCCAGCTGAAATCTTACTCTAAGCTCAATTCAGATTACCCTGTACGACCAAGAGTACGCTAACCAACTCCTTGCAAAAACGAGTCTTTGCTTCCACGACAATACCCTTTGGTCACACTTCCAATTATAGTCCAGCACTTTGAAAATCGGGTGAACACTTCAGGGGGAGTCATCACAGTAGAGCCTGAGGATTCAAATTAAACAATTTTGAATTAGATCCGCTGCAGGATGACGTCTTGGTTGCGCTGGACATTTGGTTGCGCTGGACATTGTAGCAATAATCCGAATGAAGAAGGTTACGTTGAGGCGGCGGACACAATAGAATAGAATCAAGACGAGGATGATCCGCAACGATGTACACTAATAGCGGTCGGGAGTAGGAAGAGTTATTCTTTATGTTGCTCTGGCTTCCGGCTCATTTCATCCACATGTTATGGTACCCAGAAAGCAGCGAAGGAAGAGGTCCGAGCCACCAAGCTGGCGGAACGGATGCCAACCAAAGTGAAGTCGGCGGCGTCGGTGTCCTTAAAGGGAATGAGATCTCGGTAAAGATTCAAAGTCTTCGAACAATAGGTCTAATAAAGAACACTGACGATGCGGATGCCGGACGGCTACAATCGTCAGAACAACAGTAGTGCAGCCCAAAGACGACCGACGGGATTGACAGATAAGAGCGCGTATGTGCATCCTTAACTCTTAAGGTTACCCTTCGGTGGGTCCAGAGAGTGGTTCCGCGAAATGTGATGTGAGTGTCGCGGCTGATCACACAACAAAACAGAGAGTACCTCGAAAGCGCCAGCGAAGTTTCACCCGGCGTAATATCCTTCATTAAGAACTAAAAGCAAACAGGGACAAACAAAGGATAATAGCTCGAGAAGTGCCCCTTAGCGCAACAGATCCATTATGCATAACTGTAAATACCAGTTGTCGATTCATTATGTTACGGAATTTCATGCACCAGTTTTTGTAATGTCGGTAAATATGAAAATTGAAACGTCTACAGGCCTGGACTACTTCGAGGAATTCACTACCAACACTGAGTATGAAGACCAGATAACAAAAAGTTTGAGCCTATTGTACCATCGATTGAACGAAAAATCGTACACCACAAAACTGAAACTCAGAAAGACATTCAATGTATCGGCAAACTTCCAGGAGTATTTTGCAGTAACTAAGCGGTGCTACGAACAAACTGATGTTACAGATGCTGCTGAAGTAGTTGACTCAGCAGAAACATTTTTCTACCCCACGTACTATCACAAGCAAAAGGGGGGACTATGTCACATTCCTTTGCCGCACCGCACATCCAAACTGAAGATTCCTTGCTTTCAACTTCATTTAAAGAGTCCTCGGAAATGACCGCAAGCCACATTGTCGGCTCGTCAAGCCCAGTAACATGTTTACAAGCCCCATATAACAAATGTGCCAAGGATGTAAACACAAGTGATTATTCTCCGGAGGTACAACAAAGAGGTGGGACACTTGAACTGGGCGGTGAAAGATTTTCCAAAGATTCGTAGACTGCCATTACCCATAATGAACGTTGCCGCTGGGCGGAGACCGTTCACAGCTGCTGTTTTTGGGAGCAATAATGCACCGGACAAGAAGAATACGATTTCCAAATAAATTAGGTTGTGGAAGGAGCGAAGGTGCTAAAGAACACTTTTCAGGCCGCGCAAGGATTCTGCATCGGAGCAAGACCGTACAAGATGGGCCAGGAATTCCACGCTTGCTTCGTCGGCTCGAGCAATACTCTCGAAATGTGCCCAAAAGACCGCGTCCTTGCGGGAGTATGGACGTCGAACTGGCTGAGCGGGCTCGACAGGAACGAATTAACTCAGCGGACTCGACAGGAACGAATTTGATGAACGTTGGGGTCTGATTCTACACGATTTATTCACTGACGGTTCAACGCCCAGAGAACCCGCGCTGTTGCGGTACTCAAGCTAGATTGGCTAACTTCTTTTTTTAGCGGGGGAGAAGGAGTGGTGCAAGGGGATGTTACATTTTGTTGCACTGGACATTGTAGCAATAATTAGAATAAATAACAGGACGTTGCAGGGGCGGACACAAAAGGACAGAAGGGAGACGAGGATGATCGGGAACGATGTACACTCATATCGGTATAATGTAAGAAGATTTGTTCTTTCTTTGCTGTGGCTTCGTAGTCTTTTCTTCCACAAGACACACGGCGAAGTACCGCCCGCACAAACCTGTGTGCCGCAAACGTGGGCATAGACATGCAGCTGCGCCATGCGAGCACGCATTTCATTGTGTGTCGTTCACCATTTCCGTCTGGGTGCACAGTATGGAAGATGTCAGCCTTCTACAATCTCTGCAAACCATTGAGGTCTCTAAAGATCTGACTGTACCGGTGCAGGCCTACCTCTCTTCAGGCACAGACCTTCGACGGTACGTTGTTTCTGGCGTGGATGCTGGAGAAGACCCGGCCACCCTTTTACAAGACCTGAAGTGCTCTACGCACCGCGTGGTTGCTGCCCGTTACCTTGGGAAAGGGCGCTCTTGTCTTGTAACACTAAGTGGACCCTCCGATTCACCGCCTCGCATGTACTACTATGGATGCGTCCTTCACGTTCGCCAGTACCGTCCATCTGCAGTGTACTGTTACAAATGCCTCCGCCCCGGACATATGAAGGCTTCATGCCCATACACTGCTGCAGAAGTGGCGGAGACGACGACATCGCAGTTCACATGTGGACTTTGCAAGACCAACGATCATCAGATTACCTCTCCACTGTGCCCCACCAAGCGGAAGGCAACAGAGCAGATGCGACAACGCCAGACCCTACAACTCGCTACTTCACGTCACCAACAGAATGTCACCACAATTGAAGTATCAAATCGTTACGCAGCACTGTCGACCGACATTACAGAAGAACAATCGTATGAAATTGAGGAACCTGACCCACAGTTCAAACCGAGTTACAGTGAAGTCACTCGTACTAAGAGTCGCCCTTCACGCACCCGTATGGACGCGACCCTGACCGAAGAGACTGAAACACTGGACGCGTTAGATCAACGCCTGGCAACACTGGAGGCCGAAATTCAGCGCATCCGGAGAAGACGTGTCATACTGTCTCAGCGACACAACCAGCAGCGCTTACCAACTCCACCTGCCCCACATTCGTCTTTCACGACTTCACCTGCCACACCACCGTCCTTCCCGGTGCACACAAGGGAGACGCCGATGACACCACAGCAGATCCTGATGTTCGTGTCGAAGCAGCTACAGCATTTGGCTTCGGTGCTCGCGGCTCATCTCTCGCGATGACTAGCACCGCAGGGCCTACACACCTGTCTTGTGTTCTCCAGTGGAACTGTAGGGGCTTAACGGGTAAGCTCGGTGAACTGAAATACCGCATGCGCATTGGCCAATTATCTGCATGGGCCCTCCTGCTACAAGAAACAAACTGCGCTCCGCAAATATCGGAGTTCAATGTACATACGTCGCCAAGCATTCGGGACCGCCGGGGTGTACGTCCGGACATCCCCCCAGGCAAAGCAATTGTATACGTACGCTCCCACTTGCCACAAGCCCAGGTCCCTCTTCCCGCGTGGTGCACCGCTTGGCAAGAGGTGGTAGCTGTGCGAGTTCGCCTATCCCACTCAGAGGTGATTCTCGTATCTTATTACGCTCGACCGAGCAGTGGTCATGCCAGTCGAATTCGGTTAGGCTGGCTTTCACATCTCCGCCACAACTTCCCAGGAGTCCCGATTCTGGTGTGTGGAGACTTTAATGCCCCGCATGGATCCTGGGGCTACCCGAGGAACAGCTCTAGAGGTCAGCTGGTTGAAGACACATTTAGGGGGGCGAACTTTCAACTCCTAAATGATGTTCTCAGCCCCACTCGTCGGCAAACACACCCTCGCACACCGTCTTACTCTCCGGACCTGACTTGGTGGCTTGGGCACGGTGCGCCCTCATGGCACTTGGAGCTCGACTGCTGGGCGAGTGATCACCATCCCATTTATATTAGGCTTGCTGCAGGACCGGTGCCGCGACTTCGTCGACGCTGCCGGGTCATCGATTGGGATGAGTTCAGATCACAGCTCTCCCCCCTCGAACAAGAGACTGATGACCCGATTTCTATCTTACAAAGCGCACTGCACGCATCAACGCACATCTCTTGGGTAGATGAAGCCCGACCTACGTCTGACCTTCATCTGCTCCGATTGTGGGCCGCCCGCCGTCGCGCGGAACTGACTGCGGCCCGCCAACCGTCATCTGAGAGTGCCAAGATCCACCTTAATCACCTGACAGCCCAAGCGCGAAGACATGAACGACGTCTTTCCAGGGCTCGCTGGATGGATTGGTGTGCTTCCCTCGGTCCCTCAACAAACACAGCCTCGATATGGCGCACGTTTCAGGCAATGGAACGAGGCCGCAAGCCGCAGAACCCCTTGGACAATGCTTGCCTAGCATCGGGTCTCTCCTTGCAAGAATTTGCGGATGAGGCAATGAAGGCTTTTTTCCCCAATTATGACACGCCTCCTCCTTCCTTTGGGGGACCTTCACCCCTTCCCCCTGAGGCAGGCCGACCCCTTACCATGGAAGAGGCAGCTGGTCTTGTTTCCCCCTTCACCATGGCGGAATTATTGGCAGCTATCGACTCAGCAGGAACACATAAGGCACCGGGCCCCGATGGCATACAGTACGAAGTGTATAAGAACTGCACAGAGAAGTATCTCCAGGTCATACTGACCACTATAAACGAAGCTTGGGCCTCTGGATGCGTACCCACTTTCTGGAAGCACGCAGAAATCATAGGCGTCCCGAAAGCAGGAAAACCACCGGATAGACTCAGCAATCTACGGCCGATTGCTCTGACATGTACCTTATGCAAGCTGGCTGAGCGTATGCTAGCATCAAGGCTCACATAGTGGCTTGAGGGCATGGGTTGGTACCATCCCTCTCAGATCGGCTTTCGGCCCCACATCGGCGCAGAGGATGGCCTTGAAGCGTTCTCTACTTCCGTACTCATAGGAGGACGCTCTTGTCGTATTCGTTCTGTTCTTGCCCTAGATGTGAAGAAAGCGTACGACAATGTGAGCCATCAAGCAATCCTACAAATACTGCGTTGGCTTGGGTGCCCGGCGCCTGTGGTGTCCTTTATAGAGTCGTTTTTAACACACCGCACATTTTCAATTAGAGTCTCAGGACAGGCGGTTGGCTCCTTTTCAACATGCCGCGGGGTACCACAAGGATCGGTCCTGGCACCCATACTGTTCAACCTTGCCCTTCTCCCGCTCGCTTGGACAGTAGGGGCATTGAAAGATCTAAAATGCCTCATCTATGCGGATGATATCACGCTCTGGTCGACACTTCCAGACATTGCGGATCAAGAACACGCTCTTCAGAGTACTTTAAATATGGTTGACACGCGGTGCAAACGCGTGGGACTCATGCTATCCCGAGATAAGACAGTGTTACTTATCGTCGCCAATCGAAGGGCTCGACAAAAACTGCAAAACCGACCCATTTTACTAAATCTTGATGGCGAGCCAGTGACGAAAGTTACTTGTCACCGCATCCTTGGCCTGGACGTTGCGGCCTCCGGCTCAGCTACGCCATGGCTCCGGGAAGCTCGCCGGCGCGCCCTTCAACTGCTACATCTAGTTCGCCGGATTTCCATGAAATCGGGAGGAGCTCGCACAGAGATGGCTCGGCTTCTCGTACGTGCAATCCTGCAGCCACGTATCACGTACCAGGCTCAGTTTCAGTACATGACAAGGGCGGAATGGGATCGTCTAGAGGCCATCAATAGAGAAGCCATGAGGACTATTACCTGCCTTCCTCGCTTAACGCGCATCTCCACACTACAGGAAGAAGCTGGCCTTAACACGATAGATGAGTTGGTTCACCAGCGGCGACAGGCACGATCTCTTAAAGCGCAGGTGTGCACATCTGTGGCTGCTTTAAGGTGGTATATGGGCCTCCAAACTAACACGCCGTCAGATCCCTCTCCAGAACCCGCTCCTTGGACCCGAATATTAATTACTGACTGCAAGCCTCTGGGTCGGTCAAGCCGTGTTGCGCCGCAACTCTCATCCAGTGCTGGCCAAGATACGTTTTACGTCGACGCCAGTATTTCAGGAAGCCTTATTACCACAGCCGTCGTAAACCCAGCCATGCAGTTTTGTCAAACCTGCCATTACTACGCCCCTCAGAGGCCCCCGTCAACACTTGCTGAGCTCAAGGCGATTTTCGACGCCTTGACGACTATATAGTTGCTGAGGCCAGACCAATCGCAACCTGTCAACATCTTTACAGATTCAATGCAAGCAGTCCGAGACCTCCGGAAAGTACTTCATCAAGTGCCCATGTCCCAAACCATCCACGCGAAGGCTGCGGCCCTAAGTTTCAGAGTGAAGATTAGTTGGGCCCAGAGGACATCGACCCCTGGACAGCAACAGGCGGATGCGGCGACCCGTATACCTCCAACGACGCATCCACTGCCCTTATTTCCAGTTGACGCAATGTCAAAGTTGGCCACCGACAAAGAAGACCTTCGGCGCTCCACACGCGCACTTATTCCACCGTGTGGATCAAACCTCCCTGGTGGGCTCACCCGCCGTGAGGAGGTGGCGCTACGAAGGATTCGCGTCGGGGCTGCTCTTACACCAGCTGTCACCCACACCTGGCCCCCGGATCGACGGGCTCCGTTTGGCCGGACATGCCCATTTTGCACCACGTCGGCATCGACCGCAGACATTCACCATCTTCTGTGGACTTGCCGTGGCCTCCAACGTTCCCGACAGCAAGTACTACATAGTGTGGGACTCAACCCAGGGCGACCTCCCGACTACAGACGCTGGCTCTTTGGGCCGTATCACCGGAGCCTTTTAGACTTTCTTAGTGAAAACTTCCTGTTTATGTACATTTAAACACACTCGCCTCCACCGTTTTATGCTGCAGAGCAAACTTTCGCAATTAAAAAAAAAAAAAAAGGATAATCACCTGGTGGTGGATCCCACGCGTCTTACCCACACTGCCTCCCCCAGTCTTACCTATTCCAAAGAGCAAGATCGAGTCTCCGGGCTGACCGTGTACGTTCTCATGGCACCTAGAACACCAGCGCCTCCAACAGCTAGCGCTGCAGTTGATCCCCAACCTTCGCTTTCGCCAACAATTAATTCGATTCTGCAAAAACGTATTGTCTCAACATAATAGCCTTCGTACGGAACTTCACCAGCTTCGTGAAGAGAATGCGCAGCGCAAGGCTTGACTCGAAGCACACCTACAAGGGCCACATACCGTGTCCGCCCAAACGGCTCCCTCTAGCACGAAGAAGCCTTTAAAATAACCTATTGGTAAGCAACCCCATCTGTATCCACGACCACAACTTCAAAGTCGGCAGTACGTAATCATCTTTCCTTTATTCCGAAGCAACGGAAGAGCCGTAGTACTAGCGTCAAGCGTACCGCTCCCTCGCAAAGGAGTACTAAAATAAACGCCAATATACAAGAGTTGGAAATTATTCGCGCTGACATCCAGCAAAACGATACGCTCAGCTGGCTGATATAAACAAGCACTGAACCTTCACAGCATGATATGCTGTGAAAAACTACGACTTAAGGTCACGTCCGGTTACTGGCACCTCAAGATGCACCCGGAAGACATTCCTAAAACAGCCTTTGTGACACGTACCTGTCACTACGAATGGGTTGTTATGCCTTTTGGTATCCGTAACGCCCCAGCCACTTTTTAGCGAGCTGTCCAGTCCATTCTAGCAAAACACCGCTTATCGCACGTCACGAACTACTTCGATGATATTGTGGTGTATTCTGACACGTTTTCTGACCATCTGAAGCATCTCGACGCCGTTATAAACGCTGTTAAAAGCGAGTACGTCAGGCTCAAAATGAAGAAATGTCAGTTCACACAAACATCCATACAGTACCTGGGACACAGGGTTTCAAATGGCGCAGTCACTCCGAAAAGAAGCAAAGTGGAGGCGATTTTGTGGTTTCCCACACCATCGCGCCCGAAAGAGCTGCAGCGTTTTCACGGTACCGTGAATGTTCACCAATGGTACATCGCTCACTTCAGTAAAATCGCCCATCCACTGACGTGCCTCCTCAGCAAAGGCGCTACGTGGAAGTGGGACTCTGCCAACTGGCTTTCACTAAGCTGAAGAAATGTGTCACGAAAGAGCCGGTTCTTGCCATCTACGATGCCTCCAAACCTTGTGTGCTGTACTGTGATGCATCCAGCAAAGGTATCGGTGCCGTTTTGAAGCAGGCCGCTGAAGGAGGCTGGGAGCACCCAGTTGCATACCACTCAAACAAGCTGCTCAAGCATGAAGTCAATTACGCCATCAAAGTGCTTGAATGCTTGGCAATTATTGACGCTATCGACAAATGGCATTGCTATTTACATGGAAAACCTTTTACGGTGGTCACCGATCACGCTGCGCTACAGTGGCTTAAGAACAACACGAATCCGCGAGGCCGTCTGTTTCGATAGTCTTTGAAACTCTCCATGTACGATGTAAACATCAAGCACCAAAATGGCGCTGAAAACATCGAAGCTGATCGCGAAACCGAATATTCAGCTTCTATCAGCTGACCAACTGCAATAGCATCCCAACGACTAACCTCCTTTGAAGCACGTCGTTGAGGATGGAATGGCCATAGTGCCGCGCAGAGGGATTCGAAAAGCCTACGTTCCAGCTGCTCTGCGATCTTCTCTTCTCAGAAGGTTCATTACGCTTTTGGTCACGTAGGAGTCAAGAAGACATGTGCCTCTGGATTTGGCTTATCGCAGGCCGGGCACCTTCGCTCGTTGGGGTTAGGACACACGTCTCTTCGGCGGTCTACGCGGCCGCATTGTTTGCATACATCAATTTTTTGCGGTACAGCGAGCATTTTGAAGCACCGACTCCTACCTGACGTAATTAGGCACCCTTGTGCCGTCGAAGACGACCGTGACCACCGTTGTTGTACCAATTCTTTTGGCACCGAGCGCCAAAGGATTGTTGCGGTTGACTATCTTGGCGTGGATCTCCTCTGGGGTCTCGCTAAGTGGTATTCCCCTGATTACGCCTTTAGCAGTGTCGTGTGGGGCGGTGATGTACATCCACACTTCGTAATGCTGTCCTCTTATCGTAAGCTCTTTGACTTGGTTGTACCAGTTCGCCCGTTCGTCGTCAGTCGTGCAAATGACAATGATATTCTGTTGCGCGTTGACCCACAGAATGTCGTCGGTTTTTGCCTCGCAGGTGGATTTTGCCACCGCGTGAACTGCCGCAGCAACTTCTACTAGGCCTAACTTGGCCACGTTAGGTCCGCCTCTCGGTCTCATTACAATCTTGATGTTGTCCCTCGGTAGCGCAGTCTTTCTTACTGCTTTGATGGCCGTTGACCTCGTTCGCCTTGCTGTTATAGCTTCCTTTTTTGCCGTTATCCCTTTTCCTGCCTCACTCGCTGACGTGACTTCACGTTGTTGCTGCTGCCTACGAGCGAGTCCCACAAGGAGACAATCGTCGCAGAAAAGGACTTTTAAGAGACCCCCCTCGAAGCATACAGCGACAAAACGGAAGACAAGCACAACCAAGAAATGGTGGAGTGATTCAGCATGGAAAAAACCGAAGAAGGCCAGAGTGACTGCCCAATCACACATAACATGATAGTTAGAGAAAACGCCGTGGCTTTCCTTGGAGCTAAACACAGCATATCCCTGGCACAAGCTAGAGAGGAAGAGACGAACCACAGAACCCCGAGACATGCCCACCGGCTACAGACGTACAACATGACCGGCTCAAACAGCTCGCCGGTGCCTTTCATCGATGTGTGGCCGAGAGAGAGAGAGAGAGATGGAACTTTATTCAAGCATCCGGTGTGCAAAGGACACGATTCCCGGCCATGCAGGGCTCGGTTGCGTCCCCTCTATTTAATCACCCTAAGTCGCAAAAGTCCTAGGGCTTCGGGCTTAGACCCCGAGGCGGTTGGTCTCGGCGTCCGCTCGAGCTACTCGGAGCGCTCCCGGCCGCATCCGTCGGCCCCTGACCCCCACCTCCCGGATGGAAGGACGGAGTGCCGGGAGGGACGGGCGGGCGCGGGGCCCCCTTTTGCCTTTGCAGAGCCAGAGCCGCCTCGAGCCGCTGGATGGCCCTCCTCTGTTGTTGGGGCTCCGCAGAGCCCACGCATTCGCGCACGTCCGGTGGGTACGGGGCCTGTGGGTCCTGTCTATCCCCCCCACCGTCGCGCACTGCACAGTCACAGCCCCACATGATATGGGTCAGGGTGGCAGTTTCGCGTTCACACACACTGCACCGAGCACTCTCGTAGAGGTCAGGACACACGTGCCGAGCGAGCGCCGGCGTCAGAACAGTGTCTGTCTGTAATTGCCTGAGCTTCACCGCCTCCGCCCGAGACAGGTCCCGGTGCGGGAGCGGAAAAGCACGCTGTGGTCCCGATGCCAACGAAGCACCCCGCCGTAGTCGGTGAGGGGCTCCGCTTCTTCGTCGTCGTCGATGTCAGTTGTTTCACCGCAGTCCTCGAGGGATGACGACAGCGGACGGGCTGTCGCGGCCCGGCACGTGGCGAGACGACGGGCCGCAGCGTCCGCCTCCTCGTTGCGGTAGCATAGTCCGGGTTCCAGCTCCCGGCCCGCGTGGGCCGGGAACCACTTGATGATCGTAGTCTTCGTGACCCCTTGCGCTGCCGCCCCCGTCGTCCGCCAGGACTACAGGAGCCGCGCAGTGCCACCACACACCATGCTGCGAGCAAAGTTGCGGATGGCCGTCTTTGAGTCACTGAGCACCGTGCGCACACCCGGCAGGTCCAGGGCCAAGGCGATGCCGCCTCCTCTGCCTGGCTCGGCGATCGGGCGCACACGCTGCCCGCCGTCAGTAGTTCACCGGTGGAGGCCCGCACGGCCACCGCCACGAACGTGCACAGTCGCCCACGGCACTTGGCCGCGTCCACAAACACCGCACTGTCGTCCTCGCTGTACTGGTCTGCCGGCGTCCCTCTCCGGGTCCACGTTCTTCGGGAGCGGGTACACGATCAAAGTTCTGGCGATCTCGTCCCGAAGGGGGACCAGCTCGTCCGCCTCCGAAACGCCGCCGGCAGCCGATGATGCCGTGGGCCCTCCGCAGCCACCCGTGTCAGGAGGCTGTAGGCCCGCTCGTGCCAGGATACGGTGTCCCACGACAGTGCTGCCCAGGCGCGCCAGTTGCGATGCTCGTTGCGCCTCGCTAATCTCCGACAGGGTGTTGTGCACCCCCAGAGACAGCAAGACCGACGTCTTCGTGCCGTTCAGGAGCCCCAAGGCCCCCGTGTAGGCCTTGCGGATGGCCGCGTCGATGCACTGCCGCTCCCCCTTGGTCCAGAAGTTAAAGGCCCCCGCGTACGCCGCGTGGCTGACCACGAAGGCCTGCAGCAGCCGCAAGAGATTCGCCTCCCGCATGCCTCGGGAACGGGAAGACACCCGCTTCACCAGGCACGTCGCGTGCCCATCTTCGTCACGATGTGCTTGACCGCCGTGCCGTTGGTCCGGTGCGCGTCCACGAACATGCCCAGGACCCGAAGGCCCGAGACGTGCGGGATTGGCGCCCCGTCGCCGGCACAAACCACGATGGTGCGTTCCGCCTCCTCGGCGGCCCGCTTCCTCCACCGACCGGGCGGGGGCAGGATCAGGAGCTGCGACTTCTGCGGCGAACACCGAAGGCCCGTGACCGAGAGTGCGGCCTCTACGGCGTCCACCGCCGACTGCAGCCCGGCCTCGACGTCGCCGTCGCTGCCGCCCGTTGCCCAGATAGTCACGTCGTCCGCGTAGATGCAGTACTTGATGGCCGGCCCGAGCTCCTCCTGTCTCCGCGCCACCTCGATTATGACTAGATTGAAGAGGAGCGGCGAGATCACCGAGCCTTGCGGGGTCCCCACGCTGCCCAGCTCGCGCTCCTCCAGCTTCGCTCCGCCGACCTCCAGCCGCGCCGTGCGCCGGGACAGGAACGAACGGATGTACTCGTAGGAATGGCGCCCCAGACCGAGGCGCGACGCCTGAGCCAGGATCGCATAGTGCCGCACCTTGACGAAGGCGCTCTGCAGGTCCAGGCCCAGAATCGTACGATTGTCTTTCTTCGGGAGTCCCACGGGGGGCTCCAGGACCTCCCGCTGTAGCAGTAACATGGCGTCCTGGGTGCCAAGCTTCGCGCGGAAGCGCAGCATCGCGTCCTGGTACAACTCCTCTTGCTCCAGGTACCTCTGCCACCGGGTGTTCAGGACGTGCTCCAAAACCTTGCCCACGCACGACGTGAGCGAGATGGGGCGCAGGTTCTCGATGCCCAGCGGCTTGTTCGGCTTCGGTAGCAGGATGATCATGGCCGTCTTCCACTGGCGCAGGAGACGGCTGCTGCGCCAGCACTCGTTGCAGTACCGCGTCAGCGACGAGATGGCCGCATCACTCAAGTTCCGCAGCGCCTTGTTGGTCGCCCTGTCGGGGCCGGCGGCGATCGACAGTTCAGGGACTGCGTCGCTTGCCTCACTTCCCACTCCTCGATGTCTCGGTCGAGGGCGGGGTTCGGCCGGCCCGCGTATTCCGGGTGGTCTTCGTGCGGGGTCGAAGGGAGGTAGCGCTCGTTCAGGCGCTTGTGCATCTCTTCTTCGCCCAGCTGCTTGGTCGCCGTGTGTAAGATCTGCGCCATGCGGTTGCGCTGATATTCCTTGCTCTTGCTCTCGTCCATTAAGTGGCGCAACAGCTTCCACGTGCCTCCGCGGTGGAGCTGTCCGTCGGCCTAGCTGCACAGCGCGAACCACTGCTGCGCGCTCAGTTGACGGCTGTAACACTCGATCTCGCGACCGAGAGCCGCCACCCGCTTGCGCAGCGTGCGGTTGTTGCGCTGCAGCGAACGCCTGGCTCCCAGCAGGTGCGCGAGGCGAGGGTCCATGCTCTCCGTGTCGTTCGACGTCTCGATCTCGGTCGTCGCGCCCACAGTCGCGGCCACCAAGTCAGCCGTCAACTTCTCCATTTCTTCGACTTCGCCCAGCTCCGCGTCCCGGAACTTGTGCTAGTCGGTCAGTCGATGCTTGATGTTCGTGCCGGCGCCGCCGCCGTAGCCACTGCCCTCGCGGGGATGGCTCAGCGGCACCGTCACCTCCACGATGTAGTGGTCGCTGCCCAGGTTGTGGCCCGTGTTCCACCACCGCGCCACGCCGCCGTCAGGCAGGAGCGCGAAGGCGAGGTCTGGGTTGGTGTCCCGAGCAGTCGACGTCCCTATGCGCGTCGGGTGCGCCGGGCTCGTCAGTAGCGTGAAGTCGGCCTCGCTCGCGTCGTCCAGCAAGCATTTGCCCTTGGCCGTCTCAACCTCTGCTCTTCCTGCCGGCTAGCACCAGCTCGGTGACGCAGAGCTCGATGGCAGTGTCCTTGTTGCCCAGGAAATTCTCGTGCTTGATACAAGCGATGCCCTTGCGGACGAACGTGCACACGCCCTGCGCCGCCCCCTTCCCGAATGTGCGGGCGCTCGGCGGGCTGGCGTGGGCACGGTAGCTGGGCAAAGTCATCACCTTCGGGTCTTCGGCGTGCGTTTCCTGCACCGCTATCACGTCGGGAAGCTCCGACGGATCCAGCGAGCGCAGGTGCTGCTGCAGTACTGCCTTCCGACACTGAAAGCCGTTGGCGTTCCATTGCCAGACGCGTAGCACTCCTCCGCGGCGACCCCCCATTATGGCGATGGCAGTGGAGACTCGGATGCGTTGTAGTAACGACGCACGGCGGTGTCGACCAGCGCCTGCAACCTCTCGGGGTTAATTTGCTGTTGTATCTGCTGTTGGAATTGCTGAAGCTGCTGTTGTATCTGCTGTTGCAGCTGTTGTTGCTGTTGCTGCGTGACTTGGGTGATCTTGTTGAGGAGACGGTGCTCGAGGTTCTCGAGATTCTTCCCCCAGTAGTTTGTGATGTTGGTCAGTTGACGGATGCGGTTGTTCAGACCCGCGTAGCACAGCGGCTGTTTCGCGGCCGCGGCATCGACCACAGTCTTCGCCATCGCTGCCGACGACGTCGACGTCCGGTGTGAAGGCGTAAAGAATTGCACGGCAAAAGCTGAAAGCAAGGTCAGCGGCCAATCCACAACCAAACCAAAGAAGCGAGGACGGCCGCCGACTGGAAGCGAAGAAAGAAGAAGCGTGAGGCTTGTTCGAGGAAAATAAACATGGCGTCTTGATACTCCGGCGTTCATTTCATTACATTATTTACATATACGTTTAAAATCTGATGGTGTTGACATGTAATATTTACTAGAAAATGACACCGACGTCTCACTAGGGAGCTTTGTTTCTGAGCGAGAGTAGCTTTATTCTTCCAAAGCTATTTCTCAAGGTCACCCGAATTTGTAAAATGTAGATCTGGAATTATCAGCTCCCTTCACTACGGCGGGCCTCATCGCTTACGTTGCATCTTGCTCGTTAAACCCTGCACTCAATCAATCAATTTTCAGCCAGTTTTAATCAGTTTCGCTTTTGAATTTCGGAGTTTAACATGAAGTTTCGCATCGGAAGCTTCATGTTTGGCACTAATAAAGTCCATTTGCCTCAGCGCTCCCTTCGTACCATACTCTTCAAAAAAAAGAGTAGCCTTGCTAAGAATCTGGGGGGACGAATTACAAAGCATACTTTCCGCACTAGATGTATAGAGAAGAACCGTGTGCCAGAAAATATTATGCAGAAAACCAAAGTAATGATCAACAACCTCGGGACAGCACGGCAGTAGGGATTGGGGGCGAGGTAGTGGAAGTGGTAAGCGAATGTGTCTACTTAGGCTAAGTTGTGATCCCAGATCCTAACCATGAGACAGAGATAATTAAAAGGATCAGAATAGGGTGGAGTGCATAGGGCAGACATTCTCAGATAATGAATACCAGCCTACCATTGTTACTGAACAAGAAAGTGTTATCCCCTGGTCACGCGATTAGTCACGCGATTATCCCCTAGTCACGCAATTATCACGGTGCATTAACCCCTAGTCAGCGGTTATGGTGCTGACATGTGTTGAGTTGTCTGCTGCAGTTAAAGGATACTATTTTATTCTCTTTCAGAATCGCTCTTGGAAAGCTTTGTGTGCAGTTGGAAGTCTCTGTGTGCTCCAAGCTTTATGACGTTCAACGTCAATAGGCTGCCGCATGTCGCCAACTCAGGGCGGTACCTGAGGCCCCTTTGGGCCCACTCTGGCTTTGTTTTCGAAGGAGGCAACGGCATCATTGTGCGGCACGTATCAGCAGCCAAGGGCATTCCTCAACAAGTGGCCAAAAAATTGTCATGTTTCAGCAGCTGTGCCAACTCTTTGACAGTGATTGTCTGACACTGCAAGAGGAGCAGATGTGCAAGGAACCTATTGGTTACACACCTGTACAGAATACCGCACGTGTTGGGGAAAAGCTGTGCCTTCTGGGAAAAGGCCAAGTAACAGCCGCCAGTGGTGTTGACCACACGACAATTCAGCTTCGTTGTGGTATTCCTGTTTCAAGTGCACTGCAGTACAGGCGTTTGATTCTAGATGGCCAGCACTGCCTACACGAGGCCAGCTAGGTCGGACACTACTTTTTTAGATTGGCCAGCGGTGACTACAAGCGGGTGGAAGGTACAAGCCCTGAGGGGCACTGATACTTGTTGTATTTTGTAGCTAACGGTAATTGTTTCTGATGTTCCTGCTGATCTTCCCGCTACGCGTACGCCTAAGACTATTTTCTTTCACACACTGCAGCGGTAAATATTGTGCTACCAGAGGAGCTGCAGGACTCCTGTCTGTTTATAGATTTCTGTGTAGAATAAAATATGTTTATTTGTATTATTTCTAAGAACATTCAAAATTGACGAAAGTGGCAACTTGTTGTTGGGCAGTATAGCTTAATTATTTACACTTACATTGTGTTGCTACGGGCTAATTTTTACTGTGTAGGTATGTTTTGGAGGTTGTGTTATCATTCAAATGCATGTATTGTTGAAAAATTTGCCTGTATTTTGTGTTTGTGGGACGTTTTTAGTGTTGAATGGAACAGCGTTCTAAGGAAACGCGTTTCTGGAAAGTTTCTTTTGGGAAAAACCGTAAGGCCACCGTTCCGTCAAGGCTTAGGTAGAGCTGTAAATATACCTCTAGTTAGGTTTTTGAAGTAAGAACATAGGGTACGGCGTTCCTTCTTTAAATTTTTCACTGCTGTGATTTGGCTCTTTCTGAAGCCAAGGCTTAAGGCTAAATTCTCTTTCTATAAGCTGCCACATTTTTCTGCCCTTCACGGAGCGTTCTTCCTGGAAGGTCAAAGGAAGAAAATATTAACCACACACCAGGCCTCCGCCTGTCAGGCAGGGTACAGGAAGGTGTACACGGCTATTGTGGTTCAGACGTCAATGAGAAAGGTGCTTTGGAGCCCTATTGATGCGTCGTCTGCCAAGAACCCTTGTTTCCCACGACCATGAACACAAGAACTCTGAGGATGCTTTAGCTTGACCTTTAGGAGGGGAACACAAATGTTCAGCAGGAGCAGAGGTGGATGCGATTATCGCCTTCGCACAACACGCAAGCTCGGAATAGCACCTCAAAAAGGTAGACTGCACCACATTCATATGCACATGTGTTCTCTCCAGCCAACTGCGCCAGCCGAAGGTGCCATACGCGACTACTGTGCTGTGTGTCAATGAACAACTGGTTCAGCAATGTTGCACTCACTGCGTGTAAAAGCAAGACGTCAATTTTACAGCCTCGGATTCTTGAAATACTGCCGCTTTCGCCCAAATCGAGGCGAGAGCTAGTCCTCATGCGTAGCAGCAACCATTCCTGAGGGCTACAAGCCGAATCTGACCAGCAATGTTGTATTTCCCCATGGCACAAACATGGCGCTTAACGCTCCGCCGTAAGCTTCCCCATGCACCAAGCGGACCTAGGGTTTCGTGATGTTTGCCACATTTGCTGCAACGATTGGTTTTCACATTTTACTGGGAGTTATTGTGCCACTTTTACTTCGCACCATAACAGTGGGACGATTATAGTGTATTGTTAGGAACAGGCTCTGGCCGGCGCTTCAGCAGGGCAGCGATGGCAAGCCGAGTCATGGTAGTGCGGCTGGTGGCAAGTGCCGTGCATACAGTTGCTCCATTCGCGAATTTGAAAACTGTCGAGAACTTGAAAACTGTTTAATTCATGGTTAAGTGAAGGGCATAAATTTACAGGAGGCATGGCTGCAACGAAAACGTGAACATGTATTCTCAATCCGGCAGAGTACCCTCTGAAGTCTGCTGTAGTGGCCATAGCTCTGATGCTCGTGCGCGCGAGATTTTAAGGAGCAAACCACAAGTCAGTTATGCACACGGCACTTGCAAAAGCACTTGTAACAGAAACTCGTTTTCAAATTGGGAATTAAAAAAGAACCAGCTGTGTTTTTTTTAAGGAAGGTGTACAACACTGGAAAATATATTTCCAGTTCTTTTTGTTGTTTGTGTTATCATAAAATTCCGTGTTTGCTCTTCTGTATATCTAGCCGATGTGTCAAAAATGTTCTTTGTTTGTCAAGAGAAAATAACTTGGTCAAGCATACATATTATGCAATTTGGTTTATTGGAAGTCTGCCTAAATGGGCCTGTTGGTGCGGAAATATCACAGAAGAGAACTGCACACAAAAAGGGAATCAATGAGATACAAATGGGAGCACAGACCCTGCAGAAGGTTTTGTAGCAAAGTGGGACGTATTATATGCTATGGGCATGTACAAAAATTGTGATATTGGCAGTTATGTTTAAAATGGGAGGAAACGAAGCAAAGTAAAAGAAGGTAAAAGTTAGCGCTAGCATGGGAATCAGGGTATCCCTTTCCCGTATAAAAACGACGAGCTTGAGAATTGCTGCTGAATATTGGATCGAAACTTTTACGTAACGAGACAGTTCTGCTGTTTTCAAGGGTGGGATTCCCAAGTCTGTTTTGCCGCAAACCGAAGCATCGAAGTCGAGTTTACCTCCTTGAAGTTAGAAATCGTTTTGTTTTTAATCTAGTCATTCACATACTACCACCTCTGCTTCCAGTATATCCTCTTTGCTGTAGTAGCTCGCAATCTGCGGTGTGTGCTTTTGTTTGCTTCAGTGTCCTTTTAGTTCTACCTGGTTTAACGTTTTGCACATCATTCCTACCTTGCGGCGACATGAAAAAACAATGCATCAAAGAAGTGTGAGTGTGCCCAATCTCACGTACATAACACAGGACTGCGGCATTTTGCCTTTTTTTGATACTGCACAAGTGTTCAACTTCAGAATGTTTAACCATGCTGCTTCGACTGTGGCTCAAGAAGCCCATCACATGAGGCAGGCAAGTTGCAGCTGGAAACCCGCTCCAGTCTCATAGATACAAAACGTACTCAACATTTTCCTCGGGAGAGCACTAAACTGCCATTCATCATGGAATTTAGGGGGGCGGGGGCATGAAGAAGAAAGAAGGCCACCCTGTTAACCTGACTTGTATGTTGACCAGATCTCATAAGTTGCTCAGAAATAATATCAATGGTTCACTTGTATTTGGAAATAACCTGTCCCTTCCTGTTTACATGTATTGTGCAGTTCGTTTTTCTGCCATTATTTTATTTCAAGGATAAAAACAGAAAGAAATCATGTTTATTTTACTTCGAATTTAATGCCTTTTGTGTGTACCTATAGCCCTTTTGCTACTAATTTTTGCTTGCCAAGTAGTTCACTGTTGTAGCCGGTGCAATAAATCTGGGCTTGTTGGTTGCCTGAACTGGGGAGCATAATTAACAGTGCAGTATGGACTGAACTACTGGCGGTGAACCCACAGGGCTCATATTCTTTCTATCTTCCAGTCGTTACTGTACTGGTTAATATGCGTCACATTACACTTTATGCGGCCTTTTACAGACTTTTTACCACGCGTTTTTCGTGGTATTCATTTGTTGCTCAGCTCATGTAGCTTTGTCAGTATGATTCATCCTGAAATGTCTTACGATATGATAGTTGTTTTAAACTTAGCCTTGGCGAAATCTTCTGAATGAAAACACGTAACGAAATCTTGCAAACTGCCCCAATGTACATATTCATTTTCGTCAATATTTGTCATGTGTAAGAAGGGCTTTGATGCTTGCACGATACGTTTTTAAAAGAACCATGCTTTTTCCTTGCTTTTCAAGAAATTAAATGTTTCCAAACAATTTTTCAAGAACGCATGATGAAACTTTATTTTGCTCCCTGTGTATGATCCTTTGGAATTACATGAGTGGAACAGTGCCGAATAAATGTGGTTTAATGCACTTTCTTGGCTCATGCTCACTCAAGTTGCAATTACCATTTCTAAACATAAGCATGGTCAATTACTGAAAGCTGGAATTGCAATAGAAATATACTACGCAGCTATGGAATGGAGAGAATAAAATAAGGGTGGGTATCAATGTAAAATAATGGGTTATTAAACTTGTTTTTTTTTTTTTTACATATATACCCTGACCTAAATCGATTTAAGGCATGTGGCAATACTTTAGTGGAAGCGGAATTAAGGCTACTGCATGAATGACGTTCTGTGCTATCAGCTCTTCCCCTATCGAACAATATTTGGTTGATAAACGTGCTTGAAATAGTTGGGGCGCATTTCCTGCAGCTACGTAAAAGTGCGGACTTATATGGGATATTGGCTAAGCGGCGGATTCGTTACGCTTTGCTGCATACGAGAGATTAAGTCCGGGCAGTGGGCTCAAAAGCCCGAATCAAACGAAAGCACAGTAAAACAAATTTTCAGCGCTTCAGTGCTAAAAATTGTTTTGCCTAATTTCCTCGCTGAAATTTGCTTTAAAATAGATCTTTAAGGCAGGCTATGGTTTTCTCTTCAGAAAAAAAAAAAGAAATGAGGGCACGTGAAACCTTCCAATGCATTCAGAATGGAAACATGTGCTTCGAAGAAGCTGCTTGCCCAGAGTGTGCACCGAAAAACGGCTTATAATCACACCACAACTCACCGTAAACGTTGGTGGTAGAACATATAGCATTCAAAGCAAAAATTCGTCAACATTTTATTGTCAGATGAATATACATTTATTCGTTTTTGAGATGTTCTAGCGTGATGCGGGGAAACAAATTTCGGCAAACAAACAGTTGGGTCCCCTTTTCTTAACACACGGGATCGTCTTTACTTAACCGATGGAAGAGCCATCGCAATGAAAGCAGATCCGCTTCTAGAATGAGTGTCTTACAGCTTTCGGTTAACCACCGCTTGGTTAAATTTGTCTTTGAGGCATGACACTCGGCTGAATAGGCACGGTGCTTGACGCGTAATTACCGTGCGCACCCCGTGGGTAAGGGGGAGCACCCCATCCGCAACGAAAAAATAAAAGCAGAGCGGAAAGAAAGATCGTTTTGAGGTCGTCGCCCTAAAAGAACGAAAAAAAAGCTTTCGGGAATAAGCAGCGACACCCCGAGCTCGCGATAATCGCCTTTTTTACAGGGACAAAAGAAACAAAAAACAAATTTGTAGATTTGTAGATTTGTAGAATAAAAACTTCGCGCAAGCATCTTCAATTGCGGATACAGCACGCCCTCCATTAGCCGCCTCTGCCTCTTTCATCACACGGAATCAAAGTTCCTTTGCACGTAAAATATAAAAAAGTAGCTTTTGTAATTTTCTCGAAACGTTCGATGCTATCGCTGTGTTTCTGTTATTACAACCGCTTTGCTGTCGAACGAATTTTGTCTTGCATGCTGGCGTCATTATTTCAGAAAATGCCTTTCCATCATCGAGTCAGCCGTCAAGCGTGCAGTCACGCCAACATCTGCCGCCATTGCGCAGCGTGGCTGCAAGCATCTTCCAGCCTCACCTTCCAGCAGCCTCCATTACACTTTCTTGCGTACATCAAGCTTTCCGAGGCTACCATCAAACGCAATAACCTTTGCCAGCAATGAGCCTTGATGGTTGGTTGATGGAATTTGCAACAGGAAAAGGCGGTGAAAACAAGGCTGGTTATTGAAAATTGTAAGAAGGAGGAAAATCAATTATCGACAATTTGATTTTATTTCGTTTTTCTTTAATTTATTGAAGGCATGAATATTTAGAGTGCTATAAGGAGGACATTTTGGTGGTTGTACTGTTAAGGAGGCGACAAGCGAATGATCCTCCCAAGCACTTCGGATTCGAGTGCCGCCTGTGGTCAAATTGCATCAATGAATGCTGGAACATTGTAGATGAACACGCTCTGCAAAGTAAAAACATAAAGCTCTTACTATTATAACAAATAGACATCCAGTGCTGCGGCAATTGTCGTACGCATTCACATTATAGAAATGCTTTTATATTGAGGATATACAAAATGTGTATACTGATGAGAAGACTCACCGAAGGTTTTTCTAAAATTAATTGTACACTCACGTACGCAGTTATTCTATTTAGCCAAAAACAAGTATTCCAATTACGATGGCTTCGTTTATACATTTTCAGAGTTCTGAAAATATTTTGCGCGAATCATAAAGAAGGAGAAATAGTGTGGGAGCATGAACCAAAATGGAAAAACTTGTTAGGCGATTTGGGCCGCTCACAACACCGCGCATAAGGGCTGGCGGCAGGCCACCCACAAGCGCATACGCGCAAATAGCCGCGTTAACGCATCCCAATCGTTCTCGCCAAACTCTGGCTGCCACTCACGCACAAGCGGGGACGTCGATATATATATATATATATATATATATATATATATATATATATATATATATATATATATATATATATATGTACAGATGCGGGACGAGGGACTCAGTAATGGCTCATATCAAGGTTGCAGGTGTCATTTCCAGTGTTGTTCGGCTTTTTTCGAGATATTTAATACTGCCGTACGACCTGTTAGTCATTTTTTGATACAGTGATAAATAGGCAAAAATTGAAGTCGAGAAAAAAATCCGCCATTTCTTCCTCAAGCGGGAGTCGAACCCACACCTCCGCATAAAGCGCGTGGTGCTCTAGCCATTATGCTATACCGCGACTTTTTTTTTCTTTATTGCCTGACTTGGCATAACACAAATGTTACATGCTCAACCAACAGGTCGATATAATTACACCCTGTCATACTTTAAGCAGGCAGTTAACATTTGTGCACTTTCATCACATATAAACAATTCATGATTCTCGCTACATCATCATCACACCCCTGTGCTGCGTGTATTTCTCTAAGCTTCCCCACATTTTCAATTAAACAATTCACCACAGGCATTGCGTCCACGTCATTGTTACGTACTGCCAATCTGCTCCTCCACATGGCATGAAGGACGAGCAGGAAAAAAAACATCGTATGGTATGACATCGTCTTTTATGTCAAGGTAACCTATTCCATCTAGTGTTAGTGGCAGATCTTTGTGGAAGGTTCGTTGGAGGACATCCCAAAAAAACACCGCGTCCCAGCAATCCACAAAGACATGCTGTACATTTTGTGGCTTTTTACAAAGGCTACATTCGTAGCCCCATGGCAAATACATTCCCTTTTAATGCATCCATGTCAAAACTGGCAGGGTCTGTGTGTGTAATTAAAGAAAAAGGTTTTTACCCCCCCCCCCCTGTTACTGGCATACGCTTAACTCTTTTAAGGACGTTGTTAGTATGAGCTCCGCGGTAAAGCAACCTGTACATGTGTTCCGGGCATAAAAGGTCAATAACATCACAAAACAGACGTTTGCGCGTTACCTGAGACAAATACACTAGTGTAAATCGTGCGTTTAAAAACCGGAAAGACGACACAACTTCGCGTAAGTACCCACTAACAGCTTATCGTTGGACACCTCTTGTTGACGCAATAAAATTAGGCATTGTAGAGGACAATCTAACCTGAATGAATATTCGTTTAAATGGGTCCCACTGTTCGCGTAGAAACAAAAAACTTGACACTAACGGTTTCACGAACAGATTAGGCAGTCCCAGGCCCCACCTTGTAACTTTCTAAATAAGCTGCTGCGCTTTGTTCGTTTAAAAGACGATTGCCATACAAATACTGCAAACATCTGATGAAATCTCTGAATGTTTGCTCTCGCACAGAACACCGCCTGCATGACGTACCATAATTTAGCAAAAAGAAACATGTTGCATATGGCCGCTCTCGCAAAAATGGATGCGTGGCGGCCTGCCCATGCAGTTGTCTGTGCGCGCATTCCTTGTTCTTTTTCCCTCCAGTACATGGTGTTCTCGAGGTATTTGTCGAATGGAACTCCCAAATACTTTGTGGGCGTTGATGACCACCATACGTTATCATATACGCTGGGCGTCTCCTGCCACTCACCATGCCAGATTCCATTACATTTGTCCAGGTTCACACTGCTGCCAGTTACTTCGCAGGACTGTTTTGTCAAAGATAAGGTGTTTGTTACGCTTAAGTGGTCAATACAAAATACGGCCACATCATCTGCATACGCGAGTACTTTGACCTCGGTTGGTTCTAAAACAAACCCCCCGATTATGTTACTTTGAATTATCTTTCTGCATAGTGGTTCCAAGTAAAGCGCGAACAGTAACGGTGACATTGGGCATCCTTGACGAACTGAAGCATTTACGTTTATTCTTTCAGTTATTTCTGTGTTTATTGTTACATTGGTCGAGCAGTATTTGTATGCCATCTTTATTCCCTCAAATATCACCGAACGAACGTCAACGTGGTCTAAAACTGCAAATAAGATGTCATGAGATACCCTGTCGAAGGCTTTTTCCGGGTCAATTTGTAACATGGCCACCTTTAAGTGTTCGGCATCACAGCACTCCAGAACGCTGCCTGCGACGTGTATGTTAGTGCATATGCTCCTCCCGTTGATAACGCATGTCTGGTGTGGTCCGGACAAGTTCTTCATGACAGACTGTAGCCGTTTTGCTAACACTTTCATAAATACTTTGTAGTCGATGTTTGTTAATGTGTCGGTAACCTGTCACTTTGCTTAACTTTTCTGCCTCTTCACTTTTCGGGATAAGTACCCTGTATCCGTTGCTGAAAGGCGGTGGCAGACATCCTTTCACGTAACTTTCAGGGTAAACCGTGTGCAACAATGTAGTTACTTCTGACTTAAACATTTTGAAAAAGCGGCATTTAGTCCTTCAGGTCCAAGTGATTTTCCAGAGTTGAGTTTATCAATTGCTTCTTCAATTTCTTGTCTGGTAATTGGGTATTCCAAACTTTGTGTTTCGTCATTGTCAAAAGCTGGTAGCAGTTTTGGAAACTCCGTTTCACATCCGTTTCTTGTCGGCATTTTACGGCTGAAAACCGTTGTGTAATATTCTGTGAAAGCCTTTTTATATCACTTTGTGCCATCTTCATCATCCCACCATACTCTATCTGCCTTATCTCGTGGTTGCGCGCGTAACTTTTTTTCGTCAGCCAGTGCCCTCTTAGTTTGCTGCTCCCCAACGAGCAGCCTCTCCACACGAGCCCTGATAGCAGCTCCTTTGTATTTTTAAACTTCAAGCTTTACGATCTTGGCTTTTATGTTTCCGAATATCTTCACAAAAATACCCTGGTGTTATTGTTTCCTATTTAGTTAGTTCCATTATAGGTTGCGTAAATCTTTTTCCTCTTTTTTTCCAGATTGTGAACCTTACCGGCCCGTTCAATCGCCATCATCTTTACGTCGTGTTTGAACCGTTCCCCTGCTTCACCAACACTCTGGCAATTCCTGTCGTAGTTTTCGTACAGCCTTTTCTAATACTTTCCAAAAAATACTATCCTCCAAAAGTTTAGTGGTTATTTTCAACAAATCCCAGTTGAATTTAGCTTTCCTCTTGACTTTTGCCACCAGAGATATAGAAACAAGACAGTGGTCACTGAAACCCTGTGGCTCTACTTGGTAATTATAAGACTCTGAAGCCACTTCTGAGGACACGTAGATACGGTCCAAATGAGCGTGGCTAAATCCTTGGAAGTGGGTGAACTTAACATCATCTTGAGCAGTCAGAAAAGTGGTTACGTCATGTAAACTGTTTTCGCATAACTTGGTTCCAAGTAATGTGCAGTAGGCTCTGCACGAGCATTCTTATTGGAACGGTCATAATTACTGAAGACCCAGTTGAAATCACCCATGACAATTAGGCTCCTATCGCAGCCAAAGAACTTCGTTATTTCTTCAAAATCTTCATACGTGTCTTAGGTTTCGTTGGCGCGTACATACAGACAGTTCTAAATCCTTTTTTCCCAAACAATGCTATTCCACGACGGCTCCTCTCTTCGCTTTAACGCGTGGGTTTATATTTAAAACTGCTCTGAGGCCGGTCAGCTAGCCGCGACCCTCGACCACCGCGGGACACGCAGAACATGTTTTTCCAAGCGGCGGCCACGTAAAACGTGGACGGAGGTCGGGGTTAGCAATTGCCATTTCCGGACTGCTTGAGCCAGAGCCCTCGTAATGCACGGAGCAGAACAGCAGAACAGCGCAACTTGACCAGATCGTATTTTTCTTATTTTTCTGCTCTCATTTTTTTTTCTTCCGTGCTGTGTCTGCTTCTTATTGCATTGTTTTGTTCCCACTCACCTCTGTAACGCCCTACGCGGGCGCTGGGGGTAATTTAAATAAATAAATAAATAAATATGGGAATGACTCAGTAAAGACAAATATCAAGGTTGGAGTCATCATTGCCATATATATATATATATATATATATATATATATATATATATATATATATAATTTTCTGCGTTCTTGCAGCCGCCCCTTTTCATAGGGGCGATGTCACCTGCAAGCCGGGTGAACTTCCCAAGCGTTGTAGTCCCACACAAGGACCGAGCGCCACGCGGCGGTCTCGCTTGTGCCTATTTTACCGGTAGGTGCCCGGACCCACCAAGGAACACGAATTCACATGGTGCCTTCCACAGCCAAGATGGATGCTCAACTCGCCACCACCTGAGGCAGGACATGCCGCCATACTCTTTCACCCCCGGCAATGGCGCAACGCGGCATGATGGCCGGGGGCCCCTTAGATGGACAAGGGTGTGTGGCACCGCGATAGGGTAAAGGCAGCTTTACAGACGTGGATTCCACTTTCAACTGTCCGCACATGACCATGGACGCCTGCACCCATGAAAGAAACCGGTGGGGGCCCGGCGCACCAGGATTCGAACCCAGTACCTTCTGCATACGAGGCGAGTGGTACCTCTGAGCCATCGCTGCGGTCTAAATGTTATGACCCCTTCCACCGGGGCATTCCCAAGCACGAGATCCCCTGTGCAGGGGGTGCCTGTACCAATTTTTCACTGGTTGGTGCCCAGCGGTACCGAAGTACCTCCCACATTCTCGTACCCCATGGTACAAATCGACTTGGTGGAACTGTTTCCAGTACACTGGATCCCCCGTACAGGGAGCGCCTGTCTCCATTTTTATTCTGTTGGGTGACCAGCTACTCCATAGGAACCTACCACGTGTACCGCAGTGGTAGTGCGTGACCAAGCCCTTCATCCCCCGCCGACACAGGGGGCGCTTGTACCCTTTGAAGTGGTGGGTGCCCAGAGGTCCCAGACCCCGCCCGAAGGGTTTAGAGGGACCTACCACATGGCCTCTCATGGCTGCTTGTGGTCAAGCTCGAAGCCTTTGTTCCACCATCGAGACAAGCTACGGTACGGGGACGCTTGTACCCTTTAAAGAAACCGGTGGGTATCCGGCGGCCCAGGATTCGAACCTGGCAGCTCCCGCTTACGATTCGAGTGGTTTACCACTCGACCATCGCCGTCGTTCGAGTGGTAAAACACTGGCCGTCGGCCAAGGCCTGCATTTTGAATGTGCGTTCTTATGTTATCTCCCATCCCGTATAAGTATGTGTGTATATATATATGTGTATATATATATATATATATATATATATATATATATATATATATATATATATATATATATATATATATAAGACAGAAAATAAGGGTTGGCAGTCAAGAAAACCTCAGAAAGCAAAGGGGAGGTTGTGGTGGGTCATAGAAAGAGATGAAGAATTTTTTTAGTCGAAAAGAAAGTGGTGAAAAAATGATCCGAACCCACGACCTCCCACGGCTACCACCCCAAGTGAAGGAAACAAAAATACCTTAACATAAATACCCGAGAAAGTGCTGGGGAAATAGCCCCGCCGGTAGCGTAGTGGTTATCGCACCAGACCGGTATTCTGGAGGTCGTGGGTTCGGATCCCGCCCGGCGGGCATTTTTTCACCACTTTCTTTTCGACTAACAAAATTCTTCACCACAAAAATTCTGACCCACCACAACCTCCCCTTTGCTTTCTCAGGTTTTCTTGACTGCCAACCCTTATTTTCTGTCTTATTTTCACGGAGCCCCTCATTTCCCATTTTCTGATTCGCTATATATATATTTATATATATATATATATATATATATATATATATATATATATATATATATATATAGAAAGATAGGTCAGCAGTCTACAACGCCAAAGGAGGCATAGGGGTGTGGTTAGGGTCTTTTCTTTTTCACTACGGGTAATTAAGTAAACATTTTTTTAATTATACAGAAGAAAGAAAGAAAAACCCGCGCCCAGAGTGGGGACCGAACCCACGCCTTTCGATTACATGTCGAATGCCTTACCAATTCGGCTATCTGGGCGACTGTGTTCTCCTTCACTTTCTGGGCTATTTATATTTACTAGAAGTGTATCTGATGCTTGAGGGTGGTCGCCAGCGCCACTCTGACTACACGGGGAGAAGGGGACTTCTTTTCAGCCCCGTGGCGTGACTCGAACGTCTACAGCCTGTGATGAGCGGGTTACTGGCGGGAAGCCCTCTTATGCTACCTAGACATCAAGACTGCCAGAACCGAGACCCTCGCTAGGCTTTCGCAGAATAATATAGTAAGGAAATGAGGGGCTCGTTGAGGAAACACAGAAAGATAGGTCAGCAGTCTACAACACCAAAGGAGGCATAGGGGTGTGGTTAGGCTCTTTTCTTTTTCACTATGGTTAATTAAGTAAACATTTCTTTTATTTATACAGAAGAAAGAAAGAAAAACACGCCCCCAGAGTGGGGACCGAACCCACGCCTTTCGATTACATGTCGAATGCCTTACCAATTCGGCTATCTGGGCGACTGTGTTCTCCTTCACTTTCTGGGCTATTTATATTTACTAGAAGTGTATCTGACGCTTGAGGGCGGTAGCCAGCGCCACTCTGACTACACGGGGAGAAGGGGACCTTCTTTTCAACCCCCGTGGCGTGACTCGAACGTCTACAGCCTGTCATAAGCGGGTTACTGGCGGGAAGCCCTCTTATGCTACCTAGGCATCAAGACTGCCAGAACCGAGACCATCGCTAGGCTTTCGCAGAATTATATAGTAAGGAAATGAGGGGCTCGTTGAGGAAACACAGAAAGATAGGTCAGCCGTCTACAACGCCAAAGGAGGCATAGGGGTGTGGTTAGGCTCTTTTCTTTTTCACTACGGTTAATTAAGTAAACATTTTTTTAATTATACAGAAGAAAGAAAGAAAGAAAAACACGCGCCCAGAGTGGGGACCGAACCCACGCCTTTCGATTACATGTTGAATGCCTTACCAATTCGGCTATCTGGGCGACTGTGTTCTCCTTCACTTTCTGGGCTATTTATATTTACTACAAGTGTATCTAACGCTTGAGGGTGGTAGCCAGCGCTGGCAGCCAGTTCTGGCAGTCTTGATGCCTAGGTAGCATAAGAGGGCTTCCCGCCATTAACCCGCTCATGACAGGCTGTAGACGTTGGAGTCACGCCACGGGGGTTGAAAAGAAGGTCCCCTTCTCTCCGTGTAGTCAGAGTGGCGCTGGCTACCACCCTCAAGCGTCAGATACACTTCTAGTAAATATAAATAGCCCAGAATGTGAAGGAAAATACAGTCGCCCAGATAGCCGAATTGGTAAGGCATTCGACATGTAATCGAAAGGCGTGGGTTCGGTCCCCACTCTGGGCGCGTGTTTTTCTTTCTTTCTTTCTTCTGTATAATTAAAAAAAATGTTTACTTAATTAACCGTAGTGCAAAAGAAAAGAGCCTAACCACACCCCTATGTCTCCGTTGGTGTTGTAGACTGCTGACATATCTTTCACTGTTTCCTCAACGAGCCCCTCATTTCCTTACTATATTATTCTGCGAAAGCCTAGCGAGGGTCTCGGTTCTGGCAGTCTTGATGCCTAGGTAGCATAAGAGGGCTTCCCGCCAGTAACCCGCTCATGACAGGCTGTAGACGTTCGAGTCACGCAAAGGGGGTTGAAAAGAAGGTCCCCTTCTCCCCGTGTAGTCAGAGTGGCGCTAACTACCACCCTCAAGCGTCAGATACACTTCTAGTAAATATAAATAGCCCAGAAAGTGAAGGAGAACACAGTCGCCCAGATAGCCGAATTGGTAAGGCATTCGACATGTAATCGAAAGGCGTGGGTTCGGTCCCCACTCTGGGCGCGTGTTTTTCTTTCTTTCTTTCTTCTGTATAATTAAAAAAATGTTTACTTAATTAACCGTAGTGAAAAAGAAAAGAGCCTAACCACACCCCTATGCCTCCTTTGGCGTTGTAGACTGCTGACCTATCTTTCTGTGTTTCCTCAACGAGCCCCTCATTTCCTTACTATATTATTCTGCGAAAGCCTAGCGAGGGTGTCGGTTCTGGCAGTCTTGATGCCTAGGTAGCATAAGAGGGCTTCCCCCCAGTAACCCGCTCATGACAGGCTGTAGACGTTCGAGTCACGCCACGGGGGTTGAAAAGAAGGTCCCCTTCTCCCCGTGTAGTCAGAGTGGCGCTGGCTACCACCCTCAAGCGTCAGATACACTTCTAGTAAATATAAATAGCCCAGAAAGTGAAGAACACAGTCGCCCAGATAGCCGAATTGGTAAGGCATTCGACATGTAATCGAAAGGCGTGGGTTCGGTCCCCAGTCTGGGCGCGTGATTTTCTTTCTTTCTTTCTTCTGTATAATCAAAAAAATGTTTACCTTATTAACCGTAGTGAAAAAGAAAAAAGCCTAACCACACCCCTATGCCTGCTTTGGCGTTGTAGACTGCTGACCTATCTTTCTGTGTTTCCTCAACGAGCCCCTCATTTCCTTACTATATATATATATATATATATATATATAAATATATATATCTATATAAAATTAAAACAAACAAAAACAAACATGTTTACTTACATTTCGATTGTTGGTCCAGTCTTCATCGGTTACTCCGATGAAGACTGGACCACCAATTGAAACGTTAGTAAACATGTTTTTTTTAGACTTGCGTCGGACTCTACATTTGATATTTGTTCTGGACCATTGGAAACTTATTTTCTTCGACCGTATATGTGTATATATATATATATATATATATATATATATATATATATATATATATATATATATATATATATATATATATATATATATATATATATATATATATATATATATACATATATATATATCGCTTCTGTTCTGCCTGACGATATGCTCTCCTTAGTTGCCCTGTGCTCCGTCTCTTCCGTTCCGACGTCTGCAAAATCTGAGTCAAATATTTCCACACTTAAGGCTACCATCAGCAAAGATCTCTCAGAAAGTGAAACAAACCAGCTGCTTCAACTCCTGGATAAACACAGGGACACATTTGACTGCCTTTCTAGCAAGCTGGGGCAGACATCTGTGACAGCGCATCGGATCGAGGTGGATGGGACTCACATCGTCCACCGTCGCCCATACCGTGCGTCATCGTCCGAATGAAAAGTCATCCAGGAAAATGTAGCATACATGCTGGAAGAAAACACCATTCGGCCGTCTTCCAGCCCATGGTCTTCCCCCTTGATTTTAGTCCGCAAGAAGGATGGTTCCGTGCGGTTTTGCGTGGACTATCGAGCCTCGAATATGATCACCAAGAAGGATGTTTATCCAATGCGGCACAGAGATGACGCGCTCGACTGTCTTCAGGGGGCGGACTTTTTCTCCAGCTTACACCTGCGATCTGGTTATTGGCAGATACCCATGCACGAGCCTGACAAAGAAGAGACAGCGTTTGCTACTTCAGACGGCTTATACGAGTTTATTGTATAGCCGTTTGGTTTATGCAACGCCCCAGCCACATTTAAGCACATGATAGACACAGTCCTTCCTGGCGTTAAATGGAAGACGTGCTTGTGTTACCTGGATGACATTGTTATTTTCTCGTCGAATTTTTCTGAACATCTCCGGCGTTTCGATGAAGTTCTGACTAATCTGGCCAAAGCCGGCCTATCTTCGAACACCAAGAAGTGCCACTTCGCCCGCAGATCCATCAAAGTTCTCCGCCACATTGTCAGCAAAGATGGTATACGGCCCGACCCAGACAAAATTTCCGCTGTGGCTAATTTCCCTCGACCTCAAGAACAAAAATGAATTCGCAGTTTCCTTGGCTTGGCATCATATTTCCGTCGTTTCGTTCGCAATTTCGCTACCCTAGCCTCGCCCCTCAATCAGCTGCTGCCTTCCGGTAACCCCTTTGTCTGGAGTGACGACTGCGAGGAGGCTTTTCAAAACCTAAAGCAAGAACTTACATCCAGGCCTGTACTTCGCCACTTCGATGACACATAGCCAGTCCTTCTTCATACTGACGCTAGCGGGCATGGAATTGGCGCCGTCTTGCTACAGCGCGATGGTCACTCGCTGAACGAGTGGTTGCCTACGCGCATGGCGCTCTCTGACGTCCGCAGAAAAAAATTACCCCATCACAGAGCAAGAATGTCTGGCTGTTGTGTGGTCTGTTCAAAAGTTTCTTCCACACCTTTACAACCGACATTTCACAGTAGTTAGAGATCACCGTGCCCTGTGTTGGCTGTCTTCTTTGAAAAATCGGTCAGGACGACTTGGGCGCTGGATTCTCCGCTTGCAAGAATATGACTTCACGGTAATCTATAAGTCTGGTCGCAAGCATCTCGACGCGGACGCGCTTTCCCGGTGTCCACTTGTGAAGTCTTCAGACGACGTTGTCCGACATTCTAATGAGCCACCTTTCCCATTGCACCCACCGATATTCCTATCAACGATATCCCCGACTTGGTTGCCCTTAAACACGCCGACAGTTATTTTCGGACGATAATCGATCGGCTCACCAGCTGCACACAACCACCGAATAGCCGCCTACGTCGTCAGCTGGACCAGTTCCAGCTTCTGGATAGCACATTGTACCGCATCAACCACCACACCGATGGAGCCAGATGGGTTCCGGTTGTGCCCCGTTCCCTCCGTCCACGCATTTTGGAAGCGTTGCACGACGACCCAACTGCAGGCCACCTCGGATTCCAGAAGACCTACGACCATGTCCGAGGGCGCTTCTTTTGGCCAGAGCTTTCCACTAGTGTTGCCAAATACGTCCCCTCTTGTGCGCCTTGTCAGCACCGGAAACGCTCCACGTCACCCCTTGCCGATCAACTCCAGCCCCTTCCGTGTCCAGCAAGCCCATTTGAAGTGGTCGGTATTCACCTTTACGGTTCCTTGCCTCCGTCAGAAGCCGGTCATCGCTGGATAGTTACGGCAGTGGACCACCTGACTCGCTACGCCGAAACCGCTCCACTTATCTCAGCTAGCGCCACCGAGACCGCTAACTTCTTCTTAAACAACATTCTGCTGCGCCATAGAGCCCCCCGCGTTTTGCTAAGCGATCGAGGCAATACATTTCTGTCTCGAATTCTCGCCGACTTGCTTCGAGCTTCCAACACCTGTCACAAGATGACGTCCATCTTTCATCCCCAAACATGCGGCCTCACAGAACGCTTCCATCGAACTCTCTCTGATATGCTATCTATGTATATTCATCCTGACCATCGCAAGTGAGACGCCATCTTACCTCCTGTTACCTATGCTTACAATACCGCAATTCAGACCACAACCGGATACTCCCCGTACTACCTTGCATACGGCCGTCACCCTTCGCACACTCTGGATACCTGCTTCTTCGCCACTCCCGTGTCACCTTCTGCGACGTCTCCTGAACAATTTGTTGCTCGCGTTGAACACTGCCGCCAACTTGCCCGCATGCGCACTGAAGCGTGCCAACAGGATCGAAAGCAACGCTACGACGCTGGGCATCGCTCTCCTGAATTGGTGTGGACGCCTATTCGTGTTCCGGGCCTATGGTAGAAGTTCTTGCACCGTTTCCTTGGTCCGTACAAGGTTCTCGTGGCGACCTCTCCTGTAAACTTTCGCGTCACACCGGTTTGCCCAAGTTCCGACCACCGCCATCGTGGCACCGAGATAGTTAACGCTTCCCGGCTCAAGGTTTTTAACCACGGCGACGAACTCTGAAACACAGCCAGGCGGCCGCTTCTTTCAACGAGGGGGATAATAGTGTGAGCTGAGTTTGTGTCTTGCTGCCTGCTAGAAGATATTTGTCCACATTGGTACTAATCATCATCACCAGTAGCTTGCGGCTACCGCATCATCTGCTGTACATACTCATCATCACCGGCACAACCTCGTCTTCGGCTAATCATCATCAGCAGGGACGCTGGGTCGCCATCTTGGTTGATCCCCGCCTGACGCCTCGGAATAAAGGAGCTGCGAAAGCAACGGTCCCGTCACCTTCTATCTACAGTCTCACAATATTTACATATATATATATATTGTGCGACGGTTGATGAGCGGCCCTGTCCTCAAGTGATAAAGATGCGTGTGTCCAACCAATGGCCGTAATCTCGGCTTTATAGGGGGATAAATATGCACGGGGATAGAACATTGACGGTGGTGTGCTTGCGTCCGGATGGTATATCACTCGGATGTCGTATTCAGATGGCGGCGGGATGAATACTTGATTGCCGATAGCCAATAACGGGCATGACGACCATTGTGTAGATGGAAGGTTAGACCGTGAAGTTAAGGTTGGATCTTTGAGATAGCAAAACACGGTTACATAAGTTTTTCGCTGTTACAATAATTACATGCCTTCTTTATCAAAGCATCGATCGCGTATGCAACGACGAACTCGTCTAATCCTGCCTTCCTTTGGGACGCGACTCTTTCCAGACCGAGACCGCTGGCATTGGTGTGGATTTCGGTGGGCGCCGAAGGTTCGAAATGGCGCAGCATTGAAGGTGACGTATGCAAGCCAAGAAGCGTAAGAAAGGCTTGATCGCATGGTACTAAGTGCACAAGTCATGACTTCCGCCGAGTAGCTTAACTGGTAGCGCAATTACTGACACGACGTTTGTTATGATGCGTCGGAAATAGGAGCACATTCGGACGAAACAGCGCCGGTCTTCCACAATAGTTGGTTTAGGGAAGTCGGACACCGCTTGAGGTTTAGCAGGATCCGGATGGACACTGTCCTTTGAAACATCATGCCCCTCACTTGTTTTTGTGGGGAGAGCAAAATGACACTTTTAACATTCATCGCCAGCTCAGCATCCGTACGGCACTGCAGAAGTTGTTCCAGGTGACTGAGATGGCACAAAGTGCTGGCCTTAAGTGTTCTCGTGGAAGGAAGAAAGGACAAAACTCATTTGGCGGAACGTGCCCAGAAGCAAACATTGCCTTGTCTACCTTGCAACAGAACACAGGTGTTTTAATGACATATATTGGCAATCACAACACACAGAATGAGTTTTATTGCGAAATGACCTATACAGAGACGACGGAAATAAATCAGGGGAATCTGTAGTGACACGAACAACCTTCCCCTACCAAAAACATGTTTCAGTGAGTCTGTTATAGTCCGGTGGTCGTCTACACAGACTTTTGTTCTATGCGAAATGACGGGCACCTGTTTTGATACAAACTAGAACAAACGGTATATTGTTACTAAGTGGTTTTTTTTTTCTTTTGATGGGATGTAAATAATTAAAATGGCGTCCATATTGCTAGTTTCCACGTAAGAAATTGGAAGGTTAGATGGTATTGTTTTTTTGGGTAGCAAATACTTTTTTAAGATATTGTTTATTTTAACGTTCTTTAACCTGAGGCCACAAACATTCCGTAGAAGTCATGTAAATTATGTCACATAATTGCTTTGACAGCGTTGCGCTTAGATAGGGTAAGCAAATGTCGCTATCTCTTAAGTTCCACTTAGGTGGATTTGAGTGATTTAATCAATATGTCCTCCAAAGTCACCGGATCCGATATTCCACGATGAGACCTGCAATACTTGTTAATCGTTTATAATTATCTCCTTTTCGACGACAGAATATATTTTTGGTATACGGAAAAAGGGGATCAGTTGCGCTTCTGCTTGATCATTTTCAGGTCGTACAACTCCATGGCGGGGTCTAAATAGGCGAAATACTGAAGTGCGCTCCGACACGCGCTGTCACTTGTTGCTGCCTTTATAATTTCCGTAAACTGAGGGTTCTCACATTTTCCGCGAGACAAGGCACATTGCTGTGCATTTTTGAAGGAAACGAATAATCTCTTTCCTTAGAGGTTATACATTCAAAACCTCGACGTAGTGCAGCAGTAACAAAAAAGATTACAGCGTTGCACATGTAGATAGCACAGTGTTTTGTTATTACCAGATTTTCATGCTTCTCCGGCTTGCAGTTCGAGCTCACAAAATGGCCCCCACAAAAAGAAATGAATGTAGTAGGTGTTGCAGGTATAAAAGTCCCGTTCGTGCACTTCACCTCTTTCTTGCGTATTGATTTAACTAAAGCTAGCTGGGCCATTTCAACTAAATATAGTTTACCTGATATTACACCGGAACATGTTTAAATTATGCCACTTCATTTGTGCTTTTTTATAGTAGTTTTTTTAATTTAAAGAAGCAACAACAGATGCCAACCATTACGGAACATTGGACTCGTAGAAAGACTGTTTCACCGCACTTTTTAGGACGGTTTCATGTGCCTTGAAACATATTACTTGAATCAGTGAAAGCCGGTGGTTTTAGAGGGGTGACAGATAGTTTCGTACGTCGATATTTATAGAAGAAAAAAAAATAAAATAGCTCAAGATATGCCCGAGCCATGATGAGGCAGTTATTCATATTCTCAAAATACAAAAAAGGATATTTGATTCGATAAGTATTTGGTCACTACTGTAGATAATCGGCACTACGTTTTACCATAATACCATGCCTGTGCTGAGTACATCCTGTCCATATTTCGAGGAGCGTAGAATTTATGCTCTGATCGCCACAATGAAATTCTCGCGCAAGAACAGCCCATCTTTGGTATACAATGGGGGTGAGACTCTGAAGTGTACACTGGAAGTGTTCAGTGTAAACCCTTGCAGGTAGGAGAACTATGCCTTTTCGCCGAGTAAAAAATTACTGTGTGTGAATAGGTTTGCTAGACTTCATAAAAACTGACGTTCTAGGCGCGAGCAGAAACGCAAATGTTCGCTTACAAATTTGATTGTGCCCACAGGTGTAGTTGTAGCGCCTTTGCAGGCAACCACTTTTTCCTCAAAGCTTTATATATCAGATGGATGCAATCATCAAATCGTTGATGTAGTGTTAAGGTAAATGTTTGTGTTTTTAGTATTAATGTTTTGAGCCATGCCCTGTTTTGAGGCGATTTCTTTCAACCCGCTGTGGAGGCTCCTACCAGTATTGCCGGTGCGTTGATTTTGGAAGCTTGTCGCCCTGTGTACGGCCTATGTTTTGCAAAGTTGTCTTCTTTTCAAAAAACGGCAGCACTTCTGCTACCTGTGCTAGTTATAGTGCCACATTTTGCATCTGTTCTTTATGTCATGTGTATGAAAGGGTCTGTCAGTGAACTTGCTTTCCCTGTCTGTCTCGTAATATCTGTAAAGATTTGCAGTCATAGGGCGCTGCCAAGAGAAGAAAAAGCCGGCGAGTTTTTTTTCTCACATAACATTAGCCAAACTACTACTGCGACATCGGTACCACTTATTTGCGTACTCAAGAGGAGATGTTTTAGTACTTGATACAAATTCTCTCCACTCTGTTAAAAAAGAAATCTTCAGACCTTTTAAATAAGAATTCCGAAGCATCTTCCGTATACTTTGCCTATACATCTTGCGTATACGTACAGGGAACTTTCCGTAATTGTATGGGTTTACGCATCACATATTTTTGTGTACGAAATTCTGAGATCACAATATATAAATCGTCCACAGTGAAATAAAACTACTAGGCGGCTCAGTGGTGTAATTAGTGTCGCATCATGGCGGCGACAGGAGCAGTCTTAGTTGATTTTACCCAACCGGCCGAACCTCTCGCCCTCACTGGCTAGACAACTCACTGTAATTACTAATAATGACTCTGGCTAGTCAGTGAGCGGAATCGGTTTGCCCGGATGGGTAAAATAAAGACAGACTGAACCGTTTGCAGTTGCGAAACGACACCAGCGAGGATTGCTGTACTGGATAGGACCAGTCTGTCTTGATTTTTACCGAACCGTCCAAACCACTTCCGCTCATGGACTAGCCAGACTCATTATTAGTAATTACATTGACCCCGGCTAGTCAGTGAGCAGAAGTGGTTCGGCCGGTTAGGTAAAATCAACTAAGACTGCTTCCTTCGGCGCCACCATCTGACAGATTGTTGCCCTAGCACATATAGGTCTACAGCGAGTAACGAAACGAGTAGCCATTTTTTTTCGGCCAAAATTACTGTCAAATTAGACCTAGCAGCACATCGATGCCCTGGGCAGCATTCCAGCGTTTTAAGGTATGTTGTTAACCTTGAAAACTGTGTGTTTTTTTTTAAATGGGATTTTTATTTTAACTATTTTAGGAATATACACATATTAAGAATTGTGCTGCTGTAAAACTTGTGTTTCTATCGGGTGACGTTCAAACGTTATGCCGTTTTCTGCAACTACCGGTAGACCTGTTTGAAACCGACACTGACATTTTGTGAAGCGAAACTGCCATTTTGAAAAAATTAAACCTACATTTCAATTATTAAAACAAAGTTATGCTTGAGCTCAAATTCGAAAGATACATTTGGATTAGTTTGTGGTGAAGTATTTTAGAGGTTGATAACCCTGAGCAACGCAAATGAATGCTTCAATGGGATGCTGTGACAGCATCTCCCTAAAGATGTCTATGTAGGTCTGCGTACTTTTTGTTTGGACTATACGATTGTATATGTCACTTAAACAATGGAAATAGCGGCATGATGGACATCTTGAGGCAGGCTGGTGTCCATCCTGGCTACTACACAACAGTAGGATGCCACAGCAGGCACCGAAGACGCTTGAAGAATGCCAAGCATCAGTCAACGGTGGACGAAAAAAGACCATCCTTCCCTCAAAAAAAAACAAACAAAAACGACGAGCTGCTAAACGATCTCACGGTGAATTCTTGACAGTTAAGCAAGGGCCCAGCTATGAGCCTGGTGGCTTTTAGCCTCCCACGATATTCACATCATGTATTAAACTTGTTTGCAAGAATTATTTCTTGTTTTTCACAAAACTTCATTTTCAGTTCTTTTTTGTTGCGCAGGAAATCATAACATCTGAATGAACCATTGCTTGCAGATGAAACTTTCCATGCTTCCTAATGAAACATAACTCTGTGCAATGAACTAGGATAGTTGAAAACCGTGAATAACTTTTGATGCTATAATATTTCGACACGAATGCAACCGCCTGAAATATTGCCATTTTTGGTTTTTCGCTCTACCATACTTAATATTGACCACAGAGCAAAGATTCTAGTTCATTGCGCGGCCTGTTTGTATTGCTATATTGCTGCCGCGACATTTTTGCTTTGTATCACATAATCGGTACTTATGACGGTTGGTGTAGTGAGCATATTTTGGGTAGTTTCAGAGAATAAATTGTTATTATTTTCATTATAATTCTATAGCGTACTTGAGGAGTCTTTTTATACAGCCCTTGTTAAGGCAAACACAAATGAATCAGCTTAGGATCACAATCTAAAAATATTTCTAGAAAGGTGGCAACATACTCTAAGTGTATGAAACGAGTAGCCATTATTTTTCTGTCAAACGTACTGTCAAATGACACCCAGCAACACACAGAGGCCCTGAGCAGCATTGCAACGTTTTAAGTGAATCAAATGCATTACTTACCTCAATTACAAGCTGAATTCCCATGTGTCCAATGTAGAAGTACATGAACATTGTTCTGTACTGCGCAATAAAACCAATAATGTAATGAAATATGGCGTAATAGACACACAAAAGTGTTTTGATGTATTTGAAATACCACTTCCCCAATGAGAGACTACATAAACATATCATGCCAAATATAGAAACAAACATGCCAGAGGAAAACCTATTTGTGGGTACACTTGCGCTGTCTATACTAGGGCAGTTTACATATTTCCCAATCTTATTTCTTTTCACTTGTTTTTCGCACAGTGATGTAGCGCGAGAAATGGCGATAGTAATGGCGCGAAGTTGGGAACGCGGACAGAAAACCGGGGAACTCGGAGAGTGTTGGGCGACCCGTCCTGTCGTTGAAGAAAATGCAGTTCGAGTAGTAGTTTATTGAACCCTAATCTTTTTGATGCCGTAGTGGTCAATAGAGGCAATAGTACTGAAGCGGCTTAGTGAAGAGTATAAAAAACGCGGCCGACATCCCTCGTTGTTGAATACAAGCCACCGAGCTGAAGAGCAAAGGCAGAGATGGTGGGTACGCTATAGTGCGAACCATTCACCAGTAAGGCAATCTAGTGTTGGGAAGAGTATATGAAAGGCTAGAGCTGTTCTTAATGGCTTATGGTGTGGTGGAGGATAAACGGATAGCAAATTGTCTGACACAGGTATGGAAACCCCGCCTGTGCTTTCTGCGGAGGTTATTATCCCCAAGTGCTTGGAAGGCACAGCTGAGCAGAAGTTTTTAGCGAGAGGAGAGAGATAAACATTCTATTCAAATCGGGTCCTGTTAGGTTGGGCGCGAAGCCAGCAGCCGCAGCGGCTCAGCGACCTTGGCTGCTTGGTATGTCAGGGATCGTTGCGTCGTCAGGTCAGAGCAGCCCAGAGCTGTCCTTCATAGCTCCAGAGTGGTGATTGGGGGTAAGGGGTCCTAGGGACAAGCCCACAAGTGGTGGTGTAGGCTGGCCTTCGCAACGCGGTGAGGAGAATAGGGAGGGGTGAATACGGTGAAGGAGAGATCTGCTAGGTAAAAATTCTGATTGTAGGAGTCTCCAGAGCCGTTCCTGAGTGTAGCTGAGGGAAGGATGGTAGTGGAGGGGAGTATTTGGAGGCGAGAGAGGTGGTAATACGTGGTGGTGTCGCAAGAGCACAAGAGGCTCTCGCGACCTGACCTGGCTCCGTGGCAAGCAATGGGGCTTGGGTATGCCCGGTAGGTGAGCGCTCAAGCCGTTGCATGAGCCACCTCATTGCCTCCAAGCGCAGTGTGGGTAGCAGTCCAGAACAATTCTACTTGGGTGGTGGGTGGATTTTGCATAACACGTTTTAGGGCCTCAGGTAGGATGGGCCCCGCAGCAAAATTTCGAATGGCCGTTTTTGAATCGGACAATACGAATTCAGGGGTTGGCCGGTGCGACAGGGCTAGTGTGATTGCCGACTCTTCCGCCGTCGCAAGTTCCGAGGTACGAATGGTGAGTGAATGTATTGTGGACGGTGTGGGGGACAATAATGATCGCCAATGCGAAAGAGTTCTTGTACCGGTACTCGGCGGCACCTACGTACACGGTGGCGGGCCGTAGGGGATAGTGTTCTGCTAAGGCTTTGGCTCGTTGCTCTCTGTTGCGCTGGTGTATATGACGGAGCAAATTACGTGGTAGGCGACGTACGTTAAGGCAGGCGTGGGTTTCATTACGTATGAGGAGTTTTGGGTCTGTAACAATAGGCGCATTGAGCTGTAGGCATTGAAGGAGGTGTTTGCCACGGAAGGTTTGGCTAGGCGGCTAGGTTGCCTCATTCGGTGCGCCTCTATCAACTCTTGGGTCGCGTTATACACCCCTGTTCCTCCCCGTCTGGCAGTGGAGGTGCCGGGTTATTGTTGTCGAGCAGCTTTGTATCTTGGGCGGATAACACAATTCATTTTTGCAGTTCTTAATTAGAGTGGAGAAGGTACGGGAGAGCATAAGTGATTCGGCTAACACCGAATGCTTGAAAGAGGCGCGGCCAATCTGTTTCCTTAAGCCTATGTTTCTTGGAAGCGATGCGGCGAAGGAGTCCGATGGTTTGGGAAACATTTGACCAAAGGCGCCTGATGTACTGTGTCTTTGAACGATTCCGGTTTATGACTAGGACGAAGATTTTGATTTGTGGGACGGCTGGCACAGACTTTGAATGTATGTAGATTTGCTGTTTGGCAGTTGTACGGTTTGGCGCTTAGGATTGATAAGTAGTAGTTCTGATTTAGATGGGGAGCATTGGAGGCCAGTTATAGTGGCCCCATCAACCGAGGCTGACGCTGCTGCTTGAAGAGTCTCCACTACTTCTGCGTAACTACCTCGGCTTGTCCAAAGTATGATGTCGTCTGTGTAGGGGCTCAACAGTAGGTTGGGAATGCAATCTAGAGCCTTTCGAATATGAAGGAGGGCTATATTGAAAAGGAAAGGGGATAGCATGGCTCCCTGCGGAGCGCCTGGCTAGGGGTAGGCGAAACTCGTCTGATTGTGAGGTGCCTAGTCGGAGGGTGGTGGTCCGCGAGGAAAGGAAAGTTTTAACCTAATTGTACGTCCGTAAGCCAGGGGAGATAGAGGAAAGGCCATTGAAGATTGACTGACCTTAGACCCGGTTAAAGGCTTTCGTGAAATCTAGTGCTAAAACCGCTGCTGTGTCAGACTCTTGGAGGAATGCATGTCGTGGTTAAGTTGGAGATGAAAGACATTTGTCAAGAGTACAGCCCGAAAACGGAACATGGTGTAACGAAGGGTGTTGGTTTGGTTTTTGTTTTTGTAAGTCCTGCATGTGTGATATGTTCTAGCACCTTTCCGATGCAGGAGATGAGAGAAATCGGCCTGAGCCAATCTAAGCTCAAAGATTTTTTGTGCATGGGGATGAATGTGATGTTCGCTTGTGTCCATGACGGGGGTAGTATGCCTTCTTTCCAGTGTTTGTTGTAGAAGTCTGTGAGTGTTGAAATGGTGTTGTCATCAAGCTTGCGTAATATATTGTTAGATACTCTATCTCTCCCAAGAGGCCAACGGGTTTCAGAGTGAATTTTTTAGCAAATAAGTGAGCCCTACCACTGCAGCAGCATGGGAGTGCACCCAAGGTGCGGCCTGTCGCGTCGCCCAAATTTTGACAGACGAGGGCCTCAGTGGCGGTGCTTACGTTTCCCGCCACTAGTCGCCCTCGCGGCGCTAGCGTTCGTGGACGGGTTTCGGGACAGAGCACTTTATCCACCTGGGCGAGCCTTTCCCCGACTGAAACGTACAGTCAGCGCACTTGTTTTAAAGACCCTCTATTCTTTCCTTGGCTACTCAAAGAAAAATAATTTCTGAGCGTATGTATGTCTGTCTGTGTGTCATTCTGTCGCTCGATTCATCCGCCCGGTCAGAAGTTAAAGTAATTATTCATTGAGACATAGGAAGCAGATTTTCAATCAAAGTATAAAAATATGTGCTATATTCAAAATTGTTAACAAAAGATAACATTGAATAAAAACATAGGTCTACCCGTTACATTTACTGCCTGGAAACGTCTCCAATGTACAACACGTAAGCTGCGTTGTCCATTTACCGGCGACAGTTGTTTAGTAGCAGCTGAAGAAGCGTTTGAATTTTGAAAATGTCACGTTTTCTCGATTAATGCGTTGTCAACAAACTCTTGAGCGAAAATTATTAGTCGGTGACGGATTAAAGCCTTGATTATAGGGTCATTTTTTCCCAAAACATGCTTGTGGGCAGAATGTGTCCCTTATAAAACAGGGACACGGGAGATGGTCGTTGAATAATAATTTCAAAAAACAGACAATTTGCTGTGCGCGTCTTTGAAACTATTCTTATTGGCTCAGGTCTTGCCCGCACAGACATTAGGGTTGTTCTCTTTTCGCAGGCGCGACACTGCCTTTACATACGCTACTGAATACTTAAGATTGTAGACTGTATATTTTAAACATTGCGATAAGATCGAGCGCTATAGGGACATTCCCTCCCTTATTTTATCTCCGATTTCAGCCCACATGCATTTATCTCTGAAAATAATGCCCAGGCTCCTGGAGCAGAAACGCTGTGTGAACACATTAGCGAGCTCTAAAGCTCTGCGCTGTTTTTGCTCTGTGAAAATTTGCGCTTCAATTCGAAGTATTTTCGTAGCGTAGGAAAATTCCCAGGTGCGTTTTTAATTTTTTTAGGTTTCTTTGTCGGGTATCTAAGCAATATCTCTCTGTTATGCAAGTGAAATCCTTTTCTCTGCGCAAAGAATGCGTAGTTCGTGCAGTTAAAAGATTTCATAATTACGATAGTCTTGATGTAGATAGTTTGTTTAAAATATCAAAAAAAAGAAAAAAAATGTGGAATAGTAAAGATGTGTTCGAGTGTTTACGAATTGTTTGGCTGTTTTTAGAACTTCTACACAACTTCGTTTTTTCCTCTTGTGTCTTGGGACATAATTATAAAGATTTGCCCGAGCTAGTAAACCGAAACTTGCCATTTGATTACATTTTTTATCTACCTTGCCATCACATCTGCTCGCCCAAGATTAAACCTGAACATCTATTGCACTTAACACTTGTTGTTCTAAGTTCACTGATCCGCCTTGGTGGCTCAGTGGCTAAGGCGTTGCGCTGCTGAGCACGAGTTCGCCGGTTCGATTCCCGGCCGCGGCGGCCGCTTTTCTTATGGAGGCGAAAAGCAAAAACGCCCGTGTGTACGAGATTTCGGCGCAGGTTAAAGATCCCCAGGAGCTCAAAATTAATCCGGAGCCCTCCACTACAGCGCGCCTCATCGCCTGCGTTGCGTCTGCACTTTAATACCCTACAATAAAACAAATCTAAGTTGACTGTACTGCAGAGCAGCGCAGAAGTTTTTACTAAACTCAGTACTGATTGCTTCACAATTGGTTTTGAAAGAACGGGTGAACTGTCCGAGCCGGAGAAGAAACTAGCGACCTTCTTTCAAATGAGGTTTTGGCCAATCAGCTTTCGGCCTCGGAGCTTCGGTTCGATGCGCTTTGTCACGGCATTGCATATCCACTTTGGTGTTTTAATTCAGGAAAAAGGAGGCGATATCAGTAATGAATGCTTATGCATAAAGATCATTTCTAGGATTCCCACATTGCTACTCCTTTTAAAGACGCACAGGTGCACTATTACACTGTCCTCGCTGTTACAACTTTAGCACCCTTTTATTGTGGGCACCTTGAAAGCCACGCTAAACAGAAAATTGATTGATCATGTCATTGTAGCTAAGAATGGGAAGACGTTTCCCTGCAGCGAATTTCTAGCAGAGTCGTTCCACGTACTTTTTTCCCTCAATAACGCTAGAGAACGTTGTGAGAGAGAGGATGTAACTTTTGTTCGTGTGGCAATAACGAAGTTATCAGTTTTGGGAAGGGGGACTTTCAATGGGTAGCAATTGCTGAAGGCAGATACATACGTACTTCCCCTGTGGTGGTGTCGCACCCTCGAGGCACGTGCCCGGCTTCCCCAATACAGTTGACGCCTCTACTTTCCATTTAACTTGCGGACGTGCACATTCGTTAGGAAAGTGACGAAGCCACCAGAGATTAGAAGGATCGCGGAAGATTGTGAAATCTCTCGGCACTGCTGCCGCACTTCATGTAGTCTTCCGCTTTGACCTGCGATGTGGATTACGCCGACGACACCAAGGATCTTTCCGAAGTGCTTTATTTTATGTATTGTGGCCTTCGCTGGGCAACATGCCCGGGAATGTCACTGCCACCTTGGATCAGCATGTCAAGTTGCGCAAGAACTACTTCCGTGGGGAGGTGTTGAGGCTTTGATATACAGTCGAAATTGCAATAACTTTTCCTTCAACTCTATATAACTTTAATAGCCGTATTACTACATCACTAAAGAACGCGTAGCCAAGTCTTATATGCCGCAAAAGAAATACGAGTTGTGGTGTTTTATTTATTGCACGAAGAAAAAACGTACACAAAAGTTGGCAATGTCTTAAGCCCTGAGAAGGGTTGGCACACTTATGTATGCGCCGTCGCAAAAACGTTATTTCTGTTTGTCCCGAATTTTATATCACTCTGCAGTTGAAGCTTGTATACAAAACAAGAATGTTTACCAGAGTGCGGTGACTAAGAGCAGGTCGGACAATGTAGAACACAGCCAAACAATGCGAGACGGAGGGCACACTGTTGACGCGGAATGCTGCTGGTGCGAACAGAATTTAACTTCCATCTTGAACAAAAGAAGCTCGAATGCGCCAAATCGCCTTTGCCTTTTAGCATCAATAAAACTAGTACTGGTAAATGCGCTATTTAGAGCGTGGAACCCCGTTACTAAATACACACTTCGAAACACTTGGCCCGATTGCCGGCGTCCTGCGTGCCGCGAACGCAACGTCCAGACCACGAACGGCTGCGCTGCGGTGGCAGTGATGGGCTCTTGGCGCACTCACGCCGCTTCGGGGTCATGCAGCAGGGCCGTAAATAGGGGCGCTTTCATCCAGCGGCCATGGCACTACTCTACTAAGTAGTCGGTCACGGTGCGGAGGTATTCTTTTTATAGTGGAATAGAAAATGTAGAAGGAGTCTATGAATTTGTGGCTGCAGTTCGGCGACTAACGGAATGGAGCGTCGCTGCTGACGGGATGATGGATACCATGCGTGACCGAGTAGTGCACGCAAGCTACAATAACATGACTAGGAAAAGGATTCTCAAAAAATCGAAGTTAGCATTCACAAACACAATCACGATTACCACAGGAATGATAGCACCTGAGCTGGCTCGGATCCGATAATCAGAATAGCACGGTGACGAATTGGTGGCATGATTGCGCCAACTGTTGTTAAAGGGTATACAGGCCCGGAAGGAGCAGACACACTAATTTTGATGCGGTTGAAAACACCCCGACATGGCATCCACGTACGTCCACGACCCCTTGTTTTAGGGCTGACAGTGGGGAAGCAACGCATAATTCGTCCTGACAAGACACTGCCTAAAGACGGAATTGTTAGCTCGGCTTCGGCCGGCTCGTCGAACAGGATACAGTGAATGCGGAAGAGGGCGACGAAAGTGACAGTCATGCGGGAAACCTGCGGGTGTTGGCACTGCAAGTGATTGAGGCCGGGAGACCAACGACCATCGCGAGAAAAAGCGGCGCAGCAAGAGCTTAAAAGTCACCGATATACACTGAAGTCAGCCTGGCCGGTCTAGGGGTAAACTTGACTAAGACACCACTGCCGTTTGATACATTAGTCACAAAACCGACTTCAGCAATTTTTTTGGAAAGTGGAATTGCTGCAGTCAGCCGTCGCAGTTCATGGATGCTTCACTCACTTGCCTTGTGTTGGTTATGCCAAGGTTTATGCAGAATTTGCAGGCAAGAGGAGGAGTTACCCCCAATCGTAGTGGTACGTAGAACGCATCCTCTGTTTAGATAAAGTAAAGTGAAATCGTTCGGCCTGCTATTCGCCGCGAGCTCGACATGTAGGTGGCGACAGCGTCGCGCTGCTAGTGTGGATGCTCCCCTGAGAGGCCCGTAAGAATGCACACTGTGGGCGCGCTTCGTGCCTTTTTCTCGCCGTATGTGCGCACGGCAGGTGCAAACAAGAGTGGTATGCTGTAGTTCGGTTACTCAACGTTCAATGTATAGCATGGAAGCGGCAGTCAGTTTTCATTATTACGCAAAAAAACGCGACGACTCATCGGGAATCTCAGAATGGCCGTAATTGTGACAATGAACTTGTACGCTGTGACTCGTAGCAAGCTCGATCTTTCCAGACTATGGCTTTGAGCCTTCAATAAAAGCATAAATAGAAACAAATCAGGAAGCCTCGATCTCTGAAATTCAGTTTACAACGGCAATCTCAATCGCTTTCACTGGTAGCATGACGCATTCTTGCATTCGTGGGATGCTCTGAAATGGTAACACTACTTAACTGCCCCGAAATCCATTCTAAGAGCTTACGATATTTTTTGTGTGTTCAAAAGGCAACATAAAATTACTGAATTTTGATCAGCGCAGAGATATAAATGTAACCGCTCTAACGGGTCTTTTAAATGAAATTTTAGCGACTCTGAAGGAAGGTTTCATGAATAACGGTTTCGGATCACTTATTTGCGACTTTCGTCGCAAGTGAACTTGCGAATTTAATTGTCAACGCACGCAGTACAATCAACATCTCATGTTTAGCTAGGTTTTCGCAAAGTGACAAGGCTTCTGGGACCTCACAGTGAGCACAAATTTTTTGTGACGGCTGGTGTGTTGACGATTTGCGTTCCTTTTAAAATCTAACAGGTGCCTGCAACAGCGATATGTGTTTGTATTCTTGAGTATAAGATCGCTTACGAACCCTAAAGACGGCAATAAATGAAGTTGCGCTGTTGCAGATGTATTAAAACATTCCTATTTATTTCTCGTTGCAAATCAGCGTAACGGGTTCCCGGTAACTACTTTGTTTTGTAAACTGAATATCGCCTTTGTCTTGGCATTTAGTTTTTGACGGTTGGTTACAAAATGAAATTCTGCGCATTTCATTTTTTTTTCGAGAAGGGGGGGGGGAGGAGGGGGTCCTGCCAACATTGCAAGAGCAGCGAGAAGAGAACGCATGTAACGCGCGCGAAAAGCCAAACTATGGTTATCAGTATTATTTACAATCGAAACTACACTAGGCGTCGTGTTCTGTAGCGGTGAAAAAGCAGTAGACGTATTTTCCAAAATGATTACTCCCCTTTGGTCCGAGATTGTCCAGGAATTGTGGGACGCTTTTTTCAAAATTGTATTGAAAGCAAGAACTGTTGGAAAAAAAACAGCGAATCATGGCACACACACACATGTGGGCAACAACGTGCATTATATATTACGCGTTTTCTCCTCTTTCTTTAAACTTAGGTCCACCTTAAGAGGTTTAGACGTGACAAAATTAGGGATTTGGATATGCTGAGTGAGACACGTTTCTGGACAAGGCGATTCATGTCGGATTTGAAAGTGATATAAATGAAAATGACACATAATATGCCACATATGACTGACGCAAACTCACAACTGCTTAATTTTACCGAAACATTCCCCCTAAATACTCTTGCGCATCCATAGAAATATTTTAAATAATACGTAAAAATAGCAACTCGATACAGTTGAATAAATGTTTATTCCTCTTCCTGAGTATAACCAACGACTGTCCAAAAATGGTATTTATTTTAGAAAAGGTACGGGAAGGACACGATCACAGAGACGCTTGCGGGTGTAAAATACGTGTCCGGTAATGTATGGGCGATAGCGCACGGGTCGTGTGCAGTGTAAATGTTTTTGTTTGTTTCTTCTTTCTATAAGGACACAGCGCAATTTTACAAGGGTGTGGAATTTGCACGCGTATGCACAGGTCTTGTCGCTTCTTACCCGTTTCGCGTACTAAACTTTTATCCTTTAAATAATCACCACGCCACCTTCAGAAAGCACCCTTCGACATTCCCGAAACGGCAGACGACTGCACTCAACAATAAGAAAAGTGCAATGTGTGGAAGCAATGTTTATAAACACGTTTCACACTCAAGCGGTGACCACAGCGAAGATGTTTCGTGGAATTAAACCAGCGCATTAACCGGCAACGGCCGCTGATTATTGCGTTTCTAGAGGAAACGAGCACGCAGAGGTTACTATGTCATTGCTTACTGCCAAACGAGCACACATATTGGTTGTTTTGTCGTGTGCAGCACGCGCCTTGCGCCGCAGGCAACGTGAAAAAGCAGACGACGCGAGAGCGCCATCCACACTAGGAGCGGTTCGTCCCGCCGCCGCCAGTGGCCGACTGTGTTCGCGCTCGGGGCGAATAGGAATAACACGTTTGCATGGACAAGGTGAGCAACAAAATCGAAATTGTGTGGAAATACCGCCAGGTGTTTTCGAGAAGTCTTGGCACGTTGCGATGTAAGAAGGCTACTGTCTTGATGTAAGCAAATGCCAAGCCTATATTTTGTAGGTTGTACGTCTCTCGTGCTGAGAAACCACTACATTTCGGCAGCGTGCGTTCAACCCTGCTACAGAGGAACCAACGAAAATGTGGCCAGCGCCTTATAACACCCTAAGAAAGACGGCTGTATTTTGTTTACAATGCAAACGTCCGATCAAGTTACTTCTGTGCATTCAGATGTGTGCCTACAGTGAAAGCGGCATTTTGACTCCTGGCGTCCAAATGCTTCGGGGAACAAGTTTACGCATTGGTGTGCATTATGGGTGCGAAAACCGTAGACATCATTGGCTTATTGAAGTTGATACACCAACATAAGAACATTGATGTTTACAGGTTTTCTAGAACCTCTGCGTAGTTTCAGGAAACATCATGTACTAAAGAGTGACGCGCTTCAGGAGAAACAGTGGGAGTAAAAAGCGTCGAATAGCCCGTTATTTCTTCCTCTACAAACACTACAAGTCCCCATACCAGCATTGTTTCAGAGAGAATAACCTGTCTTGCGGGAGGGTCAAGGGGTAAACGTGTACGTTGATGTTACATACTAAGACATTTACGTTATTTTCGGAGAAAGCACACCGCGATAATTTCGACGCGGTCCTCTGAGCACTGCAACATGCTGGCTTTAAGCTTCAATTTGAAAATGTTTTTTAACATAAAGTACGCAATATCTGGGGTACACACCTACTGCTAGTAACGTGCGACCTTCGGAGCTGTCGTTCAAGCGCCACAATGATCCGATGTTTCGGTGCTACAGACTTATTTAGGTCAAATACATTGGTTTCTTCGTAGTTCTTACATAACTTTCTGCCAGTTCTACCACTACTTTACAATCTCTTGGAGAAATGAGACCAGTGCAGATGGGGCTCTAACAAGAACCAGAAGCAAACTGAAAGATAGCGTCGCCAAACAAGTTGGAAAACTGGACAAAGAGCAGCACTTGCCAGATAGCCTTGTAGTCATGGCGGGACATTCAAACACGAAGAGGAGATGCACTCCCGCAATGGAGAGTAAAGAGTTGTATTAAAGTGTGAAGGTCGGATTCTTTCTTGGACAGAGGATGCAGGCAGTCATTGGGAAAGCGAAAGAGCAGCTCCTGTTGTCTAGTAAATATTTCGGATATTGTGGATATCCTTGTGAATATCTCGAGAATTCTCCCTTTGGCAATGCCGATATTCTGATGGACATTGTCGCCGGCCTTAACGATGTTCCGATAAAATAGAAGGGAACATTTGACCGAGAGGTAGACAAGGAAAAGACAACCTGCGGATGACGGCCCCGAATTGCTGATTTCAGTCTGCACCGTGCCAAAGGTGACAAAGCACGGTGTGCACACGTAACGGGCAGTACTCCGTGTTAACAGCGAGATTAAGAGGCGAAGCAGAGAAATTTGGTTTGAAGTAATTCATTTAAACAGGGTAATGGACAGCATTAAACCCGGGCTAGCTTTTCCTTGGACGTGTCTCACTTTAGCCCCATGCTAAAAAAAATTACGCCATCTTCCCACGGGGAACCCTGATGAGGATGCGAAGCATCGTGGCGGTTCCGTGTGGTTCCATTTTGTTGCCGTTATGTTGATGATCTGGTTTTTACTAGCGCCAGAAGGAATTCCACGTCCGGGCCACACCGGTTGCAAAGGCACGCAAGTGCTGTTGTGTTACAGTGAGTAGGCGGCGGTTCTCGAGGCGCCAAAACTCGTCCATAATATCTCGTCGATGTCTCTGTAGTAGAATCTATAGTCACCGTCAGCTTTGGTGAGGTAAAGGTTGTTGACATTGGTGCACCGGCTGAGAGCAATGTACACACCCTCCTCTTCGCAGCTTTGTCGTCTCGTTCTTCTTCTTCTTTAGCGGTTCCCCTACGGGAATATGACGACGGTGGTTGAACGCGAACCTATCTCGTGATGGATTCTTTGGTTGGCCAATCACTAGGGGCATCCTGCCAGAATCAGCATCAGAGGCGCTGCGGACGGGCTGGTTGAGCTGCAAGGCACGTGGCGCTTCCCGCCACAGCTTTCCCACGGGAAATTCAGCATCCCCCTCTAAAGTTTTCAGTTTGTCGTTTCCGTTGATGTTCAGCTTCGCGTGCCTTTGTTGTATCAGTAGCTTCTTGGCGTAGTTTGAATGAGTCATAGACATAAGGTGCGTTCGTAGCACTTGCTCCTGTAGTGGGCGCTAGCACTTGCTAGCGCTTGCTAGGAAGTGCTACCAACTTGCTAGCGTAGTGGGAAGAGCACCGCGTACCCCCCGTTGCGGCCAGAGAGTCGTGGGATCGAAACCAGGTGCCGTTAACTATTTCCCTTTTTATAGTGTAGTATCGCGCAGCTCTGGGTGAAAGGAGGAGCGTTGCGCATGCGCAGTGAGCGTGTGGACGGCGCTGCCATCAACGACGCCGGACCAGGCGAGCCTAAGAAATGCTCCGCATTTAAAACAAAGTAGGGTGGCGCTTAGTAGGGACAGTGTGTGGGAAGGAGAAGGGACCCCCAGCCTGCACCATCGAAGTATCGCAGGAGCTTAGTAGGGACAGCGCTATATTTTGAAGCGGCCCCGCAAAGTTAATGAAGGTGAACTAGGCGACAAATCAGAAGCGAAGTAAGTATGCAGACTCAACGCCGGGAGTTAGCCAGGGTTAAATCTTCCAGAAGAACCTAGAGACATAGCTGAGAACGTAGGCCAAGACGATTTAAACCGAAATATTCCAGCATACAATTTAGTCAAAAAAATGAACCACGTAAATGGAAAGTGAACGGGAACTACAAATGCAAAAATATGTATTTAGCTACATAAATACCGAGCACTGCAGAAAGCCTCATAAGTTGGTTGTAATTCAGAAGCAACTTGGACGGAAGAAATAAACAGATACGGATTACCTAACACTCAACTCCGAGACCTGAATACCCACCTGTCAAAGACAGTTATGTCTGGGAAGTACGCCACATTATCGCCTGAATTGGAGGGTTGGAGGGGATTGCATTATTATTAAAGAAAGAACAACAGGCACAGAGTGCCTAAAAGCTCTAAAATCCATCTTTGGTGTATGGGAACGAAGGTGGGGCAAAAAACATGTTTAGGAGTAGTGAAACTGTGCACCGCCACAGGCGCCAGAGGGGGAAATTTACAATTGGTAAACTGTGATAGAAGAATATCAATGACTCAAAATATTCAGGCTAAACAGTGTTACTTGATATAAATGCCATATAGAAGCTTCTGATGGATACATAGGTCACAATGGCTCTCTAGTGATGAGTCTCTGTCAAAAAACCAATCAGTAATAGTAGACACCGAAGACAGGTGTCACTGATAGATCAGTTGAATACGGGGTAACAGACAGTTCCACAAAACTAAAGTGTATACCAAAAGGTTGGAGGAAATCAGGATGATCAAGAACAGGACAGCTTAGACAGCGACCATAAGTAGCTATACCGGATGTCAAGGACCATGCTCAGTGGTTGATGGCTCGATGGCCCCGCGGTGGTTGTCAGCCGGTGTTTCCCCGATCCGCACCATCCGGCCCTGCGCGTCACCAGATCCAGGCGCGACCAGCAGACAGATGTCGGTAACCGGGCTCAGCGTCCGACGGCTCTCAGGGGACAGCAGCGCTTGAGACCCTGGCTACTAGCTCCAAGCGATCACAGGGCTGTGGTAACGCACCAACCGCGCCCAAGGCATCTGCTGAACTCTTCCCGATTCGATTCTTCCGCGCGCTCCGCGCACTCCTCGGCCCTCTTCTTTCTCCTTCACGGCCGCCTCATAACAATTGTGCGTTTGGAAGGTCGGGCACTATGCGTAGTCGTTCTAGTCATCTTCTCTGCAGCAGGCTCGGTTATGTCGGGTACGCGTCGCTCCATGTTGCTGTCTTCATGTTCCGGACTAACGTCAGAAATACATCGAGTTGTAGTACTCAGGTTCATCCCGTGAATTTTCTTAATCTTCGAGTCATTGTGTAGTTATTTGGCTTTCGTTTTTCCTCCACTGTGAAACAACCTCCGGGTGTTGAAGTCTGTAGTTTCCTTGGCGCGTGCTGGCGAATCTCCCACGGGTTGCTGCATTGCCTCGATGGCGACGGCGAATAGTTTAAGCGTGCTGGACCTTGGTTGTTGTTGGACAGGTAATTTTGGGCTTCCGTATTGCGAAGTTTATGTACGCGTCGTGGTGCGTCGAAGGAGAATCCTCGCAAACCGACCCTCTTGCACGGGCAGCGACTGTAGATGTGGTCGGCCGCTCCGCAGTGGTAGCACAGCGAACGATTGTCAGGGGTTCGGCACATATCCGTCTTCCTCGGAATTTGCTTTTGAACTACGGGCGGTAGAGCGGGTGACAGTGGACGGCAGTACGGCGGGGCCTCATGAAGATTAGTTGGAGCAGGGCGGTGTGGACAAACAGCTGCAGAGTAGGTATTTGCATCTGACTCGAAGGGGTTCTGATGGCATAGAAATCTCCAGCGCTTGTTGAACCTCTCCTCGCATGATGTCAGTGAGGCAAGCGACTTGTGCTTAGGGCGTCACTAGGAAAAGGTACCGAAGCTCCTACCGGACTTCTGGGCCGATTGTCTCTGGTAGTGCATCGAAGCTAATATCCCCGACACCGAGCTTCTCTGAGACTATCGCATTGATGGGGCCATCCTGCTGCCTCGCACGGATTTCCATCATCATCTACATTGCGCCAGCCTCATACGTAAATTCGGCTACCGTTTTGGGGTGTTGCGGACAAGGCAAGCAAAGCGTTGTTGCTTCAACCCTCGCCTGAGAAACCTGAGTTTTTTTCCTGCCGTCATTTCGGTGTCTGCGCGGCAAAATCATCGCTTCAGTTCCAGGACGAAAGTCACGACCCCTTAGTTAGGGTGTTGCATGCTCGTTTCCAACAAAAGTTCTGCTCTTTTTCTCCGCACGACCATGGCGAATGTATTGTATAACTCTCTTTTAAAGAGGGTTCATTAGTTCAGGGAATTTTCATCGTTCTCCAACCAAGTTCGGGCTGTATCTTCTAACAAACAGAAAGCATGGCGAAAGGTTTCTTCGTTACCCCACCAGGTAAATGTCCGGACGCCGTCAAGTTTCTCTAAACAATATTCGGGGTGCTTCATCAGGGGTTCTGCAGAAAGATGGTGGTTCCCATGACTCTTGCACGAAGACGGGAGGAGTGGCTTGTTGCGCTATGTTGTCAGCAGCAGCGGTCTTTCCCTTGGTTCGTTCTGGTAGGAGACCAAATCCGACCTGTACACCATTAAGTCAGTTGCTTGCTCGGCTAGGCTGGTTTGTTGGCTTCAAGATTTCTTCGGTAGCTTAACGGGTGCTTTACCCTGCACTTCTACCACATGTCACGTAGCCGAAGACGAGGCGGTACACTTGAAGGTAAAACAAGTTTGTAGGTACACACATGTGCGCCCCTAACAAATCAACGGATACTCTGCAGGGAACAGCAGCCAACAAAGTGATTTGCGGAAACTGGTGTCCGCGAATCTAGTACCGCGGCGTCTGCTCTCATACTAGTTGTCTTACCGAGCGGGTGTTTCTCCAACCATCGATTTGCATCGAGAACACTGTATATCAAAAAATAATATTCTAGGCATCTGACGTTACATCGAAATGGTCTCCCTATCACATGATTTAATAAGTGCGGTATATAAATAATAATGTGTACGCGCTTCTTTTGGCATGCAAGTAACCCAGCCCGGCGAAGCGGCGGTGTGAAAAAAACAAAAAACAAAAATGAACCAATTCAATGCGTTTCACGGGAAAAAAAAAGACATTAAACTATATTGTACTCTTTCCAGCAAAGCTGTAAACCTCAACCCTCGAATGAGTTTACCTTCGGGGGAAACATGCCATTGCGCAAATGACAAAGACGTCAAGCGAATGTGTCGGGCTAATCACGCATGGAGCAAAGTGCTCATAATTTTTCTAAGAACAACCAAAAGGAAAGCAGTGAAACTACATTATTGATGATAAGCTGGATCTAAACAATAGTAGCCTCCCCCTACGTTTTTCTGGTAAAGTACATGTATGCAGACTATGCTGGAATGCTAGGCAGGACTACAATCACTAAATGGAGCAGTTCTCTTCCAAGCGACCGAGCGCATGCGTCACGGTAGGAAGGATACAGAATTTTCCGAAAGAGAATCCAGCGTAGGATCACTAGATAATGGTACTGAGCACCACCATTGAAGCACGCGAGTCAGCAACGGCCGACAATTTGGCGTTTGTCAGTGTTGCGAGATGGTCGGATCTACGGCAAGCTGAGCATCTCACAGGTGAACGAATAAAACCTAACAACAAAACGGCTGAAGTTATTAATCACCGCACCGTAAGCACATGTCACGTAATGCGATCTGACCAATGATCATAGCAGTAACACGGAATAATAGGAGAAAACAGTGCCGATTCTCTCTGCGCTCATCTAGTGACCCTGCCGAGAACAAGCGACAAGCCCCCCTCAATGACGACGAAACTCTATTAGCCTCTTAAATTACCATTTTGAGTGGTTTATATCAATATTGCTGGAGACCCACTTTCGCACAGCGGGATGGAGAACAATGTTTTTTTTTTCACAAGCGCAGGTTAGGCGATATGGGCTCGTGGCACTTTGGTGGTAAGCAAAATGCAACGTTGCGCCAATCAGTCCAAATCCGCGCATTTTGCACCTAGCACTGATGGTATACATACTGCAAAGGATTTTCGAGTTGATGTTTGTGCCTAAGATGCCCGAATATCTGTCGCTTCACGTAGATAAATTGTGTCTGAATACGCAACTTCACGATATAATGGTCCTTAAAATTATATATGCTTTCAAAGGCACCAATATCAAGGTTGCGGTCATTTTGCCATTGCTATTCGGCATATTTTCGAAGTATTTATTAGTGCCGAATGACGTGTGTTTTCATGTTTTATTGATACAGTGATAAATATGGGAAAATAGAAGTGGAGAAAAAACCCGCCGTTTTTTCCGGAAGCGGAAGTCGAACCCACATATCCGCATAACGCGTGCTGTGCACCAACCATTGTGCTATTGCGCGAGGGCTCCATTCTCGACTTTACCGCGGGGGTTTATATTTAAGACTGCTCTGAGGCCGCTGAACTAGCGGCGCCCCTCGCCCACCGCGGAAGACGTAGAGGGTGTTTTGCCAGCGGTCGCCACGTAAGACGTGGTCGGAGGTCCGTGTTAGCCATTGACATTTCCGGGGCTGCTGGAGCCAGATCCCTCGTAATGCATGTAGCAGAACAGAAAGATACGGGTCGAGGGACTCCGCAAGGACACATATCAAGGTTGCAGTCGTTATTGCCAGTGCTATTCAGCATTTCTTCGAAATAATCATTAGTGTCGAATGACGTGTATTTGTCAAGTTTCTTTGATACAGTAATAAATAGGCGAAAATAGAAGTCGAGAAAAAATTCGTCGTTTTTCCTGGACGCGGGAGTCGTACCCACATATCCGCATAACGCGTGCGGTGAACTACACATTTTGTTATTCTGCTACAGCTCCCATATTGACTTTACCCCGTGGGTTTAATGTTTAAAACTGCTCTGAGGCCGGCCAACTAGCGCCGCCGTCTGCCACCGCGTGAGACGTAGAACGTGTTTTTCCCCATCGGCTGCCATGTAACACGTGGTCGGAGGTCGGGGTTAGCCATTGGCATTTCCGGACTGCTGGAGAGCGAGCCCTCGTAATGCATGTATCCGAACAGAAAGATACTGGACGAGGGACTAGGTAAGGACACATATGAAGGTTGCAGTCATTATTGCCAGTGCTTAAGGGCATTTTTTCAAAATATGTAATAGTGCCAAATGCCCTCGGTTTGTCATGTTTCATTGATACATTGACAAATAGACTTAAATAGAAGTCGAGAAAAAATCCGCCGTTTTTTTGGAAGGAGAGCCGTCGCGGAATAGCACAATTGTTAGGGCACCGCACGCGTTATGCGGAGGTGTGGGTTCGACTCCCGCTTCCGGACAAAACGGTGGATTTTTTTCTTGACTTGTATTTTCGCTTATTTACCGCTGTATCAATGAAACATGACAATAAACACTTTATTCGGGAGTAATAAATATTTCAACGAAATACCGAAAAGTACTGGCGTGGTTTTCGGTTGCAACCTTGATATGTGTCCCTACCGAGTCCCTCGTCCTGTATCTATCTGTTCTGCTGCTTGTATTACGAATGCGCTGGCTTCAGCAGTCCGGAAATGCCAATGGCAAACCCCGACCACCGACCACGTCTCCCGCGGTGGTCGAGGGCTGGCGCTTGTTGACCGGCCTCAGAGCAGTTCTAAATATAAACCCGCGCAGTAAAGTCGAGAGGGGAGCCGTCGCGGAATAGCACATTGGTCCGTGCACTGCAAGCGTTATGCGGATATGTGGGTTCGACTCCCGGTTCCCGAAAAAACGGCGGATTTTTTCTTGACTTCTATTTCCGCTCATTTATCACTGTATCAATGAGACGTGACAAACACACGTCATTCGGCACTACTAAATATTTCGAAAAATTGCCGAACTGGGAATAACGACTGCAACCTCGATATGTGTTGTTACCAAATCCCTGGTCTCGTATCTTTATGTTCTGCTACATGCATTACGAGTGCTCGGGCTCAAGCAGTCCAGAAATGCCAATGGCTAACCCTGACCTCCGACTATGTCTTACGTTGCGGCCACTGTGAAAAACATGTTCCACGTCTCCCGTGGTGGGCGAGGGGCGGCGCTAGTTGACTGGCCTCAGAGCAGTTCTAAATATAAACCCCCGCGGTAAAGCACAGAGGAGAGCCGTCGCGCAAGAGCACAATGGTTAGTGCACCACACGCGTTATGCGGAGATGTGGGCTCCAGTCCCGCTTACGGAAAAACGGCGAATTTTTCTCAACTTCTATTTTCGCCTTTTTATAGCTGTATCAATGAAACGTCACAAACACACTTCTTTCGGCACTAATATATATTTCGAAAAAATGTTGAATAACAGTGGCAATACCGTCTGCAACCTTGATATGTGTCCTTACCGAGTCCCTCGTCCCGCATCTTTCTGTTCGGTTCCACTGCACCAAGTTATACGTAGCTTTTATGTCCCCTCTTCTAGGCTCCGACCACCACGTATTTGATACTCTATGACATAAAAGTGTTCACAGATCCCAGTGGTCTCGATGTGTGCGATGTTTTAACTTCTCAGTAAGGTTGTACGAACGCATCGTTACACGAGAAAGCCGTCTAAATACATCACCCTTGAAAACCTTCCATATCTCTGCATAATCCCTTACCTGAAATTAAGTGCGGAGAATACTACCCAACATACATTATCTACCGCTCACTGTCGTAATTTCCTACTTGGCTAGCACAGTTTGTGTTATTCTGGTATAAGTACGGCTAGGGCCACATCGTCCGATGGTAATCAATCTAATTAGGTATAATACTTAACAAACACGGTACAGCAGCCATTGCAACGTAGGAAATGTTGTTGATTATGTTTGACCCTTCTAGCTTACGGGAACCATTAAAACACCGGCTTCCAATTATTTATTGATAATGTTGTTTCGTATGCCTATGAGTGATTGCACCCGCACATTGCTCGTTTCATACAAGCACAACACCGGCGTGACAGTGCTCGCCTGCTATCTTTGAACCGTGGCGGCCACCCTAACGCAGCTTTGGAACTCTATAATGATGTACTCGCTGCTGAAGACCAGGCCGTTGCAAAAATGTTAACGCATTCACCACTGATTTTATGCTCTCCTTCTACCGTTATTGCAAATGCTTCTTCCGATTTGGCTAACCTCAAATGCCCATAACCCTGGTTATGTAGGAAGAAGCTATGGCGTCTCAATGTGCATAGGAAAATACTTCGTCTTTTAGGATTAGACTTCTTGGATTTGTTCCGGAGTCAATATCACGCAATTCGTGAATGCCGTTTGCACTTTCAGACATTATACGCTATTGTAACAGCCCCCGAGGATCAGCTGCAATACAGATGTAGCTACGTTTTTCACCAAAATTCTATATCGCCATGGCGGACGTCGGCAGCTGCTCATCACCACGGACGATTTTTTCTAGCCGTAGCCAATGATGATAAACACATGCTTCTGTTTTTTGCTGCTTTCACTGAAACGTCACATTAATACTCCATAAATAAGAACCCAAGAACCTAACCAATCTATCAACCCTTCCCCTCCCGCTCCTAGTCCCAGCAACTTCCGGCTACCCGATGTCCTGCCTAATAAGCCAGAGAAACCATTGTTCATGGAGGTGCTTTGTAGCCGTTCTTCTTTATTGCGTGCACGCAAGAGTTTGGCATATGATCGTGCGAACGTGCACAAGTAACACGGTCCCATGTCTGCATCGCTGTTTTGAACCCCATATCTCCAAGTGGGACCTCGACTAAAAGGTATCCCTGACTAATCAACACTTACCATGGATTTCTACTGGTAACCGCCGATCCCATTGAGACCACTAATGTTTACAAAACAATAGGCTATTGTGCCGCGACCATAACATTTCGTGCTCTCCTACAGCCTCAGGCCGTACCACGTTGGTGCCCTCATGTTTGAGAGCGCCGATTTGAGAATTTACCCTCCGGAGGTACAATAAACCGTGCGAATTCCGAAGGTACACGGAGGACAAACCACGGTGTGGTGCTTCGGGCGTTTTTTTTTTGGCGAGGCAGTGTCCAAATGCCCTGCTACCCGTCCCGGTTTACTCTTTCGATTGTTACACGTGCGTTTTGCTCATTGCACTTAAAAAAAAATTTCTCGTGAAAACGTTCGACTAGCTGGTGGGCTAGTACTATATTCTTTTATTCAAACATGCTCCCCGTTTGAGATCATTCACGTTTACCCGCAGTATCAGAAACTGTGTTATATTGAGCTCATCTTTTGTCAGTATTTAGCAGTATAACACACGTGGTGGCCATTGCTCTGCTAAACCTGCAAATGGACCCCTGCCCTCTACCTACAGAATGGCAGTCTGTACTAAGAAAATTTCCAAAATTGTTTTTAGCGCGCATTTAGCACGGAATCATTTTGTTTTCACCGCTATTAAAACACGTCCCTCTGTCACGTAAATTAGTGCGACGCTTCTAAAGGTTCGAGTTATTTCACAGCTATGAAAGGCTGAGAATTTATAAAACAGACAAAATCAAAATGTCTTCGGTTGTTCGTTCACCTCTAGACTTTCCCTGAATATGTACCAGAAAATTTACATTGTAATACGTTTCTTTAATCTTTTTTCGTGGGTCTCAGTGAAGCTCGTTTCAATTGTCGCGTTTTGGCCTCACAAAACTGGTGAACGTTAAACGTTGCCATTTCTGCATCCGCAAGCACAATCAGTCAACCCGGTAAGTCCTGTTTTGTAGGGGTAACTTTTCTTGTAGGCTATCGCCATTAGCAGTGCTTAGGCAATATATATAACGAAGCTAGACGTTTTCTCTGGTCCACATCTAATGCAAGGGAATATCTCTAAAAGAAAGTCAGGTACCTTGATTTTTTCTTCATACACCTGGACCGGACTTTTAATCTCGGGTATTGCTGATACGTCAGGTTGAAATATCTGAAAAAAAATCATTTGTTAAGACTTCTAACGTAATGACGGCAGCTATCTGAAATGACTTGCGAGACGCCCTTCGAAATAGCACAATGCTGCCACTCATCTGACCCAAAAAGGAGAAATAAAGGTTGGCAGAGCAGGAGGAAATTTTACGCAAAGATGATTTCGAAATCTCGTCTTTAGCGACAACATTATGAAACACTAAGACGTCGCAGATCCTTTGCCGCTCTGTAGTTTTCAGTGGGTGCTTTAGGGAAACATCGCGCGTGGGCTTGGAAACCACAATATTGGGCGCATAAAAAAAGTGCCTTGGACAGATATTTTAATGGCGGAGCTGGTTAGAGAGTCGCAAGAGCGGGTAATGCGTATGTAATCATTGTGGAATGGCCATCTATGCGAACTTTCCCTGCAGAAACAAGAGATGGCGCCCATGTTTCTCCGGCTCGGTGCACGCCCACCCCATTATATAGCCACTGATAAAATACCACACCTCCGTGGGGGCGCTTAGAGTTCGTTAAAACCGCGGCGGTGTACGGTGTCTAATTCCGAAAATTGTGAAATTTCTTTTACACACGAAAGTGTTTATGGCGGGATACACGTATTTCACTGATGTCATCTCCGTCACAGCGCCACCAGGGGGCGATGGAGAGGCAGGACGTGTTCGTGTCGGCTCCCGCCTTTATGAGCGGTTTTGTCCAGGTATTTTTCTTGTTGGTGCATAATTTTGTAATAAAGGGATCCGAGAAGTTACCAGCTACACCAGCATAGCAGGCATTTTCTAGTGAGTGGAATTTACGTTATTATATGGCCTTTTTTGTATCGACAACACCGCCGGAGGTGTTAACCCTAATCGCCGGTCCAGCCATGATCGTGGGCCACGCCTGCCCTTCGGCGGTCTGAAGCTCTTGTGATAATAGAATATGGTTTGGAAGATGAAGATATTGGTCCGCAAGAAGCTTCGGAGGATGCTGGCTGTAAAAGTAAGAGCGGGATGAATTCTGCGACCAGGGCAAGGCTATCATATGGCGGAAACGCTGTTATTTCTAACGTCAGGATGGGACCCACAAACAGCCGAGTGAGTACAAACTCGCCAGCTAGAGTCAAGATAAGTATCATCGGGTGCGCTAAAATGCCTCCGCTGGCGAAAAATGATAGTACGATTATCGTCAGGGTCAGGGGCGGTCTGAATATTTCCAAAATTGGTGCGGCCGCGGTTGGTGATGCATTCAGGGCGGCGGCTTGCAAGACGATGTGAAGCGAGAGGCGGACACGATCTGCCCCAATTTTCATCAGAATATTAGGTGCTTAGCACGCCTGAGGAAGAGCGAAGAAGTAGGAGAGGATCAAGGATTTATGGAATGCTGGGCACATGCAGGAAGCTGCGGCATATCGTACGGCACCGCATGAAACCCGCACGGGAATAATAAGAAACGTACCTCTCAGCGAGGGCACCGACCCTCTCCATCGCAAGATTGTTAATCCCTGTTATCCCCTGGGCCTGACTGCCAAGTGCATCAAGGAGTCGGGCAGGTTCACCATCGCCTTCCAGAGGTACAAGGTCCCAACTATGTCCGGTATGGTAACGCACGGCTTAGATGCGCGCTTTATCTAAAGCAGATAGATATTTGGTATGCGTGTGGAAAGCTGGGGCATCGCTCTGACGTCGTCCCCTCACAGGAAGAAGCTGTTTTCAGGGGCTGCAGCTCACCCAATCCCGGAAAGGCCCATTGGTGTACGCCTAAGTGTGAATTGTCTGGAGGTGAGCATAGACGGCGGGAAGGAATGCAAGCAGCATTTCTGTACCCAGTATGTGGTCCGGCGCCGTCGTTTTGAGCGGGCTATGGCGGATACCAACGCTGAAGACGAATAGAAGGAAGGCTTCAGGTACGACGAAAGCCAGTTTCCGACTGTGGGGAAGACACCGGGGGCTGGGCAAAGACAGGAGCGTGGGCGTCGGCATTCCAGATCAAGATCAAGGGGACCAGGAAGAGCATCCTGCAGACGCTCCGGCGGCTGGACTGGCAGCAGATAGGCGCCAAAGGGGCGCTTCGAACTGAACAGATAGCTGTGGACAAGTACTATGCGTGGCCCCAAGGGGACTTAGGGTATGGGTGTACGCAAGAGTGGTGTGTTGCAGGGCGCCGGTGGCGCGGCCACTGGTTCTTCCTTGGTGGAGCGGGAAAGTGCCCGAATGGAGATGCCCAGCTTGGTAAGGCCAGAGAGTGGTAAGAATAATGAGAGATTGAAGACGTTAGGGCAAGAAAACACAGAGTTGAGAGAAATGGTGAGGATGCTTAGGGCAAAACTATCGGCCCTTAAGGGTGCGGCAGTGCCTGCACCGGTCGATAGTGCACTGCTTGATCATGTAGAGTGCATGGATGTTGCAGAAGTAGGTGCGGCTGGTTGGTCGCGCCTCTCAAAGCGAAAGGCAATGACCCATGAGGCGGAGACCGTGCTGAGAACGTTGAGACCAGAGGTTAGGGAAATGATTTTGGGGTGCTAGGGATAATATTAAACAAGTCAACGACGGTCTGGCGCAGCTAAATGCGCGTCTCACTAAGTTGCTCTGCTCGATCGATGTAGGTTTCACACAGTTGTGATTTAGAATAGAGTCGTTTGTGAACAGGTCCAATGTAAGTGCCTCTCACGCTCCGTGGTCGGGATCTCAGTAGCCAGGATCCCTGAGGGAAGTCTAGAATTCAACAAAGTGGCTCGCATAACAGCTACAACATGGCGTGGCAAAATAGGACGTGTATGGCAATGTGACTGTGGAGGGTATGCTCGTGAAAGGGCGCCTCCATAGCAGTATGTTCGCATGTTTGAGGGTAGGCTGTAGGATATCTTGCTGGAGGAGGCAACGACTGACGAAGTTTCTATGACGGGCTGCCGAACCGTCTTCGGGGTATCTACAGTTTGAGGGACTTTAATTATGCTTGATAGGAAACTGACGCAGGTGGTGCATGACCTTAAGATACCTTTCAGTTCCATGGAATATGTCATCATTGAGACGACTCCTAACCGGGTAAACAAGGGAAGCGTGTTCATTCTTAACGTGTGCAGTGCCCCGAGATATAGGCCGCAGAGGTACAAGACGCTTCTTCAGAAGGCTAATAAGCTTGCCAGTAACAACCCGCTAATCGTGGTTTGGCAATTGTTCTTTATCACGTCTGTGGGCACACGCATGACAAGGCCAAAGGGAGGGACCTGTGGCATAAGGCTGCAGACTTTGATGTTACACTGATCACTGACCCTGCCTTTCCTACTCGCATTAGGACGTCGACGTGTAGGGACAGTACCCTTGATCTCTTATTTGTAACGAACGCTACCTGGCATATTTGGTGCAATCTTGCCGACAACCTCGCTAGTGATCATTACATTAACCAAGTCGTTTTTGAGGTTGAGGGCTGGCGCCCTCGGGAGTGGACCTTTCTATACGTACCGGGTGACCAGAGAGGAGAGAGGAGAAAGGGGGGAGGAAATCGAATGCTTGGACCGGCCGTCTCTGGATGATTGGGCCTCCTGGGTAAGGGAAGATGTAAAGGAAGCTACGGAAAGGATCACTACGGATCTCGAGGTGGACAGCGTTCATAGCAAGCTGGCCGATCTGATGGAAGCCACGCAGTCTGCGCTGGCTACATAGAAGGGGCAGCGGCTTAATCGCAGGCTGCGTAAAAAGGTTTAAGAGATGAAGAAGCTGGTTGAGGAGCACTGCAAGTTTTCGTCTAGGTAACAGTTCGATGTGACATGCAATTGGGTGGACGTGCAAGTGCGCAACGGGAAGTCGTAGAGCTTGCTTAAGCATTTACTCAACGACTCCAAAACAAGAGCTAGTCAGAAGCACGTCTTTGCTGCAGCTACACATGACGCAGTTGTTTATGCATCGAAGGAAGGGCTGGTTGAGAAGCTGGCCGACAATTACCTTCCTGATGCGGCCCCGGATAGTCTTCTCACGGAGCAGACATAGACGTGGGATGACAACGTCTACCTAAATGAAGATATTTCTGTGGAACCGATACGCAGGGGTTTTGCATGGGCTTAACTGCAATTCTGCTCCCGGTCAGGACCGGATTTCGAAAAAGTTTGAAGAACATGCACAACAGGGGCAACGTGGCCGAACATGCGCTGCTCAATCGGTTTACGAGGTACCTTGAAGAGAACGAGATGTACCCCCGCACTATGATTCGTTTTCGGGCCGGGCGGTCGACTCAAGATACCATGAAGCTCTACAAACAACAGATCGTTGACGCAGGTAGTGTGGTCGTTAGGCCATGCTAGGGCTGGATGTAGAGAAGGCTTTTGAAAACGTTCGAAACTCGTATATTTTGAAGACTACTTCTGATCTAGAATTGGGCGCGCGAGTTAACGATAATGTTAGGTCCTTACTCTCAATTTTAGCCAGCTTTCCATGCTTTCCAGCTCTCTGTTATGGCCGCGCGTCTCATTCACCTGCCAATTGATTGTGCGAGTTTAAATGAAATATGTTCTCAGTTGTAGGATGCTTTAAAAGACACCGCAGGCTTTTTTGGTTCCTGTCCAGCTCCCCTGCACTCCTCGTTCCGCCAAGGCCTCGGTTTATTGTTGTTTCTACCAGACAGCTGAGGTATAGAGAAATGAGTGGCAATATTGATGTGTGCGGTGATGATATCTGTACGGTGGTTAGGGTGGTAGGCCAAAAAAATATTTTTTTCTTAAAAGGAGCTAGGGTCGGCATAACTTTTTCTTCAAGATAAGCATGGTTTATTTATATTACCCAGCAGTTTGAGATCAAAATATTGTTTATTTATTTTTGCAGTTATTTTTTGTTGAAAATTGGACTAAAAGTGGTAGTCACGCCGGCTGTGTTAACTTGCTAAAGAAAGGCTTAATTGAGTAAACCTTTGGCATTGGTGTGGGCAAGTGTTTGGGCTACGCATTCAATCAGAATAAAAATATACAATAAAAAATAATGAAGGATTGTTCAAAAAAGAAGAAAAAAAAATGGCAATTTTACCAAACCTATTTTCAAAACGAGTTTTGAATTCGAAATTATAGCATCATTTTCTTTTATTCTGGTTCATTTCAGAGGTATATAATTTGGAAATGAGCATATGAAAGTTCAGTTCAAAATACGCACCCAGAAAAAGGTTATGAAAGTTTCTGTCACTTGAGCCTGAGAAAAATGTTGTTTTGAGAAAACCGTAAACAATGTTTTCAGACGTAGCAAAACTTGTGCAAAACACTACATAGAGACCTAAAATGCACCAGGTGCATATCTGGGTCCCTCGCCAGATGCATTAGCCTCCTTTAGTTCGTGTAGCTGCTCGTCTTTCCTTGCTGGCCTGTTTTGTCCCATCAGTTGACTTACACTGGGCATTCTTGATTGCAAGGGTTAAGGCTTGGGCGATTTGGTGCATGATTATGAAAGGGGAACAGCGCAAACTCAAACAAGACACGAGAAGGTGGTGACAAACACGAGCGCTGACTTACAACCGATTCAGGTTGTAAGTCAGCGCTCGTGTTTGTCACCTCCTTCTTCTTGTGTCTTGTCTGAGTTTGCGCTGTTCCCCTTTCATAAGCATTCTTGCTGCGCTGCTGATCTCTGGTGATTCAAGCTTTTGTTGTGTAGTACCCTGGTTCGATGCCAGCTTTCCTCAGGACTTCCAGAGTGCTAACATTGCAATTAATAAAGTGTGCCACAGTATCATTAGAGCCAACCAATAGTGTACGCAAGCTTACGTAGACCTCCTCGGGGGCCCGCTGCCATATGAGACCGTTGAAGCACTCATTTGCATTTTGTGTCTTTCCATGCCGACACTTCATCAGAGGCAAATCCGAACACAAATCAATGTACACTGCTTTCACTGTGTAAAGCACGTCGTTTAAAAGCCCTCCTTTGTGCACATACTTCGCTTGGCCGAGTGCTTCTACCCTTCTGTACTTAGACCAGCTTTGAGGTCCAGGTGGGCACATGCCGTGTCTCGGGTGCTTGTTTGTAGAGCTACAGTAAAACAGACTGTCTAGTGTAGCCTATTTCATTGTAGAAAGTTTCCCCACAGTAGCTCTGATGGCAATGCCATATAAGTTTTGCAGGCGGTCGATGAGGGCATCTGTCAGCATCCCTTTACCTCCGTGTACGGTACTGTTCTCTTGAGCTTTCTCAAGCGGTATCCAACGCGCTTTTGGATATGCCCAATGCATACAAGTTTCTGGACACTCTTCTTTCCATACATGTCTTTTGCCGTCGCATAACTCTTAGTATCCCCATCACCATAGTATTCCAGGTACCTCAAGCTTCTCGTTGTTTCTGACCTTTCATATATTCGGTATGTACCAACCGTCTCCACAGTGCCGGCACTTCCTTCATGATTTGCTTGCCACGTAGTGTGATTTGCCTTTCACTCCATATACTCAGCACTTTGTACGTTGAACTTGCTTTTTGTTTTGCAAGACTTGCATGAGCTAGAAAGGGCCTCACCATCAATACCCTTTCCTGTGTCGACAGAAATCACTGATACACAGTCGTTCAAAGACGGATGTTCACGCTTTTGCCGTGTTCCATCACCTAACGCCACACGCAGCATTCCCCACAGCACTACAAACTTCCGCAGCTGCATCAGTCATCGATTTGGACGCCACTTCTCTGGCCGCAGCAGAAAGCTGAGACTCTATATTGTCGCAGGCAGAGTGACGTGGAGGGGACGGCATGTTCATCACTTTAGAAAATGTTTCCTCACCTGCGCCCCATTTTCCAAGCTGGCGCATTGCGTAAACGAGACGAACATAGTTCTCAATGGCATGCGCCACTCTTCTCGATGTATCGAATACGAGCTCAAACCCACAATCGGTACACGCGACTGCAGAAGTACAGCATATCTCTCGTTTCGTGTGTTCCTCGAGCTTCAGTGACGTCTTCAAGCGTTCACTATATGCCAGGGATGAAAACACATCAGAGAGAATATAAATGTCCACTACCCTGTTTCCCTGGAGCGTAGAATCCTCTAGCGGAGCTTCGTAGGCTTTTGCGATGTCCCCAAACTTCTTGGCAGTCGCCGAAACACCAGCGTTCACTGTGATGAGAGCACCCGTCACTTACTTATCACATACAACGACATCACCCAACACTACATGCTCACACGACTCACCTTCCCGCTGCCTGCCGACCAGCTAACAAAAAAACAAGTCACCCTTCGACGGCTTCAAACGAACACATTTCCACACCCCACTCGGCTACGTACCATCCACCCCACGTTATACTACCCCCTGTGCAAATACTGCGGCAGCCAAGCTACGCTATACCATATGATTTGGGGCTGCCAGTCAAACCGAGACCTTTATCCAATCCGTAATGCAACTCACGAGCAGTGGGAGAGTGAGCTTGCCAGCTCCGACCTGAGTAAGCAGCTTTGGCTCGCTGAAAGGGTGAAGACGGCAGGCCGCACCAACGGAGTCCTGGAATAAGGACCCCGACCACGATCCCGCTTGACTTCACTGTTAATTAAGTTTGTTCCTAATGCTCCTCTACGGCTTGTCTTGATTCCAAGAAAACTTGCGCTTTCTCGCTTTGCGTGCTCTGAATTTAGCCATGCTGGTCGAAATGTGGTCGAGACGGTGCAAACACACTGCCCCAGTGGCACTAGCAATTGGGAAATTCACGAAACGAAGCCTGAAGAAGCCACCGAGGTAAACAAAACAACCGATATTTTACGAGCATTGCGACAGTCGTCGTTCGCACCCCTGTAGCCGTTTTAAACGGCCACAAGGGGCCCTTTTGAATTACAAACGAAAAACTAGGTTTTATGGAAAATTACGTTTATCGTATAATCTAGTTTTACGGAAAATTACATACGGAAAACTAGGTTTTACGACATCTGCCTTAAGAAAATTTAGAAAGTTTTTTGTATATTAATAATATTACAAAAAAACACTTACGTTCTGAACCCATACAATGTGGTTGTGGTTTTGGTTTCGGTTTTGGACTTTGAAGGCATGGTATCGAAAATGTACTGTAACTCGGGATATAATGATGGAAGTAGAATAGTTTTTGTTGCAAAATATTCTTGAATGTTTGGGCATGCAGGAACCATCAAAAGCAAAATCGATTTCGTGCATAAAAAATACTTTTTTATCTGGCCAAAAACCATCAATGTTTTCTAATTTTGTATAAGACAGTTGGGACATATCATTGAGTTTGTTTCCAACCTGCACACTCCTTACGAAATCTTTGCACGTGTTGAGATTGTGGGGCTGCTTATGGCGCTTAACGTAACAGGAAAGTGGTCGCTACCGTAGGAATGGGAAGCTACATTCCACTTTACCAAAGGAAAGAGAATGCGGGAGTCTTTTGCAGGTCGATCATGGAGCATGTGTTGTGTGTTGTACTGTAACAATTTGTGTGTTTTTTTTTTGTTATAGAGGCAGGCACCAGATGCGACCAAACATTTTCTATAAGTCTCCCCCAGGCATCGGCACGTGGAGGGCCCCAGAGCTCATGGTAAGCATTAAAATCACCCATCAGTATAAAAGGGTGTTTGGAGCTGGTCAACTAGAGTTTCAAATTCATTAGCTCCACGTTGGCAATTGGGGTGTATATATAGCGAAGAGACTGTTGTTAACTTATCAAAAATAATTGCGCTCGTGGCAATCTGTTCAAGGTCAGTTTTCAGTTTGATTTGATGACATGGAACCCACTTCTGAATGACTAGGGCAACGCCTCCAGAAGAGCGAGTGCAGCTACCTCTATACATTCTATATACTGTGTACTTTCTCTGAAGGTGTGTGTTGTTTCCGTTCAAATGTGCTTCCTGGATGACAGTATTTCCTAAATGTAGATTGCTCAACAGGGCATTACTATTCCACTGTACATTTTTTTTCAGTGCAGATTTTGTGTTAGGGAGATTGCCGTTGTTTGTTTATTTCAGATTTATTTCTGATGTGGTGGGCGTGTTATTCTTGTTATTTGCTTTCTACGCTCAACTGAGGGGCACCACTCCCTCGACAGGTCTTGTGCCAGAGAGGAAGGCGTTACGTCCATTTCCTCGACGGGCGCCCCATGATATCTTGTGGGTCAGGCTCTTTCTGGTGAGCACCTAGAGGGTTGGTGTCTTTGTTGGCCACGCGCACTTTCGGAGTAGAACACAGCACGGCAAACGTGAAAAGTGAGCCGGCCCCGCCCAGTTCATGTTCCCCAGCCTTTCAGGTGCAAAGAGAGTGGGTGCACCAGACGCCGGTGTGGTCGCACCATCTCCAGAAGTCTTTGTGGCCACTGTCGCTGCAGTCGCAGGCAGTGTGACAAAGTTTTGCGCTGCAGAGGGCAGGAAAGCGAGGAGCAAGGATGGTATAAGGTCAGATGTGCTGTACTCGGTCGCAGTCGACACAAACGCGGCTTTGCGCCCCGGCGAGCCACGTTGGCATACCTAGGAGGAATCATGGCTTGTTTTCTCTGCGTTTCTTTGTAGGGGATGTTTTGCTGTACTTTCGCGTTGGTTATTTTTTTCTGCTTTGAACTTTTCACATTTTCGGGAATAGGCTGCGTGCGGTTGTTCACAGTTTCCACATTTCAGCAGATCAGATGTACTGTTTTCGGACGGGTGATCGTGCGCTTCACACTTGCGCACATCAGACTTCCGCGGCAGGAGGTTGTACTGTGCCCATACCGTTGGTTGTTGAGGTATCGGCGTGAGTTGGGGACATACGACCAGATTTCGAAATGCAAAATCCCGCAGCGACTGACTGAGGAAGTGTGTGCTAAGATCAAAAGGTAGAATCACTTGCTTCATGGGTATTTCATTTCAATCACAACTTATCATTTTTAGGCTGACTCCAGTAAACACTTCGTCACACATGCCAGCTCGGAAGTGAGAATCGATTTCTTTCAAGAGGCTAGGTTCAGAAATTACACCTTGCGAGCTTTTCAAGCTTTGGTATGAAGTGACAGATACTTTGATATAGTGCAGCTCAGTCTCATTCAAGAGTTTATTGGATTGTTGTTTGGTTTGCACTTCAACGAGAATGTCACCTGATATTCCTCTTGGCCTTGTAGTTAGCGTCAACTACACGCTCTATGAACTTAGCTACCAAAAAGTCTGATTTACGAAACATTGGTGCTTCTTTCTCAATGAACTGTATTGGAAGAACACGAGGGAAGTAGTCAGGTTTTGTAAACTATTGACCAGAAAGTGGTGGGAAAGCCATTACTTCAGTGCGAGCACTCTTCATCGGTTGATCGGTTGGTTGGGGGGGTTTAGAATATCCCATACGCTATAGTATACAGCCGGGAACAGGCCACTTTCTTTTCGAGCCTTACCCTGTGAGCTAAAGAGGTACCGAAGCTTCGTGCCTGGTAAAGAGAAAAGGAGCCCATCCGCCGAAGCTTGACCTGGGCTGTGATTGCCACTGTTTGAGCTTCCTACCCTTCACCTTAAAACACATTCCCGCGGTTGGTTCCAGCCTATGTTTGCGGGCTCGGGGTCCGCGGTGTCGCCAATACCATTGGCCAGATTGCTCAAGCTGCTCGTTCCGGGGTACAAATTTCCTATTACGACTGTGTTTTTCTCGGGGGAGGCATTCTTGGGTATTTAAATGAGGTTGTTGTGACCGTGAAGTTTTAAACCGCAAGATTTTCAAAATAGTAAGTACGGTGACCCGGAAAAAATTGCATCATAATATTGTCGATGTTGAGTTCTCTGTGCTCATATAGAGAGCCATGTACTCTGGCAGGCTTGGTAGCGATATGCTTACGAGGGTTAAAAGAATCCAGAATAAACCAGAACTCAAGTCGGTTGAAACTTCACCGTCATTATTGGTGCACCGATGAGAATATCATCGTTGGTGCCTGTCATTCGCGGGGGCAGCTCACGCTCGAGCTGCTTCGTCCTCATCCGTACGCCATCTTGTAAATAGAACACCATAATATCACTGGGACCTCTCGACCCTGGGTCTCTCCTCTTATTTAATATGGTACCTGGTTTCAGCACCACTCGCGTTGGAGGAAATGGCCAAGAAAGAAACCTCCAACGCGACTTCGTACAACGACAGGGTGGTGAGTATTGGGGGTGTGCTTCAGTACAGATCTCGAGAACAGGCTGGTGAGTCCCTCGTTTCGCCTTATTTAACGAAACCGCCGCCTAGCAAAACCGCAACCACTAGTGCGAAGCTGGTGACTTTAAAACTGCAGAAGTTAGATGGAGACAATCAAAACTGGATCAGATATTGGAGTGTACTCGAGTTCACTGTACATAACACAGAAGTGCAGGCGACGGAGAAATATTATTACTTGACCAGCCTTCTGACCTGCTCGACGGCTGCATTAGTTTCTGGACTGCCCATGGCGGTTCAATGCTACAATGATGCGATAGAAATTATTCAGAAGCGGTTCGGTGTTTAGACTCTTATTGCCCGAGACTACCTGCAGGTTATGATTGACATACCACCTGTTTCCTTATAAACTGATGCAACGGAACTACGAAGGCTCTACGACGAAGTGCAGATACACTGTGGAAGCTTGACTGCACTTGGTACGAGCGAAGAGACTTATTATGCTATGTACACGAGATACTTCTTCGGGTACTGCCTCGAGACATGGTCTCCGGATACCACCGCTATTCTAAAACGTAGTCTACTGCTTTTACATCAACCGTCGTAGAGCGTGAGCACCAACCAACAAACCACTAGAAAGAGTTCGGCGATTTAAATGACTTCTTTGGTGTCGAACTTGAGTGTCTAGAAGCAGTTATACTGAGTGTGCCTACGAGAACGATGTTTAAAGCTAATGAGGAGCCAAGGGAACGGCGTCAAACAGCAACGTTCAAACATCAACAGTCTGCAGCAGCCATGTGTGCCGCAGCTAACGAAACGCGACAGTGCTTGTTTTGCTCCGGCCTGCAGGATACAGAATCTTGCTCGCATAGGAAAATCGCTATGGGCCAAAATAAGTCTCTCCTCACAAAACGGACGTTGTTTCCGTTCTCTGACCCATGGACACATCGCTTGACAGTGTAAAAGGAAGATAGTTTGCCTATACTGCAAAACGACGGCAAGTTTCCTCAACGTGTAAAGAAGACTTAGAAGAGCCAGAGAACAACATATACTTTGTAGGCGCAACTTACGAACTGGCTCCCCAATCAAAACAAGCAACTCACCTAAGTGACAATTCCGAAGGAGCAGAGAGAAGAACCCATCACTTCGTGAAGAAGCACAATGAGAACTTTTCCCTAGGAAGTAGCAACTCTGACAAGAACTTATAAGGAAAATCATGAACCCAGCCACTGATGCATTCCGCTTCAGTGGAAGTACCCTCGCTGATAACTTCTTTGCGCAACTCACCCAATGAACTGGAGAATTTCTTATGCAGCCACACCAAATAACCAGGAAATGTGTCCGCAGGCCATTGCACTTAAGATATTTAGCTCGAATCCGGCGGACATTACCCAATTGAGCAGCCTACTAGGAACCCACACCGTAGTTACGCGATCCTGTCCATTTGTCAGCAACCTACGGAATGAGCGAAGAATCAGCAGGCTTCCGACGACTGCGCTTGCGACCACTGATAAATATTGAATAACAGATGACTACGGAATCCACGGCTTGAAAGGACTACGTTTCATCAAGACTGCATCATCATGGAACCGCGTGAACATCGACATTTTCTACGGCGCTAATACACGAGCCATTCGTCTCGTACTGGAACTTGACAAGACTGTGAAAACGACACCGCTTTGTATTGTGTCGTCGAGTACGCCGGACTATACGCACAGACTGCGCAGTCAACACTGTGCGGTCAACGTCTCTACCACTTATAAAAATGCTGGCGCCACGGCGTTGGGGCCGGGATGATGTAGAAACTTTTTGGATTCCCAGCTCCATCGCCATCAACCGCCATCAACCTGCTGTGGCCACCTAGCCTGATCGAACTGATGGCCTTTGGCCAATCTCCCCTGCCTGGTATCATCACTATTTCCGGCCGCATGAGCGCACGCACTGTTTCTTCCTCTTCGTCTTCTCTTCCCTTCGACGTTCCCTTAAATGCAGACATTGACGGTCGCTTCTCTCCTACCCTGATGTCCGCATCTCGTCCTTGGGGGTCGTCAGATCCCCCAACTTGGTGCCGAAACCACGGAAGACGGCCCTCCTGCGATTCGGAGACTCCCGCACTTCGGCTGTTTGGAGGAGGAGGACCCCCTGTTATCGACGATAGACCGGTGTGATGAACTGAACCAGTCGTGATATGCGAAATTGACCTAGGCGATGGTCGGACTGGACGACGAGGGATCCTCGACTCTGACGATTCCCTCGATTGGCGATGATTGCTTAAACGGTGAGAGGAATTCCGCAGCGCATCGCACAATGAAAGAAGCGCTTCATCTGCAGTACGATTTAGGCCTCGCTCTGTCTAGGATGAATGTTGAGAAACTGAAACTTGCGCGAGAAAAGGAACGGATAATAGCTCGAGCACTGTGCAAAGAAGCAAGAGCAACACTAGGCCTGTCTATGACGAGCAGTGATGTTAGCGATGTGTTGACGAGGTTGCTGCATGAGCTAAGGAAATGTGAAGTTAGATTGAGGGGTTTGAAATAAAAAATAGAACCTCTTATTGACGTCGACTCTCTAAATGAAGAATATTCAACTAATGTTGATTTTAAAGATGAAATGATTCATTCTACCTGCCAAAAGACCAAACATGTAACCCCATCCAACAAGGCCATATTATCAAGACAATAAAATGCGTTCCTCGAAAAAATTCAATGAGTTTTTTACCCTTACTGAACTGTTCTACGACCCACGGAATTTAGAGTCGCGTGAGGAACAGGCGATCTTTCCAGAATCCTCGCCTCCACCAGATTCACTGTCACAAGCCGAATGTGAAAATACCACCCTCTTTTTGGCGACACCTCCGGTTATTTTCGTGTTCGTTTTAAGAATGTCCCCTGATGACCGAGAAAGAAATATGCTGCTCTTCGAATGGCGTAGCGCTTCTAAAAGGTACGCATACCTAATCTTTTGAGCATGAAGACACGGGTGCATCTACTGAAAAATCAAAACGGCAAAAATACGGCATACACAAGTTGGTAGCAAAAGATACAGCAACGAAGGCTACGAAGGAACGACGTCGCGATTACTTTGTAAGACATGCGAAAAAGACTGTCCGGCACGCACCCCACAATGCCCTCGAACGAATGAAGAACCTCACAGGCACCGTTCTAGCAACAGGGATACATCTCGCAAGGCCAACCGGGTTATCAGAGTACCGTGTTCGAGAGAAAACCGGAAGCCTCCAATACACAGTTTTCAGGCCCCAATAGAAAAGCCCAAATCCGCATCTGAATTCAAAAGCGTCGAGGACAACAAGCACATTTTACCCCGCTGCGTCGACTGCTACGACAATCTGTGCGTGCGTTTAATAGACGGCACCTGTGGTGGTTTCCCCGTCTGACTGCCTCACCGGATCGACTGGAACGTTTTCGATGTACCAAGTGGACGCTGAGTAGCAACCACTAGTTTTTGGCCGGAGAGGATGTTGAAACTTTATCGTCATCATCGATGCACCGAAGTGACTGTCATCATCGGTGCCTGTCATTCGCTGGAGCAACTTACACTCGAGCTGCTTCGTCGTCGTCCATCAGCTAACTAGTAAATAAAACACCACCGCACCACCGAGACATCTCGGCCCTGGGTGTCTCGTCTTATTGTATAAAGTCATTTGTGTTAGGTTAAATAGAGGAATATTATTAGTACGAACGTTGAAGGAAGAAGGGGAGGTATTTTTACCGTCGGGGACCGATTGTTTTTGCTCCAGATCTACCCTTACGATAGATCACGCATTTTTAGATTGTTTGGAGCTGTTGTGTTTTGCGATTTGTACAGCGGACATTACACAATCAAGATTTTGCACTAGATCTTCACGGTGTCTGTTTTGTTGCAATATATAAGAAGTATGAAGTGCCTTACCATTAGGTAAAGCACTTTGTCTCCGTACCATATGGCGCTCATGTACAGCAAAGTTGTATAATGTTGATGCGTGATGTGCAAGGAGTGTTTCGGAGAGAGCATGATGTTCGGGGACACCCCGAACATCATCATTGTCGTCTCCAACATCATCATTTTTGTCTTGCCAAGGATTCAATGACAACACGCCAGCAATGACGGAGGGATGCGGTGACGGGGAAGAACAAGGAGACGCGTGTGGAATGCTGCGGAGATATATAGCTGTCGGGTGTTCGGACCCGAGCGTGTAGCGGCGAGCATCGACGGGTGACATCCGCACCTACCATCCGCCTGTCCTCAACTCCAGCATCGGAAGGGGTCGACCATGCGTCCACGAGGGCCGCGTCCTCTTCAACCGCGAGAGCCTGGAACACGGTGCACCACAGGGGGCGTTCATACGTGAGCGGGTCCCCACCCACGTAGCCATGCCGCGATTGGCCCACACCGACACCGCCACGCCTTACCCGGACTGACGGTGCGACGGGACTCATGAAACTGTAAGCGGTGCGCTGTGTTCGAAACTTTGTATAGCCTCTTCCGGATGGTTAAGCTGTCCTCTTTTTGATGATACGTGTCTTTGTTCCGTGTGTCTGTCGTGGGTTGACCGGTACATAAACGCAGTTATCCCCGGTCCTTTTCTCTATTACTTCGATTCGACTAAGAACCTGACAATATTTGGCGTCCGCGACAGGACCAGTTCGTTTAATAATACCCATAAAACCCACAATGGACACACGGGAGCTCATTACCACGGGCGAACGCTTGGGCTTGAGTGGTGAGCAATTGAGGCAGTGGGTCCAGGCGGAGCAGAAGCACTTGCGCGACGAAAGAGCGTTAGAACGCGAAGAGAGAACACGGGAGCAAAGAGCTTTGAGCGAAAGGGGCGAGCACGAGCGGATGAAAGCCGAGCAAGAGCGGCCTCGTGCAGAAGTCGAAGAACGCAATTTGCAGTTGCGGACTCACTTGGCGGAGCTCAATTCAGTGCGAGGAGGGGGGCCCAAACAGATGGCGAGGGATAAACCACTGGTCAGGTTGAGACTGCTACCGCTCAAAGCTTCAGCACGCACAAACTTCTTCCCCCGTTTGAGGATAGTCGTGACGAACTCAAAGCGTACCTTAAACGGTTCGAATGGGTAGCGCATAGCCAGGGCTGGCCTAAATCGAAATGGGCCATTGCGCTGAGCACGTGTTTGACAGGAGAAGCGTTGAAGGTATACGGCCGCCTCTCGTCCCAAGAGTCTCTTGACTATGATCAGGTCAAGCTCTCTTTGTTCCAACGCTTTCGCTTAACTGCCGAGGGCTACAGAGGGCGGTTCCGGGGATCGAAACCCGAAAATGAAGAGACTGCAAAGCAGTACGCCGCCCGTTTGAAAGGGTACTTTGAAAGGTGGATCGAGCTGACAACCATAAAAAGGACCTTTGAGGATCTCGCGGACTACGTTGCCACTGAACAGTTCATCGCCAACTGTCACAAGAATGTAGCTATTTTCATCCGGGAACGAGAGTGCAAGACGATTTCGGCGACAACTACGGCAGCGGATATATTTATGGAGGCCCAGAACCACAATAATCTGTTTCGGTTCCGAGAAGACTGTAAGGAGGCTACCGCATCCACAATAGGTAAGCTCAGCTCTAATAAGGAATCCACTTCTACTACGGGAAACAAATGCTTCCTGTGCGGCGACAAGGGCACCGTGCATCTGATTGCCGATCAAGAACTAAGCCATTGTTTTGCCAGAAATGCGGCTCAAACGGACATGACGCGAAGTCGTGCTCAAAGAGAAATCCTTCTGCCGGTCAAGTGTCTTGTCTGCGCGTAGAGCCCGACAGGTTAGAGGAGCCAACTCTCGAACCGTCCACACCCACTTACGGGCGTAGTAGGAAGCCACTTATGGGCGTAGTACGAACATTAACATGCCTATCGTGACAGGCATTCTCAATGGAGAAGTGATCCTTGTACTTCGGGATACTGGGTGCAACACAGTCGTTGTGCGAAAGAACCTTGTTCCACACCGGGCATATACCGGAGGGCAGAGTACGATTACTCTGGTCAATTATAGTTCTTTTACTCTCCCGGAGGCGCTAGTGACCATCTCCTCACTGTTTTTCTCGAGAACGATAGTAGCCAAATGCATGGACTCACCCTCGGCAACGTTTTGGGAGTACGAGACCCAAACGATCCGGACCCTAAGTGGGAACGTACAGATGACTCAAAGACGTCCAACCCTGATAAGACGGATACTGTTGGTGTCTTAAGATCCGGTTTTTTATTTATTTCATATTACCCCTAAAGGCCCTCAATGAGGGTATTACATAGGGGGGGGGGGGCATACACGCACTGAAACCACATGTTCAAGCAGTATTAGACAAAATAGAAAAAAGTAGAAAAGAAAAAGAAAACCTGGGTTCAAAAAAAGAAGATAGAAATGAAAGAGAAGAAAAAAAAAGAAAAAACGAAAAGGAAAATCAACTTTAATTCTACAAAATATGGCAGGAATACAATGTGTTAAAATATAATTTGAACGAAAAAACGGATTGCGCTGGCGCAAGACGGTGACAAGGAAATTGCTCTACGGAATTAGTTAACTACAGTTGAATACAGAAAAACGATGAAGGGCAAAAAAGAGAACAGCGATGCGTGCACAATATTGCATATCAAAAAACAGTACAATTCAAATCATCACGGTTGGCGAAGCAGTTCTTGAAATTTGGTAATGTCAGTTTGATTTGCTATATGTCAGGGTAAATCGTTCCAGTCAGATATGGTGCGGGGCAGGAATGAGTGTGCATACAAGGATGAGTGACACAGTGGGCGCTCAACTTTGTTGGGATGATCCCTGCGTGGAAAAATGGCTGATGGAGGCTGAAAAAAATCGCTGTGAAGTGTTGGGTGGAAATAGATTTTATGGAAAAGGGACAGACGAGCATGAGCGCGACGAACGCATAACTTATCAAGTTCAGCTCGCTGTTTTAATGTTGTCAGAACGAACGCGCTCCCATAGACACAACAAAACTAGACGTGACCAAAGAAATTCTGAAGGAGGCTCAAGCCGAAGACCCGACGCTGAAACGATGTTTCCAGCAAATCGGTCAATAATTCCATAGCAAGGGTTAGACGTGGGGTTTCTACATGTCCAAGGAGATAGTTTACAGACGATACGGTTGGGCTTCTGGAAGAGAATGTAAGCAAGTGGTCGCCCCGGCTCCTCTGCGTCCCAGACTTTTAAGCGCCGCACACGAAGGACTGCTATCGGGACATCAGGGCACCAAGAGAACCACTGACAGAATTCTGGGATCCTTTTATTGGTCCGGTATTCAAGCAGACGTTCGACGGTACATAAGTTCATGTGACCTGTGCCAATGTACCATTCCGAAGGCAAGGATACAGAGGGTCGCCATGGGCAAGATGCCTATTAAAAACGCACCATTTGAACGGGTTGCAGTCGACATCATAGGCCCTCTGTCACCCACGTCCAGTTCTGGCAAGCGGTACACTCTTACCTTGTTGGACTTTACCACCCGATACCCTGACGCTGTAGCATTGAAGCTAATTGACTCGGTATCTGTTGCCGAAGGACTCTTGGAGATGTTCTCAAGGGTCAGATTCCCAAGAGATTCTCTGCGACCGAAGCTCAACATTTACGTCAGACCTCATGAGGGAGGTGAACCATCTTCTGTCAGTGAAACAGCTACATACAACGCCTTACCACCCTATGCGCAGTGGGTTAGTGGAGCGCTTCAATGGTACATTAGGGCAGATGCTGCAGAAGATGTGCCAAGAGAATCCTAAGTCCTGGGACACTTATCTGGCTCCCCTCTTGTTCGCCTATCGTGAAGTCCCGCAGTCAAGTCTGGGATTCTCACCGTTCGAGCCTATATATGGCAGGCACCTCAGAGGACCACTCACGGTGATGAAAGAGCTCTGGACAAAATAGGAAATCAGGAGTGAGAACAAGACAACCTATCATTACATCCTCGAGTTGAGGGAACGCCAGGAAGCGACGACAAAGCTCGGCCATGAAAGACTGAGGGAAGCACAGAAGAACCAAAAAGGGCACTATGACATGCGCTCTTCACGTCGGCAGCTCAAAGTGGGAGACAAGGCGCTCCTACTTGTGCCTACAAGCCACAACAAACTGCTTCTCCACTGGAAGGGGCCATTTCCGGTGATTGAGAAACGGAACGAAGTGGACTACTTACTGAAACTGGGACACAAGAAACAGCTGTTTCATCTCAACATGCTGAAACCGTACAAAGAACGGCACCCAGGGCCCAGAAGTGAGATCGTTTCAGCCTTTATGGCAGTGCACGAGGATGAGGCGGAACAAGCGTTGCCTACGGTCGACGTGCAGGAACATCGCAGAGTTGAAGATGTAGCAATTTCTGAGCATCTCATCTCAGAGGAACAACTCCCGATAAGGGAAATACTTGAGAAACACAGCAGCCTCTTTGAAAGCAAACCCGGCCAAACGTCTTTGGTGCACTGCCATCTCGAAATAACTACCGACGTTCTCGTGACCACAACCCAGTACCCAATACCTTTCGCCCTTAAAGAGGTAGCAGAAGCAGAAGTACAAGAAATGCTGAAACTGGGCATTGCTGAGAAGTCAACGTCACCCTATAATTCCCCTCTGGTGTTGGTTAAGAAGCGTGATGGATCTTACCGCATATGCATTGACTTTCGTCGGATGAACAGCGTGCTAATAGCCGACGGGGAACCCATCCCCCGAACAGATGTGGTTTTCCCAGAAGTACGAAAGAAACGATACTTTTCAAAATTTGATCCTGTCAAAGGATACTGGCAGGTTCCATTAACAGAGTCGTCGAAAGAGAAAACCGCCTTTTCAACGAGTTCGGGCCACTACCAGCTACGCTTTATGCCCTTCGGCATCAAGACCGCATCGGCCGTCTTCACGCGGCTCATGAGGCGTGCATTAGAAGGGATTCCCAATGTTCACCACTACATTGATGATATGCTGGTGGCACCGATAATTGGAAAGACCATGTAATCACACTCAACCAGTATTTGAGGCATTATCAGCAGCGGGCCTGAAGATAAAGCCAGAGAAATGCGAGATAGGCTCAAGAAGCATAGGGTTTTTCGGGCATGTCGTCGGCTCTGGAGCGGTAAAACCCCTGCCTGCGACAATGAGGAAAGTGCTAGAGGCCGGACGGCCACAAATCAACAGGTACGTCCGCGCCTTCCTTGGGCTAGTAGGCTACTACTGACAGTTTATTCGAGACTATGCGACGCTAGCTGAGCCTTTGGTAGCGCTAACGCGAAAGAACATGCCTAACAAAGTCGTGTGGGACACCACCTGTGAAGGTGCCTTCCTGAAGTTAAAGCTAGCACTCTCAACCCATCAGGTATTGAGGGCCCCTCACTTTTACAATGAATTTGTCGTGCGCACGGACGCGTCGACAACTGCCCTGGGGGCTATCTTAATGCAAGCACACGAAGACACCCTACACCCAGTTCTATACGCGAGAAAGAGACTCCTGCCCAGGGAAATCAGGTACTCCGCTATAGAACGCGAATGCCTAGCGCTTGTGTGGGCAGTGCAAAAGTTTCACTTATATCTGTATGGTACACACTTTATCATCCAGACTGACCATCAGTCATTGTTATCGTTGAACAGGGCCAAAATGGAGAACTCCCGTGTAATACTCTGGGCTTTAACGCTGCAGGAGTTTTCCAGAGTGCAACACATTAAGGGCGCAGTCAATATTGCCGCCGATTACTTGAGCCGCGCATAGGATAACGGAAATCTGTCTAGGATGTATTACCTTGGGATGTGTTTGAGTGCAATTATGTGAGGGCTCGTTACCGCAACAGCGTGTGTAGCACTGTGAAAAGACATTTTTCACGAACAAATGCTAAAGTGGGGGACATTGTCACGAGGTGAAATGAACACGATAATGAAGACGCGCACCACAGGATATGCTCCGGACACCCCGAACATCATAATCGTCGTCTCCAACATCATCATCGTTGTCTTGCCAAGGATACAATGACAACATGCCAGCAACGACGGAGGGATGCGGTGACAGGGAAGAAGAAGACGCGTGAGGAAAGCTGCGGAGATACATAGCTGTCGGGGCTTCGGACCCGAGCGTGTAGCGGCGAGCATCGACGGGTGACATCCGCACCTACCATCCGCCTGTCCTCAACTCCAGCATCGGAAGGGGTCGACCGTGCGTCCACGAAGGCCGCGTCCTGTTCAACCGCGAGAGCCTGGAACACATTGCACCACAGGGGGCGTCCATACGTGAGCGGGCCCCCACCCACGAACCTATGCCGCGACTGGCCCACACCGACGCCGCCACGCCTTACCCGGACTGGCGGTGCGACGGGACTCATGAAACTGTAAGCTGTGCGCTGTGTTCGAACCTTTGTATAGCCTCTTCCGGATGGTTAAGCTGTCCTCTTTTTGGTGATACGTGTCTTTGTTCCGTGTGTCTGTCGTGGGTTGACCAGTGCGTAAACGCAGTTATCCCTGGTCCTTTTCTCTATTACTTCGCTTCGACTAAGAACCTGACATACATACATAGTACAGATACATTATTACAACTACCGCTAACATATATTTGATTAGAATCAAGCAAAAAATGTGCTTTGCAATTACCAACACGACAGTAATATAGCAGTTATAAAATATGCACACATCAATGCAACACAAACACAAGAGTAATATAAGAGTAATAAACATGTACATACAGCGATGGAATACATAAAAATATTACGCACTACGCATAAAATGAAAAACGAATCCAGGAAGCAGCTGCCTTCATGGTGGCAAAAAAAAATTATTGGTCAAAGAAAGAGTGGTTTGCTGATGTTCTGGCGTTAACTACTCCTTCAGGGTAATTTATTCCAATTGTGGGCCCGCATGCGGAAAAAGAGAATATTGATGTACGTACTCTTACTCAATGGTTGCCTAACCGTTTTGCTGTGGTTTGTACGGTCAGACTGCATCGAGGGCTCAGTTAACTTTCACGAGGTATTTTGCGGTGACCGTGGTACAGCTGATATAAAAACTTAATGCGAGATACAGTTCAGCGATGAGCTAGTTTTTTCAATGTTGCCCTGTCGCGAAGAACGGACACGCTGGAAATACGGGAGTATTTGGAGCATATAAACCGCCAGGCTAAATTTTGCAGTTTCTTTTTTCTTGATTAAGTATTTTAGGTGCGGGCTGTATATCAGATCCGCATATGCTAATTTTGGTCTGGCGAGAGCTTCGTACACGGTTAACGGTCGATGAAGTACGACCCAATTTCCGTTTCAAAAACGCCAGCTTTTTTAGCGCATGGCTGCAAACGTTTTGTATATGGGGTTCCCAACCTAAATTGCATGCGAGTGTAACACCTACATACTTCCCTCGCTGGGCTTTCCTTTTTAAGGATTAATAATAGTAAAGAAAAATTTCAAAAGTTCTTTTTTGTTGGTAAAAGTAATGCCGCCGTCTTAGAAGTATTAAGCTTCAAGCCCCATGATTTACACCATACACTAATTGAGTGCAACGCATCATTGAATCTTATTTGATCGGAGTGTACAGTTACATTGGCATAAACAACACAATCGTTCGCGAAAAGCCGGATCTTCACAGGCCATTGAACAGATAAGTAGATATAATTTATATAAACTAAGAACATTGACATTTAATCACTCTTGAAAGACTAAGACTAAATACTACGACTATTGAAATTTAATGTGTTGTAAATTGTCAAAGACAATTATGAAACAAAATTTTCTGGCTCAGTGGGCTAACGCCTCTTCCCCTTTTAATCGAAGTTGTGGGTTATAATAGGGGCGGGTTATTTCTATCATTTTTTTCTGTATTCTAAAAGACATTGTTTCCAAATCGTATTTGCGAATCAGTTGTGCTGTAAACCTACCATATCACACGTCAAACGCAGGCTTTGTTCAGTTCTAAACATCTGCTTTGTATATATAAAAAGGCAATTTTACGTTCGAAGATTGACATACTGATGAATTTATTCTGCGAAATCGGTGTGTCTTTATACAGAGTAAACTTCTTTTTATCCAAATCACTTAAAGTACACTCAATGTATGCTTTTCGGGGATGTAGGGCAGCAGCAGGCAACCAAACCCTCTACATATCGCAACTGGCAGCACTGAGCACTGAAAATGTGAATGAACAGCGTGTATGGAGAGAAATAGAGCTACAACGTCCGGAGAAAAAGCGTCGGTGGAATAATTGTTTTGTGCAATCACATGCAGAGAGAAACAGAGGCAGATTCGCACTGTCCCACAACTCACACAACTCTTCCAACACCACTCATATTATATGTTACGGTTCATTGTCTAGTAGTTTGTAAACACAGGGTTCTGTAGGAGTTTCCCGGAAGGTAAGGGGGCATGAAGGGGAAAGTGATGCACGAGACACTCTAAAAAAGTGCCTTTGCGGTATCGTGCAACGCTACGGCTGCCTATTGTTACGGCTATAAATGTTTGGAGCCTATTAAAATAACAGTATGTAATACTACAACTGCTTGTGTACGCGCGTGCGAGCCTTCATCACAACATGACCAACCTTGACATTGGCACAATCAAACAGCCAATTAGGAAACACATAAACCGAAGTCGTTTCGAAACCCAAGTACGTACTCATTGTAACAAATTTTGAGGCAATTATTTTCTTATTTGCTAGCATATTTTACACTCCCATGTGTACCAAGACATGTGACCGCCACGAACGCGTGGTGACAGGGGTGTTCTCTTTTCGCGTGACCTGCGGCGTGCTGTGGTATCGTAAACGCCCAGCCCTATTCCTTCTAACGGGTTTTCCAGCCGTGAGCGGGGTGCAGTATTAATGAGAAGAATGATAAATAAAGGCCATCGCAGTTAAAAATGGCACAAACGGAACGCAGAAACCCCGACGCCCCCGTCCCGGAGCGATGGTGCAGCGAAGCACATCGGTTATCAGAAGTCGCCCCGAACCAGATGTTCTTGCAGACGTCACCGAGAAGTGAGGCATCATGTGCAGTCTCGCTAGGGTGGTGCGACGAGGTGGACGAATTCAGACAGAATCTGGATTGTGCGAAAATGCGATGATTTGATTGGCTATAACTTCTCCAATACTCATGCGTTAAGAATATTCTTGAAGGAGGTGATTAGAAGGACATCGATTCATTTGAAAATGCGAGCACCTACGTATCTGCAAAACGTCTCTATGAACCCTTTAAAACTGCACTATTTTCGAAGAAACACCCATTCGCTTTACACAATCTCGTCCTACGAAGGAAATGCTGAGGGGCTAAGAATTAAGGCATTACATACTCCATATATATCGATACAAGGCATGCTGCGCTGTACAGCTTTTCAACTAAAGAGGCAGCTAATTGTGCGGCCAACGACTTCGGGATCAAAACTTCGAGGCTACCATCTCTCTGAGCGCAAAGGTTCAAACCTTTAACTAAATTGTAATGAACAAAGGCCTTTCTATATGTGTGAATATTGAAAGAACCAAAAAGTGCAGTCAGGCGACTAAAGAATAAACACTTTTAAATGCTGCCATGCGGGCTTTTTCGCCAAAATGGACAAGTGCCCACAGCTACAACTTTCCTGGCGCAAATGTTATGCCACGGAAGTGTGGATCGGCTTTGCCACACCTGAGCCACGGATAATACAACCAATAGGCCCAGCCCAGCTCTCGGCACAGAACTTTGGTGCTTCGAAGTTTTAAATGCGAAATGTGGCAACGCCGTTAGCAAACTCTCCCCCTATACCGAATTAACGCTCTAGCGTCATTCATCACAAGACGCCTGTAACTTGTCTTCGTGTATTATCAAGCTTGGAAAAGTTTGTGATAAAAGTGATGTCAGGATTATCCTAGCGAGGCAATGTTTCGAATAAACCAAACATGTACTTTGTCTGCATGGCCCTTTTAAACCACAAAAAAGAATTTCCGAATGCGTGCACACAGAGTATCAGGCTTCAAAGTATTCTTGCAATCAACCACAGATGAAGAAATCTATACGCCATTCTATTCTAAGTTTCTGCGCGCGAAAAATATCTAAAGTAATACCTTGTACACTCGAACTCGCATGTCGAAAAAAACCGTTAACTCTAAATTTGCTGCGACCGCGAATCGTTTCCCATACGTCCTATGCGTTTTTTCTCTATGTTTCGAAGTATGTTCTGGCCATACTGCTGGTATCTCAAAATCGTGACTACGAGTTTAACAAAAATTTCGCCCCAGTGGTCTATTTCACATGGTTCGCTAATACTGCCTCGCGTAAGTTTGTCGATTTTTCTCGTTTACCCGCGCCTAACACAAAGCTGATGGTTTCCCCGAACGTCAAGTCTGAGCTTAGAGGCATATCAACTTCGTCAAGCAAGCATGTGGCACGTCATGTGACGATAGAGGTGTGTCGTGCGGGAACGAAAAAAATTGGATGGAGCGCAGGCGTTCCCTGGACAACTCAATTTTTCATGGCATTTCGCGCAACTTTGCTTATCTCGAAATTCGGTCTATAATATTTTCCGGTTATGACTGCTTCGAAATAAAGATGTATTTCTGTATTTATTTATATTTAATGTTTATTTAAGAACGATGGCGATCAGGGTAGCAATATAGCAGAGGGTCAGAAGAATCTCTGGATTCACACAAGCCGCATTTGGATTTTTGACCTTGCAAAGTTTACTGCACGGTCTCCCGGTCTAGCAATGAAACCTTGGCTGTACTACTAGAGACGCTCTCGGGTAACAAATGAGACATTATAGGCTTATGCGGCGTTACAGGAACAAGAGCAGGCACAGTTGAACTGAACAGCTGACATATCGTACACTAACCATGATATCAGGAGAAGAGAGACCAGCAGGCGAGGATCCTAATTCACAGGAAAATAGTCCAGAACATGGAGGAGTTTTTAGCACGCGAAAAAGAGTTGCAATATATGTAGTTAAATTAACAACAATTCAGGGTATTGATAGTGCCGGCAGGCCCACGGTTCAACAGCCAGCTACGATCGCGAGGCCGTAGATGGTTTATCCGAGGAAGGCAATTACAAATGAAAGAAAAATCACAATTCGCGCTTGTGATGACCGAATTTGACGCAAAAGAAGGTAAGATCAAAAAGTGAGAAAGGTGAGTAGGAAACTTTCCAATTGGCGATAACGATCGTCGTAAAAATGGACTGACCAGATTCGTGAAGTAAAATAACCTACCAATATTGCATGCATTCTTCTGCGCCCGAAAATAAATGAACATGCACGTTGAAAGTTTGGAACGGTAAAACAGAGAGAGAAATTGATTAAATTTTAGTTTACCACCAAGGTGTTGCACAGTATGTGGATGGACTAAGCATGGTTAGATTCAGAGATCATAAGATGGTTTCATGCAACATACCTGTGACTCGCCAAATGCTAAGAGTGATAATACTGAAAAGTAATTAACCCGACAGGCAGACAGGCCGTGCCGGGATGCAGGATTTTAAGAGGAACCATTACAACCAATGCGTGCTTCAATCGGGGAGGACTGCAAGGGTGTAGATATGGTAAATAATAAATTAACCATGGCTATCATGGAATCAGCAGCAGCTCTTGGAAACGTGGCCAGAAGAAAAGAAACTGAAAAACCAACTCAAAAAACGAAGGAACCTTTTGTTAATCGTCAACGCATCAACGCGTCAAAACAGGAGCATAAGGTTGCGATGTCCGAGCTGTTAAACAAATATCAAACAAAACGTACCAGATAGTATGCACAACCGGGAATTGATCGAATGCCTGAAGATAAGGGGACGCTTAAGAGAAACTGTGAAGGAGTCAGCATTAGGTAAATACAGAACGTACGCACTCAAAGATGAGCAAGGTACCACTACACACAACATGGTCAGAGAAAGTGGCAGAACGATTCAACAGTAGTTTATGATGCTCGGCGACGTTACACCGAACGAAACAGGTAAGAGTGCAGTCTGAGATCGCAATGTCCCATTGATAGCCAAAAAGAAATGAAAAGGCTCTCAACGACGTGTAATAAAGTAGAGCTGCAGGTGCCGACTGCAAAACCGCGGGTCTCTGTTACGTGTAAGAAGACAATCTACTGCAAAAGCTCGATGAACTATTTCCCGAATGCTTAATAACCTTAACAGCACAAGAGACTGCTTAAATTTCAACATATATTCTGATTGACAAGAAAGGGCACACTAATAGGAATAGGTAAGTATTCTAAACAATAGAACACATCAAGTGATAGAAAATACCACATACCATACACTTTATGGCCCTTGTTTGTCGTTGAAGAAGGATGACCAGCAAATTAGCACGCCCTCGACAGAGTGGACAAAACAAAACATTCTTGTAATTCACGATTGAGCATATTTCTTAGCATGAATGAAATTTCGAACAGACCCGAGCTTTAACCTAGCGGACAAATATAGAGCTGCATCTTCCAATCCCGCGTCGTACGCGTCTTAGCGTTTGTGTACAACGCCAACCCAATCCACTCTACTACAGATGACACCTGACCAGTGGCGTGGGTCTGGTTGACGGCCACGTCAAACCTCAGCAGTAAGGGCGTAAATCCCATATCTTCGAGTGCCTGCGCCCTGCCACCCCTCCTCCCCCCTCCCGTGCATGCATAAACCGGCCACCAGTTCAGCGGGTGCTTAGAAAAAGATATCTTCAAACATGTCGCTCTTTAAGCCGGTTTGAACTGGCAAGGGGCGTAAAGCTAGTGGGCGAGGTTGAATTTGAAGCGGCAGCGGCCGCGATACATTCTGGGTGGCGGCGGTGTTGGCGGATTTGACACATTCGCGCCTGTACTGGTTTTCTGCAGTCTGATATCGGAAATTAATGATTACGGCGCCACGGCCGCTGTCATCCGGCTTTTAAACTCGTGAAAGAATAATCAGTGGTGGTGAGGGGACTAATCGTTGCGACAACCGCTGTAAAAGATGGGTCAGCGGTGGCGAGAAGAAGCCCTGGAGCGGCGCAAAGTAAATCCGCGTCACGGGAACGAAATCCGGGGGGGGGGGGGGAGACATATACTGCTTTGCAGTAATATTTACGTTCCATTCACGAACTACAAAAAAACGGTTGATTCAGTGAGAAACGCAAGAGTTGTGGAAGCATTGAAAGTCCAGCGGCTAGAAGATACGTACCTAGAAGTCCTATACGAGTTATATAAACAATCAACAGGTAGTACATTTCATCAGAAGCCGAGCGACAATTTCCGATTCGTAAGCAAGATACATTACAGATACCATTTCGGCAAAACTGTTCACAGCTTGTCTGGAGGGTATTTGAGACTGTTAACGGGGCAAACACTGAACTAGGGATCAGCAGAAAATACTTGAACCATTTCTTGTTTCCAGACCACTTGTAAGGACGTGGGCTGAACACGTCAAAAAATGTTTGAGGAAATAAATTAGAAAAGCGAGGCTGTGGCATCAAAATTTACGCATATTTAGGGCATGGTTGGAGGTTATTGGGAGAGTCCTTTGTTCTGCAGTGGACCTGCGTAGGCAAGTGATGATTATGATAATAAATATATTCAAGAATATGCACGCGGGAGGCGCCCTGTTAAGCATGCGTACAAAAACGTTAGAATGGATAGAAGATAATATTTGCCTCGGTCAGCAAATCTGCGGTGTTCCCAACCACAAGAGACGGGTCGCTTCAGAATTGGTATGAGCTGGAGTGCAATTGGCGAACTCTTCAGGAAAATGAAAGAAGGCTACCTATTTCACTGAAAAAGAGAATATACAATCAATGTGTCCAACCGGTGATTATATATTTTCACAGAAAATTGGCGCCCTAACCAACAACTTAAAAGCAAACTTATATTGTCTCGAAGGCCAATAAAACGAATAATGACCAAGTGACACTTAGTAAACAGAAACGAACTCCCTGCCTCAGAGAACAAATTAGAAAATACGACATAAAAATTCAGAGAAATAGCAAGAATTGGACTCAGGCTGGCCACGCAGTTAGAAGAAATGATGGTAGATCGAATACACGTATGGAAATGTGAACACCGAGAGGCAGGTGAATAAAAATGGGAAGGCCAATATGTTCATGGACGGAAGAAATAAGAAATTCAGGATGCAAATAATGGAATGGAGTGGCGCATGACAACAGTGGCTGTAGGTCACTGAGAGCGGCCTTAGCCCTATGATGGACCAAGTGGGAGTTTGATGATGAAGATGGTTATGTGGACTTTACTCTGATAATAATATTGTTCATATTTGTTAATGCTAATTTTTAATACAAATAATAATGCTGACAAAAAGGCTGATCATTACGATATTCCATGTTGCAAAAATTGTGCACACTACCATTTGCTGTCTTTTCCGCGATGTCGCATTCCTGCTGCAACTCAGGATTGATCGTCGCATCAGCCAACGCATGGAAGGCACCATGTCTAGCATAACCCTCTGCAAAGCACTGTCTCAGACATTCTGCCATACTTTTATCCTCCGCTTTCCTGTTCTTTCGTGGACTGGTGTGATTGCGCGTAGCCGCCGGACAGTATCTCGAACCTCCTCACCATTCCGCCTCCTCCCTTACAGTTTCGCCACAATTGGCTTCTCGATTTTCCTGGTTCACCTGTCTTCACTGTCCTCATACATTTTCTCGGTTACAACGAAGGACGACGGGATACCGTGGAAGTGTAGGAGCCACCGCCTAAGTTCTGTGCAATAATAAGCTTTGTTTCCTGAGCGCGCAATAGATGTCTAGTTGATAAGCAAGTAGTGTTGAAAAACAAAACTATTTTTTCTTTATTGAGACCTACGTCGGGAAATGCCGTTATTAATGCCACACAACCATTTTCAAAGTGTGCGCCAGTACTCTGGGGTTTCCAATTTTTTTAAATCAATCATTTCTGTTGTTATTATAAGGCCACACGTTTCCCTTGCGATAGTGGGGAACCAATCCGCCAGTCCAGTCGTGTTCCTTTCAACAAACAAATAACGTTTATTAAATTTCACTGTCTCTTACCATTAAAAAGTCTCGGAGCGTGTCAGCCATGGCGACTTCTTGCTGAATAGGTTGGGCTTTAAAAACCTGCAAAAATGAAAATAAGAGCAGCCAGTTTTGTTTAAACGTGGTAACATTAAACATTTACCGTTGTCAAGAGGAAACAAATAGTTTACCGGATGAAAACACATTTTAATGACATTGAGTGTTTCACAATTTTTTGAAATAATATTGTTTTAAAATTCTCATATATGGCCTTCAGGCCTTCATTTTACAGAAATGAGTTTCTTATTGGAGCAAAAGCACATTCAAATTCTAAGCGCTCTTAGTCGCTGTTTTGACTATTAGTTTCAAGCGCCAAGTAAGCCATCTTACAGAGGTAGTCAGGTAGCAACAAATCTCGCAAATTAAACACGTGCACCACGCCACTGTCAGTGTCATTTGTATTGTAATTAGGTCCCTAAGGAAACAGTTCATTTGTAACACACTATCTTTTGCAAAATATTGTGAACTAGATGATGCATCAGCCCTGGCCTCGTTACAGCGATATGAATATTATCGTGGCACGTTGCTGCACATGGGAACATTTTATGCTTGCTACAGCGTTTCCTTGTGCTGCTGCTGGAGGAATCACCATTCTATACACAACAATTGACAGCAAGAGAGCGGTACACCCTATCTCTTCCAAGCAAGAGGAACGACAGGGTGTTTGCAAAGCCACACCGAACCTACAAATTGTGTTTGTCCAAGAGCTTATTGATAGAGCGCTGCGACGTGCGTTAAAATTGATGAAAGAATTGATATTATCAAGAAAAAGACATTTTAATCAACATATAAACGAAAAACATCTACCTCTTGCACACCTAGTTGAAGGTGATCGTTAAAAGAGTTCACCAACACATGGGCCCCTGAATGCATGCCATATTGGCAAGTTACACTGCGGCAAATCGTGTAAAAACAATGATGTCTATAGTCATTGTACTTGAAAGTGGTGCAAGGGGGTAGACGTGGATCTGGAATAAACAAGGCAAACGGAGCATACGTGGACCGCTACAAGCTATTAGAGAACCAAATGAATAGAGATGGAAATGTCCAAATGGTAACAACAATCCACCCCATAAATTGCAGATTGGCCGCAAACAAAGACTCTGGCGAAATAGTTTCGACAAGTGACAGAGCATGCGCGACACGTTGAAGCCACAGCTCTTATTGAGCTATGGTGTACAAGCGGCCACATGTAGCACGAATAGGGTGGCCTCACGCGCTGAGAACACGAAACGACAATTTTGACAAAACAGCAAATCATAAAACGGTAAGGCACATTCAAAAAGTATACTTCTGCTACAAAGAAATTTTCTCTCGTAACAAAGGAAAAATATTATATAGTTACTGTGCACCGTGACTGGAGATGTAACAAACACGTTTAAACTGAAGCACAACTCACCAGATAGAAATCTCTACAAAAAACTTCAAAGCATTTTTGCAAGTTATCGACTCTGAGATGTTTCCCTGGTTTCTACTTCTCAGCATTAGAGCGCCGGTTCCTGTTTCGTGCTCCGGCGGTGTTGCTATTGCCTCCTTCATAGACCAGCGTAAGTGAGAAGCACAAGATTGGATCGAAGCGCGCGCACACAAAGAACAGCCGTGACGGTTTTCTGTCGCCGTTAGCGACAAATTAGTTGTGGAAAACCAAGGCACAGGGAGACAGAAAGCGACCGTGAAGCGAGTGGTGCTCTTGCGCTAGTGGAGACGACTCGATGACGAAATCGGTATTTTACGCTACCAGTTGAAGAAGGCCATTACTTCATTGCAGCCAAATATGTTCCCCTCTAAAGGCTATTAATAGACGCAAAGTGCCCATAAGAATACCAAAATAAACATTACAAGTATATGGTCAAAGAATTCAGAAAACTATTGCACTATTTATGCTCTTTTTTAGCTGATAGGGCACGCGAGTTTGCGTGTATAATTTGTGGGCATTGAAAGATCTCCCGACATGATGATTTTTCTATCCTAGAGCAGATGTTCGAGAATGTTCTTCGTGCATTTAGTCTTGCCTGAACGCAAAATAGCACATGTTCTTGTTCTTCGCGATTTTGAGAAGGATGGTTTATTCAGCCCCCTCTGCAGTCACAGACCATTTGTTCACTCACCTTTTTGTAGCAATTTTGTTCATGTTTTTGCAACCTGGTGCACATGGCGGATACGTTGTAGGGTAGATTATGTACAGCGTAGAATGCATGCTTAGCTCTGAGGTTTTATTCTGCGAGAAAGCGCTAAGAGTTTTCGTATGACTGCAGTGTGTTTATTTTTTCATGTCGTATTCGGTGTGTAGCGTATGGTATTTATCTCGTTGGGGCCTCAGAGAAATTACATAATTGCTTCCATGACTACGACACTTGCCTTCCTGTCAGTCTAACGGAAAAGGCTGGCTCTTTAGTGAGGTGAGCCGGACCTGCTGAGGGTTTTACAGGGCCCTGTTACGGTGAAATATACGGAACGGCTGTAGGTTCACCTTTGAGCCATTGTCAAAATTTGTACGCAGATGCAATAGGTGCAAAGTTTACCCGGAATCGAGAAACGTGAGGTGACTAGAGCTAACCACCACGGTTGTGAATCTGAGAGTAGAAAGGCTTGCTTCATAAATCTCAGAACTACCGCTCTTGCTCTAGGAATTTCCCACAGTAGAAGACATGACAACGAAAAGGAACGATACGGTGCTTGTGCGGTTATGGTTTTATGGACTTTTAAAGCAGCCACGCTGCTCATAAAGCACCTGCTGAGATAACCCGACACATCAGAGCCATAAAATTATATTTTTATGGGGAAAGGTAGCAGTCAGAATTCCCCAGTGAAGCAGCACACTTTATTAAGATTCACTTGAAATTTTCTCTTCATTTTTCCTGTGCTTTGAATTGATTTCCGATTCGTAAGTATACCTCAGTTGAGTAATATAATCAGTTGCAGAATCAGCGCAATATAACGGTCTCAGCGGCTCCACCTCAGCGGCACAGCGGCTTAGCGGCTCCAAGGTCACACTGCAAGGAAGGGACGATGCCCAGTTTTTGTAAAGAAACCAGATGTAGTTGAAAAAGGTGCAACTAGTATAGATTTTTTAAAGTTCATCTCAACTAGGGCAGTTCTGCTCCGGTTAAAATTTTTATGATTTGGGGTGTTGCAAACCTGGAGTGTGATATTATCCCTGTTTCTTATTTTAAAATCAGAACACTTTTTTTAGCAAAGCAGGAGGCCGCCTAATAACGACACTTATCAATTCGGTGGAAGTACAAATATTCAAGCAATACTGTTGCAATTGTTGGTGATCTAGCGTTACAAATGCAGACAAAATAACGAAAGAAAAAAGCAATGTCGGAATGCTTCCGATTTCAAATATGAAATTTCATGGTTGAATTCACAGTAATGTGTAAAACTATGAACAGGGCGAAATTAGTGAGCCTGTAACTTGGCGACATAGTACTCTCCTCTACACTGTAAGGTATTAGGTGCAAGGTGTGGAATATAAGAGCTAAATTTTTTTTGCGAGAAAAACTGCTTGGAATATAAGGGAATGTATTACTCAGCAATTATTGTATAACGATACACTACTTGGTATCTAAACACGGAGTGTAGAATATGTTTTTTGTAGATTTAGAGTTTAGTCGTCACTCGGTAATAAGTGTTGGTGCATAGGTCTATCATGAAGAGAAGATAACTACACGTGAATGTACATCACATTTGCAAGAGTGGAATTTTATAAATGGGTAACTGAGTAAATATTTCTTTTGAGTTGATGTTCAGAGAAACATGATGTAATAATAATGTCAAAAAAGACCTGCCTCCATCTTAGGTTTCGAATATTTCTAAACGAAGGTGATTGCGCTATGAGGGAGTTGTCTTTACTACCGGAACCCACAAACTTCTGATAGTCCAAATATGACTAGGAGACAAACCCTGAAATATATTAATATGTGGTATCGTATCACCATTTAAAGAAGTACATCTTCGGAGAATATTACTATTTGATAAAAGAATCAACGGTATTGTCAGATCGCGAACAACGTGGCACAATTTTATCCGACATATGTACTTCACACGGTCTTCTAAGGCAGTGTGAAATGCCGTAATGGTGACCTAACTATGACCTTCATATTCGCGACCAAAGCTAGAGGTAACCTATTTTAGGTCTTTTATAAAAAGCTAGTTGTCAAGCTCTCTATCACGAACCACTTGTACCGTTTTATACACCGTTAATCCACATCGCTTGTGCGAAAGTCACATATCTATCTGGAGAGATTTCCTTGAAAAATGGAATAGCCTTCGAAGCGGTGAATATTGGAAAAGAGGTGTATAATTTGCTGAATATTAGAAAATGCTGACTATAATAACTAAGATAACGGTGCTTGCGGAAATAGGCGTAAAGACGAACTCTTACCTTTCTGACAAGCGCCTCTTGCTCTTTTAGTTTACCAATGTGTTCGGAAGCCTGGAACATAAAAGAAGTTTGTCAAAGCTAAGTTGAAATACCAACCCATAACACTTCGTCCCTGTTCAAGACGTTTACTCTGTCTTTGTTAGCATTTGGTTCAGATATGGCCCCCATTTTTTCACAAGAAACCTCTATTTTTCGTAAGCCAGTCATTACAAAAAAACTTTACGTAACAATTTGGCATCCGGGTTTATTGTACACAAGCGACCGCTAAACGCTAGTTGCAGTTCTTACTGTCCATTCTGTACCCTCTCCCGTGTGCCGTCATTTTCCACATTATTGTACTAGAAACAATCTTTTTCCATGCACTATTTGTGCAGAGGTAGCACCCTATATGCAAGTACAATTTCTGTCCAGACTAATTTATACTTCACATTTACATCGAGTACGTGCGCAAGAGGAACTGTCACACTACAAATCGGAAACATAAATCAGAAAGCAGAACCAAGAGCCGTAGTGACACAGCCCCAGCAAGTGAGCAAGCTCCGTCGACAGATTCTTTGCTTGGTGGCTTGGTCCTTCTTTTTAGAGCAGTCTTATAACATATTGTTCTACCCGGACATATCTGGGGCGAAGCGCAATATGTTAGATTAGAAAAAAGTCAACGGAATTTGGCAAGATATGGTCGGGACTGCTGGCTCTAGGATATTTTATTGCCGTAGACGCGCACTCCGCCCTTTGTCCAACGTAAGCGGGTCGATGATTACAGGGCTGTCGCGTAAAAGCTTCCCACACGTAGAACAGAGAATGGAAAGGTTTTTGAGCGCTGAGTCTTGTAGGTTTTTTTTTGTGTGTCTTCGGTTAAGACTAATATATTATCGAGGGTGCATGAACGCCAGATCGAGCAGCCGGAGGCAGAAGGGGCAGTTGAGATCCAGGCCATGTCTTCTACGGCTCCAAAGAACTTCAACTTGATTCTCACAAACTTCGGAAAATTGATTTACTGCAAGGTTTAACCCGCCGCCGCAACGCAGGTGATGAGGTGCGCCGTAGTGGTTACAGAATAATTTTGACCTGGGAATCTCTAACACACGCCGAACTCTCGCATACACGGGCTTTTTCGCTTTTTGTCTCCATCAGAAAAGCAGCCGCCAAGGCACGGAATCAAGCCCACGACCTCATGCTGAGCAGCGCAACGCCTTAGCCACTGAGCCACTGCGGCGGGTAATTTCGGAAAATATTACTGTAGTGTGATCAGACACATGAATATGTTCGTTTGGATGTGCGTCAGTATTGTCTGCGAGGGAAGCTTATCAGCCTTTTGTATACGATTTAGGAATAGTGCACCTAAAAATAGGGATCCCCGCCTTTACGTGCAGCCGGGGGGCGTGTGTGTTGTAGTCGGCTGTATCTCTAGGACAAGGGGAGGGACGCAATAAGGGCACGCAGCGGGCGAAGGGGAATCACTTTGGACCCGTGTAAATTCGCGAATTTCAGGGGAATATTTCGTTGCACTCCCGGCCTTTCACCATCATTTTGTTCCATTGAGAACGGGCACTCAAGCGCAACACTGTCTCGTAATATTGATGGCGCTTAGCGGGACAAGGAAGTGGATTTACACACGCAAGTAAAGCGCACACTACCAACCAATTTATTAGTAACAACAAACACAACTTTTAAGGAGAAAATTCAGATGACGTAAAAAGAAGAGAGTCAATCCCGACGAAAATGTATACAATGTTTGTCATGCGCATGCGTTTGCCTACGAACGGTCTAGTAGATCCATCTCTGTTGTCGACAATGCAATGGATGGCGCACTGATATAGTCTGTTTCCTTTCGAATGGCATAGGCTTCCCTAATCTTGCGGGTGATCGTGACTATAGATTTAAAGAGAACCGTGGTGCGTTCGAATTCCGCAGAGCACCCATGTCTGGCACAGTGAGCAGCCAAGTGCCCAGGGTGCTGAGACTTGGTTGAAAAATTTTTATGTTAACAGAGTCGTTCGTTAACGCAGCGCCCAATTTGGTCTATGTAAGCCTCAGCCCACGACATACGTATCCTATAGATAATCCCGGAACAGCAAGCGAGAAACTTGCTCGTGTGCTTAACGCCACATCCTGTTTGTTCAGCATCACTGTTTTTTTTAGTTATCTTGCACAACATTTTTAGTTTTTTCTGAGCAGAAAAAACAACCGGGACATCACGCCTCGTGCCAACGTTCTTTAACTTGTGGGAAACTTTGTCGGTGTACTGCAGAACGATCGCCCGCTTCTTTAGTTTTTGTTGTCTTTCTCATTGTTTATATCATTTACCCCTGTTAACCCTTTTTCTGCAGCAGAGACATGTACGTGGTTAGTGAACCCACTTTTTCTTAGGCGATCAATTTGAAAAGAAAGACTTTGAGACAGACTTTCAGAACACAGACTCACTGAAAGTGTTTCTTTTCAAATTGATTGCCTGACTAAAAGCGGGTGCACTAACCAAGTACTTGTCTTTCTTTCAGAAAACGTGTTAACAGTGATAAAGGAGATTTACAAGGAGAAAGACTGCAAAAACCAAAGAAGCGGCCAATCGTTGTTCAGTACATCCACAAAGTTCCCACAAGTTAAAGAAGGTTCGCACGAGCCATGATGGCCCGGTTGTTTTTGCTACATCGAAAAAACGAAATATGATGTGCAAGATGACTAAGAAAACCAGTGATACTGAACGTAAGCAAACGATGCACTTGAAAATTGTGGTAAACATTTTCATCGAGATAAACTCTTCCTGTCACGCCATTTGAATTTTTTACTGATAAGTTGTGTTTGTTGTGATTATTAAAGCAGTTGGTAGAGTTCGCTTCATTTGTGTGTGTAAATCATCTTCCAATTCCAGCTTAGCGCCAGCAATGTTCCGAGTAAAAAGCCAACAAGTCCCATTTCAAGCTCTGGACAACACTGTCATTAGGGTGGGTCACTTGTTGGGGCGTTAGCAAGATCTTCGTGTCCACCGTGGGAGAGCTGCTCTAACCCTCGTGAATGTTACGCACGAGACAAAACAGCCTTGCAGGGCATTTACTAGTGATGCTGCCTTCAATGCGGCATCTAGAATAAACGGACTCGGCACACACAATGAGTAACGGAATCGGAAAGGCAATATAACTTGGTCCAAGCCGTGACGGAGAGATCATGGCTTGGACAAATGTATCAGAACGTAGCAGCGAAAATTCTTCTCGCTTGAAGGAGCCACGAGAGGATACATCCTCAGTGTTCGGTGCAGTTGGACACAAACTTCATGACCGTGTGTACTGAACCCTTCAATGTAGTGTATCTCTTGGCGCGTGATATCCGTCTCAACAACTTCAAAGAGTGTTGTGCCCCTGGCGCGGAACGTGAATACTACAGCTGCGAGCACCATGCCGTGATCAAGGTGATCAAGAAGAAGACCACCGAAAATCCCAAGTCACTAGTGAAGTGTCAGCAAGAGTATATAGCAGTTTTCCGCACAAACCGAAAATCTGCAGCACCTTTTACCGCCATCATTTGCATTCAGGTTCCACAAAAGGCATAGAACAACTGTATCTAGCGGACTACCCCCAACTCAGGCCGTGGCAACTGGGCAGCACAAAACTATTAGGACACCACTCTCTAGGTCTGCGTTCGTGATAAGCCGCACGGAGCGACCAAGGCCATGGCGTCGACAGGCAGGTGGGCGCCAGTCAATAAGAAAATTACTGCGCAGCCGATCAAAACACCAATCACCACGCTCCGGCCGTCTGAAGCAGTGACGTCCGTTTTCTCGGATGCGGCAGTGCAGCCACGTCATCGTCAGCTGCGCCTTCCCAGTCGAACACCCCAAGCGCAGTGGGCCGCTGGGCGTTGGTCACCGCTACATCTACCTTTCTCCTTTTCTACCCGAACCAAACAACATTTACCAAGAAGTAGAGGCACTACTTCCGCAAAATGCAATCCTAACAATAAAAATAGCTTTATGAAGGCGCGGTGATAGCTCCGCTATTTCGACATCGCCGTCACTACTATACGAGAAGGATAATAATGCCAGCGAGCGGAACTCACCGAAAAGCTCATCGGAATTAGGAAGTGACAACTCTTAAAGTATAAATAGACGTGCCAAGCCTCTTAAAACGACCTAGTAGAGTTGGTAATTCATTGAACTCAAATTAAGGCCCTCAACAAAAAATGGAAACCTTAACCACCACGGTAGCTTGGAGGGTCCTGAAAATGATAAAGTATTGCCTTCCACTCCGAAGTGCTGTCTTTGACGGCGGGTAAGCTTAATCAAACGTGTTAGATAATCTTCCATAATGCATCCCATCTATAAACGTGAACATTTTGAGGATGCCAAATCCCTCCCGCTTTACGTTCTAGAAGTGGTTCAGGTTCATAACACGAGTCTCCAAAGTTCATACCCTGTGCTGGGCACCATCTGCAATAGGGGCGATTGTACAGGCGACTAGGCGGACCCCGAGCCTTCATTCATTGGCTTTAAAGAACCGTGCACAAATGTTGAGAGGCGCAGGCTAAAAGCTTCGAACGGTGGCCGTCAGAGCCTAGGTCAAGCTCCCTGCCTGTGAACAGACAGGAAGCTTGACGAAGGCTCCAAGACGCCATTGACTATCACAGTAAATTCAGCGAACTTAGTGTCCCCGTTCTTTTTATTATAGTGGCTTTCACGGTATCTTTACGAACTCCGATACACAAGATAGACCCCTGAAACGTGGCCGCAATTAAGTATGGTAGCGGCTCCTCCCAAGCACCTTAGTATAGAAGTCAGGCAACTTCTCGAGTTCGGCGTGGTGGAATGAGTTGTCACAGAACGTCCTCTTAGCTCGTAATTTGTGCTTGTGATCTGAACGTTTCTCGAAGGTGTAATCAGCAAATTACATACGGCGACAAACTCACAACCACCGAAGTTCTTCTAGTGGTCAGTAACCAGCAGGGCACTGCTAAAGTGGTAGCTAAGTAATTCATGCTTGATTTGGACGTCATGGTCATACTCCAACTGAGCTATAACAGCTTACTTAGAATAGCATCCACTTTCCTTCTACAGTGACACAAACCGGCAAAGGCACAACCGAATTCACCTTCTGATGAAATATTTCATGTGCAAAAAAAATTAGAACAAATACAGTACTATCTAAACTTCACCACACATCCATAGGACCAGTACGAGTTAAAAAGGATATCAAAAAATGTCACGGCTCACATCCTTGAGGGCGCCTAAAAGTTCATTCCACACGGCTGAAGAGCTCCTGGCTGCCGAAGGTGGCCCTGGTGAAGCTTGATGTATCCTTCGCCAAGGCCCACAGGCGATGACCTCATCTCATCCAAAAGTGCAAAATCTCTTGGAACACGGATGTGTCACAAGCGAAACGAGAGTGTTAGTGTTCTTGATATTATCAAAAATTACAAACGTACAGGCAAGGTATGCACACGAATACTAAACATTCCTGGAAAACAGACGAACACGCGCCCTGCCACTCGCTAGCACACAAGTGGAGACATGTGAGGACCAGGTCAAGACACTTCGGAAAAACTTCGACGACACACCCTGTTCGGCACGCTGCACTCATGATACACAAAATGTCTGAGGAAAATAGGTACTTGCGGGACAACAACAGATTATGCCATTTTTTTCCAAGTGCTTGTTATCGTTTCTTGAGTTCATGGCTACCATGAGTACGTGTATGCCTTTACATCCAGCCAGAGATAACGTAACACTATGATACAACGTTTACTGACCTACGTTAAGCACGCATACACTTATACAAGAAAATATAGATTTCAGGGCATCTTTCAAGGTCTTGGAGAGAGGCAACTGTAGTGGCTTTCCGTAAAGAGGGGAAGGACGTAAGGGAACGAAGCTACCTTTGCAAGCTTCTGGGAATAGCCAATAGGAGACTCTAGTAATTTATTTTATTACAATTGCATACTTAACATTCACCATGCTGGCTTCAGAGTACGACGATTTCCTATCCTGAACTTGTCGCCTTGGAGCCCCCATATTTATATATAATATAAATATATAATATATAATATATATATATATATATATATATATATATATATATATATATATATATATATATATATATATATATATATATGTTAAGAAGACAGCCGACACGCTGGTAGCCGGTTGACGTTGTTTAATTGCGGGAGCGAAGCCGATGAATAACGCAGGTCTGAGCGTTGCGATCACCAAGCGCGTTTTTGGCGCATGCACGTCCTGTGGTTCATCGTCTTCCCTGGCACCTCTTTGGCGCATATCCCCGTGTTTGGATTGCGCATAATCCTATATGGGCTATGCTGCTGAGGCACATACGCCGATGTCTTGATGGCATGTTGCGTCTATTGCATATGTTCATTACCCTCGTTCTATCACCCCCCGGTGCAGAAGGAGCCAACCTGGCGACTTAGGGTGATGTCGACACGAGCGGGTCGTAGTAAGGCTTGAGCCTATCAACGTGGCCTGTTTCACGGCCACGGCGTCGAAGACCCGAGGACGGAGTAACGGGCTCAACAAGGTAGTTCACTGGCGAAGTGCGGGCAATGACCTTGTATGGACCGTGATATTTGGCCACCAATTTTTGGGAGAGACCGGGTGTTGGGCAGGGCACCCAAAGCCACACATGCGAACCAGGATCAAACGTCTTAGGACCGGTGGAGTCCTCACGACGATGCTTCTGGCTCTATTGGTCAGCAGTTGTAAAAGAACGGGGTAGTTGTCGACATTCTTCGGCGTGCTGCGCCATTTGTGATACCGGTGTTTATTCTGTGGCATCGCGGTTGTAAGGGAGTATGGTATCCAGGGCACATGTAGGTCCACGTCCGTAAAGCAAGAAAAACGGGGAAAATACCGTCGTCGCCTGTGTGGCCTTGTTGTAGGCGTACGTTATAAATGCGAGCACGAGGTCCCAATTGGAGTGGTCGGATGACAAATACATTGAAAGCATGTGGCCCAGGGCGCGGTTGAATCGCTCCGTGAGCCCATTCGTCTGCGGGTGGTATGATGAGCTTGTCCGATGAACTATGTGACATTCGGCGAGTAGCTTTTTCACGACTTCCGATAAGAGGACCCGTCCTTGATCACTCAGGAGCTCCCAAGGCGCCCCGTGGCGAAGTATAAAATGACGTAGTAGGAAAGTGGCGACGTCACGAGCCGTAGATGCGGGCAGTGCAGCAGTTTCAGCATACATCGTCAGGTGGTCAACGGCAACAATTATCCACCTGTTGCCGGAAGCTGTAGAAGGCAGTTGTCCGTATAGATCGATCCCAACACGGTCAAAGGGTTTTTCCGAGCAGAGTAGTGGTTGCAGTGGAGCGGGTGAGCGAGCAGGTGGCGACTTGCGGCGTTGGCATTGCGGGCACGAGCGAACGTACTTCTGTACGAAGTTGTACATTCCACGCCAATAATAACGGTGGCGGAGTCGCTCGTATGTCCTGATGACGCCAGCATGGGCGCAGCTCGAGTCGTCATGAAATGAAGCGCATATATCTGCGCGCAAATGGCGTGGAATAACCACAAGCCACTTGCGACCGTCCGAGAAATAATTTCGTTGCTACAGCAGCTCGTCGCGCAGTTGAAAGTGAGAAGCTTGCCGTCGCAGGGGCCTTGATACACGAGCAGGTGACGCACCGGAGAGGAAGCTGATCATGGAAGCTATCCATGGGTCCTTTCGCTGCACAGCGCACATGTTAGTAGCACTGAGAGACGACAAGGTGCAGTCGGTAGTGGCGAGGTGAGGCACGTCAGCCGGCAGCGGAGAGCGCGAGAGGGCATCCGCGTCTGAGTGCTTCCGGCCTGAACGGTAGACGACGTTGATATCGCACTCTTGGAGCCGAAGAGCCTATCGACCAAGGCGACCACAAGGATATCTGAGGGAGGCCAGCCAGCACAGTGCGTGGTGGTCGGTGACGACGTCAAATCGGCGGCCATACAAGTATGGGCGAAACTTCCCCAATGCCCATATTATGGCCAAACACTCTTTTTCAGTGACCGAGTAGTTGGACTCAGCCTTTGTCAGCGTCCGGCTCACGTATGCAACGACGTGCTCTACATAGCCAGATTTTCGCTGCGCGAGCTCGGCACCAAGGCCAATACCACCAGCATCTGCGTGGACTTCTGTAGGAGCAGACGGGTCAAAATGTCGAAGTATAGGCGGCGATGTGAGCAGACGACGGAGTGTCGCAAACGCCTCGTCACAGGATGCTGACAAGCCGAGATGCCATTGTCGCTGCTGAGAAGCTTTGTTAGTGGTGAAATGATGGACGCAAAGTTGCGAATAAACCGCCGAAAATACGAACACAGCCCGATAAAGCTCCTAAGTGCCTTTAGGGTGGTCGGTTTCGGGAACTCCGCGACGGCACGAAGCTTGGTCTCGTCCGGACGAACGCCCTCCTTGCAAACGACATGACCCAGGATGGTCAGTTTGCGCGCTGCAAAGTGACACTTCTTCCGATTCAGCTGCAGTCCAGCCGCGGCGAGACACGACAAAACTTGCTCTAGGCGACCCAGGTGCGTCTCAAAATCTGGAGCGAAAACGACTACATCGTCCAAGTAGCAAAGGCACGTCTTCCATTTGAGACCGCGCAAAAGACTGTCCATCATTCTTTCAAACGTGGCTGGGGCATTGCATAGCCCAAACGGCATAACGTTAAATTCGTAGAGGCCATCAGGGGTGACGAATGCCGTCTTTGCGCGATCAGCCTCCGCCATTGGCACCTGCCAGTACCCGGATCGTAAGTCGAGGGATCAGAAAATTCGGCTCATTGCAAAGAATCAAGCGCATCATCGATGCGAGGGAGCGGGTAGACGTCTTTGCGTGTAATGGTGTTCAAGCGGTGATAATCTACGCAAAACCTAATGGAGCCGTCTTTCTTCCGAACAAGCACCACAGGCGAAGCCCAGGAACTCTTGGAAGGGCGAATAATACCTCGCTTGAGCATATCCGTCACGTTGTCTTCAATAGTTTGGCGCTCAGTCAGTGACACTCGATAGGGGCACTGTCGAAGCGGGGCGTGCGAACCAGTATCAATGGCGTGCGTGACAACGGACGTGCGACCCAGCGAGCTTTGCGCGTGATCAAACAAAGAACAGAACTTCCGAAGCAATGCAGCAAGTCGTGCCCGTTGGGTTGCGTCAAGGTCTTCGTCCATGCACTGGTGGAAAGCAGCAGATGGCAATTGTTCTGGTATGCCGGAACTAACACTCAGTTCGTCAATCTGAACATGGTGCAAATGGTCAGGTACGTCGACGACTAGCCGGCCATCCACAATCTCGATAAACCCAAGTGTTTATCCACTAAAAAGGGAACACGGAGTCGCCGACGGATTCGTGCCTAACATAGTGCTTGCGCCATCACGAGTTGTCAAAATGACACAGGGCAAAGGAAGACATTTCCGATGTAGGAAAATGGCTGAGGGCGTAAAGAGAACAGTTGCGTCTGGGACAGTGGTGCAACATAATGGAACGAGGACAGAGGAGGCTGGCGGAACGTCAGTGTCTTCAGCAATTAGTAGCTTGGTAGTAGGGGCATCACCGGAATCCTCTAAGACGTCAGTGGAAAATTCAACTTCAGCCCGAGCACAGTCAATAATAGCGTCGTGGCGGGAAAGAAAGTCCCAACCCAGGATGACGTCATTGGAGCAGGATGGCAGGACGATGAACTCAATGATGTAAGAAATGTTCTTGATGACGACCCGTGTGGTGCAGGCCGCAAGCGGCCTAATGGGTGGCGAATTGGTGACTCGTAATGAAAGTCCAGAAAGTGGCGTCATCACTTTTCGTAGAGAGCGGCAGAGACGGGCATGGATAACAGAAACAGCGGCTCCTGTATCGATTAGCGCAACGGTAGGGGGACCTTCTACAATCACGTCAATAACATTTTTTGGTGAAAATTAATGGCTTGTGCAGTTCGACGGTGATGCAGCTCTTGCCTCAGGAACTGCGGCTGTTAGTTTTCCTCCCCGTGACTGGTCGGGCGGCAACGCATGGGAGAAACTGAGTGGTTACTTGGGGAGGACGAGTGGCGGCCGGTGAACGGCGGATGTTCAGAAGACTCGGTGGGCAAATTCTACGGAGCTTGCGGCGGAACATAAGATGGGATGTGGGGCTAGCGTAAAAAGGTGCTTGAAAAATGTTGGCGGGCGGCAGCCCACGACGACGACAGTAGCGGGCGACATGACCGGGTGTCCGACACGCGAAACAGATGGACCCATTGTCCGGTGTGCGCCACGCATTCGCATCATAAGGACTGGTGATGGGGGTTGGAAGTGGTCGTGATGGTACGCGAGTGGGCACAATGCGCACCGCCGGCTGGAACGACACAGCTGGTTGCGGCGCTGGGGACTGGAAGATTGGAGCAGGCGGTGGTGGCTGTCTGGCTGTCGCTCCAGCGTAGGTGAGAGGGGCGTAGGTGAGAGGGGAGAGGGGCGTAGGGGCAGCGACTGGTGTGGTGTGTTCGGCTGGTGCCAATGTGTTAGCTACCTGGTCCCGTATCATATTCTGGAGTGTAGGCGCTAGTGGAGAAGGCGGCTCTGCGGTGCAGGGGAGCAGGGAAACTTGGCGGGCCACCTCTTCTCGTATAAAATCTTTGATGCGGGAAAACAGAGCGGAATCCTCGTCATATGTAGCCGCCACGCTCGCCACGGACTCCCCGCGAGCACAGGCTTGTCGAGTCAGAGCTCGCTGCTTGCGAAGATCCTCAAAACTCTGACACAAGCGGACGACATCCCCAACAGTTTTGATGTCCTTAGCCAAGAGCATCTGGAAAGCGTCGTCGTCAACGCCTTTTAAGATGTTCCGGACCTTGTCAGCTTCCGTCATGGAGGGGTGGACGCGTTTGCATTGATCAATGACGTCTTCGATATAGCTTGTGAACGTCTCGCCAGCCTTCTGTCCGCGTGCACGTAAGCACTGTTCGGCGCGAAGTTTTCATACAGCAGGGCGGCTGAAAATTTTAATAAATTCCCTACAGAAATGAGACCAAGGCCGGATATCGGATTCATATTGTTGTACCACGTTTCCGCGACTTTCGTTAGAGAGAAGGCGACGTTGCTAAGCTTGGTATTGTCGTCCCACTTATTATACGCACTCACGCGTTCGAAGGAAGCAAGCCAGTCCTCCGCGTCGCTGTCGTCTGCACCGCTGAACTTGGTCGGTTCCCGCTCGCGCATGGAGCCGCGGCAGATCACAGGCTTAGTGGTTTCTCTGGACATTGGGGGTGGTAGCATCCGGGAACGAAGCTCCAGGGCGTGATCGAAACTCCTGACCTTCACCACTTGTTAAGAAGACAGCCAACACGCCGGTAGCCGGTTGACGTTGTTTAATTGCAGGAGCGTAGCCGATGGATAACGGAGGTTTGAGCGTTGCGATCACCAAGCGCGTTTCTGGCGCATCCACGTCCTGTGGTTCATCGTCTTCCCTGGAACCTCTTTGGCGCATATCCCCGTGTGTGGATTGGGCATAATCCTATATAGGCTATGCTGGTGAGGCACATACCCCAATGTCTTGAAGGCATGTTGCGTCTATTGCACAAGTTCATTACCCTCGTTACATTATATATATATATATATATATATATATATATATATATATATATATATCTATATATAAAAACAAATTTATCTGAAAGCAGTTCTCTATTACAGTGCTTCTTGATTGAAAAGGCTTACAAAACAGCATCGCGGTACAGTTTTCTTAGTGACATAGGTTCTATATGGGTGTCGAGAAGGAAGGTGAATACGTTTGGTAGTTATATGTGCAACAGGAAGCTTTGCGTTGAAGTTGGGTCAGGCCTAACCACAATACAGGGGCAAGAATATAGGGTTCTTTCGGACAAAGAATTATTGTAGCGTCTTGTCTACTCTCCATTTATGCCTCGATGTGACTAAACAGCGTTTCTAAGATGGGTTTATTCTAGTCAACGCGTATAGGTGTCGCTCGAAGCCGATTTCTGTATGTGTTCAGATTAGGCTATTCCCCGTTCTGAGCGCTTACGCCTTATACTGTTGCAAAATTTTGAAAATCAACGATACTGTTTTCATGTCTTTGAGCAAATGTGCACTTGCCGAAGTATTGGTCTTTTTCTCCTGGGCGTGTTAGAGGAGTAGTTCAATTTTCGTAGCACGAAGTGCAGTCATTGGAAACAGCATTTCCCTGGCCCTGTACTGGTAATGTTTCTCTTACCGTAGACGTATTACTCCGAGACTTTTAGTATCCTGCGGGTACCTCTCTTTACACAACCATTAGCTTTGTGGACCTCTCCGACACGCAAGGCCTTTTGAATCAGCGCGAGAGATTCTTCTTTTTTTTACACAAAATGAGAGAACATATGTACAAATTTCGGGTCTCGTTTGGTGTATCTTGTGTCCGAGTAGCCCTAGCACCCGTAGGCGAGGATTGAATAATTTTGTTTCGTCCGTGATCAGCGCCGTTTTGCCAGTTGGGTACGTATTAAAACAGACTCATTCTCTTCTGCTCTGTGACATCTCTTAGTTCCACGTATTAAATCGCGAGCGTCCCGTCCAACCCGCACCGAATCCCTACGTGCTAGGCAGCAGGTATCAGGAGTCCCCCGTGTAGGCTATCCATATGTGAGTATTGGTTTTCTGTGACAAATTGTTTTTTTTAACCTTTCAGGCCAATATTTCCATAGTTCGTTCTGACAGGTTGAGAATTTCATTGAAATATCAGTAGAACCGTCTCACTGCTATCATTTTGATGGGCCTTATGGTTTAATTGTTTAGGTTACTTACTTCCATCGGAATTCAAAGAATGGACGCAATGTAAGCGTCGTCTTGGCGTTCCTCCGCACCGTGAACTGCCTCACGCTGGTTGGGTGGCTTTCAACGCTTAATGCTCCTTTAAATTAGTGGGTACCTGCTTTTCCGAGGGGTTAGTCAGCTGTGCATATATCGTACTATTCTGTAAAATACCCCTTTTTCACGTGGTTTTTTTTTTATTATGGCATGACTGCAGGAATAAGGGTATGAATCCCGAGTTGCCTAACAAAATATGTACAATACCTACATGGTAGCCATCACGTTGTGCTAGTGGACTCCTCCAATTATAAAGCTTTCCTTTCTTAGAGATTTGGGCCAACGGGACGTGAGCTACTATTTATTTCGTCTTTCTTAATATGTACTCCCCGTCGAGGGCGACACCTAGCCCAAATTGCATTAGTGGGGTTTGTGCAGTGCAAACGATACACCATATCAGTACACACTGTGAATAATTCTTCGCCCAAAGGGTGATGGTCACCTCGGTGAACATGGCCCGAGTTACCGCGTTGATTGCACGTCGGGCGACCTATCGAAAGAGACGCGATCGTGTTCATTTTAGGCGCATCTGCTCTCCGTGGTTTTTGATTGGCTTCTCTCTCATGGTGTAATGAACAGGGAAAAACTCTCTAGAGATTACAATGTTGGAGCTGGAGTATTTCGACGTGGCCTGCAAACTTTCGACGGTTTCATTTTCGGCAAGACAGTCCAATGTTCGGTGCCAGGATGGTGATAATAATGCAAAAACCACCAACAAAAGCGTTACGTTTATATGCACAAAGAAAACAAAAAGTGGCATGGGGGAAAGATGTGTTGAAATGATTTATACTGGGGTCAAGATCTTGCCTTGGAGGTCAGCATCCCACCCGCATCTTCTTTATCCGAGACGCATTTGCAAGCAAATGTGCGCTACTTTTTGTTCGCCTTATCCTGACACAATTTTTAGCTTGACTGTGTGGCGCTGCAGTAATTTATTTTTGTAATTTGGCCTTCCACAAGGGCCCTTTCATGCGATGTTCGAACACTCCTACCGAAGACCAGCGTGACTGTTCGTATACTTCGGTTTTCCTTGGTCAGCTGACTGGATACCTTTCCCTGGTTTGAATTCCGTCACTCTCCCATACCGCACTTCGCTTTCCTCTGTAAAATCAGGGTGTAAAAATTTAGGACAAGCTTCCTAGAATAGATCACATTTCATGCGCAAACAAATCAAAAAGAGCAACAGTTATTAAACTACATGAGATAACCAAATTGCTGTAGCTTGCATTACCGGTTAAAGTCTGGATATCTGTTTGCAACTCTCCATTTGTCGCAGAGAGGCCCATTACACCTGACATTTTTTTCTAAACTTGTCCCTGAAAGTTGTCCTGGACTGGCAGGCCCAGATTGTTCAGTCCGCCGGCGTTCACATATCTCTAAAAGTAAACCTCGTTAGCATGCCGCGCTAGAATACTCGGCCAAGTCTCAAGCCAACCTCCACACTAGGAACCCCAAAAAAATGTGTGCCTGAACGCGATTACAGTTCACTCTGCAACGCACCTTGAAAAAAGATACTTCAATCGACGCCATAGCATTTGTCCCTGGAATATTATGAGGACGATGTTCCCCTAGATTTACAATGTTACTTGGCTTGTACAGAACATGGAGATGTTGTATGGCAGTCCGTTACTCGGATATTAATGGGCGTTGAGTAGACGTTTGTTTCCGGGAGGCTTCTGTTTTTTTTTCTTGGTGTAGAAAAGGTTCAACAATCTCTCCACCCTTGCGGTAACCAGTAAAATGGCAAACACAGATCAACATTTTTTCTCTACCAGTGCTGTATTCTAAAGGAGTGCAGTGACTTTATATGTTAGTTTGGCTTTGTTTTGTCACTGATGGTTATGTTTGTTACCGCAGTGATTATTCGAATAGAGAAAAAAAATCATAATAGGTCCATTGTATAGACGCTGGTTTCATAACGCCAGGCTGTACAACGAATACGGGAAACGTTTTTTTTTAATGGCTGCACTTCTTATTGTTCCCAACCGTATTTAAACCCATACCCCTCGGGAAGCTGGGGTCAGCATTAGCTGGGCAGCCGGTTTCGCGGAGCAATGGTCCATTGCAATTCCCGGAACCTCCCTAGACCAATTTTTTTCTTACGGCTTCGATGTTTTTGGTAAGAGGTACGGAAAATCGCTGCTGCTCAAATGTTTATCATAAAGGAATTTCTGGCGAAAAAACTAACTTGGCGAAACCACCTTGCTCTCCAAATGATTTGACAATAAATTTAAAAATTGAAATTGAACTGAACAGCTTTTTATATAAATGTGCTAAAAGCGATTTCAGCTAGAAAAAAAAAACATTACAGGCATTGAAGGATGGCAGGACTAGGTGACTCTAGACGAAGGATTTTTCAGAACTGAGCCACGGTATATCTACCACCTTTGCTGTATTTTATGTATTGGAATAAAAAGCAGCTGAAGTGACAGTCCTATTTTATGATTAGCTTGACAAGGACAAGTACCAGATTCAAAATCATTTAACAAGCTATGTGCAAGCAATTAAACTTTCAGCATATTTACTATCAACTGAAGAGAAAAAATAAAATTTTGAATTTTTCTATTCAAAGAACCATGAACGTTTTGAGAACTATATTTATTCACTGTTGGTTATATTACGTAAACCAAATAAACCGATTGCAGGAACTGATAACACAGTGAACATCGCTTTATAAAAACAGGTCCTCAAATATTCAGCATATAAAAAACCTCAAACAAAAGGCAAGCCTACGATGGTCAAAGTTTAATGTTCTCATATAGCAGCAATACTCGTCGTATCGCACATCAGAGCAATTGTGTGGCAAGACACGTCAAGTTTTATCTGCTTAGTTATTTGCTATTTTCCACTCATCAATATTTCCGAATCCACTTTATACTTTCCTTCAAGACTAATGATTCATAGGTTCTAGGCATGTGAGGGGACCGCAGTGAGCGTGCGTGTACGTGGCGTGTTTGAAGGCTCGGGTCTAGATACGCGCGGTGAACAGTCGCGTAAATTTTCGGCCGAGAATGCGCGCTCCAGCACACGCGTGACCAAAGCGCGAAGGAACGCGCAGGCGGAAGATAGATAAGGGATGGCTGCGTTAAGCGTGGGGGTGGTGTTGTGTGAGTGGTTAACGGAAAAGGCATCAATACGGAGTCGGACGGGACGAGACACAGCGGCAGACGTCGAGTGTGTGGCCACAATTTCGCCGCCCCGCCTGCACCCAGGTTACAGGAAGAGGCCGCCAGGTACCGCTCCGCTACGAAAAGTGAGTGCTGCCATGCGGACCGGTGTCGCCCTGCACCCATCCCGCTCAAGACCTGATCGTTTATTTCTCGCCATTTGAAGTAGTAAACCCTTTGTTTGTTTGCGAAAGAATGCGGCCGTGTTTTAAATGCAGAGCATTTCAGTAACTCACGTTGTCACCCGCGTTGACGTCCGTAGTCGTAGTCCGCACCATCGTAGTCCGCACCCCTCCTCCTACACTATATAAAAATGTCGTTTGAAATCGCGCGCCATCAGTCGCAAAGGGTTCGCACAACATCCGACAGGTGGCGACGAGTGTACTGGCCAGTAGGAAGACGCAGTGAAACATCCCCCTCGCGAGGGCCACGATCAAATGCAGAGCATTTCCGGGGGCGCACAAGGTAAAGTAGTTTGCGTTAGGTTAATGTTGTTGCCACAACGCAAGGTACTAACCACACTATACGATGTCACCCGTCGTAGTCCGCACCGTCGTTGTCAGCACCGTCGTTGTCCGCACCCCTCCCCCTACACTATATAAAAGAAAATACTATCCGGCGCCAGGTTTCGATCCCTCGACCCTGCGGGCGGAACGCAATGTACATGGTGGTCTACCCACTGCGCCACAAAGCCGACACAGAATGGGACGCTAGGAACGCGCCTTATATCGTTGACTCATTCAAATTACTGCTGACGAACGCTCTCTCGTCAGCAGTTGCCACAAGTGCAACAACATTAACGTAACGCAAACTACGTAACGTCGTGCGCCCCCGGAAATGCTCTGCATTTGATCGTGCCCCTCGCGAGGGGGATGTTTATACAGGATTTCCTACTTCTAGCGGACTCCTGGCGCCCTCTTTTTGCCATTGTAGAGACTATGAGGCGGTCTTCGAAGGGCGCCAAATTTGAATTTTACAAAATCTTCTTGCTGCACTACGCCGTCACGGCGCGGTTGAACATTTTTTTCGCCAGGTCAGCTGATACAAACCTGATTCAACGAAGGAGGATCCTTTATTTGCGCTCAACGTGGCCTAATTAACTAACGCTAAATAATGTAACCTTCCTCCTAGAACTTTATCAAGCGTTTGTTCACCCTTCGGAAACTGGCCACTCACAGGCTCGCATGGAGTCTGCACAATGCTCTTAGTATAACCACAAGGCATAATGACAACGCGTAGAATGAAACTTAACGCGCTGTAGGTCACCGAGCTAAGGGTTGAACTAGGAGCACAAGGGTTAAACAAGTCAGGTAACAAAGCAGACCTCACTGAACGCCTCGATGAAGCACTAGAAAATGAAGGCTAGATTCCATGGTTCATGAATTTATCGTGCCGCTACAACAGGTAGCCTAAACCGACGAAGACAGGGATACAAAACACCTACTCGTTGAAGAAGATAGACACATCAGGTCAAATGACTTCAGAGGAATTAGCGACCGTAGTGAGACCGTTATCCACGCTAGTAACACAACAGGGTATTCTCAAAAGCTAATTCCAGGCGCAGCTGGGTGCTAAAATTGCTACACCTAACAAAAGAGTTGACGTGAATCTGGCTACCGTAGTGCAAGCAAACACGGACCAGACAAGGTTTTTATGCACAGGCTTAGCACCATTGGCCAATGCGTTGACTAGGGATAGACTCCGGTTGCACCTCCCGGTGCCAACTTACGAGGGGACGACGGACCCCAAATCTGGAGCAGATTTATTGCAAGAGCAGGTTTATCGCAAGGGCTGACGGAGGCTGAAGAACTGCAACAGATCCTGCCCATCTCACTTTAAATGTTCCGCAGCTCGTTGGCACTGCTGAAGGAGGAGCTGTGCGCCAGGACACAGGGGGTGCAGAGATCCTTATATAATATTGCTACGGTACGTGCATAGCCTATGCATCACATTGGGACATGTGCCAGATACTAGCCGAAAGAAGATGACGGTAGAGCACGCGGACTCAGAAAACGAGCTAAATGTCGAAGTAGAAGAGGATCTTGAGCCAGGCCTGCGGGGTGCCTGGTCTCCTACAACCGTTAGACATGCCAACTGAGCCCTTTTATCGTGTTGGTGTTGATCTCCTCGGTCCGTTTCCAGTGTCTACCTCAGCCAACAAGCGGGTAGCAGTCGCAACCGATTACGTGACACGCTATGCCATTACCCGTGCTCTCCCCACCAGCTGCGCATCCGACGTTGCCGACTTCCTTGTTCGCGATGTTATTCATCATCATGGAGCACCTCGCCAGCTTCTTACTGATACTGATCGAGGCCGCTATTTCGTGTCCCGAGTTGTTGAGGACCTCCTTCGTGCGTGCGCAAAAAACACAAGGTCACCACTGCTTACCATCCGCAGACCAACGGCCTCACGGAGAGGCTCAACAGGACGCTTACAGACATGTTGTCGATGTACATCTCCACCGACCATCGCGACTGGGACGTGGCGTTGCCTTACGTCACGTTCGCTTACAATTCGTCCCGTCACGACACTGCAGGTTCGTCGCCAGTCTACTTTCTCTACGGCCACGAGCCATCTTTGCCGCTTGACACCCTTTTACCGCCTTCTCAGCCCACAACTGAGTATGCCAAAGCCGCCATCGCTCGTGCCGACCACGCTCGCCAAGTTACCCGCTCTAACCTTCTCTCATCACAAGTCTCCCAAAAGGCGTGCTACGACTCCCGACACCGAAACCTTTACTTCCAGCCGGGATCACTTGTTCTGGTGTGGTCGCCGTCGCACCGCGTGGGACTTTCTGAAAAACTCCTCTTTCCCTATTCTGGTCCTGCCCGTGTTATGCGACAAGTCACCGATGTCACGTACGAAATAACATCGGCCATGCCATCATCAACTTCCCATCGTTCAACAACGGACGTTGTTCACGTAGCCCGCCTCAAACCGTACCACGGTCCGGGACCCGCGTCGCTATAATTAGCACCGAGACGGCACTTTCCGCCGCGGGGGTTATGCTATGGTACGCGCATATCCTATGCATCACATTGGGACATATGCCAGATACTAGCCGAAAGAAGATGGCGGTAGCACACGCAGACTCGGAAAACGAGCTAGATGTCGAAGTAGAAGAGGATCTTGCGCCTCGCCTGCGGGGTGCTCTCGGGATTCTAAATACACTGTGCAGATACCTCTTGTGTCGCTTAGCTTACCGTCTTCCTTCACGCCACCGTAACGATATATAAGGTCCTTCCAGGAGCTTCATGAGCGAGCAGACCCCCCTGCGTCCGACACAGCAAAAGATATACAGGCAATAAGCCAGTTTCACCTTCAATTCTAGCCTTTCTGAGAAGACGAAGCTTCGCCAACTTGGACGAGATGGCAAAAAAGGGTTCAAACATCGAGGCCTCAATGCTTGCCGAGCGCCTATATCACACGCATCCACCTCCAGTCGCACCCGTTGAGCCTTCCTGCGCTTGGTCAGGGAGTACAGAGGGACTACCAAGGCTTCAATCGAGACCGGTTGTACCTCGAAGGCACGGCGCAGTACGAAAGCGCCACAATCAGGCCTTTTCTAGCGAAGGCCAAAGAAAAGATCATATTGAAGCCCAGCAGCCGCTCTGCTTCCATGGCCACTTCAAAAGGCAGTGCCCTAGCCCACCTAGCCCTGGTGCGCGCCACGGGAACGCTACAGGCCGGGGGTGATAAACACCCGCCAACGACCGCCGGCCCCAGATGCCAAAAGGCTCGTTCTCGCGTCGAGTCATGAGGCGCAAAAGCTGAAGCCTCCGCACACTCTCTAACCCCAATAGTATGGCGCCACATGAGAGGGCTCGCAGCACTGACTCACTCCAGCGGTGCAGCGCCACCATGGGAGAACGAGGTTGCAGCACTCATTCACCCCAGCGGTGCGGCGCCACCGCAGGAGAACGAGGTCGCCGCGCTGACTCACCCCAGAGGGGCGGCGCCACCACTATAGAACCAGGTCGCAGCGCTGACTCGCCCCAGAGGTGCGGCGCCACCGTGGGAGAATACTTTCTGCTCAGGGGACCGCAGGTGTGTGCCACCAGCGCCAAAAAAACCGCAAAACCCGTGCCATAAGCCCCTCTCTGCCGCCCAGACGGAACCGTATCCCGCGTACCTGAATCGCTTCAGGATGTTCAGGACACGGGTATTCTGGTCATCACACCACCCCACAGCATGTACAAACCCACATAAGAGGAATAGAGATGGGAAGAACCCGCGTGACGAAGGCCAGAGCCCAGCACCTCGGACTCCAGTAGAACAGGCGGATTCCCTGTCTGCAGAACCATTGCTGGAGGCATCAGCCCCAGCAGCAGTCAGACGCACGACCACGGCGTCGGGCGGAAGCAAGCAACAAGAAACGTTTGTTGTAAGTGGTAATACAAACGGGAATACGCCCTACATTGCTATTTAGCTAGCCGGAGTAAGAATGCCTGCACTTTTGGATACAGGTGCTACTGTTTCAGTATTCGGGGACTATGTTCGGCAGTGCTGCAGTGAGACCGCCCGCATGCTGGAGAACATTAACAGCACTCTTCGCTGCGCATCAGATGTAGAACACACTGTGAATACTGGGATATGGCTTAACGTGCGGGAAAACAAGCAAAAGATTAGGCAACGCTTTCTGCACTGTCCCGTACTCTCATGCAACGCTATCCCAGGACGCGACTTCTTGGCCAAGACTGGCATCGCCTTCGATCCCAAAGAAGGACAATACCACTATGGGGCAGGAACTCCATCAATCAATTTATACGTACCACCGGTGGAGGTGGTAGGGAACATAGTATTGGCGGGAGCTTCTCGGGTCGCACTCGCTCAAAGCGATTTGGCAGTGGCTCTGGAGTCATTCGCAGGTTCCGCCTCCCAAAATAAAAAGCTGGCTGCCGCGCTCAGAACTTTTGCAGTGATGTTCACCGAAACACCCTGGATGGTCAACGTTGCGGAACACCACATCGACACGGAGGACACCCGGTCCATTCGCTTCAACACACGACCACTCTGCGCTCACAAGCGAACACTCATGGACGCGGCACTCGATGAGATGATCGACATCATAACGGTGACGCCATCATAAAGTCCTTGGGCATTCCCAATCGTGCGGTGGAAAAGACGGATGGCACACGAAGGTTGTGCGAAGACTATCGTCGATTAAACGCAGTGTTTGTGAGGCATTCTTACCCCTTTCCATCGATAGATGTAGTCTTGTCCTCCTTGGGTTCCGCGAAAGTGCTTAAAATTCTAGATTTAGCAGAGGGTTCTTGCATATCCTTGTTGAAGACCAGGAGCAGACGCGGTTTGAAGAGCACCGCTTTATTGGCGACCTTCTCGTGGCTAGCGTAATTCGACTGATGAAGATGATGATGTCACGAGCCACGCAGCCCGTGCTGTGGTTTCGATGTCTTCTTCTTCTCAACCAGATCATATTTTCCAACAGGCTCCGGCCGGCCAAATATTATGGATCTGGTTGGCTTGATATGGCTAAGTTCAAAAAATGGCGATATGTTGTGCAGTTACGTCTGTAGCCTCAAGGCGATGAAGTCGCTGAATGAATTGGCCGTCCCGAAGTCTTTCCGGTGCATACAGGTACCACGCATAAGCTAACGTGTCCATCCACATCTTCATACACGGTTTCCCGAATCAATCTTTTCCAAGAGCCTCCCCACCAGGGAGCTTGCGCAGCTATGAAGTTCAAGGGTCCGGAGTTGTTCAGAAAACAACCGTGCATTTCTTGCGTCCATGCGACCCCGTTCTCTTCAAATATTCGTGCTGCTTTTCTCTTGACATTGGCATCGCGTTTAGGTTCCGGTTTCTTGCAGCCATCAGTGAACGTCTTCTGGCAAGCGGTCAATCGTGCGACATGGTTTTGTGATCTGCAAAGGTCGTTTTCAGCACCAGCGCAACAAAGGTTTGCGTGTTCTGCTGTATACGCAATTTCCCCTACTGAGTTCTCAATATCTTCGTCGGGTTCAAATACTTTAAAGACTTCATTGCTTTCCTGGGAGAGTTTTCCCGTGTGTTTAACTCCTAGGTGGTCAACTCCAAGATAGGCATTCTTCTGTACGAAGACGTGGTCTTCCGTTGTCACGTGAAAGCTTTGCACTTTTCCTGAATCGATGGTCGGCGAGATGAATGACGCATCGCCTTGCACTGTCCATCCAAAGACTGTTTCAACAGCAGTGAGGTTTTCTTTAAGGCGACGAATGTACCCTGTCACGAATGTCCAATAGCAGTCCGTTCCGATAAGTAGGCTGATGTCTGGTTCTGGGTGAACATTGAAGCTGGAGGCGTTGGCGAAGGTCATCTCGTTGGCTTCAAGTTCGTGCAGAGTCATTGGTTCTGTCAACCGATGTAGGTCGTTGCATATCGCGGGAACTTCAAACGCCTGAATTTGATAGCTACGATGGTCGCACTGGCTGTACAGGGTCAGTTGTACTCTTTTGTACTTCTTACTATGAAACGACGAGTTCCCCAAGCCAGAAATCGTCATGTGCTCCTCCGCCAGTACCTTTGTTCGTAACTTCCTAGACAGCGTTTCTGTTATGAAGGTACGCTGACTACCTCCGTCAAACAACATTCTCGCCGGATGTTTTCTAGCTGTTCCCTTGACCCACACTTGTGAAGTCTGGAGAAGAACAGTTCTCTGGGGAGTCACGGACTCAATCGCCGTACAAGATACAGCCGTGATTTTTAACTGTGATGGGCGCTTTCAGTTTAGTTCACACAAGGGAGTGATGTGGCGACCCTTGCAATTTCTACATGATAGTCTTCTTGCCTTCTTGCACTCCTTGGCGCGGTGATAGGGCCTCGCGGAGCGAAAGCAACAACCCAGTTTTTTCAATGTGGCTTTCTTTTCTTATAAAGAAAGTTGAGCCGTACAATCGTTCGTGCTGAGTTCAGTGGAGTCACAGAAAAGACATCTATCTCTGGACAAACTTACTGTCTGCGTGGAAGCAGAACCTTCAACGCTGTCGTTGACTTGCCCGTTGAGTGACTGTGTTTTAATTGGCGTTTCCATTGCTGCTACAGTCATCACGGGAGTAATTTCCCGACTGCGCACTTCTAGGTTCAACAGGTCAAGTAACGTCGATAGTTTATCGGGCCTTTCACCTCCCGTTTCTCCTGCTGGTGTTTCCTTTAACGTTATTTGGTTGAACTTGAGCACGAGCTCATAGGGTAAGCTCTGTAACAGCGAAGTCTTAAGCATGATTTCGTACGACTCAGTGTGTACACCCAAGTTCTTCAGTGATCTAACGTTAGTGTGTACACGTTCACTGAGTGTCTGAAGGCCGCTCAAGTCGTCGCAGGAGGTCACTTTCGGGAGGTTAAGCAATCTGCGTAGGTGATCGTTGATTATGAGGTTTGTGTCTCCAAAACGCTGTTGCAGCGGTTCGATAGCCATGGGGTAGCTGTCGTTAGTGGTTGGTAATCCGCTGATTACGCCTTCAACTTTCCCCTTCAAATAACTGCGCAGGTACTTCAGTTTGTCAACGTTGGCTAGCGATGAGTTCTTATGTATCGTCGATTCGAACTGGTCCCAAAATGCAGGCCACTGAATACATTCTTCATGAAAAGGCTGGATTTCAAGCTTGGGCAGTCTAACCTGAACTGGTTCTTGGTGAGAGGTTGGAGCCTAAATTGCACCAGTCGACGTTAAAGGGCACGCGTTTGCAAGATGATTTTCAGCGCGAAAAATCATGCGTGCGATAGAGTCACGGTACTGTTCAACGGCTTCCAACTCCTCGTCTAATTCCTCATCGGGGACGTGGCCCTCTTTTTCTTTGTCAATATCGTTCAAGGGAGTCTGTTTCAACTTGAGCATATTTAGCTGTTCTGCCAGCTCACCCGCCGGTAGCGGGGTAGTCTCCATTGTGGCCTTCATTTCGTTGATGATCCGTGTAGTTGAGGCACGCAGAGCACTACACTTCCGTTTGAGACGGTCCATTATGAAACTCGGTACGTGGAAAGGCCGCGCTAGCAGGTGCTGGGGCAATGTGTCGTTCTTGGCAGGTGCGTCCTCTTCAATGGGTCTGCTTCATCGGTAGGGGTCTTCAACGGTGTAATCCTTCCATCCTGGTCACGGCACCAAATTGTTGAAGACCAGGAAGCAGACGCGGTTTGAAGAGCACCGCTTTATTGGCGACCTTCTCGTGGCTAGCGCAATTCCACTGATGAAGATGATGATGATGTCACGAGCCACGCTGCCCGTGCTGTGGTTTCGATGTCTTCTTCTTCTCAACCAGATCATATTTTCCAACAATCCCGATAGCAGCACACGACATTCCAAAAACTGCCTTCACCTCCAGCAGAGGTCTTTTCGACTTCGTGAGGCTACTGTTTCGGCTCTGCAATTCGCATGCAACCTTCCAGTGCACAATGGATATCTTCCTCGGTAACGCTAAATTCAACGACGCGATGGCGTACATGGACGACATGGTCGTGTTTTCAGAAAACATGAAGGATCACCTGTTGCACCTCACAACGGTCCTGGATCATATAAAAACCGCAGGCCTCACCGTGAACCTCGGAAAGGCTCAGCTAGCTCGCACCAGGATCTAACTCCTGGGTTTCATCGTTGAGCAAGGCACTGTAAGACCAAATGAGGAAAAGCTCAAAGTTATCTTGCAGTTTCCGCTGCCCGAAAAGGTAAAAAAGTCTGCAGCCCTTCCTTGGGATGGTAGGATTCTACAGTCAATTTATTCCCTCCTGTGCAGATATGGCAAGACCACTGCATGAACAGCTCCGAAAAGGAGCGACCTGGACATGGACCGACAGCGAGGGCACATCATTGAGAGCACTATCAAGGGCCGTCGCGGACACGACAAGCCTGGGACTCCAGGATCTCAACCTACCCTTCATCGTGCAAACAGATGCAAGTGAATACGGGTTAGCTGCAGTGTTGCTCCAAAAGCACAATCGGCAAGCCTCCCCACTCGCCTTTGCCAGTCACACACTTTCGAACGCAGAGAGAAACTATTCGGTAAGAGAGAAAGAATGCCTGGCAATAGTGCTCGCTCTAAAGAAGTTCGACATGTACATGGACGGCGCAAGTTCACTATCGGAACCGACCATCAAGCGCTCTCATGGCACTCGCGACTGCAGAACCACTGCCGGCCGTCTGTCTCGCTGAGCTCTAACCCTGTAAAAATAAAACTACACCACCGTGTCTTTGAAGGGCACGACCAACGTTGCGTCCGATACCTTGTGGCGTTCTCCACTGCCCGGACAGGAACCACCCACCTGGCAAATCCTGGCGATATCGCAATCCCACCATCCCTAGGGCACCACTGTCACACGTCAGTAGCTAATATAGCCGCAGAGGGCTACGACCAGTGTAAACAGATCCTGCGGTGCATTCCAGACACCCAGTTGGCCAGTCACACGACAGCCACCCGACAATATGACTGTTAATCGACTTGATTAGGGGAAATCCCCAAGGTGGAGTAAGTTTCTGTAAAGGAAAGTTTGACATCCACCTAAATGCAGCCATACGGCTACAAAGGAAAGCTAGACAGCTTTCTCGGAAACTTCGCAGTTGAAGAAAAATTCGTCCTGGTCCTGGATTCGAACTTTGTAGCCGTATGGCTGCATTTAGGTGGATGTCAAACTTTCCTTTACAGAATATGACTGTTACCTGCAGGGAGACGACGGTATCCTCCTTATACCAAATAACCTATGGCATGCCTTCTTAAAGTACCTTTACGACACTGCTCTGGCCGGACAAAGCGATGGTAACAAGACATACAAGAAACTTGGCCGCTTCGTCTGCTGGCCACGCATGAGAAAAGAAGTGTTAAAGTACGTTCGTAGCTCCAATGCTTGTCATACAGCTAAACAAAGAGGAGGAAAACCACCAGCCCTTATGCAGCCGGTAGCGAGCCACCAACGTTGGCAGATCGCCGATTGTGACGCGATGGACCCCTACCCAAGATCACCGTAAGGGAACCGTTACTTGCTCGTCGTAACGGACGACTTCTAAGTCTGGGTCGAGGTGTACGCTCTACGGAAGCTAGTCTAAAAGGGTATACAGGACAAGCTTCTCGAAACCTTTTGCCGCTTCGGCTTTCCAGCGCAACTAATCACTCATAACGCCACGTGCTTCACAAGCAAGACTTTCACAGACGTGTGTGGCGTAAGGAGTAAACACAAGAAGACAACGCCATGACACCCACAATCCAACATTACAGAACGCGTCAGCAGGAACCTCAAGTTAATTCTCGTAACTTTGACAACACGACAGAAAGACTGCGACCCCCGCCTTCAGGAAATCACCTTCACCACCAGAACAACGGTCAACCGATCGACAGGTTTCATGCCCGAAACTCTCCTCTTTGGCTGCAATACATCGTTTCCAATTGAGCATTTACTTCCCAACACTCTAATGGCAATTAAGCAAACCCTCACCAGATATACGCAGGACCTGCGCAGCCGCCTATGTGAGACCTCAAAAGAAGCTCCGGATCAACTGGACCTGGTGCACCTAGAGCAGCGCAAGCAGTATGACAAAGGCAGGCGAGCCATGCAATTCACGTTAGGTGATAACGTGTTAAGACGCACGCACGCGTTAAGCGATGCTGCGAAGGGTTTTACGGCGTCCCTTTCACACAGGTGGGAAGGGCCGTACATAGTGAGAAAACAACTGTCTGCTTTCGCTTACATACTGCGTAAGGTAGAAGGGGGTCCAGAAATAGGACCCATAAGCATAGCAGACTTCAACGCTTACTACCATCGTAACGACAGTCAACCGAGAAACTCGGAGAGGAATTTTCTAAGCACCCTCTTGCGAGTTCAGAGAGTAATTTTGCTTTTCCTCAATCCATACCTCTGCAGAATGCCAGGGCGCTCCCAGCCAGGTCCCAGTCCGTACCAGCACGGCAAGCGCCCTACTTCCTCCCCGACTCGGTGCAGACGACCGCGACGGCCGGGGTTCCGGCACCGGTACACGAACACTCACACGCAACAGTCCGTTACATGCAGCCTATAACAAGACAACGACGAGCGCCCATCGCACGAAGTCTGAGCGGCCACAACACAGAGACTGGGGACATGGTGACGTGGCGCCACATCGGAGGAGGAGGGAAGCCGTCTGGCGCATCAAGTACAAGCTGTGAGAGTCAGCTTAGACCACCAAGGGGCGTCGTCCCCTCACCGGCGCCTTTCACAGGAAGAACTCTCGAGGACCTAAGGCGCATTGATACTTTACACCCTCTACGTGAGGAATCCTTCGTGAGATGGTGGGAAGTCTGCGACCAGTGTATGGTTTCAGAAAGGGCCCACAATTCCAGCCCGAGACACAAAGCGCGGGAACAGATTACCAAACGCTGCAAGCCACTCTGGCTTCGGGACCCCAACAGCAGGTAGCCAGGCGCTCGCTAAACCACCTGCAACCCGAACGTCCGGCTCCGGTCCCCCGCATCGTAGCCCCACTACCAGCCGCACAACCGGAAGACCCGCTACAATGCGCTCACTTGGTCGATATGGATGATAATTAGTGACCTTCTGATCTCGTGTGGCTGTGTTTCGACCGCAGGACGTTTCTTGTCGGTCAGCTCTGGAGTTGACCGGTCTTGGGGGCCTGGTAGTGTGGGCATGAGAGGTAACCTCGGTGCGCGTGCGTGTACGTGGCGGGTAGGAGGGCTTGCGAGTAGATACGCGCGGTGAAACGTCGCGTAGATTTCTGGCCGAGCATGCGCGCTCCAGCACGCACATGACCAAAAGACGTAGGAACGCGCAGGCGGAAGATAAATAAGGGAGGGCTGCGGAAGGCGTGGGGGTGGTTTTGCGTGAGTGGTGAACGGAAAAGGCATCGCCACGGATTCGTACGGGACGAGACACAGCAGCAAGACGTCGAGTGTGTGGCCACCAAGTACGCCGCCCTGCATGCATCCGGGTTGCAGGACGAGGCCGCCACCTACCGCTCATGTACGAAAAGTGAGGGTTGCCCTGCGGACCGGTGTCGCCCTGCACCCGTCCCGCTCAAGAGCTGATCGTTTAGTTCTCGCGGTTTGAAGTAATAAACCCTTTTTTTGTTTGCGAAAGAATGCGGCCGTGTTTTTCGCCAAGTGGGCTGATACAAACCTGCTTCAACAAAGGAGGATCCTTCAAGGTGCTGGTTTTTTTGTGGTTGGTCTGTGAAGCAACTTTGTTTAATAACTTCTCATATTTGTTTGGTCGTACTCGCTACTAGGTGCGTCGGGTAATACGGGTTGGTATTGCATATTTGTTAGGTACTTCTGTCACCTCGTGTTCAACGCATACATTTTGTGCTTTCCAGTTCCTTCAATGTGCCCAAACAGTATTTAATGCTGAAGTATTCATGATCTCAAAATGGGTTGTTTTTTTTTTTTCAAACAATCCTATATAGCAGTCTTGACTCTGGAGGTAAAAAATGGTGAAGTATCTGGTCAATTCATTTCAAATGTCACCAAAACCAATTGTCGGCTGGTGCCCCTGCCAAGTGAAGTCCTCCCTTCTCTTTCCCGCTCACCTCTCATACTTTTCATATCCGGTCTCGTTCCTCCCAAGATAACACCATGGAGGTTTGCTGAAGTGAATTTAAATTTACCGTGTTTCACTGCTCCAAGTTTGGTGTCTCGATGTCAGCGGTGCCGTACGGCGGAGACGCGCTTGAATTGAGCCACCCTGCCACAACACATATAGAACCACGTTACCGGATTTATATGGTGTCACGTGTTGGCTTGCGAGATTGGATGCAAGCGGAACTTGGATCCAATCTAGTTGAACCTTTCGTTGGTATTGCTGTTTGATTTTTTAAAAGCCTCCAAGAGGTAGCGCTCGCCGCAGCAGGCGACAGTTTCCTGCCATTGACTCAGTATTTTATTTGCGTAAGCAAAAACGTAGCAAACGTGTGTTTTTAAATAAAGGAACACTGCAAATACCGCTTATGTATTATATAGAACTACGTTACCACAATATACATAGAAGTACGTTTGCTTGCAAGATTGGATCCAAGAGGAACTTGGATTCAATCTAGTGGAACCTTTCGTTGGTATTGCTGTCTGATATTTTAATGTAACCAGGAGCGCTGGCCACAGCAGCGACAGTTTCCTGCCATTGATACAGTATTTCGTTTGCTATCGCGGAAACGTAGCATTCATGAATTTTTAAATAAAGGAACAATGCAAATATCACTGATGTATTTTTATGTATATGCTTATTCTTATGTATATTCTTATGTATATGCTGCCTTTGCGTAATGTGTGGTTTTTGTTCAACAATGTAGTCAAGTACGAACACTAACACCTTTCCTAAAGGTTATGATTTGGCAGTCAGTATATAAGGTTTGACAATAAAAATTTTCAATGACGAAGAATGTTTAAAATCCACAAAAGGCGTTTCGTCTCCCGTACGGGTGCCTTGTTCCCAACCAGCTGTTTTACATGGTTTCGGCACCTGTACGGCAGCCGAAACGTCATTTTTGGATTTTAAACATTCTTGGTCTGTGCCAGTTTTTATTGTCTTGTCTTTTCGTACCAGTCGGGTTTCCGTCCAACCCTCGATTTCAATACATAAGACTACCGCGCAGTTTTCGTTTCACTTTGTTCGGGTGGCTGAAACGAGTCACAGACAGGCAGAGAGACAGGCAGACAGACAGACACACTAACCGATCAAAATTTCTGCGCTTAAGTAGCTCAAGAAATACTATCGCCTCTAACTGACCTGTGTGCTATGTTGGCTGGGTATATTCAAATAAACGTTGTGTCGGTACAATCAACCAGTGTAGGTAAGATCCCTAAGGTTGAGTGAGTAGCTGCGATGAAACGTTTGGACGGAAACAATTTTTTTGAACGGCGAAGTTCCTGCATAAATATGTACACCTTTTTTTTGTAGCCGTACGGCTGCATTGAGGTTGATGTCAATATAGTGTCGCTATGTATTACCGCAAATATTCAATTTTAAAATGATTCCTAAAAATAACGTGTTGCCAAGCAGTTAAGGTAGATGTTGAAGTTTCTGTCGTTGTACGGCAGTGCTGCATTTTTGTAGGAGTTTAGACAAAAATCTTAGGTGTACAGCCACTTCCAAAATTTCACTTCAAGTAAATCATTTTATTCCCAGTAGTGATATACACATTTGGTGTGAGGCTTTGTAAGCTACACGGTACTCCTTTCCTGCACTTCTCCTAAACATACATTCACTCGTATGTAAATGTTTCATGCAGGTATTCGTGAGGCACTTACGGAAAATATTATTTATATGTTTTCTATCAGTTGTAACTATGTCTTGATAACTTCATTGCGTGGTTAGAAACGTAAAAAGCGCTGTAATCAGTTACCACACGTATGGTGCAATCATTGCTTACCCAAAAAATATAATATCCATGCACGATAATGCATCCGAGGACCTTGGCCATGGCACTGTATCTGGATATCTTCATCACTGTCGGCTGCGTCTGCAAGGTTAAATATATCTTATTAGCAGGCACAACTTTTTTTGCTAAGGGGATTAAACCACATACGACGTTTTTGCTCCAGTGATAACAAAATTTTAAGAGAGACACGACAAGAGTTTGTCTGTATCCGTAGTACAATTTTTCGTTGGCTAGTGTACAAGAGTGGTCTGAAAATACAAAAAAATACTATATCTCCAAGCAACTCAAAGATCCTATCATAACAATTCCGTATAAGTTACGTTCTTCATATCTCTTCTCGGTCACCTAACTTCAAGCATATACGTTGACTGCTGGCAGCAAAGGCATTGAAGGCAATCGCATGCATCTTCCTTCACATAAAGCAGCGATAATGTGACACCTTTGGATGAGTGTCGGCTGAATTCATCAGCTCCGCTTCTGTTTATGACTCGCTCAATAAAAGTTTTGTTGATTTGTCAAAATAAAGACGCTGCTTGCTTTCAAATCAGAAAACGCAATTACCCGGTCAGTGAACGTCCCATTGGTCGCAGTACGAAAATATTATCGGGTTCATTTAAGCGAATATCTATGTGAAGAACCGGCTCTCCTATGTCAATAACTTGTCCCCTGCACTATACGCCATGTCCTCTCCAATCACAGGGTTCCCTAAAAACAACGAGTTGGGAGAATGTGGCTCGTAGTGTATATTTACACTTCTTAGCATACAAAAAATTAATAACGATGGCCTTTCAATCAACATCACCGCTTCAGCTGCGTTAACTTTTCTCCAGGAATGCCAAACGGTTCAAAACTCATTCCACAGCTACCCAGAGATAAGCCGCCGTCTAACTCTGTCCTTTGGCTTTCTTCGTGTTCTTAAAAAGCGTTTCTTCTAAACCAGCTTTACTTGTACAATAGCCCTGTGTACACTGGCCACGGCTCCTGGTAACCCCCTCCAGCTTCTTTTTTAATGCGCAGTGACCGGCGCGGTGTTAGGCCCAGGCGTAGGCGCGGTTTAGGGGCATTGAGGGGGCATTACAGTGGTGCCCGCCTTTTTAGCATAACCCCTGTTTTTAGGTTCAGGATGCATTGATTTTTACAATGTTTAGTTATGTTTAAGAATACGCGTGACGCAGCATCCTCTCCAAGTTCAACATGAAAAACATGAATAAACTGAACTGAACTGAAAGTCTACCTTTTCATTTCATTAAGGTTGCATTAGTGGAATAGTAGCAATAATAAAATACAGTGATACGACTTTCGCGATGCTCAGCTTTGCAACATCCGCAAAATAATTTTTTAGTTAACACGAGCGAAGGTTTTTCTTCAGCTATAGTAAGCGATTTTAATATCATGGCCCAAAATGCACTAGGCCATATTAAAAATTCTTTATTTGTCTTTCTCAAATTTCCCACGACGCATATGAACCCATTCGCCTGCGTAGGCAAGTGTGTTGCCAAAGTATTATGAAAAAAAACGCGGATAGCATGCGGGTAAAAACATGTTGCAAAAACATGCAAAACAAAAACATGCAAATCGTGCAAAAACATGCGTGCAATGCTGTCTACACGTCGGTCTACTAAGACGCAACAATATTGCTGCAGGCAGTACACCCTCCTGCCGCATGTTTTGATATGAAAGGTGCAGATTGTACAAGCGATGATTTTTTTAGTTTCGAACAGAAGCAAAGGTCGGTTTTATTAGCCATAACCTTCTGCAGTGAAACCGGCGTTTCGGGTAGGATAACTCTCTGTTTGCTGCTGCACACCTTAATCACCTTTTCATTCACGCCAAATCGTACTCGCCGGACACGTCACATACTGAAGTCTTAAAAACCCAATGTTTGGCGGTGTGGAAATAGTACTGATTTTTCCTGATATTCAAAGCCATCAAAGCCGTACGGCTTGCTCCTTCTAAAATAGCACGCAATGTGCACCCCGCACATCTAACATCCTGAAACAGCCCTAGGAACTTCGTACTTCATGAGATCCCCTACTGAAGACAAGTAAGAAAGGATCGTGATGTAGAGCGCGGCTGGGTTTTAAGTAAGCGCCATGATGAACAAACGTTCAGGGATGTCTTTTTCTACCCTTAGCGAAAAGATGCCGTATTTTTAATGTATCTTGAATGCATATATACATATATTAACTTTGTATTTATTCTGCATTATTCTGTCCACATTCTAAATGCATTTCGAATACATTTACAATGTATTTAAATATACCTCAAAATACATAAGCAGTGTATGAAAAATATATATTTAATGCGTTTTAAATGCATTAAAAAGGCTCAGAAAATGTAATTTTAAATACGTGCAAAATGTATTAGTAATACATTTTAAATGCACAGAAAATACTGCTTCAAATATACTCAAAATGTCTTACTAGTGTATACTGATGATGATGATGATGATTGGATGTTTATGGCGCAAGGCCAACGGGGGCAAAGAGCGCCAAAACAATAGTCGATGATAGGGGTGAAACCTTAAACACTAAGTAAAATCAGCAAAAACAAAGGTAAAATTACAAAACGACAATGAGCATGGCTGGTGTATAGGGCCAGATTTCATGATGCGTGATAGGAAATGAGGTTTAAAAACTTGACCTCTAACAAATACTCAAACACACGTTTCACAGAAACAATGGCATCGTCACCTAGAAAAAACGATGGATGTAGGGGAATATGTTGTCTGTAAAGTTCTCTGAAGTGTTTGTGTCGTGTTGTGTGAAGTGCCTTGCATGTGATTTGTATGTGCACTACGGATAGGGCCTCTCCGCACCTGCTGCACTGGGGCCTAGAAGATCCCGCCAGCAGATACGAGTGGGTTGCATGCGTGTGCCTTATTCGTAGCCTACCCAAGGCGACTTCCGTGTGTCTGTTGTGTGAGTCAGATGTGTACCGTCCCAAGTGTGGCTTTATTACATGTAGTTTGTTGTGTGTCTTTTCGTCCCAGTGTGTTTGCCATGTTCTGCGCAGGTGTTGCCTTATGTGTGGCTTGAGGTCTGTGTAGGGTATCGTTGTAATGTCCACAGTGTTCCTGAGTGCAGCAGCAGTGGACCTCTCGTCTGCCAACTCATTCCCAGCGATCCCTGCGTGTCCTGGGACCCAGCAGAGGACCAGCTCGTGCTTTTGTGCATACACGGACATGATAGTGTTGAATACAAGATTAACTATGTGGTTTTTGGGGGGCTTGTGCGACGACAGTGCGCGAACAACACTCAAAGAATCTGTATAGATGACGGAATTGGGAATTTGATTTTCAAGGATGTGTCGTACAATCAGTAAAATTCCATACGCTTCTGCTGAAAAAATTGTTGTGTGCACGCTCATGGTTCTGGCTGCATTGAAATTTGGACCATGAGCAGCGCACGACACCATACTGGAGGTTTTCGAAGCGTCACTATAAAATTCTGCACATGTGTATTTAAACTGCAAAGACAGAACGTGCTGTAGTATTGCAGCTCGTGGTACACGATTTTTGTCAAGTCTCATAAAAGAAAGGTCGCATGACACAGGGAGAACTTGCCACGGCGGTAAAGTGTTAGAAAAGGATGACCTGTACACATCTAAAAACGAAGCACTGAGATCCGAGGCTCGCTCTCTCACTCTAAGTGAAAAGGGCAGAGGAACGGATGGGCGATTTTCAAAGAGCAGAGATGTTGATGTATCGTTAAAGACAGGATAAAAAGGATGAATATTCAGTGATGAAATTTTAAAAGCATATAGCAAGTCCATGTACGTTCGTTGGTTCTCAAGGCTCCACTTATCACACTCGACATACAGACTCTCGACAGGGCTAGTGCGAAAAGCCCCCGAGGCGAGACGAAGCCCCAAGTGTAGCACTGGGTCAAGCATTCGCAACGCTTCTGTATATTTTGTTATGTAAATATGTTTACGGCAAATAAATTTCCTTCTTCTTAAAAAAAAAAAAAAAGTCGCCGATCCATCCACCACACTGCCATAGTCCAAACGAGACCCAACCAAAGCAGTATACAAGCGCAGCAGGAGTTCTTTATCGGAACCATAGGATTGGTGGGAGAGAACCTTAAGTATATTCATTGTTTTAAGACATTTTTGTTTTAGTTGTTTCATATGAGGGATAAAGGAAAGTTTTTCATCGAGAATTATACCGAGGAACTTGTGTTCTTTTTTGACCGTAATCGAGACACCATTCAGTTTGATGTCTGGATCTGGCCTGATCCCACGCCTTTTGGAAAACACAACACAAATGCTCTTGACTTGATCTGCCCAGCCTGCTAGTTTGTTGACACCAAGCTGGACTTGGCGTTCACAGATTGACATATTGCATGATTTACAAGATATTTGCACATCATCTACATATATTGTACAGGAAATGGTTCCTGGCAACGCCTTTCGAAGTGAGTTCATCTTGACAATGAACAATGTGCAGCTCAAAACGCCGCCTTGAGGCACGCCGTTTTCCTGAAGGAAACATTTGAAAGGGCAGTGCCAACCCTCACACGAAAGGTTCGCTCCGCCAGGTAGCTATGAAGTGTATTAAACATATTTCCCGAGACACTGAAGGCTTTTAGGTCGCAAAGTATCCCGTGTCGCCAAGCGGTATCGTAGGCTTTCTCGAGATCAAAAAACACCGTAGCACAAAACTGTTTATGGACAAACGCATCCTTGATATACGGCTCAAGGGCGACGAGTTGGTCGTTTGTGGATCGCCCCACCCTGAAGCCGGCCTGGCAGCTCTCGAGAAGACCATTGAACTCTAAGAAGTGCACAAGAATCCTGTTGATCATCTTCTCGAGAAGCTTGCCCAGGCAGCTTGTGAGGGCGATGGGTCGATAACTGGCGAGAGAAGAAGGGTCCTTACCCTCCTTCAGGAACGCCACTACAATAGCCTCCCTCCAAGATTTCGGGATATGCCCCGAAAGCCATATGTTGTTGTATAGGTGTAGGAGTGTTTCAAGAGTGTCCGGGTGTAGGTGATGTATCATGGTGTATGTAATCTTATCTGCGCCAGGAGCTGAAGGTTTACACGTGCTCAGTGCAGCCCTCAACTCATAGAGTGTAAATTCAGAATTGTAACCAGATTTTGACCTGTTATTGTCATGTAGGGACTTCTTTTCACCAGTATTTTTATGTTTCAGGAAAGTGTTTGTGTAGTGTGCAGAGCTGGAAAGTGTTGGAAGTGTTGTGCAAGAGTGTTAGCCTGGTCTTCGAGTGTGTCCCCTGTTGTACTGACCAGGGGCAGGCTATGTGTATGTTGTCCTTTAAGTTTGCGTATTCTTGTCCATACCTTGTGTGCATCTGTGTATGAGTTAATGGATGTAAGGAAGGTGCGCCAACTCTCTCGTTTTGCCTCACGGCGCACACATTTTCCGAACGCCTTGGCCCGTTCGAACAAAATGAGGTTTCCCGACGTGGGGTACCGACGAAGGATACCCCACGCCTTGTTCTGGGCCTCTCGCGCCCGCCTACAGTCCTCATTCCACCACGGCCTCCGCTGGTTGCGCGGGGCTCCAGAGGCGTGGGGAATGGACTTTTCGGTGGCGTCGAGGATGTGCGCCCTGAGGAGTTGGGTAGCTTCTTCAACATGTAGGTGTCCTATGGATGTGTGGTGTAGTTTGGATGTCTCTGTAAATGTATTCCAGTTAGCTCGTGCTTCATTGAACCTATTTTGGGAAGATGAACTGCTTGGGCCTTTACATATGTATGTGAGTGAGGTGGGGAAGTGGTCACTGCCATATGGGTCAGTTCCCCCTCCCCACTCGACAAGAGGAAAGAGAACTGCGGGGCCAATAGCCAAGTCAAGACATGAGTATGTGTTGTGACCTATGTTATGGTATGTAGGCTGTTTATTGTTGAAAAGGCACGCTCCAGAAGATGTAAGGAATTTTTCTATCAGGCGACCTTGGGCATCCGTTCTGGAAGAGCCCCAAAGACAGTTGTGAGCATTAAGGTCGCCTGTAAGGATGTATGGTTCGGACAGCTGGTCAACCAGCGCCTCGAAGTCGGAGCTTGTAAGTGAAACATCAGGAGGAATGTATATGGAGCCTACCGTTATCAACCTATTAAATATTATTAAGCGTATTGCTACAGCCTCAAGGATAGTGTTCAAGGTGACAGGGTGGCATGCTAAGGATTTCCGGACGATTATGGCCACACCACCAGAAGAGTGTGTGCAGGCATCCCTGTCTTTCCTGTATACCAGGTGACTATTCAAGAAATTTGTGTGTTTAGAATTCAAATGTGTTTCCTGAACACACATTACACTTGGCTGATTGGTATAAAGAATCTCATACACGTCGTCAAGATTATTCAGAAGGCATCTGCAGTTCCATTGAACAATATTTTCTCTTCCCATTATTTAGTGTGAGAGCTACTGGAGTGTGTATGTTTATGTGTCGTCTTTCGGGGCTGTGACTCTTGGATTGGGCTTTTTGGGCGGCCTATCTGAAGGCTTGGACGTCGGAGGCCGCTCCTTGCGCTGCATTGCAGGCAAGAACGGCACGACGTCCATCTCATCGTCCGATGTCGTGGGTGTGCCCGTCGAAACGGGCCCCCCGGACTTGGCCTCCCTTCGGGGGCCCTTCGTTTGACCCGCCAGCGCCGGTGGAGTCGGAGGCACCAGAAGTGGCACGGGCGGTGCGGTGGGAGCCAGTGCGGGGCTCGTGGTGTCCATGGCACACTCCAACGCACTGGACGATGGGGAGGCACGGGTGGGAGCGGCACCGGTCCCGACGGAAGAGGTTGCCACCACAACCGCTGCTGCCTCAGCGAGCGGCGTGGTGGCGGGTTGGGCTGCCAGAGGCAACCCAGGGGGGGGGGTGGGGGCGGGACCAGGTCCGACTCGCGGTACTGGGTCCCCGCCGAAACTAGACGCCGCTCCGCCCCCCGGCGAGCTGCGTCGGCATACCTCCCCAGGGGGAAAGAGGCGAACCTCTTTCGCGCCTCGGGGAAGGTAAGATTCTCAGTCACTTTAACCTTGATGATCTCCTTCTCCTGTTTGAATTTCTCGCATGTTCTAGAGTAGGCCCCGCGGGGTCCCTTGCAGTTAGCACAGATGAGGGTTTGCGATGGGCAGTTTTCAGATGCATGATCATGTTGTGCACACTTGGCGCATGTTAGTCGACCACGACAAGCATTAGTGCCATGTCCAAACCGCTGACACTTGTAGCAGCGGCGTGGGTTCGGCACGTAGGGTCGGATCGGACATCTCAGGAAACCTGCGCTGACCGACTCAGGAAGTGTTGAGCGGTCAAATGTCAAGATTATGTGTTTAGTAGCTATTATTTGGTCGTTTCGGCGTATAGTGATTCGCCGCACAGCTGTTACGCCCTGATCGCTAAGGCCGTCAGCAGATCTGCTTCAGTCTCATTTATTAGATCTCTATCAGAGATCACGCCCTGGCAGCTATTAAGACTGCGATGGGGCGTGATCTTGATGTCGACATCGACCATGCGGGTTTGCTTCAAGAGGTTACAGGATTGCTGTTTGTTTTGGACTTCAATTAGGACTTCTCCAGTTGTGAGCTTTTTAGCTTTGTACGATTTGCCTACAAGGCTTTCAAGAAACTTGGAAATGATAAAGACAGACTGGGAAGTTATGGGTTTTGATTTATCCAGGGATTCCATTACCAGGAAGCGCGAGAAATTATCGGGCTTTGGAATGGAGATCGAAGACAAAGGAGGAAAAGATACTTCGGTTCGGCCCCTTTTCAGGGACAGATCAAGTTTGGGAGGGGTTTAGAAAATGCCATGTGACACATTGAAAAGCAGGGAGACAGGGGTACTTTCTTCTTTGACCTTACCCTGGTAGTCAAAGAGGTCCCGGAGCTCCCTACCTGATAGGCAGAGAACCCATCGGCCGGAGCTCGACCAAGGCTCCGACGGCCACCGTTCGCGGCTTCTAACCCTTCACCTATAAACACATTGCCACGGTTGGATCCAGCGTATGTTTGGGGGCTCGGGGTCCGCGGTATCGCCAGTACCGTCACCAAGATTGCTCAAGGTGCCCCGTGCGGGGTACTAGTATATACTAACTAAAACCTAAATACATGGAGAGACGCCATGGCAATGTGCCTTGGGGGGAATTGTTAACGTTCAACTAAAGTTTAATAGGCACTAGGCTAAAGATATGCTCCATTGTGAAAATGTAGACCGGCCATGCTCGGAATGCGGGCCGGCAAATGACTGAAAAGAGCAGCATGTATGCGCACAAATTGGCAGTTTGAAAGTTGTTTATTGAACACCTCGGTCGAGTGGCCAATTTTGCCATTACTAAGCAGCAGGAATGAATGCCTTTCAGCCACCTCGGTAGCCAGCGCAGATGAAGCGTTGTGCATCAGAGTCCTCGTACTTCAGATTCTCCACGCGGGAAATTTAACCAGCACCTGCAGTAAAAGGAAAATGGGAAAATATTAGTGAAACACTTTTTTTAAAGGCAAATAAATGTCAAATCAATCAGGCCTTTCTCTAGCCGTGCCAGCGTCCCTCGCGAGCGAGGATTTTTTAGTTTCCCCTTCATAGAAAAAAAAACCCGCCGTGAAAACAGTGCCCCTTTGAAGGATGTAGGACAATTTATGTAATGGTAAGCATAGTTTATATTGTGATGCGGCATCGGATCTTGATACCATTTTTAAGAAAGAATGGTGGGTGGGGGAGGCGAGGGCTCATGTTTGGACATTGTCTAGGGATAAAAATTGGCGAAAATTAGGAAAGAAAGACAGAGCTAAGATAACAACGTTACCAAACATGCAACAGAGTTCTTAGAGTTATTCTACTTCTCTTTCTTAGGCGCTTGAGTTACCTTGAAATAGCGGCAATTCTAGTTTTTCAACTAAGTTGGACAAAACTGCTCTGTGACCGCACAGGACGCTAATAAAATAATATAAGCAGTAGTCTTCTTAACTACCATTACTGTATTGTTCCATATTTCGACGTCACCTTATTCGGAGATTACGTTCTAAAAAAATAGTGCACAGCGAAACAATTTAAAAATGCATGGGCAGGATTGCAGTAGAAAGCTTACAAAAAGTCATTAGATTGACGTGTGCACTCAACACTGCTTTCAAAGGAACGCCAAAGTAAGGTTATTTCGAAAAACAAAAAAAATTTCACGCCATCTTTGAAATAACAAGCTCTTATATCGTAGGCACATAACCGAAGCGATTAAAACAAGCAACTTCAGAAAACGTGTATTTGTGCTTGCACACACATGTAATTTTTTTGCTCTCCGCCGAAAATCACCGGCAGGTAAATTTATACTTTTTTCTGTACACAGACAACGTCATCATTTAATTAGGGAGCAATACGGCAAATAGTTGTAAATTCTCGCGTCTTTTGAATAAAAAAAAGATAAACACCTGCTTGCGTCAGGGACCATCAAGTAAACAGTAGTTGCTTCATAAATACTCGTGACACCTAAAAGAAACTTGTTTAAGTACACCCTTTAAAACACACACAACCGCCAAGCAGCCCACGTGGTTTTCGGTGCCTTTGGGCACAGTTTGAAATTCTCCAGTGGCGTGGTCCAGCGGTAGCGCGTCGGGGCACATTTTGAAATTCTCCGGTGGCGTGGTCCAGCGGTAGCGCGTCGGGTTCCGTGTGTCTGTCACTGGACCACGAGCGGCCGAAGGGCCTCTCGAAACGCGCACACGCGTTGTTCAATGCGGTACGAAATGAATACAGCAAGGAGGGAAAAAGTTGCTAGGAAACACAAGAGAGGAAGGTCCAACGTCCTGAAGTTTCGCGAAGTTTTGGGGGAGCAATCCAAGGAACAAAAAAAGATAAACCCTCCCGGGGCACCCGTTCCAGGAACCGAGGGGTCTTGTGCGGGGAACTGGTTGCCTCGCTCGAAGTCCTCCTCCCGACCCGCCTTCCTTCTCCTTCCTTCCTTTGCTGGTTCTGGGTGGCTGTAGAAACAGAAACTGATTGTAACTTAGAGGGCTACTGTCATACAGTTTGTCTTAGATGGACAAATGATTTGTAGTCCCTGGGCACGAAGCACTTTCGCTACTGCCACTTGCACCGAAGATTACGTGGGTCGCTTTTATTACTTTGGGTCACTTAGAAACAGACGGCATAAATTCTTTAGTAGCTTTAGTTGACAGAATGGCGACATGCGACCGACAAAAATCGCGAAGGGTGCTCGGATTCTCGCCGTATGGCCCGGCCATGCGCATTAGTCAGATGCATGTATGCCACAAACGGGGTTCCTTCACCGTACGGCGCCTGCTGTGAACATGCGCAGCTGTGAGCGGCTGCCGCGAAGAGAAAACAAAAGAATGCTGCGTCCCTGGATACACTTCGCAAATTTCTCAAGCGCGTAAACATGGATGGCGGACTTTCTGTGAACAGGTTGTGCTAAAAACGTTCCTGGCTGTTATGTGTTTAATGCAAGTGTTAGTCCTCAATGAGGTCAGGACGGAATAACTCGATCTACAAGGAAACTCATAGCAACAGTCCCCGTCCACTCAGAAGGGCCCGAGCTAAAAATTAGGCGCGAAAAGGAAAGCACTAAAATCTATTTTTTTACATCTTCTTGCTGTCGTTCATATGTGAGTACATTTCCTTGCACAGCGTAGTTACGGTAGGAAATCCTGCTCGGAGGTGGAGGCAAGCTTAACAACAACGTGCGGATTTCATAAAGGGCATTAGCGGTCTTCGATTGCAAGGCAAACATACGTCCAATAATTGTAGTGCGACACCATACGCGCAAATAGCCGGTATATTGTGCTTACCTTGGCTATACGGCCAACGCCGCTGCAACGCGCCGTCCAAGGAGAGACTGCGTCCACCCGACGACCGCGCGTTGAGGAGTCCGAAAACTTATAACACCACAGGACAGGCAAAGAAACGCAGTGAAGGCAGACAAAACGTGAAAGAGGGGTGCGCCGCTGAACTCGCGCCGCAGGTGCCCGGCACAGGGATGAGGTAGTGAGCGGCAATGAGAGGCGCCGAGCTGCTCGCCCTCGCAAGCATAGCCAGGGTTGTCCATCTAAGGCCAATATTTTTCAGAAAAAGAAAATTTTTAAGCCTACACAGCGATACCATCGTAACAACGCTGGCAAATTGCAAGTGTTTTCGTACATATATATACTCGTTGAATTCGATGTTTTTCCTTTGCCGATTGCGTTGGAACACCGACGCTTACATATTTGTACGCCGAGTTTCTCTCTAATACGTAGAGTTATGTCTGCTTTAGACAGCGCAGTAAGTGAAAGTATCTCCCTCAGCTTCTTTTATTATAAGTAAACATCGAGGCGAAATTCTCAGTAGGTTTATTAATTTGAGATGTATTTTATCCGGCACTTCAGATATTCTTTACGTGAATCTTACAATTCAGCAACTGAAGCAGCGCCTGTATTGTACTCGAAATGTATTTCGGCAAAGCTTTATTAATACATTTAAAATGTATTTTCAATTAGTATTTTTATGCATTGAGAGTGTTTATCTACCATGTTTGTTCCACAAACGTAAAATGCACTTGAAATGTATTTCGAATATATTCGGAGTAGACTTCCATGCTTCAGGACACTTTTAAAGTATACTCAGAGTGCTGCTCTAAATGTAGTTAGGTAAGTGTATTTTCATAATATTTACAGTGCAATTACACCATGATCGCTTGGTGAGAAGAAGTACATTTTCAATATATTCTGAATGCTTTAGGCGCACATTCGTGAGGTTCAGTGCATTTTTAATCTATTTGGAGTGTACTTAATAGCTCTGTATTTTTTCCGCATTTTTATAATGTATTTTCAATATTTACTAAACATTGAGAAAATGCAATTTTTAATGCACTTCAAATACATTTACAAATACAAAGCATATTTCAAGTGCACTTCAAGCGTACTCGTGAGTATTTCAAACGTATTACTTTTTGCTAAGGGTACGCTCATCATACGACAAGAACTTAGTTTGAGAATCCAGACAGCTACATTAAATCGTAGAGGCAATTTAGACAAACTTTTTTTAATCGTCTTTGGTGAAAACCGGAATAGTTTGAACGACTGGTAGAATCAAAGCGCAATAGTGCTGGCGCTGCGAAATACGAGATCAAACACTCCACGCAGAGCTACCGTGACTGCCAGCGATGAAACCCACAGCCGCCAAAACATAGCAGTCGTCCGCAGTTTACAGAAACATTGCCAAGTTCGTTTAAATTAACCGAAAAAAATTGATGGTCGCTTCTTACATAACCAGCCATGAACAATTTTATTCATAGCTGGATACTACATAGCACACTTGCAACATAGCGCCGCTCTTCTCAAGAGGACTGGCTCAGTCATTTTTCATGTTGCACCCAACAAATCGTTCTCCCACATGGAGCCAATAAACAGACCCAAGAAGATTACGTAAGATGCCTTGCGCGACCATGACAACAATCATCCAAAAACAGCGCTATGACACGTCCCCCAAACACTAACCGCAACGTTTAACACAACGCTCGCGGATAGCCTGCTTGCAGGCATATAAGTAGAACGTATGGCATTACAAATATTCATCTCCTAAACCTTGTTCGTGTGGAACCCAGCTATCTACAAAACCAGGTTTAGTATGTGTACGGATTCTAGATGAAGGCGATGACCGTTCTCATACTTTTGCACTTAGAAGACGACGACCATGGTGGAGGACAAATAACCGCGAAGAACTTGAATCCAATCGACCAATCACAAAGAGGGAAAGTCAACAAAGAGGGAGGGCGGAAGGCAATAGCGGGGGTTGTGGAAGTATACCACTCGTAAAGAAAAACGTCATACCTATTATCGACCGCGTGATGGCTGAATCAACGAAATTATACGAAATGCGACTTTATCGTATAGAAAAATGCCATTTCTATCATCAACCGAATATAATCGCAAGCCTCATGATAAACTAATAAACTGTTTTTGCATGTGAAAAGAAACGCCTATTCGACTTCTTTATTGCGGCACTATCACAATTGTGGGGACTGGCTATGCCGACCTCATATATTAAAGATAAAAGTTACGAAGGAAAGAAACCAGCACTTACCAGAGCCGCCCCAAGTAGCAAAATCATAGCTAGGACCGCGCCTGCTGCGTAGTACCCAAGAATCACAGTGCCGACCGTGCCCTTCACATCTAGAAAAAAAAAATTACTTTTTAGTCAGTTTCTACCCTAGCAATCTGAAGAAACATACAAAATGTTTTTCCAGCACTTCCAAATGAAACTTTCAACAAGTACAAAGGTTGACCACAACATTAATTGGTATATGATACCTTCTGCAGATAGACAACGGTTTGATAGCTGAAATGATGTTAATATGTTTAGGGGTGAAGCCCCTTAGGGGCTCGGGCTGTCGGCATCTCTTGGCGTTGTTGGATTCTGTAGTCACGGTGCTGAAATACCGAGACACCCGTTATTAGTGTCTCGCGCTACAACATAAGGAGTAATAAAGAACGAACCGGGACACTCGTTTTCCAACACCTCGCGATAGATCGTCCCATCGCCATGTGCGAAAAATCGTACTAAAACTACACCAGCAGGAACTCACTCTCCAACGTCTTGTGCAGAACGATTCTTGCTTCAAAGACAAGAGCCTTTTACGCAAAAGCTGTATACCTCTTCCCCGCAACGCTTTCATCTCCGTGGGCAAAATTACGCGTAGTCTCTATATCATTTAAATACTTAGTACGGTTCAACGCAAGATAGGGCGTCACCTCCTCGGAAAGCGGAGAATTTCTACTACAACCCACTCTTCTCCGCTGCTTAACTAGAGCGCGACATGGGGAAAGACAGGGGATTGCAATATCTGAATGCACTTACACACTTCATGCTTCGCCCCTCCCTAGGTTTCACTTTTGTGGAGATGGCCCGACATTTTTAAGGCGTTTATTTGAAACTCGTGTTCTTTTTATTTCTGGCGCATTCGTAGGATTTCCTTGAACGAGACCAACGAATGCTAAAGCATTGTATGCCCCGCTGCGTGAAAAACCACGCTGTACATAAACCTGCCCTTGCTAGATACTAAAATCCGAAAAATGGCCTAACTTTTCCCAAGCACGTGTCAATTATATTTCGAATATAGGCCTCATGCAAAAGCTGCTGCCTTCTCATGGTCTCCGAGGCATGGACGCCATTTTAAAGAGTTCTGCAATGCGAGCAGCTAACTGCAGAAACTTGTGGGCCATCTGGAGCATGCGTTAGTGCAGGGTGCCCGCACATGGCTGTGTGCCCAGCTCTTCGGACCTCTATAAATGGAAGTATTATTCATTGTGTCATGCAACCACCGTGGCGTTGACGTTGCATCCGCGTCGGGTGTGACGCGAATGGCGTGTTTTACGTCGTTCGTGCCACAATGACTACAAATTGTGCCCGTGTTAGAAGAATCGTGTTATAAAAAATAGCTGTTGTCGCGAATTTGCCAGGTGTTTTTAATAACACAGCGGCGATGCCGGGCTATTACTGCGGGGATCCCCAAGAGTGTGAACAAGGCTCTAGAATGATTGAAGTTGAATATTTAACGGAACGGCTACGCACTTGTGTCTTGCTGCAATAGGTTAGCGTGGGTTGTTCGGTATTTGAAATTATTTCATCCTTCAGAGGACGAAATTTCGAACTGACATTTGAACGGAGATAACACAACTGCTATGACAAAATAAGAGGTGCTGTTTTCGGAATGAGCCAGATCCACCCAACGCAAATTCGAGAAACGAGTGTAAGTTTGTTACCGGCCTTAAATGCTAAACCATCGAAGTTATGGTGTGATGTGTTTTACATGTCAGTTAGGGGAAGTGTATGGTGACAAGTAATTAAAATTACGCCGTGAATTTCACCAAAATATTGGGGACAAGTTTAAATTTGGCAATATTGGATTGAGACACTCAAGTTGATGCGGCATCCTTGTAAAATCGTTTTTTTAAGTTCACTTTCATGAATGGTGCGGTGGCTCTCTGGCGGAAAACGTTATAAACTATGCAACAGGGATTCTGGAACAGTAAAAGTTATACCGACCGCAGGTCAGTCCTCTTTGTACTATTAGCAGCTGTTTTGTAATTCTTCCTTTGAATAATTTTCTTCAGCACTCTTGAAGGCACTCAGGAAGAGCACAAGTGTTTCAGTGCATTGACATAATTTCAAAAATGCTTTGCAAGTAGGTTCCTTATATCTTCTTCACCTTAATGAAGGGGTTCCTACTCTCAGGAGGGAGAGGAGGGGGCATTTTCCAAGGCTTGTTAGTGGCGGATATTTAGTTTATCTACTAAACTGTTACAGATGGAACTACAAACAAAAAATAACCAGATTTATTTCTTAGAGACGGGGCAGAAGAGATGAAATGATTGTTTCTTATCTATCAGATCATTTCGTTCAGTTTTTCGTCCGTTCACTTTATCGTGAAGTTATGGGGAAGATCTTTCGGCGATCTCGTAATAGCTCTGAGAATTCCCAGTATTCCGGCTATGGAAAGCAAAAAACACCCACAAAACATTCTAAACAGTCGAGCCAATAGCATACTCCTATTGGGCAAATGAGTTTGGCTCTATTTGATTCGTCAAACACAAGGATCTGCCTCATTTGTGATAAGAACCATCTGCGTACACGTTGGCAGGGCGTTACCTACTATTTTACTGCCACTCCTTTTGTATGGAACGTAGCAGTGTTGCTCTTGTCACTTGAGTTGCATCGGACTTAGTCACGGTTTCCGGATCTTAATAATCTCAGAAAAAGCGCCTCATACATGCTCTGTGAGCTAACGAAAACTTAGCTGCTTCAATTGGTGGCCTCATGCGTACTTTTCGCAAGAATCCGTATTTTTTTACATTCCGAGAACGAATAGGCTATCTAGCAGTAAGCTTTGCACGCGATCTAAGCCAACTGTTTTCGCACCTAATGGTTTGTATCATGAGCGTGAGCGGTCACTCGAATCCCCAACCATTGCTATTTCTATGATTGTTTTGGCCATAAATGGCTGTTATCGTGCGTAGTTATACATCAAGAGCGCAGGAAATGCGCATGCGTGAAAAAAAAATGATGCGGTCCAGCGAAAAGGAGAATATAAAAAGCTGGCGGCATCGCCACGAACGTGAAACGTGGGAAGGGTCGAATCATGCGGTGTATAGGTGGATTCTTGGCCTTGGCGTTTTTAGCCACCGAGATGAAACCTTTAGGGGTAAAGGTACACACCATTGCTCGAAACACGAAGCGTTCTAACACGAGGCGTTGGAAAGCTTTTATCCCGGTGTGTTCTTTTCATTATGCGTTACGTTCTATCGCGATGCTTTAACGAGTGTCTCGGTGTTTTACTACCGTGACAAGATAATACGGCGACGTGTGACGCCAACAGCCCGGGCTCTAATGGCTTCGTCCCTAACGACGTCCAAACAGAAAGTTAGTCACACATCAAAAATTACAAGCTTGAGTAAATTCGATAATCTTGTACAGAACCAAGGGTGAGAGAGATCACTTTGCAAATAACATTATATCGGTTTAAAAATCTACTGCGGCGGTCCGCAGAGCATTCCCGTCGGAGCCATCTCAGAATATTATCAATGAAGCAGTTGAGGCTATCATTTGTGCTTGGTACACTCTTTCCTCGAGCACACGTTCGTTAAGCTTAGCGTACCCGCTCAGGGAGATTGGTCAACATTGCCCACAAAAACTCCACAGTTCGCCACCTAGTGGCAACATTTGGTCGGACCAAGAAAGACACATCACAACGTATGCCCCTCGTTGGTTCATCCTCGTGTCATCGTACTCATGCGCTCTGTACTGTAGAAGAGCCTACGACTTGGATCTCGCAGGTCCGGCCTCGCATAGTTCGCACGGTGGAGAAAGAGGCCGCGCTTAGAAAGGCTCCTGGCGCAAAGCATCCGCTAGACGCGGCAAGTTCCGCTTGCACAGTGGCCTAGGAAAACGTCGGCCCTAACAAGAAGCTCACTACGACCTTGCTCAGCATAAGACGAATAATATTCGGTACTGCTAACTTCAACCACGACCCCAAAACGATTATAAAACTGAACACTGTGTCCGTCAATGTTTAATGTTGGCTCTGCTACGATTTGCGCAACCACACAAAAATACAATTACACTGAACGAAAGTGGAACTCTCAGACATTACAACACTGTTCATCACTATCGTCATCATCGGCAACAACATGATTCCGTTCACTGCAGCGAAGATCTTTCACATTGACCTGCAACCAACTTAGACAACGCCAAAAAGCAAGACCATTTTGGCCATCATTCTACACTGCCAGATGACTGTTCTTATTTCTTATTCACACAATTCGGATTGCGACGGACAGATTAAATATGTAGCACTCACCTGGTCTGTTACTGAAAAGAAGTTACAGCTAAGCAGATCTAACGTTTGGCGAACACAAACACGACAGGCAACTTTTCTGAAGTCCCTATAGGTGGGCGCTTTCACCATCATACCCATCTACAAATTGTGTATTTATATGTAAGGCCACAATTACTAATCTGGAATTTAGTGCATTCGGTTCGGTGGCATGTGCTATCGCACAAGAGGTTTGCGCAGAGCCTGTAATGCCCTGTTACACCAACACACCTAAGAGGTACAGTTCTTTTATATATGATCAGCATCTTTTGAAAAAGCTTATCATGACTACGACGGAAGGGAAAAGCTGGGATTGAACACTCCTTCTGTGCAATTCTAACATTCAATTTATACACTCCACCTTCTTTATGTGCTTTAATACGTGTTGACAACATATTTAGGATTGCTCAAGCACCTCTCATTCTTGGCAACAATCTTAGTTTGGGTTTAGCGATTCTTCTTGGCATGTTCTGTTTGGATTTGGTAAAACCTCGTACTGTTATTAAAAACTTGTTGAATAAGAAATAGTGGGAAGGAGGTTTCTTGATCAAACCTAAATGCGGAATGGGGATCGACATCCCATGTGCAATATATTCGCATTTTCCCACAGTATGGAAGTGCAGCTAATAAAATTGGTGGGAAGTTCTAACCTTAAATTCAAGAGGTTTCAGCATGCACAAAATGTGTATTTAGAAGGTTATGTAAAAATCGGAACATCGGCACCGTGTTGGAACTTTAGAAGCGACATAATCTATCTCACAATGCGTAAGGTGTTGCTTTCGAGTATATATCCAAAGAAAACAAATGCGCGTCCTGGCTTTAGCTAATTTTTTCTGATGGAATTTCGCTCACGTTTTGCTTGCATAAAAAGCGCATTTAAAATTTCCTAGGCAGTTGGCCAACAAAGCGACTGCAGCTACTTAAAAATATCAGTTTTATTCCCATGGCAAAAAAAAAGATATGTCACAGCCTAATTTCAATTCCGAAAAACCAAGACTCAGGGGTCATTCATGGCTCAGGGGTCATTTAAGACAACTCCGTTACGATTTGACCTTCGAAAAAAAAAACAGTTTCTGTATATTGTAAATGGTTAAGGCTATCCCCTCTGGCATTTGATGTCCAAGAGCGGATTCTGAAAATAATATGGTCTCGTTTGTGTCTTGCCTTGTCTCCTATCGGTGACCATACTCTGTAAAAACCTTCGTCATATTATATTTATTTGATGTAGATATGTTTATTACACATAAAATGATTTAGGTCTGCTTGATGCATTGAAGCGGTGTATTACTGAGGATCCGCACGCGCGAACTGCTTGTACTAACGGTTTCCATTATCCAGCAGCAAAATATCATTAGACCTTGAAAGAAACCTATGAGCGCAGTTTCTCTGAAAGCCAACTGTCTGTATTTCCTGCAGTTGTGAGAACAAAGATACCTTTGCGTGTTTTCAGACATTTTTATGTATAAAGACTGTAGTCATTGTACATTATCCGCAAATGAGGAATTTCGGTTACTTTATTTCTCTCGTACAATGGAAGATCAGCTTTATATAGTCATCTTCTTCTGCTATGAAATATTTCTATTCTTACGCAATTTTCCAAAACGCGTTTTGTTGCTGCAGCCTGTGCTCCTACAAGCCTTCACAGAAAACACATCTGCGCTCAGTTACAATGGTGTTACTGTAAAAAAAATCTTCGTTTTCAAAACAACCACTATATTTATAATGCTTTTTATCTTTTTTGACCGGAAGTGCAATTGGGTCTCTACCAGTGGCATTTATTCATCTGCTCCGTTAATATACACTTCTTTTGCGATTTAAGATTGTTTATTTTTTTTCCAACCAATGCAGTGAAATTTGACAGGGAATTCAGCCTCCACACTCCGACATCACTTGGTATATTTAGCTATTAAGCTATTTCTTCCACAAACTATGGCCGTTTTTATGCTGATTTCTGTTGTGCGCTCATTTGCCGGACATTCTATAACTTTCCTTGTGTCTTAATTTAGTACGGCAAAGAACTTTAGCTTGATTGTCCATCAACAAGGGAGTTTTCTTAACCTCATAACAAACTCTTCGCATTTTTGTACCATTTGTTGCATTTTTTGTGTGTTAGTATTTTGCCCCACCAACTTGCGTTCGAATGATTACCTACCACACGTATCTTATTTTCGCACATAAAAATTCCTGAACAACCTGGAAAGGGTGCAACGGTAACAAGTGTTTGTGGTCGTTACTTTTTTGTGTGGTTGTACGTTATTTGCTGCCATACGAAGCTATAGAGCACTGACGCCCTATATCCCAAAACCACAATGTTGATCCATAAGTTCATTATACAAATTTTTATGCACTTGTTGTAGGTTGCTAAAGGAAACATAATATCAATCGTAGTTGTGCACACAAGCATTCCGAAATAATGCTAAACGTAGAGAAGCGAAATGGTAATCTAGCTATTCATCTTTGAGGTTTTCGCAAACCTTTCAATTTAAAAAAACAGACAAATTAGAAGTAGCGGTCTAGGTAGGTCACTCTCACAACTGCTAAGTGAAAGTGATTCTCCCAACGACAAGTTTTAGATGCGGAGCGGCTCATTCTCGGGGCTGTGTCCCTCCCTCCCTTGCTGTTGTCGTTGTTGTCCACCGCCCGCACCACCACTGAGCATGCCTGGACAGGCACCGCTGACGATGATTGTGGCAGGATGGCCCTAGGAATAGGCCAACCAAAGAATCTATCACAAGATACCCTCGCATTCAACCACCGTCGTCAACATCCCGAAGGGTAACCGCTGAAGAAGAAGAAGGAGAAGACAAAGCTGCGAAGAGGAGGGCGTGTACATTGCTCTTGGCCGGTGCACCAACGTCAACAACCTTGAACTAACCAACGCTGACGGACACGACCGATTCTACCGCAGAGACGATAACAGCGACAAGAACATAATGGATGAGTTCCGGCGCCTCGAAAACCACCCCTACTCACCGTCACACAACATTACTTGGGTGCCTTACCCACCGGTGTGAACCCGTACGCGGAATTCACTCTGGTACAACGAAACACCAGCTCACTCAACATAACGGCAACACATGGGAACCACACGGAACCCCCATAATGCTTCGTATCCTCATCAGGGTTCCCCATGGGAAGATGGTGTAATTTTTATTATGTGTACAAAGCGCACAGCCATACAACTCGTCACAAGGCTATAAGAGTTCGCTGAATGGTGGAACCTGACCCTGCGGAGAAGAACATTGGGGCAACATGGTACCTCGAAGTGTTCTGATACGTTAATATGGCCGTGGATTGACTGAAATAGCTCTTCCGGTTGACTGAAAGAGCTTTCAGTTGATTGAAATCGATTGACTGAAATAGCTCTTCCGACATGCTCGTCATTTTTGAAGTACTTCTTTTATTTCGTTTACTAGCTTGGTAGCGTAAGCACAAAAGTGGTATTTTGTCGACAGCATGTGGACCACCTTTACCACTTCTTTGAATTTTCGTACTTCCGTATAAGCATGGCTTTTATTCATCACAAGCCAAAACTTCGGTTTAGCCCCAAAGGTCAAAATTCAATACACTTGGGAATTTAAGTTTAAAATTCCATTGTTATGAATCGGCAGAGCACAGGTTTCAATAGGTTTTTTTGTAAAGGATAACGTTATTTTCCATTGTCATTGTAGTGACACGTTATGTCTAAGTTTTATAAAACTATTTAGGAAATATGTAAGTCTAGTGATCAGAGCAATTACGAATCTGACATTAGGAGCGCTCTACATTTCATAGTCCATAAAATTATACTATTTGAAGTACCCTGTCCGTTTGCGAGTAGTGGAATAGCAATATGGGCCAGTAGCAGAAACGTCCAAGTGCAGCTTATTCGGTACAGAAAAAATGTGAATAAGGGGACTTGGAAGAGCATGAAAACTTGCTTTTCTATTCAAGGCTTTTAGCTCTTATGTAGACTAATAAAGGAGAAGAATGTTCACATACCTGCCCCTGAAAATTAATATACATTTATTACCTTTGGAAGCAGCGAGTATTCAGCAGCAAATTTCCGTACATGACCATTAACTGTTATGATAGCACTTCTGCACCCCAATTTAAAAAAATAAAGAAGATTATTAACTAACGACTTCATCTAGAACCAACTTTTCTGCTACCCAGTAGGGCAGTAAATGTTTTTACTTTTTTTTACTCTTTTTCTCACATTTGTGTCTAAGGCAACATTTAGTGCTGAATAAAAATTTGACAAAAATAACCGTTTAAAACGCAGCAGCCGTCGTTAGTTGATAATGAAAGATATGAAACATTTAGTTTGAGTGAAATTCTCAGAATAATCTCCAAGCTTTGCCGACGAATAGACAACCCAACTTGTTTAGATTGAATAAATAAGCTTACAGAGGATAGGTTGTACTCTCTTTGCCTATACAGTATCTTATCAACGAAAGTCCTTATTACCATCTTGGTACCAAACAACATTTGTGGTGGACGCGCTGCGGAGACAATTTTTCGATCGGCGACATCGACGAATAAATATGATGCTCATATTATTTTAGCCCATATCTTTTTTCAGTGCTGTACCTCAGTTTACAAGTGCCCGTATAGCCACAACAACCGGCTTTATTCCAGGAATCATATTCTCTCACAGTAAACATGCGATTGCTGTTCGAAACCTCAAGTTAAAAACCCCCTCTTCGAAACCGTCGAATAGTAGCGGGACTTCATAAAATTCGTAAGCCTAAACCCGAAAACCATTTGCCAGGTATATTGTAGTCATCCAATGTTAGCCGGCTGTGGGGTTGCTAGGGAGGTTCTTCCCGTTTCGGATTCAGAAAATTGTTAGAATGTTAGCAGCGCTAGCCATCCACCGCCTATTTTTATTTAAACTTCACAAACATTTTCTTTCAGGAACTTCGCCAGTAAAAAATCTCACCAATATAAAACCTATTAAACGTGGCTCTATTTTATTTTTAGCAGTTTGTGCGCAATTGATACTACTTTGTTTGCAATCTGTGCGCAATTGATATACTTCCTTGACATAGCGAGTAACTAGTACTCCGGCACAATTGCGGTTCACAAAATTTCCACCGTCTTTTTAATTAATAAACCTGTGCCACCAATTTAATTTTACTTTTACAATATACTTTTTTACAACATAACATTATTAGAGTTGAATATATATATATATATATTATTTACGTATTCTTCAGTCCTTTTATTTCTCCCATTGTGCCTTTAGTTATTTTTTGATGAATATTTCGGTATTAACATCTAAAGTATACGCCTTAAATAAGCGAAGCAGTGAGCCCTGGTTTCTTCCGAAATTTAGCAATAATTACAAACTGCAGTCATTGCAGCATAACCTACCATTTCTACTAAGTAAATATCAAGGCTCTTCTAAGTTCTCAAAACAGCCACTTAGCACGTTTTTTTGTTTGTAAACAATAAATATTGGTTGGTACTGCATTTTTGTCTTCAAGTGGCTGTATTTTGTATTCTATTCCAAACTGTTTTTGTATTTCCTGTTATTTGTGGTTGGTGATCTTCAAAATTGTGACATGAGCTATCATATTTTTTTTTCAATGTACCTGTGTAAAACTTATCATTTGGTGCTCTTTTAAAAATTATATCGTTGCATTAAATTTGTATCACGCTTTGTTGTATTTCCAATGTATTTTGACGATGTTTTTTTTTAGTGGGGAATCGTGATGCCTTGGTTAGGGTTCTCCGACCCAGTCAAGCTACTGATTCTCAGCTTTGAGCACTTGAAGCCTTCCAGAATGTTGTTCTTTTTTCTCGAAAAATAAAAATTGAATTGATTTCAATTGAATTTAGCCTCCATTTCAACAATCCAATTTACGGAAAAGACTTGTTACATCAGCTACCCCACGATGCTACCCTGGGTTCAAATTATGTGTTTCAGTTCTAAATTTACAGCTTTGTAGAGCAACCTACAGACACGGCTGTTTTTAGCGAAAGGCGTTCGTCAATCCGGAAGATCGCAGTACAAAAATCATCTCATCATAGTTTGTGTTTCGCGAAGTTACAACACTCTTCCACTCATAACTCACCAATGGGTGATACAGGGAAGTATACCAGAATATCTTACCTTCCCAGGAGGGCTTTAGAATGTACTTTACGAAAACACTAAGGCGCTCAATCCAAAGCACTCACTCACTATCCTCAGTCTCGTAATACTAACGTCATATAGTACAATCTCCCAAGAAATGTGCCGTTATTGAGTGGTCTTGACCGCCATCGTCAGTAATTAATAAGGAAGGGAGTGAATGAATCGCCTTAGATGCAAGAAGTTTTAAGATAACAGCCGTACTTACTTTTCTCGGCCCTTTTCTAACAATTTTAAATTTAGCAGCCCTAAGAGTTTTCGTAATCTATTTTTAGAGATCTTCATTTTCAGTTATTCTCAAGGAACTTACATGTTAAGTACACGTATGATACGAAGTTCACAAAAACTTGTTTATACAAAGCTAAACACAATGCTTATCAGGTAATTAATTTTTATGTTTCAAACAATACATATACTCAATGCAAATATTGGCTTGAGCGTTACGCAGACTATCATATTCCTGCTATTAAACCATGCCCGTGTTGGTCTTCCAGGTAAACACTTTGACCAGTTCTACGCGTTCTTTCCAGAAGTTTGTTAACAGCGCGTGTTGACAAACACGGGTGCCGCAAATGCTTGCTTGAAAATGCGTGTAAACATATTTTAGCTGAAATTCCTTTTACACTCTCCTTAGAAGCACAACTATAATTTAGGACAGTTTAAATTATGGTGATATTCAACACCGAGTAAGCCCCTCATCCTTTTGCGAGGCTTTTGATGTCACTTCCCAAATGAGAAACCCAGCCTGGGAAATCGTTAAAAGGTTTATAATCTTTATAAAGCAACCACATTGGCACATCTCTTGTCTATTCAATATAAAATTAAGCTGAACTATGTTTTAAAGCATGCAGAGGTATATATAATGACTGGCTATGCTTTTTCTCGGTTACAGCTGTCGCATGTTTTATTCTCTTCAGAAAATAAGCGTTACCCATTCTCTGGCAATTCGTTGAAAAAAAAAACAGAGAAAACTTTACCGATACAAACATGGCCGATCTATCTTAGCCGGCTAGAAAGTTCCGGATTGAAAGTACGCCCCAAATAAAAAAACAAAATCTTCGTCTGTTTAATTATTCTTCTGTGACATGGCTGTGTTCGTTCCGAAAGTATCAACTGCTCTAGTACGCTAATGCAGTGAGAAAAATTCAATGAAACCTCTACATACCTTTACCTGTAAAGAATGTGTTATTTTAATGCGTTAAAAGAATATTTTGATATGTTTCAACCAATGTACACACCCCAAAAGCCGGACCAAATTTGTTACGATGACGTTGTTTTCTGAAATATCCAAAAAACTGAGGCAGTTGATTTAGCGGCCATTATTGTGAAGAATAATTATTGAGAAACAAAAGTGCGACCCATCGGGATATGTCACACACTTTTGATATTTGAAAAGAGCTCCATAAGAATAACTCAATATAAGACATCAAAAGGCCTCAAGTGAGCTTTTTTTTGGACACGCGGCGACACGTAGCAAAAATAAACGAGTGTTCTCTTCCTATTCAGGGAGTACACCTGCCAATGTACCATCAAAGAAAAATAAAGATTTTTTGGACACAAAGCTTAGATTCATTTTTTATTCATATGTCCCTATTTCTGTTAACAAACCTAAAAGTATTCACACCATATTTCTAGCAAAAAAAAACATGACCCCACTAAGGTTGCTCGGATATGTTACCATTACTACATGACTTTCTGCTGTCTATAAAAAAAAACATGAACTGCACTTTTTGTAGCAAAACAAAAGAATAGGTTTTGATTCATTGCTCTGCTAGGTTATTTTATATGTCCAAAAGCATCGAGGTACCGTTATCAAGCAAGGATCATTGGGTTCATTAAAAAGTGCTCTACAACTGCATAACCCACAAAATCCCAGAAGAAATTTGCTCACAGGAGTGAAGCATGGCTTTGCAGGGCCTGGCAGTAAAACATTGTATATGTCTTCAAGACTGTTATGGAACCATTCAAGAAAAACCGTAGGCAATTCCTGCGGTGATTATGCAATGCTGACACCCTGCCTTGAAAATGCACTCCCAGCGTGGTCCTATACTGTAGAAGGAATATCCTTCAAAGGAGGCTCGATGTGCAGTACAGCTGTTTGAGAATTTGTTAAAAAAACGGTTTATAGCGTCTCTATTTTAATACAACTATGCTTTTCTCCGGTCAGAGACATTTATGCGTCCTTCTATCCTCAATGACGACAGCAACTGCGATGAATAAAATTGCATTCTCCTTTGCAGGTTTCAATCTTTACCACGCTCCTGGGAAGCAGCCCTGGGAATTTTTGTCGTTGTTCGGCGATCGTAGTGCTTTAATCGCAGATTTTTTATCAGCTTAAGATATTTTCGTTCCTTACCGCCTTAATTCTCCCATTTCATTGCAGAAATGAAGAAATGGTACATGTTTGATTGGAGCTACATGACAAAAGTATTGCCGACATTTTGCATTTTCTCTTGGTTCAGTCTTGGCTCCATATTTTGTTCCTGATGTCTTGGTAACAATTGTCAGCAGTATCCTACTAATATGCGTATTTCAGGGTGTTTACGTGACATCAACACACTGGTGCCTCTGGCTAGCAAAAGAGCACACACTTTCTTCTTTTACAATTTTAACTTTAGCTACACGTTAATACGCTCCACCATCTCTTTCGAAGAACAATCCCATTTTCAATTTTTTTTTCGTCACTATCAAGTCAATGCACTATCAATGCATCACAACAAACTTAAGCTAGCTATTCATAGCATATCTCTAAGCGGGTATCGATAAAGATGAGTACGACAATTTCTGTTGATGTGGGCTGACATGCAGGTATTAGCGCGTGATTATTTTGGCTGAAATACAGACGCGTTTTTCCTGATAGAACAGAACTCCTAATGGGACACCAAACGAAAATACGCGTAAAGCGAAAACAGCGAAGGGGCAATATATCAACAGCAGAAGAGTAAAAAACCTCAGCAGGTATTCTATTTATAATTCAGCCGGTTCAAGAACACGTCATCTTCCTTTTGTTAAAATAATTGTACGCACGGCCAATTTTTTATTTCAATTCAAATATGCGTTGGTGTTTACCTAATTTGAGGCATGCATATCCACTAATAGGACCTTTGGGAGGGTTGCGGTGTACTGCAATGTCTTTTATATTTGAGAAATTAGAGAGTCAGAAAAATATTACTGATATTACCTAATCTAGTGTTGTTTTGTTGTGGTTACCACAGTGAAAACTAGCGTTGTGGTAGTGCGCTCTGGCATATCCTAAGAAATGTGTCATTTGGGCTTTGAAAATATTTTGTTTGAAGCTGCGCCGACAGTATTTAATTACGCTTTCAGTTTTGACGATATGTAGAAAAAATGTTTTGTGATGATGTTGGAACACAGCCATGAACACATATTTGATTCCTATCAAAGGAACATTCATCTATTAAAATTTCTTCTGGTCTATATACCCCCCGTGGCGGGCAGTGCCTAAGGCGTTGTGCTGTTGAGAACGAGTTTGCAGGATAGATATCCCGCAGCGGCAGCCGCTTTCCTGATGGAGGCGAAACGCAAAAACGCCCGCGTGTACGAGATTTCGGAGCACCCTAAAGATCTCCAGCGGTTCAAAATTAATCCGGAGCCCTCCACAAGTGCGCCTCGTAACCGGTGAAGCGTCGGTGCATTAAACCCCAGAATCAATCAATCAATCAATCAATCAATCAATCAATCAATCAATCCGTGCTATGCAGCATCCTCTCACACCACAGCGCAAAAATGTTGCACCCAACTCTTCACACTTCACCCAAACAGTTAGGCATGCTTGCTTATTCCATCCCTTTGGGGCACCCCTAATTTCTGAATAATGGCATGCTTCGATACTCACGTCCTTATTAGCAGTAGCACCTAGCCATGAGCTTCGTATGGTACCGACCCCCGAAGGAATCATTTACTGAAAGAAGCTATCAAAGCCGCTTGGCACAACTGCTACATGTTTAACCTTATGCTCAATTTTCTTAGCAGCGCTGTGTGAAAAAGTGATGCTTAGCTAGAATTCAAAACCGAAAGCAATAAACAAATAATTGCAAATACTTTTATCTCCGAATTTTATTACAACTTTTTAATGCAAAGGGTTCATCATTACGTTTCTAACACCTGCTTGTTTAAACAGTCTCATGACTTTTAGATTCATGTTTACTGTCGCGCTATTTGTTCCTGTGTGCGACGGCACGATGCGCGCATGGAGATGAACAATAATTATATGCATAGATGCAAACTAGTACAAATTAGAGTGAACCAAATCATTTTTTAGGTTCAGTGAACTATTCACGCTTGCATTCGTGATTGCTAGCCCCCAGTAACATATTTATTCCTATTTCGAAACATAGCCTACAAAACCGTTATTTTCAATTCAAAGTGAGAAAGATTTTAACCGCTTTCTTACTTCTGAAGGTTAGGCTCAACCTCACATTGAGGTAAAGAATCCCTCTACTTCGTACAAACTCTTTTTTACAGTTTCAGCCAAAAGGGTGTGCATTACGATATTGCGATTTTTTTTTGTCTCACGTTTCCGCCTAAAACCGTTTTCATTCCATTTCAGCATCTCCGTTTTATTTCTGTGAAAGCTAAGAGATAGTGTTGTTTCACTACTCCTAACAAACACTATTTCAAAAAAATGCAAATAAAGGCACCCAACTAAGAGAAATATATTTCTCCCAAGTTCTGAAGTTACTCATCAGTGGCTCTATATGGAGAACAAGCAGATCAATGTTTCCATCAAGGCTAGTGAAGAGTTGTAGGGCCCCACACCCTGCTAGTTGGGATCCAATCCACCGCCACCCAAGTTTTCTTACGTTAAAAATCAATTTGTTTTCACATGTTTGGTACTAAACGCTGTGTTCAAGCATGAGAAAACGATAACTTCGATATCTTTTAAAACCGCTAACATGCAACAGTGGCATATTTTGACTATTCTACCAGCTTGCTTGAAACAATTTTTACTGAATATTGATAATAAGTACCACGGAACTACCCGAAAATCATTTTTCATTTACTTAACGTCATTTTGTTTGGTTTAAAATGTTTTTCATACATACAACTTTTATGTCAAAGACATGTGGCAGATCTGTGTGGTAATTTGTGGAGTTCACATGAGTGCAAAATAATGATAGAATCCTCGTGCTGAAAGGCACAAATTTTGTTCACCCCAATAAATATTGCTGCCCTAATCACCTATGTGGACACCAAATACCACAAATGAAAACCGAGGTGCACCTATCTCTCTCTTTAATTAACGTCATTTCCAGTAGATGGTAAGTTATAAGATCACAGTTCTTAGAGTTTCTTTTTGTTTAATCGCATTGGCTGCTATAAAACCATGTGCAAGCTACGTTACATATTTAAATTACCTATATATTAACCACAAATGTTGCTAAAATCTGCAGAATAAAGCTATGTAAATTGGTTAGGATATCAAATGCAATATGCTCTTGTACCCATGCATTGGTTCTCGAAAGACGCCTGTCTGAATATTCTGGTATAGTGCGCATACACATGATCTTTAAAGGTCACGGATTGTACCTTATATATTTCTTTTTGTCAATGTATCCTACATATTTGTAAATCCACTATAGGTAGTACTTGGCGATGGCCGGATGGGCCACTACACTAATGACACGAATGGGTATACGACGTTGTCAGTGAGTTTACACTTGTTATAACTACTTTTCCCATAGCAAAGTTCTTCATAGTTTGCAACTCTGCCTTGCTGTCAATGCATAGGTTCCTACCACATTTGTGCGCTAATAAAACCGGCTGGAGCTCCTGTTTTGTTGAAACACTTCAGAAACAATTTGTACCAAGATAGCGCCCTCAAACCCTTACTTATCCATTGAAAGTGTTATCTCAGTAAAAATGAAGGATACGCACGAGTAAGTTTTGTGATAAATACCCTGGGCTCCTACGGGGAGAGGGGTAGCACCTTTTGCGCAGACTCCCAACAGATAGCGAGCGCTATGCGGACTCGAAAATTTATCTGAATTTCCCGTCTAGATGGGTGAAGATAAAAAAAAATTTACGGAGATGGTATGGCAAAATTGTGAAATTGGTTTTGGTACAACTACAAGTTGCTAGGGCCGCATCTACAAGAAAACGAATTGGATATAAGTACGCACTGTATTTGGTGTTGAGGAATCTGACGGAGCACATGGTTTTTCGGAAATCCTGAATGTCGCTGTTAGGTGGCTGTTATCAAAAACGTTGCTGGAACGTTCTTTAGGTACCAGCATAAGTTAGCTATATAAAAAAATCGGCTAAATATCTGAGCTAACGTGCGCTAAAAAAATACGCGATAAATTATTTTGCCACTTTTTACTCTCTTGCTTTTCTAATTGTAGAACGTTTAGCAATATTGAGCTCGAACCTCATAATTGCAGTGTGCTGACAAAACTCGAAGCCGTTTAAACAAGCAGTTTTGCTAGGCGTTGACATCACCTGTTAGGACTTTTCGGCACTTCAGGCGCACGATAACAATTGTTGGCGGCCTTTTACCTGCGTCGCTGACCGAAATCGTTACAATTCGTTGTGGGTATTTGTATGAGTAACATTTATTAGAGCAAAACAATTAAATAAAAATATTAAAGGAAACATTCAATAAAATTTAGGAACTCTTTTTTTGTTCCGAAATGCTGAATCACTCCAAAAGTGTTGGTTAGGGCGAAACCGTAAAAAAACCTTTTACATGTTTAATACACATATAACCAAAAAAGCAAAATGAATATTTGTGAGCGAGCAAATGAGGCCTTTACAAAAACGCAATTCCTTCATTTTCGCCGTTAGGATTAGAATTTCCTAAAACCCCAACGTGAAACCCTACGCCATGAAACCAAGGTAGTTCCAAGAACTTCTATTCCTAGGGCTAGCAGTTTCGGTTGGGAGTTTTTGAAACAGTGATTCAGAAAGTCAGTGTATAGGGCACTTCTCTTTACAGGTATGGAAAGAAGGATTGAATAATATGATTATCGTCTAGCTGTCAGCTGAGGCTACCGCCATTCAGAAGAAATGTCGTTATTGAAACATGTATTCCAGACAAACTTGTATTACAATCCTGCGCTAATATACCCGTCGCGCAAGCGAACTTCGGTAAGGTAATTTTTTTCTTATTTCCGTAGATAACAAATAAACAGTATAAAGTTCCACCAATATCTTGGTATACTGTAATTATTGATGAAATGCCCTAGAACGAACTTGTGTCTGAAATAAAATTGTTAAGTTCTTTAATAAATGCACCACGAAGAATACGTAAAAACTTGTGACGCTAGTTGCCCCAACGAACGGTTGCAAGGAATGAAGATTGCGAATTCACGTGTACGTACCGAGAGCTGAAAGGAAGATTAGTTCTGTTGAAGTCGATGTACAATAGTTGGTGTAAAAAACGAACACATACGTACAAATTTCCCAGTAATGTGATAGATCCGCCTATTGTGAATTCACCTACCACAAAGTTCTGATTTAGCACAGGTACTAAATGAAGTTTAACTAGACTAGAGACTATGCATGACACACTCTAAAGAAAAATGTGGCCCTGTTGCAACGCCCTTACTAAAATTTGCTCACCGCATGGCAGCGGACCTCATGCTGGGATAAATTATGAATCGATTTATAAAAACTTCGGATATAACGTTTCGAATTGTTAGGTCTCCACTGACCGATAAATTCTAAGGGGAATACATACGAAAGTTTTAGAATAGGCGGAGCCAATATTGTGGGTTCGTAGAGCGGATTAGGGCGGTGTACAGTGCAAATGCCGAATTCCAGCCGTCCTTGGGGTTTGGAGTTTCCGGTTAGAGCGCATGCTTTCTTGCGTCAATGGCGGGCGCCGTAAACCGTGCCCCAATAGAAGCTTGCCTTGCATCAGCCAGCGAGACGGTGCATCGCCATGACTGAAGAAAAACCTGCGGCTCGTTTGCCGATAAACCCGATCAAGAACGACGATCCCTTAGGCAAATTTGTTTATTGCGCGTGTCGTTCGGAAGAAATAGGTAAACCAGGAAATCCTGAAGCATTTTTGCATCGGAAAACGATCACGCCGTCACGCCAGCCGCACTTGCCCGCACCGCCTACGAAGCCGCTCGAACCGCCGCAGATTAAGGTAGCAACAGCTTCTCGCCGCTCTTGCGAATCAATCTTATCGCTAATAAGAATTTCCCATGCCAGAAAGTATATGTTAGTTTGGTAAAAAATTGTGCTGGGGATTGTTATTAGCGATAAGTTTAAAAGCGGTGATCAGATGACATCTGCGGATATGCTAAACCAACGCCAATGGGCCGAGGAAGATCGAAGGTCCGACCCGGCGCAGCGGCGCGTGGTGCAGCGAGCTTCCGTGGGATGGCGCTATTTTAACGGAAGAATAAAAATAGGCCTAGCCAGATTTCTTGGTCACCAATTGCTCAAATGGCCATTATAGGAAAAATAAAGTTCCACACGCGAGAAAAGGAATGATATTTTATAGAATAGCTGTGTGAGGGATTGTAATTCGAAGTTGCAGAGATAGCGACGATCAAATCAAAGCGTAATGTTCCAATCAACCGAATAGACCCGATCAAAGCATGCGGTAGCTGGCTGCTGGGGTTTCGCATCTTCTAAGCTTCACCGCGGCGTGAAGTTTGCCCTACCTTTTTGGCGGCCACCAACGACGTGTTTCAGGATTCTAAAATTGCCTATTGATTCTTAGGCACGAGGTAGCAATTCCATAAGAGAAAATACAGAAACTGTATACAGCTACTATACAAAATAATTGTTCATAGACTTCTTAGGCGCGTGTTATGCTATCTCACCGCCTAATGGTGACCTAAGTGACGCATGCTGGTTGCAACATTTTGACTTGCTATTTTTTATTTCTTGTGGTAGAAAAACACTGAGAGGGAGACCTCATGCACGCGTGCAAGAGTTTCCGTTACTCACGTGTGTGAAAACGCTAATGAAGAGCGAAGGTATAGTACACTAATTTCGTTGGAAATACCCTAATGTAAGTGAATACACAATATGAATCGGCTTCCCCAGAGTGCTTTCGACTAATACTGCGAGCTTTACCTGTCAGCGTTAAAAAAGTTGAGCGAAATGTGCATCTCCAGTTAACGATTTGTTTTTATATCTATACGGCAGTAACGCTTCCATGGGTTAAAATTATTAACATCCGTTGTGTTGCCCTTAACTTGAGCACGAATTTTATACTAGTATATGAAAAGTAGCAAAAAGTTGTGCCTATTTCATTTTGCTCTGACCTTTTTATACAATTTTTGAATAATATAGCCAAAGGCGTTTTAGAGCTATGTGTAAGCAGTCGGAAAAGAAAAAGAATGATTTTAAAGGGTTTTGGACAGAAATCTTTGGAAACACCTAATGTTAATTTCAAATTTACCTTATATAAATTTATTACCTTGGGTGTTTTTGTTCCTGTCTATTACACTTTTTTATTCTTTTTTATGATGCACATGCATTAACTACACCATTGGTTCGCAGTGTTCTTATCATTCGACAATCCAAAAAGGTACTTGGAGTGCTGCTATTTTATACTGAAAAATCCCCAAACTCGTCCTTATAATTCCTTCCAACATTGAACAACTTCGGCACGTGCTCGTGAGCAATGCTTGCACGCCTTTATTAAACACAAAAAGTAGGAGGGCATCCATGCATGCTGGCACTGTTAAAATTTGCAATGTAGAAGCTTGCCCATGTTAGGAAGAAAATCGCATCCCTGTCCAACGAATATATAAATATTAAATAAAGAATTCTCTTGCGAAATAGCTGCAAGTGTGTGTCATTCCCTTACTTTAGAAATTTATATTGGGACAGTGTTTTAAGGAAACAAATCGACTATACTGGTTGTATTCTACATATTTCTTTCACTAAAACCAATCATGGAATAGAAATATTGCTGTTAAATGCTGAATACGCCGGTTCTCGTCCGATCACCGAAGATAGGCAGCATTGGGCTCCGGTCGCTACTTGGGAGGGAGACAACCTGAGAACACCGAGTGCCGATGGCATCCTCTTTTTTTTTTCGAAACCCCGCAAACTGAGTAATATAGGCAAACAAAAATTGAATTGAAGTTTCAGGTGAATCATTACACATTTTTTGAGGGGCGTGAAACGTACATAAACACGTCTAAAGTACGCAGACCCGCAAAGAAAAATGGTTTCGCGAGGCTCGTGCCGGGAGTCTACAGCGGAAAAGAGAAAAGATGCTAAAGAAAGTCTATAAAAGGTCGCTGTGCGCACTCCTTGAATGCAAAACATCACAGCCAAAGAAGGGTAAGCCGCTGCTGGACGTTGAATGCGAGCCCCAAAATTCAGAGGTAAGTTTACCGACGGTGGCAAGAATATGGTCAGGGATATAGAGATCTTGTGCAATGAATATCGCAAGGTGGGTAATGTCCACGGGGCTGGTATTGTTGTGAGCGCGTGGCGGTCAAATCCTAATGAAAGCTCAAAAGCAGCTCATAAAGGGTCTGTTAAGGTTTGTGGCTTCATGTTTATCGATCGACCTGATCCATAACTTTCCGAAGCTGATTTCGTTTTTTTTTTTCGTTGCAATAATGTTGCGTTTATTATACCTCTTTCACAAACCGTAGAAATCGTCGAAAACAATGCACGCATCATTGGGTTAACGTTATTCATATCATCGGATAGAGGCAACACAATTTTAAACCTGGCATTGGTGAACGAACTTAACAAATTTCTACAAAGTAATGATAAAACAAGCTTTCGTGTTAGTGCAATTTTTTACCAGAGGCATGTCAGTCCACAAAGTTTATAACGTTTTCCAGATTAAGAAAGGAACCAATGCCCAGTTGTATATTTGGTATATTTCTGGGAATTAAACTAAAGCCGTCTAAGTATATTCACATCGTTACTTTGCCTCAATCAGAAAAAACCGTCAGCGCTAGTAATATACATACCCGGACCTGAAAGAAAAAATATTACCAGCCTCATTACTACAGGAAATACCAAAATGAATTAGCAAAAAACACATTTCCATGAGGACAACATAAAAGCAGCCAGCTGTATTACAAATGACACACGGTGTTGTTCTCAAACGCGTGTTTCCTCCTTCAAAAGTGCTACGAATAGGGATTAATCGTACTGTATAAGCTTGAAGTGATCCGCTTGTCACGTGACAAATGTACGAAGAGTGACCAATATAGCTTGAAATTTGACGCAGGTGTGCGGGGTAGATAATATTGTCCGTAATTCTCCGCATTAGAGGACACAGAAACCAACAAGAGTACAATCGTGTACCCAAAGCGCGACTGCCACTCCAACGAGGTTGTGAACAGCTAACCCCGCATAAGAAAGATTGCGGTGATGGTTTAAAATTCTAGACTTTGTTATGATGAAAACTCTATTTCGTGAATTTGCCTTCTTTTTAGGGTAGTTGCCTGACAGACCAAATATTCTCATCCCTCAGTTATGCAATAGGCGTTAATAGCGTCGCGCTTGATTTTTAGGGGTAATTGTGTTTGAAACGGGGCTTCTATTGTAAGCTGTGAGAGCGCCTACAAAAACTCACCCCCAAGTAGTATATGACGGGGGTTATACAAAGACTTGTTTACTACAAACGCATTCCCCATATTCTCTAGTTTGTTGTCTTCCCCTTCCTAAATCTGCAAAATAATGCGTATGTACGTGTTTCCCTCCTTTTCCGTGGATTACAGTTCACAGCTCGCTTCTATTTTCTCTCAGCAATAGAGTTCGAAAATTACATTTTTATATCTCAAAGGGTTTATCTTAAGAAAGTAGTGAAAATAGCGCAATACGGGAACGTTAGAACAACTCGAAATTTTAGATGTTTAAACAACATTGCAAATGTACAATGTTGTCAAAATATCTAAAATGTGGGCTGCACGAGTCTTTTTCAGAAACAACATCTGAGTAAAGAAGCTTACATTGGCACTGCTGCCGCCCAATTTTATGACCCCCCCCCTCAATGGTACATTATGTGGTCCTCCACATTCTTTCAATATCACGCCAATTATGAGATTGCCTGCATCGCACCGTAAACATTTTAAATACTTCAGCATATAATCTTCCATAGGCTGTATAATAGCTGAGCGAATAAGCGCAATTTTTTTATTGGAGGTTAGCCACCGAACTGTTTTGAGATGTATGTCAAGCGGTCACACTAACAATGAGCTGCTTCAGATTCTTAACCACTGTCCTATCAGGTATGTGGCATGGACAAATGAATAGGCATAAAGATACCTTGACAACAGGTACCCCAGTGGAAGCAAATTTTGTAGGCTACTGTGCTGTGGATACCATTACTTAGATACCGTCAGCTCTCTCGTGTTTTTTTAACTTAACCAGGAAGCACATTTGTGTGCCACACCACAGTTATAATACCAACAATTACGGCGCCGTCCGGTATAACAGTGCACCATATGATGGTGCAATAAAAAAGGTTTACTTACTGAGGTCTGAAAACAAATACGTTTTCTTTAGCAGCCTTGTGGGCACATCACGTGCTTATTATAGAATTCGAAATGATCGCATTCTGTTTGTTGGCGATTTGTGCCATGTAACTCACAATCGCTCTCAGACATAACGAAACTCTTTGCAGGAGTTGATTAACGAAGAAAACTGGCGTGTTCGTACATAATCTACGCAAAAACACCGCAAAAAAGAAAAAGACGGAGATATATACACGACAGGAACTACGCTGAACTATCAACTTGTTTTATTTTGTAACAGAGTAACCTTATGTACCTGTCCAACCCTCGGTTTATCTGGGCATGCGTATAAAATTTAGTTTTCTCAAACAGGGTGATAGAGGTCATGCTGACGAATGCCTCACCAAGCGTTAGGATTAGTTCTGTGTCGATATTATTACGTGAAAGCGGCAATTTGCACATTCTAATGGCGTAAGTGTGCTCTAATTCGTGAAAATATTTCTTGCAACACGAACACTACCTTGCGAGGAAGTCTCCGCTTTTTTTCCTTTTCTCCCGCGTGTTCTTTACATTAGTGGCGTGCTCTCTTAGCCTATCGGTAATGCATCGGCCAGTTTTGCCAACGTACTATTTTCCGCACGGTAAGGGAATTTGGTAGACTACGCCTTCCGTACATCCAACAAAAGGTCACCGATGTTTTGTGCCGCAGCAACTTCGCCGGGTTGCAACCGGATCAGTCCTTTTGCACAACTTGGAAAGGTTCTGAAGGGCAGAGAAGACAACATCGACGTCATACCTCTGGCCGCTTTTTTCCGATTATGTGAAATCGTGTGTACGTGGCGTATTACAGTTTCCCCCTGCCAGCGATCAGCGCGAACTCCACACGTTCGTGACTTAGCGCACATTTTTGCCAGAAGGCTCTCTTCGAGCACCACCAGGAGGTGGTTTCGGTATCCGCCACTCAGTATTCTTTGAGCCTGTTGGCTGAACGCGTACATGAGACAGTAGGGCATGGTTTGCCACGAGCGTCCATGAAGCATATCAAGGCTATAGCTCTCTTAACGATCTTTGTGGGCGCCGAGTTTAAAGGCAGAAGTGGTTTGTTGGCTCTGGAATCATGCCTCCAACAGATATCGACATCTTTCACCAGAATCCGGATGTCTAAAAATCTAATTTGGCCATTTACAGGGAGTTCGAGCGGAAGGACAAGGGGGCAAGATGCGTCATGAAAGAACTGCAGCACCTTACTGCTTTACATTCAACGGCCTGCGCGTCACAGTTCAAAACACTCAAAACGTCGTCAACAAAGCAGAACATTTTCAGAACATCTTTTAAAAAAAAAACTATGTCACAGGTAACACCTTCCTGCCCTGTAAAGGCGATCGATAAGACCAAGAACAATGGTGTGAATGTCATTTTAGCGCAAAAGCCACAAGGTTCACGTACCCCTAAGGACGACTGTGTCCGAATAGGGAACTGGGCAACATTCAGTTTCTCGTTTCTTACAGCGCCATCTTAACGTTTTTACTCCCTTGAAGACCCTTTTATTGTGTGTAACTTGAAATATATTCTACAATATCTTACAAGTAACCCTCACAGGAGCTGCCAGGCCTCCTCTATCGATGTAAAAGTTCTCTTTTATTCTTTCTGCCATGACCTCATCCTTGAATACGCGGAACATTCTATTGACAAATACGGTTCTGTTGCCTTCCAATTCACCGCGGAAATGTAATTTAGGGGGTATTAGAACTTTTAGGATGTTACTTACATTCAATTTACATCACGCTTGAAGAACAGCCAAACTTGAAAAAAAAACAAGGGTCCAAGAAGCATTTGGTCCTACATCGCATCTTTTCTTATGGTTTATTTCTCACTCATTTCGATCGTCTCATTCAGCAATTAGTAACTGACAAGGGTGTTCTGAAAGTGCTCCGCTTTGTTTAAGACTTTTTGGTTGTTTTGAACTGCGACATGCAGGTGGTTGAATGTGAAAGGGGAAGGAGCTGTAATTTCTTTATGACGCAATGTGCCCAGTTGACCTAACGCACGAACTCCCAGTCAACAGGCTAATTACAAATTATATTTTCACACATCTGCTTTTCGTTCAAAGATGTTGTTATCCGTTGGAGCTATGATGCCAGAGCCAACAAACCACTTCCGCGTTTCAACTCCGCGTACTCAAAGCTTCTTAAGCGAGCTTTAGTTTTGATGTGCTTCGAGAACGCTCTCGGCAAATCTTTCCCACACTGCCTCATGGACGCGTTCAGGCAACAAGCCCCAAGACCGCTGAGCCCCAGATACCCAAAGCGTATCCTGCTCTGTGTCGCAGATATCCTTCTGGCAAAAATTCGCACCAAGCCACAAACAGGTATTGCCCACTCAGATCGTCCGCAGGCGGTAGCTGTGATAACCTACGTGCACGCGATTTCCCATAATCTGGAAATGTGGACCAGAGGTATTACGTGGGTGTTGTATTCTCTGCTCCTCACAAGCCTTCTAAGCTCTGCAAAACGGGCACTCGGATGCAACCCAGCGAAGTGGCTGCGCCACAAAGCATCCGCAACCTTTTGTTGAATGGGCAGAAGGGGTAGTCTACCAAATACCTTAACATGTGGAAAAGTGCACGTTGGCAATCTAGGAGATGCGTCAACGACAAGCTAAGTGAGCACGCGAACAATGTAAACAATGTTCGGGGGTGGTGGAAAGGTGCCGAGGGCTTCCTGGTAAGCCATTGTTCGAATGGCAAGAGGACTGTCTGCCAGAATTGCAACACACTTTCATTATTAAAAAGTGTAACTCCGGGTTCTCACGTGAAATTGCTGAATCAGAACGGATCCTAACGCTTGGTGAGGTGTGCATTACCTTGGCCTCAAACAACCTTTATAGGAGAGATCTAAATTTTCTACGAATGCGCCGATGAACTTTAGGTTGGACAGCTACATATATCGTCTGTGTTTTAAATGAAAGCCAGGAGGCAGTTCAGCGCAGTTTCTGTCATGTGTCCCTGTCTCTGTCCTTGTTTTTCTTACCTGTTTTGCCTAGTTTGCGGGAGTTGCCTGTGTTATTAAGACAATGCTACTACTGCATCACCTTGACAAGGCTATGTATGCAGGTAGCCAAGAGAGAAACATACTAATGCTCGTCTACGTTTATTGAAACATTAAAATCTGCAAGAAGCAATTACAACATTCGTAAAAATATTGAACGCTTCCGAAGTGTGCCGCAATCAACAATTTGATAGAAACTTCATACTCCAAACTAAATGTAGAAATAATGTGAATATGCAAAACTTGCGGAAAATGTATTCAACGGCTTCAATGCAGGTAACATAGTAACAAGCACCCCACACACACACACGCACACACACACACACACGCGCGCGCACACACACACACACACACACACACACACACACACACACACACGCACACACACACACACACACACACACAAACACACACACACACACACACACACACAAAGACAACACACACACCGAGAGTGCGAGTAGGACTCAGGCGGAAAACGGACAGCCCTTTTTTCGCTATAGGGGTACTAAAGGTGTCCCAAGCTTTATTTAACCCTTATGCTCGGACATCTGCTAAATTACAAAATACAAACGTGTTTTTTTTACGGGAACTCCTTTGACGGCAACAATCCTTGCTTGTCACGGTATTTAAAATAAAAGGACGCTGCATTTTCAGCTCTTGACTGCTGTACAAGTGTCCTGTCGCCATTTTCGTTGACTGTAGCGCTCTGCACGCTTTTAGACGCATCCTGCAAAGTGAAAAGGTAGTGAAAAGTTTCCACTTCCACTTGCAAAGCGTTGCGTCACGCCAACAAAGTGTTTTTGTGCACTACGTGATCAGGCGGTTAAAGGACGTCAAGGTTTGCTCTCAATGGTGAAGAAATGTTAAACCTTTGCCCCATAAAAACGGCTGCCTGATATATTTTGCTTACCGGTGTGCATTTTCTTGTCGTTATGGACGCAAGGGTAAGTTGTGCATAAATGCAGGTTATTGCCATTCAATAACCGGCGTGCACTTTATAGCGCGGGATAAATTTGCTTTGTTCCAAGCGATTCGCTACTTCCTTGCTGAAATGGATTCTAGTATATGCACACATCACAAAATCATTATCATCGCTGCTCTAGAAACCCTGAACTACGATGTTCTTTCGGAGTCGATGCGGCTGGAATTTCGTAATGGCCCATCAGATATAATGACCTCCATTAAGGACATATATTTTAACCTGACATAGCTGCGAGATTGCTGTGATGAAATAGTTGGGACGATTATTATTGCAGTTATTTCGCTGCGATTTTAAACCAAACGTTATTATGCATCACCAATGTGAACAACAACTACAGCCCACAAGGCAATATGAGGAGAGCAAAACGAGGTTCTCTGCAACCGTGGTGTCAGTGTACAAGTGCAAGAAACCCATATTTGCTCTGTCCGTTTCTAATCAGTACAGAATGGATTTAAAACCCTTCGCTTTGTTCATTTTTAAAGGTCGTTGCGACGTGTTTTGTAGCAGCTTACTCGCCCCGACAACGACACTTTAAAATCATTTTCGCATATTTAAAAATATTCGACTGTGTTGGTCGCCTATGTTGGTGCTCTCCAAACGCGGACAATTTCCAAAATGCTTCTTTTGGCTATGCCGCCTGACGTAAATTCTTAGGTTCGCACTTATAGAATATTCTTAGCTGTATACTTGAAATTTACGTAATTTTTTAATGTGCAATACCAGGTTTTTTAAGCTATAAGCCCACTCACACTTGTTTTTTTACCATTAACTGTACGTCATGCTGTTAAATTTCGCATTCGACACCTACACCTCAGAAACGTATGCAGCGAGGTCGGTACACTTTCCCATGATTTGTACTCCAGGCATTTGTTCAGGTTGGTTGTGTTCCTTGATGGGATAAGGGGCGCATGTACACTACGCTACGAAGTTGTAATAAATACTAAGACAAAGTTGAGAAACCTACTCGCCTTTGCAGCCAGAGTTTTTCTACTAAAAATAATCTTCCTCTTCAAAGTCTCTTGGTGAAGGCGTCGATTGAAACCACAATAATCACACCTTTTTCTTTTGAGGCAGATTCATGTATTGTTCTTCGAATATCCCTGCTCGTCTAGTTTTTGCGTGTAGCTAACATACTCTTGCTTGCCCGCAGAGAGACTTGAGCCCGACATGGCAAATTTGCCGGCCTAAATGTCGCATTGCGTATCTCTAATGTCCTCAGTTATTTGAAAACATTAGGCCATTACAGTAATAAAACTTGCTTGTGAGAATGACGCTCTTAGGCGAACCCAATCTAGTTGATGGTTTCATCTCGGAAAGCTGGGTTGAAATCCACACGTTAGTTTTCTGGCTCTTGCTGTAACGCCTGAACACATCGAAGATACTATTCACATATGTCGCGAAGTGTCACTCATACAACTGCACAGTAATAAGGGTTAGATATGAAAGGAATATTTGCTAGAAATATAATTTCTTGAAAAGTGAGGTCTCAAATGACGCGTACAGGTTTTTTACTGTGGAGTGGAAGCAACCGGTGGTATTTTGTGCGAAGGCCATGTAAAAACAAATATTTGGTTGTGAAATATGATTGTTCTTATGAAATTGTCATTGAATATTGTCTACAACAAGGAGCTCCACCACTCGATAAAGATTTAGCGTTTTTGAAAATCGGCACAAATTGCCTGATATATCTGATTCTCCGTAATTCGGTCCTCTCACGCACCTAATATACGAGACTCCTTCTGTTCTCGTTACAAAAAAAATATTCGATAGATTTTTTGAACCACCTAGAATGCTGATTTTTAATTATACAGGCAAATATTTATTGTAGTCAGGATTTCGCTACCAGTCACCGGTGACTTAGCCGATAGTTATGGCTCGCAATGAAACCCAAAAGTTCGAGCGAGCCACATTTTACGATTTTATGGCCCATGGTTCTGCTCATCGCCGCCATTCCCCTCACGTACCTCGTCGCAACACGGCTTTGCATGGATGCCTCGTCTCTAACTACCGAAATATGTCATGACACCACCAAACTGAGGAACGACAACTAACGGCGAGCATTTGACAGTTGTTTTTTGTTTAAGACTGTATTGAAACCGGTCATATTCACTAAGACAACAAGTGACTCGCGTCTTTAACGCAAGGGAATTACTGCCCGTTAAGGTAAAAAATTTGGCTACACCCAATTTTTTTAGGGCGATGCGGAAGATGCGCAAAACATTATTTGCGATGTGCGCATGCTACTAACCCTTTATCGCAAAGTTCACGCGCATAGAACAGCCACTCACCCTGTTCAAAAGCAACCAGTGCTGTTTGCAACAAGCCTAACGGAGAGCTTTCAAGGAGCTGCACCAATGGTTGGAAAAAGCGCGCCCTGATTAAAAAAACAAAAATACAAATGCACGGAGATGATCGTAAATTTACTGTTGCGCCGTCGCCGTCCAAAAACACAAGGGAGGCAAAAAGTAGTAGCTCTTTCCAGCCGCGGTGTGTAAAAAAAGACAATGAACTAGGCCACCTAGCTAATGTCTTCCGAAAGCTGTCGTGGTTTTAAAGTCATTGCTTTGTGTATGGCAGGATATACCAGGTTGGACAGATTATCACGCCCTATTTCGGCGGGATAATATCAAGGACCACCTCCGCCCTCTCTGGCGGTAGAGCCTTCTTCACAAAGAATCTGACATTGTGATTGTTTACTATCGGGCGGTGAAGCCTGGTTCACCAAAAATGTCACATCATGGTTGTTTACCAATCCGATATAAAATAATTCCCCCTTCCTGCCTATGGAGCATGCCCTTACTGCCGCCATTACAAAGTTCCTCTCGAGATGGCGCTTTCTTTAGAATGATAGCGTTGATTTACCCCAATGCAAAAGCCCTCTGTTCAGCGTCATGACCACTCATTTCGAAGTACGCGACGTCGCTGTACCAATGGTCTTCACTTAAACTTCATTCAGCCAGAAACCGCCTTGGCGCGACTAAATAATTCGACCCCGAAAATGAACGAATTTTTCTACGGTACACTCGCCCATCTGGGAGACAAAAGTTTTAACAGGCATTTCTTAAAAATGGCTTTCTTAGGCTCTGGTTGTATTAATAAATGTTCTTTCAGTTAGTGTATATTTCCAGAAACGAGACCACTCGAGATGACACGGGGAGGGGGGAGGGGACATGCATTGGAGCATTCTATTAGCAATGCTCCCCTTTTGCAATGTTATTCACTTGCTTGTTCTGGACGCTTGGTTTTTTGTTGTTTTCCAAAGGGTAGTTTCCTCACAATAACTTTATCTTTTTAACAGCCCGGCCTCAGCTTTGGCTGCGTAAAAATACATTCTGTTGGGTGCAAAGGCTTCCTATTTTGGTCGTGTCTGCTGTTGATAAGATCAAATTGCAAAACCATGCAGCAAAACAATCTATAATGTATTCTTTTTTACGTAATATTTATGCACGTTAGCAGTTGCAACACATGTCAGATCTGCGAAACACTTGTTTACAGATCACGTAAACAAAAAAATGTTCTGTGGTTCACAGAACGGCATGAAAACGTGGAGAAGCGCCATGCCCGGTCGCTCAGTGGCAAAACAGAAATGCGGTGCAGCAGTAGTTTAAACGCAGAGCTTCCACCAAGGCCGACTGTTTGCCCGGAGATGCAGGAAACTGTTGCGCCCAAAGGAGACAGGCTGACGCCACAAAACTGGTTCACGCCACAATAAGGGCCTAAGGTTCCTACGGGGGCGAATACGTTTCCCCTGAATGTGGATCACGTGCAAAACAAGCTTCTGGGATTGCGTTCTACGGGGTGGAAATGTGTGACAGGCGCGGCCAAAACCTTTTACCGAACGTTAACCAGCATTGAACACAATAAGCAAATATACGTTCATATTGACATTCCTTGAAATGGATTTGCACGCCATGTCACCTTTATAAAATAAAAATATATTTTCGGGATTGCGCCTATACAAGGTATGTATAGTAACTTCTATATTAGAAGGCCGACGAGCGAAAATAAAACAGCTGGCTTCCCATTGGACAAACCCGCATACCGGAGAACACATGCACTGACAATCATATCGAATATTACTTAAACGCGAGCCTTTTCTGGCTTTCTAGAACTGCCTTGGCTACTCCGTCCCAACTACTCTGGCTACTCCGCATCACTTTGCCTTGCATGCAAAGTGGGCAATTGCGGAATTTAGACTTACTGAGTCTAGCAAAACTTCATAGCATCAGATGCAGAAGCTTTGAGCCGACGTTACTTTATATCAGCGCTTGCTCTACATAATTGGAGATGATGACTGTTTTATAACTTTACCACACCAAAAACGTCTGCAGAGTTTGTATATTATATATTATATATATATATATATATATATATATATATATATATATATATATATATATATATTGTAGCGAAGAAACTGAACATTAGTAGATGGACACTTTTCCAGTGGCTATGTCCGGTCATAACAGCAGTTGGTAGACAATCTTCCGATAAGGTTAAGTGCCAGCGCTTTCTGAAGGAGACGAAGTGTGTCCTCGCACAGCTCGAACCTCGGCCCCGGTTTCCTACGTCCGCTCGGACTCTGCCTGATCTGACGACGTGAATCGCGATCTCCGCAAGGCCTGACACCCTGGAATTGCGAAGAAGAAGACTCCCGGTCAGCGACGACATGCCGCCTACAACCCAGCAGCCAATCGTCTATTCCGGTACGCTCCGGCAACGAGACGCGCCCTTCTTTAACGGCACCGATGACCGCGATGCGGAAGACTGGCTTTCAATCTTCGAAAGGGTGAGCACCTATAATAAATGAAATGACACGATGAAGCTCAATAACGTCGTATTTTATTTTACGTTGCTGGCTGAGACGTGGTTTAACAACAACGGATCTACCTTCACTACTTGGCCAGACTTCAAAGCTGAATTTACGAAAGTTATCGGCGGACCGGCAGTTCGCAAACTCCAGGCCGAACAGCGGCTGCGTGAGGGAGCGCAACAGGCCGGTGAAATATTTACGAGCTACATAGAGGACGCCCTCGACCGCCGCAGGCGTGCAAATCCAGCTATGGCCGAAAGCGATAAGATCAAACACATTCTCAAGGTAATTGAGGACGATGCGTTTAAATGCTGCTGAGCAAAAACCCGCAGACTATTAGCAACGTCGTGAACTGGTGTCAAAGCTATGACCAGCTCCGCAAGCAGCGCATTCTCACCCACCAACGCCCTTCGCTGGAAGAACCGCAACGTGGGTCGCTGTCGGCATTGGCTGCTTCTCATGACCTCTCGGCTCTTCTACCTCATATCGAGCAATTCGTGCGAGAACATGTCTCGCGTCAGCTGTCCCTGCTTCCCTGCGCTCCGCAACCCCCTTCGACGTTGTCTTAGTCTGTCCAATGGGTGATCCGAGAGCAGGTTGGTGAGACGATCCCTTCCAAACGCCAGCCGCCAGTTGCGCCGCCATCCATCTTTTCACCAGTAGCGGCGCCGGTCGCACCTTCTGTCGTGTCGCCTATTCAACCATACATCGAAGCCCAGCTCACCTACGCTTCCGTCGCCACAAGACCGACGCTGGCACCATTCCCTTCCTTTGTACGTCCCGCGGAGCAGGCAGCAGCGTTGTATCCTCGAATGGCGGCTTGGACACCGAGTCCATGGCGCACCCCCGAAAACCGCCCAATCTGTTTCGCTTGTCGACATCCGGGACATGTGGCACGTTTATGACGCCATTTTTCCCAACCTCCCTTTGACGCCTACCAGTTCCCAGCCTATGGTTTTCTACCCCTTTTCGCTACCGCTACTTCTAGCGCAACCCCCACTTCGTACTCAGCTGACCAGTCGACCTCGACGCCTTGAAGCCGCCGTTCCTTTTCTCCGCGTCGCCGCTCCGTTTCCCCGATGCGCCCGCGTGCCAACCCCACACCTAAGGTAAACTAGCGGCCGCAGTTCCGGAGGCAACAACTGCGTACACGTCGAACTGCTTAAGTCCACTGTTTTCGCCTAACAATGTGATCGACGTTACCGTAGAAGGTGTTTTCGCATCAGCTCTTATCGATACAAGTGCCGCTGTGACTGTAATATGTAAAAGTCTTTGTCATTCCTTGAGGAAAGACAGCACTCCGCTTTCTGGCCTCACCCTCCGGACCACGAATGCTCAAGACGTGAAACCATTGGCCACGTGCCCCGCCAGAGTTACAATCCAGCAAAACGTCTATATCATCCAGTTCATCGTTTTCACCTCCTGTTCGCACGATATCATCCTCGGTTGGCACTTTTTGTAACGACATCACGCTATCATTCGGTGTGCTCGCGCTGAGGTTGAACTTCTACCGTTTGACGACATCGTTATCCGCAAACGTACCGCCAAATTGATTGCCACCGATGATACCGACATTCCGCCCGGCACCTCAGTGCTTGTTTCCGTGTCTGTCGGACACCCCCTTTTTCTTTACGCCGACGACACTCTTAATCACCCGGAAATGTTTGCCGCTACCTTTCGCGGTCTTTGAAATTCGCTCTTGTCTCGGTACAATCGTTGTTTCAAATCCGTCGTCATGCGCCGCCACATTGGTTCGCAGTGAATGTCTTGGCCACGTCGAGACAGTTGACGATCATCTCATCCTCGACGCATCCGACAACGGTGCACTTCGCCACGCTTCGGTCTAGTTTGAACTGTGACTCCGATATGTTTTTACGTTCCCTAGACGACGCGTTAGCTCCTGCGCAACGAGACGAGCTTCTGGCCCTTCTGCATCGTTTCCGAGATTCTTTGGATGCCCAACGCGTCCAAATTGTTCGGACATCCAGTGTTTCACACCATATTGACACCGGCTTCCACGCACCCCTAAGACAGCGCCCATACCATGTGCCGCCCACTCAGCGCCAAGGCATTGCTGAGCACGTCACGGACATGCTAAAGCGCGACGTTGTACGCCCTTCCACAAGCCCTTGGGTCTCCCCCGTAGTACTGGCGACAAAAAAGATGGCTCACTTCGCTTCTGCGTGGACTAGTGGCGCCTAAACAAGATCATGCGGAAAGACGTCTATCCGATTCCTCGCATAGATGACGCCCTCGACTGCTCGCAAGGAGCCCAGTTCTCTTCTCTGGATTTACGGTCCAGCTTTTGGCAAGTTCCTATGGCAGAAGCGGATCGTCACAAAACAGTCTTTGTCACACCTGACGGGCTGTACGAATTCAACGTCATGCCCTTCGGGCTTTGCAATGCGCCAGCAACCTTCCAAAGGATGATGGACAACATATTGCGCGCCCTTAAGTGGAAAACATGCTTGTGTTACACAGATGACATAGTCGTGTTTTCCCCTGATTTTGCGACGCATCTTACCCGCCTCGAACAAGAGTTAGCCTGCGTTGCCACAGCCGGCCTGCAGTTAAACTTGAAGAAATGCTGCTTTGCAGCTCGAAAACTTGCTATTCTAGACCACGTGGTGTCAAAAGACGGTGTCCTTCCTGACCCAGCAAAACTTCGCGCCGTGGGGGAATTTCCCAAACCGACGACAATGAAACAACTTCGCAGCTTTATAGGACTTTGCTCCTACTTCCGGCGCTTTGTCCGCAATTTCGCCCCCATAATTGCGCCTTTGACGAAGCTCCTTGGTGGCAACAACGAGATCGATGATTGGTCACCCGCCTGCGAGAACGCCTTCAATGTGTTGCGCCACCTTCTTGTTTACCAACCGCTACTGCGACATTTTGATCCCAGCGCTCCCACGGAAATTCATACCGGTGCCACCGGTGTGGGCCTGAGCGAAGTACTCGCACAACGCAAGACCGGATTCAAGGAGTACATCGTCGCTTAGGCCAGGCGTACCCTTACAAAAGCCGAAGTCAACTACTACGTGACAGAAAAAGAATGCTTAGCGATCGTGTGAATTTTTATAAAATTTCGCCCGTACCTCTACGGACGCTCATTCGACGTGGTGACGGACCACCACGCCCTTTTTTGCTCTCGTCGCTAAAGGATCCGCCTGGCCGTCTCGGTCGATGGGCCCTACGCGTGCAAGAGCATGACATACGAGCTGCATACCGGTCCGGCTGCAAGCACACAGATGCAGACGGCCTTTCTAGGTCTTCTCTAATCCGACGCTGAAGACTTATCTTCTGTGGAGTGCACTCTGGCCCCCCTTGATATCACCGACATGGCTGCTGAACAGCGAAATGATTCGTGGATTGCTTTCATTGTGGAATTTTTGTCCCGTCCATCGCCAGCAGCCGGACCCCACTCTATCCGCCGCCAAGCTGCCCATTTCTCTGTACGTAACCAACTCCTTTATTGTCGGAACTATTCGTCCGAAGGTCGTAAGTGGCTCCTGGTCATCCCTCGTCATTTACGCGTGCACATCTGTTCTTCGTTCCACGGTGACGCGCCATGTGCCCACGGAGGTGTCCTGAAGACATACCGAAGATTTCGCCTTCGCTTTTACTGGCGAGGCATGTACACCTTCGTCACAAAATACGTTCGTTCCTGCAGAGTCTGCCAACGCCGTAAGTATCCTCCGCGATCAACAACGAGCGAACTCCATCCTCTGCCGTGCCCTGCCCGCCCCTTCGATAGAGTGGGCATCGACCTCTACGAGCCGTTGCGTGCACATCCAGCGAGCACCGCTGGATTATCGTTGCGGTAGATAATCTCACGCGATACGTTGAGACAGCAGCCCTTTCAGCAGCCACAGCCCGGGACATGGCGTCCTTCCTCCTTCGTCGTATCATCCTTCGACACGGAGCGCCTCGAGAGGTGCTGAGCCACAGAGGTCGCGTATTTTTATCGGAAGTTATCAAAGCGCTCTTGGCCGAGTGTAACATCGTTCACCGCACTACCATTGCGTACCATCGACAAAACAACGGCCTAACCGAACGATTCAACCGCACTCTGGGAGAAATGCAGTCTATGTATATTTCATCAGACCATTCCAACTGGCCTTAGGTCCTTCCGTTCATCACGTACGCGTACAATACCGCGACGCAGTCGACTACTGGATTTTCACTGTTCTTCCTCCTCTACGGACGGGAGCCGACTTGCACGCTGGACACGCTACTTCCATACCGTCCTGATCCCTCCGAGTGCACACCGATTTCCCATATTTCGCAGTTTGCTGAGGAATGCCGCCATCTCGCTCGTTCATTCACTTCTGAACACCAGCATCTACAGAAATCTCGCCATGACGCGTCAACTGCACCACGCGATTTCTCTCCCGGATCCCTCGTTCGGCTTTGGGTCCCATGTCCACTCCAGGTCTCTCTCCGAAGCTTACACCGAAATATCACGGTCCCTACCGTATTATCAAAAGCACTTCGCCAGTGAATTATATCGTCGAACCAGTTATGCCCTCATCGGATCTTCGGCGCCGCGGCCGTGAGACTGTGCATATTCAGCGACTCAAGCCCTACTATGATCCGCTGGTTTTTTCGTCACCATGAGTCGCCAGGACGGCTCCCTCTTTTCGGCGGGGGTGGTTGTAGCGAAGAACCTTAACATTAGAAGATGGACACTTTTCCAGTGGCTATGTCCGTTCATAACATAGCGGTTGGTGGACAATCTTCCGATTAGGTTATGTGCCATGCAGCGCTTTTGGAAGGAGAAGAAGTGTGTCCTCGCACTGCTCGAACCTTGGCCCCGGTTTCCTACGTCTGATCGGACTCTGCCTGACTTGACGACGGCACGGTTTGCAGGTGCCAATAAACGTCACCACATTATATATATATTGTTGCGTCTTGGTAGACGGAGGTGTAGATAGCAGGATGGCGATGTACCCATTTATTAGGCGTAGCGCTACACCGAAGAGTAGAGGCAGCACGGCGAGGCTCAGCGAAGATGGCTGAATCAGTTTGGCCCGCGAGCGGTGGACCCACACATTTGTGTCGTCGTCTTCAAAAACCTGGTTGGCCAAGAAGCACGGAACGTAGCACTAACTGGGGATTGAACTTTGCACGGCGATCGCACACATCGCAAGCAGGGCATCGCGGCTTGACAAATATCCACGTGACATTTTCCCCCTCGTCGAGACAGCATCGTCCCGATGCGTGCAAAGCTCTTGGAAAAAAAGAAATGGATGCGCTTTCGGCATTGTCCCTCATCATGTGAGATAGGGCTTCATACGCACGACATCAACGACGTCAGGGCGGCGGTTACGCTGGTGTTGAGAAACAATTCCCTGGTCCACAACCTCGAAGGTTACGTCGCTAAGTTGGCGCAAAACTCTATAAGGACCAAAGTAGCGTTTTAGGAGCTTTTCAGAGAGTCCTCGACGTCGAATAGAAGCCCATATCGAGACTCGTTCGACGGGTTTGAAAACGGCAGTCCTGTGACGTAGGTTGTAACGGTGCGTGTCATAGCGCTGTTGCTTCCTTGTTCGTAAGCGCGCCAGTTGACGCGCCTCTTCCGCTCGTTGCGTAAACTCATTTAGCTGCATGTTGTCGTTGCTGGTGTCGTGAGGCAGCATTGCGCCCAACATAGTGTTCACGGGACGGCCGTAAAGGAGGAAGAACGGCGTCATCCGGGTCGTGTCTTGTTGAGCCGTATTGTAAGCGAATGTCACGTATGGCAATACGGCGTCCCAGGTCTTGTGCTCGGCGTCGGTGTACATACTCAGCATATCTGCTATTGTTTTGTTGAGCCGCTCAGTCAACCCGTTTGTCTGCGGGTGGTACGCTGTTGAGGTCCGATGTGCTGTGCCACTGAGTTGCATCTCTGCGTCGACAAGCCCAGCAGTAAAAGCTTTGCCTCTGTCCGTAATAACAATGGCCGGGGCACCGTGCCGGAGAACAATGTTGTCAATAAAAAACTTGGCAACCTCGAATGCAGTTCCTCTTTGGAGGGCTTTTGTTTCTGCATACCGAGTGAGGTAGTCGGTGGCGACTACAATCCACTTGTTCCCCGCGGACGACGTCGGAAATGGTCCCAACAGGTCCATCCCGACCTGTTCAAACGGCTTCTCGAGGATTTGGACAGGGTGCAGGAGGCCCGCTGGCCGGAGTGGTGGAGCTTTCCGTCGTTGACATTCGCGGCACGTGCACACGTAATGCCGCACGGCTGCAGGAAGTTTTGGCCAGTAGTAGGACTGCTGGATCCTAGTCAGGGTACGGGTGAAGCCTAGGTGACCCGCCGTCGGCTCATCGTGGCAAGCCGCAGAACCTGGTTACGAAGTATTGCGGGAACAACAAGCAGGTAGCTTCGGCCACGCGGAGAAAAGTTCGCTTTATACAGGACACCACCGCGGAGACTGAAGGATGACAGCGCTCTTGAAAATACCCGCGGCACAGTGGGCGAACGTCCCTCCAAGAAGTCAATCAGCGGCCGTAACTCGGAGTCCCCCCGTTGCTGTTCCGACACAGAAGATGTGTCCAGCACGCCAAGAAAAGCGTCGTCATCGGTGCAGTCATTCGCTGACGCTGGGACAGCTGGTGCTCGGGAGAGACAATCGGCGTCGGCATGCTCTTGGCCGGACTTGTAAACGACTTTGACGTCAAATTCTTGACGCCGAAGGCTCCACCGAGCTCATCGTCCAGACGGGTCTTTTAGGCTCATCAACCAGCAGAGCGAGTGATGGTACACTGACCACTGTAAATGGACGGCTATACACCTATTGTCGAAATTTAAGTACTGCCCAAACGACGGCGACGCACTCCTTTTCGGTGGCCGAGTAGTTGGCTTCCGAAGAGGACAACGTTCGACTGGCGTACGATATCACCCTTTCGGCGCCGTCTTGCATTGCAGAAGAACTGCTCCGAGTCCAACGTTACTGGCGTCGGTGTGAAGCATGGTGGTGGCGTTCTCGTCGAAATGGGCCAAGACCGGAGGTGTTTGCAACCGTTGGCACAGCTCGTCGAACGCCCTCTGTTGCTCGTCATTCCAAAGGAACACGACATCATCCCTTGTAAGGATGGTCAGCGGAGCTGCAATGTGGGCGAAGTCCTGTATAAATCGTCGGTAGTAGGAGCATAGCCCCAAAAAGCGCCTCAGGGCTTTCTTGTTGGTTGGCACGGGAAACAGATACCGCTTCAGTCTAAGCAGGATCAGGTCGAACTCCGGCACTGCTAACCACCTGGCCGAGGAACAGGATTTCCTCGTACCCAAAATGACACTTTTCAGGCATTAGTGTAAGTCCGGCGGATCGTATTGCCTCGAGGACGGACGTGAGACGTTCGAGGTGTTCTTCAAACGTGGTGAAAAACACGATCACGTCATCCAGATACACCAAGCAAGTTTGCCACTTTAGGCCCGACAGCACGGTGTCCATCAGTCGTTGAAAAGTGGCTGGAGCAGAACACAACCCGAACGGCAACACTTTAAATTCGTACAGTCCATCAGGCGTCACAAAAGCGGTTTTCTCGCGGTCTCGTTCATCGACCTCGATCTGCCAATACCCGCTTTTTAGGTCCATAGACGAAAAATAGCGGGCATGTCGTAGTCTGTCGAGGGAGTCGTCAATGCGAGGCAACGGGTAGACATCTTTTTTGGTGACCCCGTTGAGTTTGCGGTAGTACACACAAAACCGTAATGACCCATCTTTCTTTTTCACTAAGACTACGGGTGACGCCCAGGGACTATTCGACGGTGCGATGACGTCGTCTTCCAGCATTTGCTGTACTTGCCGCAGTATTGCATCGCGCTCCTTGGGGGCCACACGGTACGGGTTCTGACGGATGGGCCTCGTTGTTTCTTCGGTAATTATTCTGTGCTTTGTCAGATGCGTCTGGCGGACACCTGCCGTGGACGAAAAACAGTCCGCATATTGTTCCAACAGGTCGAGGAGCGCTCGGCGTTTTTCGGACGACAGGTTGGTGCTGACGTCTATTGCGAGTTTGGCGCTCGCTGTTCTGGTGGCACCAGTTTGGAGCACGTAACAGCCCTCTGTGTCGTCGACAGCTTCGAAGAAGGCTACAGTAGTCCCTTTCAGCATGTGCTGGCGTTCATTGGTGAAATTGGTGAGCAGGAGATTTCCACGGCCACAGGACAGGTGCACCAGGCCTCTCGCGATGGCAAAACCATGGTCGAGGAAGAGCGATGTGTACAGCTCGGCAACGCCATCGGCAGTGCAAGGATCGTCGCACGCTACTGCGACGAACGCGCATGATCGTGGCGGCACACTTACGTCGTCAGCAGCGATACGCAGCGGCAGACGTCGGTGCTCGGTAGGCTGTACTGGAGGCAGGTTCGTCGAAAGGCTCACCCTGCCATCATTGATGTCTATAACGGCGTCGTATTCGCGCAAGAAATCCATGCCTAAGATTACGTCTTTGCAGCACCGAGGTAGAATGACGAACGTGCCGACAAAGTCGGAGCCTCCAAGACGAACCCTAGCCCTGCATTTCCCGACTGGTGTCATAAGGTGGGCTCCAGCGGACCGAAACTGAGGCCCGTCCCACGCAGTCTTTACCTTGCGCAAGCGCTCAGCAAATTGCTGGCTCACGATGGAGTAATCTGCTCCGGTGTCCAGCAAAGCGGTCACCTCATGCCCGTCGATAGAAACCCTGAGTTCAGCACTAGCGTCTTCGTCGGCGTTAAGGGTCGTCGTCGTTGTGTGTTTACACTGCGGCAATACTGTATGGGTGCTTCGTTCCCGTCGAGTGGTAGCGGAACATCCGTTGGTTGACGTCGGCGGCGATGGAAGGTCTTCTGAGCTTCTGCAATCAGCAACCTTGCCTCCCCAGGTTGCTTCGTCTAGTTTCCCCGCCGGGGGCTGGAAAACCGGACGTCGGGGCCGTCTCGAGGGGCGCGACGGGTCGGCGGGAGGTGCGGTGCTGGAGACGGTGAGCGGGATCGATGAATAGGTGACGTGGTGTTGCGTGCAGTGAGGTAGTCGGCGATTTCGGTCGCCCGCTGGCCAAGACGGGGAGGAGGAGCAGCCGGAGAGAAGCCACGTAGTCCGATCTCGCGGTAGGGGCACCGTCTGTAGACGTGGCCAGGCTCACCGCAGTGATAGCACAGGGGTTGCCAGTCTGCTGTGCGCCACAAATCCGTTTTGGGAACCGGGATCGGTAGGAATTTCGGCTGCGAAGTGGGCCACGACTGCACAGGCGGGGGCGGCTGACGGAAAGGGACAGTTGGCATGTTTGGAGGCTGCTGACGCATGGCTGCTGCGTAGCTCGGGGCTCTCTTGCACGGGCGGGTCGGGAGGTGAGAATGCTTGGCGGAGCTCTTCGTGCACAATCCTGGCCACGGAGGGCGTCGGCTGTGGAGTCGCAATTCCAAGCTTGCCTAGTTCTTCACGCGAGACCGACCTGATCAGTTCCCGCAAAGAGCTGCCATCGCTCGTCAGGCTGGCAGTGGTTCCGGGAGCGTTGGCGGACCTCCGAGAATACTGACGACTGCGCTCCTGCACAGCCCGATCGATAGCCGTGGCCTCCCTGATGAACTCTTGCACAGTGCGTGGCGGGTTTCGGACAAGGCCGGCAAAAAGCTGCTCCTTGACGCCGTGCATAAGGTAGCGAAGTTTCTTCGTGTCCGACATGGCAGGATCAGCGCGGCGAAAAAGGCGTGCCATGTCCTCGGCAAACATGGTGACTCTTTCGTTAGGTTTTTGGATTCTCGATTCCAGCAACCGCAGCGCGTTCTCAGGACGATCCGGATCGGGAAAGGCTTCCTGAAGCTCCTGGCGGAAGTCGGTCTAAGACATGAATGTAGCCTCATGGTTCTCGTACCAATTACGAGCGCCGTTTTCCAACGAGTAGTACACCTGCCGCAGTTTGTGCGCATCGTCCCACTGATTAAAAGTGGCAACACGCTCGAAGTGAGCAACCCAGTCTTCCAAGGCCTCGAAGGCATCCCCGTGGAATTTATTGGGTTCGCGAGGCTGGTGAATTACCACCTGTGGTGTGGCCATAATGGGAGCTTGTGGGGGGCTTACGGGTGCGGACGTTGGAAAGACCCGGTAATTAAGGAGAGAGACCGAGCTTGCGCCGACTGCCCCGACGGACCGGCGTGTTGATGAGACACGTCCTTTCTGGGCTGGCGCCGGACAGGGATCCAGGCATAAGAAAACCCGGCTCCTCCACCAGTGTTGCGTCTTGGTAGACGGAGGTGTAGATAGCAGGATGGCGATGTACCTATTGATTAGGCGTAGCGCTACTCCGAAGAGTAGGCGCAGCACGGCTCAGCTCAGCCGAGATGGCTGAATCAATTTGGCCCGCGAGCGGTGGACCCACACATTTATGTCGTCGTCTTCAAAAACCTGGTTTGCCAAGAAGCACGGAACGTAGCACTAACTGGGGATTGAACTTTGCACGGCGATCGCACACATCGCAAGCAGGGTATCGCGGCTTGACACATATCCACGTGACAATATATATATATATATATATATATCTATCTATCTATCTATCTATATATATATATATATATATATATGTGTATATATATATATATATAAATCTAGAAAAAGATAAACTCACAAAGCGCGCAGAAATAGTATAAGTAAAGAGTCGGATACACAGCAAGAACAATAACAATCAATGTTTACTTACGTAGCGGCAACGGGACTTGCCTTCTTCAGAGTAAAGTTACATGATTTTGCTGTCGCAAACATTTTGAACACATTTCTTATATAGGTTTGCATAAAACTGTGAGAAAGAGCGGAAAATATTTCGGAAATGGGGAGTGTGCATACAGTCAGGCTACGCCTATGTTACAACATCAACAAACAAACAAGAAAAATAAAAAATAAAAAAGGGGGGGGGGAGCGAGAGAGAGAAAAAGGGGTCGTGTTAACAATGCAGCGTTCAAGGTTGCACCATGACGGGTCAACGTATGCCGCGCGGGCTGCAAGTTCAGACAATGGGGGAAACTGGACAACTGCGGTTTGAAAAGAAAGGGAAGAGTATACACTGAGGTATTCAGTGACTGCTGAGACTGGTTCGGGGGGAAGCGAAGATGGGTGTGCCCCCCGCTGGTCAAGAGAATAGATAGGGGGCACAAAAGAGCATTTCACAGAAGCTAGCAATTTAACAGCAAATAGTTAGGGTCACAAAAGGTTAAACATGAATAGATCACAAAGAGATCACAAACATGAATAGATCACAAACATTTTGAACACATTTCTTATATAGGTTTGCATAAAACTGTGAGAAAGAGCGGAAAATGTTTCGGAAATGGGGAGTGTGCTTACAGTCAGGCTACGCCTATGTTACAACATCAACAAACAAACAAGAAAAATAAAAAAAAAAGGGGGGGGGAGCGAGAGAGAGAAAAAGGAGTCGTGTAAACAATGCAGCGTTCAAGGTTGCACCATGACGGGTCAACGTATGCCGCGCGGGCTGCAAGTTCAGACAATGGGGGAAACTGGACAACCGCGATTTGAAAAGAAAGGGAAGAGTATACACTGAGGTATTCAGTGACTGCTGAGACTGGTTCGGGGGGAAGCGAAGATGGGTGTGCCCCCCGCGGGTCAAGAGAATAGATAGGGGGCACAAAAGAGCATTTCACAGAAGCTAGCAATTTAACAGGAAATAGGTAGGGTCACAAAAGGTTAAACATGAATAGATCACAAAGAGTTAAACATTCTTAAGTGATGGTGGGAACGAGGCCTCCCTCCCCAGGACAAATGGCATTGTTGAGCCGCATTAGGCTAATAAAGCTGCTGTATTAGGATAGTTTCTGCGAATTCTGATGGCAAACTCGAGGGTAGGAATAATGAACATAGTTATAAAAATTATGAAGCCGCTAATTTTAATCGAGGGATAAGCACGTTAGTTTTCCGTAACTTTCATTAATTCCAAGCGTGGCTGACCCAAACTTATAAATGAGATAAGATTTCCGCACCTCGCGGTCGTGGTGCGTTTTGAAGGCGGATTCTAAAATCGTTGCTTTAAGATGTTCAAATGCATGCCCGGGACTGTTCACATGTCTTGACAGGGGCAAATAAGGGCAGCTTTTTGCATGAGAGCGGTGATTATTGAACCGTATTCGGAAGGGCGTTTCAGTTTGGCCGATATATTGTTGCCTACAAACAGTGCACTCTAGAAGATATACGACATTAGCGGAGTCACAGTTAAAGTTACCTTTCATATTTACGTAGTAGTCTGAAGCCGTGCTGGTGGCGCGCTGTGTAGTGGTCATGTGTGGGCATACTTTACATCGGGGTTTATTGCAGGGCATGCAGCCAGTAGTTGCCGGTCGGTTGATACGAGAGTTAGTAAGAAAGTCACCTAAATTCTTATTACGCCGGTAGACAACGCGTGGTGATTCGGGGAATATGCTTTTTGAGCGGTCACTTTGCATTAGGATTTTATGATGTTTTTTGAGCACGGTTGACACTCTTGGAGCGGAGGATGAGTGGGTTAAAACTAAGTTAGTTTTCGGGTTCCCGTTGGGGGCTTTTTTCTTACAGATTTCATTACGGTCTAATTGGTTGGCTCGCACAATAGCGTCGTCGATAACTTTTTCCGGGTATTTTTTATTCAGGAGGGCAGTCTTGAGTTCTCGACAGTTTGAGTCAAAGTCGGCTTGGTTTGAGCAAATTCTCCTAAATCGGTGGGCTTGGCTGTAAGGTATTGCTGTCTTGCAGTGTCTGACATGGCTGCTTCGGAAGTGCAAATACTGCCGCGCGTCTGTCGGTTTTCTATACAGTTTAGTTTGAAGCCGACCTTGGAAGGTAGTAACGGTGACGTCCAGAAAGTTTACACTGTGTTCCGAATAGGAATGAGCAAGGGAAATGCTAGGATGGGCTAGGTTAAATGCCTCAATGAAGGTGAGGAGCTCCGCCTCACCGTGTTGCCAGATCATGAATATGTCATCAATGTACCTTTTATAGTACATTGGCTTTAAATTTTGGGTGTCAAGAAAGTTTGATTCGAGGTGAGCCATAAAGATATTAGCGTAGTTAGGTCCGATTCGAGTTCCCATTGACGTTCCGCTGACTTGCACGTAATGAACTCCGTCGAACTCAAAATTGTTAAGTTCAAGAATAAGCCTAAGGAATGTTTGGAGAGCAGAAGAATCGAAAGGTTTGTCGCACGATGACTGCTCATACGCAAGGGATACAGCGGCGATGCCATCTTCATGGGGGATGTTAGTATACAGTGACGCAACATCAAGGGTGACTAGAAGGCAGTTATCAGGAATTTCAATTTTTGAGATATCTGAGAGAAAGTCATTGGTATCCTTAATGAAGGAGGGAAAGCTGGGCGGAATGTCGCAAATGAGATTATCCACATAGCGCGAGAGGTTTTCAGTAACAGTGCCAATGCCAGAAACAATGGGGCGCCCTGGGTTGTTCACCTTGTGAATCTTTGGGAGAAGATAGAATTTACCGGCTACTGGGCTTAACACGACCCCTTTTTCTCTCTCTCGCTCCCCCCCCCCTTTTTTTATTTTTTATTTTTCTTGTTTGTTTGTTGATGTTGTAACATAGGCGTAGCCTGACTGTATGCACACTCCCCATTTGCGAAACATTTTCCGCTCTTTCTAACAGTTTTATGCAAACCTATATAAGAAATGTGTTCACAATGTTTGTGATCTATTCATGTTTGTGATCTCTTTGTGATCTATTCATGTTTAACCTTTTGTGACCCTACCTATTTCCTGTTAAATTGCTAGCTTCTGTGAAATGCTCTTTTGTGCCCCCTATCTATTCTCTTGACCAGCGGGGGGCACACCCATCTTCGCTTCCCCCCGAACCAGTCCCAGCAGTCACTGAATACCTCAGTGTATACTCTTCCCTTTCTTTTCAAACCGCAGTTGTCCAGTTTCCCCCATTGTCTGAACTTGCAGCCCGCGCGGCATACGTTGACCCGTCATGGTGAAACCTTGAACGCTGCATTGTTAACACGACCCCTTTTTCTCTCTCTCGCTCCCCCCCCCCCCCTTTTTTATTTTTTATTTTTCTTGTTTGTTTGTTGATGTTGTAACATAGGCGTAGCCTGACTGTATGCACACTCCCCATTTCCGAAACATTTTCCGCTCTTTCTCACAGTTTTATGCAAACCTATATAAGAAATGTGTTCAAAATGTTTGCGACAGCAAAATCATGTAACTTTACTCTGATGAAGGCAAGTCCCGTTGCCGCTACGTAAGTAAACATTGTTTGTTATTGTTCTTGCTGTGTATCCGACTCTTTACTTATACTATATATATATATATACTTTGGAGAAGGGCTGTCTTTGGTTGCCGTAGCAAATAGTAAAAAATGGTTATAGCTTCTAACAAAACTGTTTATTGGTCGACGTTTCGATCGGATGGAGATCTTTCTCAAGAGTTGAGAAAGATCGGCATCCGATGGAAATGTAGACCAATAAACAGTTTTGTTAGAAGGTATACCCATTTTTTACTATATATATATATATATATATATATATATATATATATATATATATATATATATATATATATATATATTTATATATATATATATTTATATATATATATTCCTGAAGTTAAGCGGTGTCTTTGGAACACTGTCTTTATTATGGTGTACAGAAGGCCTAAGATAAGTGTGTATTTATGAGGCTATAAAAATTCATTATCTATGCTTCTACTATAAATCTTCAGATGGCAACCTATTCATAAAACGACCACGCAAAACGTTTCTACAAAATTTTAGAAGCCGTATTTACGCACTGATGCGGTACGTTTGCGACATGTTTTGTTGTGTACTAAAAGGCAGGAATATCTCTTTCTGTAAAGTTCTAAAATGCATATAAAATGGGTATACATACATTTAGTTTCTGAAAAAAAATTGGTTAATTAGTTTGTGGGTAGAGCTGTCACGGAAGCCACAAATTTTTAAAAATATCAACACACATTGTTTGGTAGCTTGGCGGGTCAGATTTTGGAATGGTTCATATTCCGGTTAAGTTTTCTTTCATATTAAATGGCATTTTGTTTGATACGTGTCATATATTCAGCATTGGGTGCTAGACGTGAAATGCGCTCTTATTTTCTTCAAGAAAATTGCAAGGCAAGGCAATGCGCAAAGTATCGCACGAATTAAACGATTGTTTCTCGTTTGGAGTGTATGGTAACCTATATTCATGTACCTTTTACATCGCAAGTTGAATAAGGGCATGCCAGTAATGCTACAGTTGTTCACCCACTCACAAGAAAGCATATTTGATGAGCCCATGAAAAATTGCCTCTTTAACAAGAATAAATATTCATGTAAAATTTAGTGTATAGGTGTGGTGCGCTTCTTTTTCTAGGGATTTATATATATATATATATATATATATATATATATATATATATATATATATATATTCCTGAAGTTAGGCAGTGTGTTTGGAACACTGTCTTTATTATGGTGTACAGAAGGCCTAAGATATGTGTGTCTTTCTGAGGCTATAAAAATAAATCAAACAATTCCTTGAAATGAGATGCAGGAGCTCTGAGCCTTCGTTAATTATTATCTATGCTTCTACTATAAAATTTCAGATGGTAAGCTATTCATAAAAATATCACGCTAAACATTTCTACAATATTTTAGAAGCCGTGTTTACGCACTGATGCGGTACGTTTGCGACATATTTTGTGGTGTGCTCGAAGGCAGGAATATCTGTTTCTTTAAAGTTCTGAAATGCATATAAAACGGGTATACATACCTTCTTTTTCTGAAAAAAAATTTGGTTAATTAGTTTGCGGGTACAGCTGTCACGGAAGCCACAAATTTTTCAAAATAACAAATCACTTTGTTTGGTATCTTGGCGGGCCAGATTTTGGAATGGTTCATATTCCGGTTAAGTTTTCTTTCATATTAAGGAGCATTTTGTTTGATACGTTTCATATATTTAGCATTGGTGCTAGACATGAAAGGCGCTCTTATTTTCTTCAACAAAATTGTAAGGAAAGGCAATGCGCAAAGTGTCGCACGAATTTAACGATTGTTTCTCGTTTGGGGTATATGGTAACCTATATTCATGTGTCTTTTACATCGCAAGTTGAATAAGGGCATGCCAGTAATGCTACAGTTGCTCACCCACTCACAAGCAAGCATATTTGATGAGCGCATGAAACATTGCCTCTTTAACAGGAATAAATATTCGTGTAATATTCAGTGTATGGGTGTGGTGCGCTTCTTTTTCCATGGATGCCACCCCTCTACGGGGTACAGTTTTTGCCAGCCAGATGTATGGTCGTGCTCGTCATTTGCGACAAGTGCTCATTTCACATTCACAGTACCCTTTCTTCGACTCCAATGTAGGCCCAATGATACTTAAACTCCGCTAAATTTGTGTGTTTCATTTGCAGTAGATAGCCTGAATAATATTACCGGCAATCTCAGTATTGCATGATATCTTTCGTTCATTCCAGCATTGTCAGGTTTGTGAGGATTTCTTGCGCAACAGATGCACGCTAATGTTGCAAAGTGTGAGTAATGTCGCAAACAAAAACTTACTTTGCTGTTATTATGGAGCCTGTTATGTCTGCTTTGAGACTAGATTTTTCATGAGTGACGTGAATACTTGTGATATTTTACACACTGAAACCATACAGAAACACTTCTCTGGTAGGCCTTTAGGGGCGCTGTTTGAAAAAAAAATTGTTGCTTTTTTAGTCTAGTCAAGGATATGTCCGCCGCTTTCAGGCGCAAAAATAAACTTTGCACAGCTTGCATTACTTGTCCAAAGTTGTAAGAATAGCAGAGCTGGCGGCCCCTCTCCCTTCGTCGCATACTGGTTAGTTGCGCGTCCCATATGTATCTCAACCTGCCACGGAAATTGCCTTAAGACTGGCAGACCCAATAAAGGAAGCATCCTTCTCGAAACCCTATCTCCAAAGCAGAATGTACCCCGAGAGATACGATCAAGAGTGTAGCTTCTGTGGGCAATTGGGCACGCTCCAGCACATCATTGGAGAGTGCGATTTCACCGAGACCATGCCCCCACGCCTTACGTAACCCTCCACCACCCTTCCCACACCCCTTAACGACCGATGGGAGATCATGTGAATCACCCCCGCCTTGGAAGACCAGCTCGTCCTTATCTCTAGGCGCCAGGCAGCCGAGGAAGCATGTGCGTCCCGTGAAGAGGTAATCACCCCACCCGGCACGTAGTCTCCGCCATTTTTTTGGCTCAATCAAGTTGTTCTCTCTCTCTCTCTCTCTTATCTCAACCACCTGTGCAAACTTGGCGCCTGTAACGTGAACCCGCAGTCGTCTCGGCAATTATTGCGCTAACACACGGGAGCTGGGAGGAGAATTTCGAGCTACAGATACCGGCACGAAAACAGGGCACAGTATTCTTGAAATCTCAGGGAACCGACACCGTTCGCTCTTCACAAGGCGTATGTGCAAGTGCCCTCAGTGTTTTTATTGTTATTGTTGCGTGCTCATGACGTGGCCAACGCCAACACGCAAATACAGGTTGAGTATGATCATTCAGATTGAGTGTATGTCTACACTGAATCATATATAATGAGTTTGAGTACGAGGGCGCAGAGATCATGTACAAGTGCTTGCGCGGACATGCCAGTTTCAATTGCCCATGTCGGGTTACAGAATATGACGAAGGCCGCGGGCTTGTTTTACGGACAAGAAACCTAAACGTTTGTGGTATTTCTCCAAATATAAACCCTAAGAACAAAACTCCGACACATACGTTTGAGGGCAATAGCACAGGTGTTTTTCACACAAAAAGTTACACAAACGTTACTGCGTATGAATGACCTTTCAAATCTCAGACATCATCCAATTACATCGCAAGATGAGTTGCGCAATTTCGCACCACAAGAACAGTTGCTGCTGCATCAGCAGACGTCGCAGTGTATTCTTAGTTTTTTCAGGCTTCATAAAACATGGTTCACTACTATATACATTATAGCAATCGCAACATTTATGCGGATTAGAGACAGCCTAAACGATGCAAAGCAAACTTTTGAGCTCATCTATGGAGTGAAAATACGAACAGAAGTTTGAAAAACTTTCCTTATGCGAAACCGGTTGGTTAACATTTCTCTGTTTTCGGTTCTTTTTTTGAAACTTGCATACGCAGTAGAGGAAAAAGTAGCTTGTAAAAAACCGCCACATGTTTGGAAGCAAAAATACCATTGTTTATTTTTTGCACCTATTGTATTTTCGAAGGACCATGAGCCAATCGCGTGCAAGACTTGAACATATAAAATTATTATTTCAACTATAGCATAAAGTTTGCGAGATACGAAAAGTAACTTATATCCAATTGTCCAAAATCAGTCAAGCGCATGCTGGAATGCTAATATACTTGCCCTTATGTATATCGCCCAGTTCAACGATTATCGTCAACAAGTTCACAACCTAAAACAGACAAATAAAAAAGACAAATGCAGTTTTTCCGGATGCAGACGTGTTAGTAGCACTGCTGATAGCACAATTTAAACTCGTACCGCGTTTGGGGTTTGTTATCCCATACATTGCAGTATGTACCACATACAACCAGTCACCATATGTTACAGAATATTACGTGCATGTAATGTGATTTTTCTGGCTTTTATGTTCACCAGCAAAGTGTTCAACCCACATTGTTTTCTTAATCACGATAAAGCAATCAGTAAAAGTCTGCACAAAAAGTAAAATAGAAGTAATTTTTCGCTGATAAGATAAGAATTATAAACGAAGAAACGGCAGAGACAATTGAAGGTTCTGTTCAAATTGCGATTCGAAAGGCGGCACGATTAATATGGGAGCAGAAATATTCGCAGGATGCTAATCTTAACTGATGTACGGAAAAACGTAAAAACTGCGTTCTTTTTTCTCTTACATTACCGCAAACACTACTGGAAAAGCCGTCCTTGGTATGCAGAACCCTTACCCCCTGAACCGTTTATTATTGACAATTTATAACAAAGGCAATCAACCTGAATAAGTTTTTGTTTGCATATTAGAAGTGCAAACAGTGCATATTAGAAGTTTAAGACTAAATATTGTGCGAAAGATAGCAATACACATACTCCAGAAAGAGAAATCTTATTGCGGTAAAATATGCTGTTCAGAAAATTAAGCTCTACAATTTGTAACAAACACGGGGCACAAGCCGCTCAAAAGCATTGCATAGGTCAAACGTTCAATACCAATAGGCAAAATGTCTTTCTTGTACACCCTGAACAGCATCAAATGACATTCCCAAATAAATGACTTCCAAATATAGTACAAGAGTGGCGTGGACGTTTACACAATGTCCCCTTGGGCAGCTTCGCGTGTAAAAAGACTACGACGATTGTGTTAGCATTCATGAGGCTGGGAACATTAGCAATACCACTAAATTAGCAAATTTAGCAACTAGCAACTAAAATTAGCCACACAAGTAAACACAACTAAAGTTGTGCTTTTTGAGGGGCAAATCAATCATGCCCATATCACGCCAAGCTTTCACCCTACAATACTTTTGTTAGAGCCAAACTGGAAGATGCCTCCATGGTTTGGGATGCGCCGTTTAAAAAGCATATTTACATGCTAGAGCTCATACAAGAAAGAGCAGTACGGTTTATTTTTTGCAAACATGGGCGTTACGAGTCTCCTTTGAAGCTCATGTCTGACATTGGCATTCAATCTCTAGAATGTCGAAGACGCTTGGCCCGGTTATCATTCTTGCACAATATTGTTACGTCTAAAGTGCAAATAGTTTATCGACTTTAGTTCAACCCATAAGTACAAGAAGGACGCGGCACAAGCATACTCAATCCCTTCAGCCTATTTTCGCAAAACGCAAACTAGTTCAAGCTTATTTTTCACCCGTACAATTTCTGAATGGAATGCACTCCCGGAAACAGTTCAGGCCAGAAATTTTTCCCAAGCGTCTATCCGAGTATTTGTCACTAAGTATATGCATTCTACGGTGTGCTAGGCCTCTACCGATGTGCCTTTTTTTGTTTGTTTGTTTTCTTATTTGAAAAAAAGTTTGATCGTTGTTTAAAGAATTGTGTATTGCCACTTGCCCCTCCTGCTTGGGCCAGAAAATCTGGTTTGCAGTATTCCCAATAAATAAATAAATATTACAGAGGTTAAAACTACTAAACCACGATTATTAAAGCCCGTGAGTTGCTTCAAGAGAGCCATTGATGCTCCGTAAGTCATTTCGTTTCTCCTGAAGGAAAACGAACACGAGGTACCAAAAACCCGACAGTGCAAATCTGCTTTGTGTTCCGCGAGATAGTGAAGTTGTTGGTGTTCTTGTCAAGGATGTTTTTGTTTTGCGCTTGGGTGATGTTTTGAAAGCGTTTAGAAGTCTCTTAAAATGGCAGTAGCTCCGTAGAAATAACAGAAGTTTTAACGATTACAACCTTTTTAGAAACACCAGCGAAACAATGTTTTCACCATTCGAGTGACGCAAAACCAGAAGAAAGTGTTCCCGTATTATTTTAGCAAGTGCCAGAGGCGGAGAAGCAAAAACTGCGCACGTGTCAGACTGAATAAGTAAACTCGGCTGTCACATATATTTTGAGATAGAACAAAGCAGATGTCACACGTGTAGGGTGTGTGCAGTTTCACCTGTGTTGCGCTTGTCAGTTTATTGCCTAGATAAAAGCGGTTTAACGACAATTGCGTATATTCTGTGCCGTTTTCTGGTTTTTGTGCACAAACCTTTTCTGTGTTTTCATTTATATTTGCTTTGCCTACTTTACGGAAACTATATTTTACTGCAGCTTTCTGTCTTAGTATCAGTTCACTGGATTTGGCGCAATATTAGCAATGTCTATTTTCTACACCTGAAAGAATACATAGTTTAATTCTTGAATACCTAATCTTATTACCCGCCGTATAAAAGTTGGATTAAAAGACGAAAGTGAGCCAGCCACAAATAATGAAGCTGATCATGAGTAATAGCACATTCCAATGCATCCAGACCCTGAAAATTTTCACCACGAAGTATGTCCATAACGTTTCCTCTCGAGATCGCGTCGGTAGGTACCAGCTGCCGTTGCTTGCGAAAATTTTCTTACTATAAACTTATGGCCAATATTTTTTTTTCAAGTAGATAAACGAAATGGGTGCCCAGCTGCACGCGGAAATTGTTCTCACAAATAAAGTTTATTCTAAATGCCTTATTGTAGGTGGCTGCATTTTCTTTGTCCAGCAGAGGTAACTTAGCCGATTCCTATAATTAGGTCTGTCATGTTTTTTTTTATCCCTGGGATCATCATTGATTTCTTTAAAGATGTGCCCTTGAAGAGTACGCGCCGCACAAGCTCACCAGGCAGAGTAATCCCAACGCTATCAGCTTGGAGGAACTGTCGCAAAAGCACATTTTCGTGGTGTTCTGAGCAGTCCCTGGAAAAAAAGTGACATGATTTTTTTACTCTTTTTTGTGAGTAACGAATAAATTTAAAACGACATTATATAATTCGAACATATTGTTAAGGTTGAACTTCTAAAAGTTCACTACACCACATTTACTGGTCATCCATTCCCTAAATTGATCGCGGGATTTAGGCGCTACTTGACTCATTGCTGTGCTTCTAAACTGTGCTATGCCGAAAAAATATGGCTATTTGTCACCGGTTACGCCTCAAATTTCTTAAAGAAACCACGAAAATTGTGATCGGGGCATGAACTGCTACAGTATTTTTTCAATGTTGGGGAAGCCGAGGTAATCTCCGCAGTTTATTCAGTTACTCCTCTTGGATTTACGAACTGGGTACGGATTCTAGCTACGAACCACATGACACGGTCGCCTACTCCTCGTAATATAATTATTATGCCGTACCGTTGACGCGGTCACATCGTATGTCGACTGGTACCTCCAGCGGCTGAAAAGATACAGTGGGTGGCCATGAAATTTTATGATATTACTAAGTACGTCGTAGGCCTTTTGCGGTTATCTGCAGTTTGGACGGTCAGCCCAGCACTTACGTTAGACACAACTTCGATTTTTCATTTTGGTTCCGTATCTTGCAGCGCCAAAAACTCCGTCGCGGTTTTCTTGCCCGTGTTCAGCACCCTTTTCTGGAATGTAGATTTTTATAGCGAATCAATTAGAGTCTCCTTAGAAGAAATATTTTTTGGTAGTAAACGACAAACCCGCGCAGAAACAAGCAATTATCACCTATAATGCCGAGCGCACATCTCAAGCTACGAAGCACTCCCCATTTTCCGCAACAGGACATTAGCGAAATGTTTCTTTGAATAACATATACATCGCAGAGGTCAGTATTCTTGTACAACTCCAAAAACAAGCATCGAAACCAAACAATGAACAAAAAGGGAGCTGTGAACAATTGAAACCCCTTGCGTTTCAGTAAATATGAATAGCACCTCCCCTTGTAGAGCTCATTTGCACAAGGCCGGCTAGCCCCAGCATTTTCATCCTGAATATCTACAGTCCTTAGTAGCACCGACAAGTGGGAAAGTTGGTATGGAGACGAGCTAAATATTGAATTAGCTGATTGAAGTAGCTCATTGAATTAGTCTAAATGAAAAAAAAAAAAAAGTCGAAGCGCGAAGTCACTGGAGCTCAGTTAAAAATGTATTTCGTCGATATTCTCCAAAATTTATTTTTTCTGTGTCTGGATATATATTTACAAAGCTCCGTCCAAGTTTAAAATATGTAAGTCCAATATACTCGCTCTATAGTTACGTTTTCAGGTTGAAAAGACGAATTTTTTTTGGACTCATGTTTATAGTCTTTCGAAAGCGGGCTGATATTTCAAAACAGCCCGACGGGCTCACGTTCATTTTATTAAATTTTGCCGGTTACGGGTGGGGCTCGGGGTTATATATAAAAATTTGTCGGGTTCGGGCCGGGCCTAGGAATTGTGGCCTGCGCAGGGCTCTAGCGTGATCAAATTTAAAAAAAAAACGGAAATGTCCGTACGTCGGCCTGCCTAGCACACTATGCTGTTTCCTAGGCTGACAAAATGCGACAGAAAGATCAGCAAACAATGAAGAAACAGAATCCACACGCTAGCCTCGATCACTAAAGCACGACACACGTGGTCTGTTTTGTTGGCCAAATGGGTTGAAAAAACGAACAAAGACTACATGCGCAAGGCATAGCTGTACTTTTCCCATAAGAACCTTGCTACATTCCTAACTAGAATTCGCAAAGCATCCCTAACATTCGAAAAGCTATTGCAACGCGCATTCGCCGCACCAGGAATGAATTTACGCTGCAATAGAACTGATGCCCGTCGAATACAGTTGAAAGTGAGCGCTGTGGGTTGCGCTATTTATTTGCGTCCGTTCTCCGTTGTTTTGTGTGTTTTCTTACACGCGCTGCTTTTGCGCGCATTCCCGGGACTCGTTTGGCGTTGCTCGCGCGCTCCGGCGAGTTGACGCTTTCGTGTGGTACTGATTCGTACCTGTTCTTGCTTCAAGCGCACCGAGCTTCTATTTCGAACTTGCCTTTCGACTCACATGTGGTTTAGGTTTTGCTTTTCCCTTCGTGTTCCTATAGTCTGCTATAGGTAAGCGCTCCACACGTTCGTTGGACATGCGTGGGTGAGCGCACACATGTGGTAATTATTTGCAGTATGAAAAGCAAACAATAAACAGATGACGCAACCACATTATCTCCAAACTGTTGAATCGGTGCACATGATCTTTATAGGAAAACAGCACCAGCTAGCCGGTGCACATGATGTTGGTTTCGGAAATTGTAAAAGGAGCCTAGCAGGAATCACACTTGTTTAAATTTTCTTGGTTCTTTGTTTTATATATTTGTAACGTGGATGTAAATAAGGTGTATTTATTTTATGTTTATCGGTGTACAGTGTGCGAAACAGTATGCAGTTTTAAAAAGACCGCGCAGACAAATAATCCTGTGTCGCTTGGTGCTTTTCTGAGAATTGCGGTAGCAAATCCTGTATTTGCACGCTTTCCGTTGACTTTACTGTTTAAGACCTCTGTCAAGTGTGCTTCGTGGGTACAATTTGTAAAAAAACACGGTAAATGTTTGCGCATGCACGACGCTGTTTGCTCGGTATGCAAACTTGACAGAAAAAGCAGCAAAAAATGAAAAAAAAGCACAAATATTGACCTTAAGCATAAAGCCCTAAGCACGCCGCTCATTCCTCAGTTGACACATCACGATAGCAAAAGCATCAAACAACGCTGAAAAACGTATCCGCACGTTAACCAAGATTGAGCATGGCGTGCGCGGTCTGCTGGGTTGGCCAAATATGATGAAAAAAAGGAGCATACAGTAAATACACAACGTAGGTGCCTTTCCCATAAAAAAAACCTGGTACATTAATAGATTTCTCTAGTTTTTTGACACGAAAAAAGAACTGTAGCTTTTCGGAGACTGCCCGATGCCCGCCTGCCCGCCGCTTCCCGATGCGATAAAGCACTCGGGCATGGTACGTGAGCGCGACTTCGTGTTGTTCACACTATGTGCCTCACTCGGAGGCGGCAACTTTTTCTACTGCCCAAGTATTCGAGTTCACTATAGTCGTTACTTTGCGGTATCAAAACAACATATCAAACAATGAACATTTCAACTGCTCAAACTGTAGCAAGCACACATTTTGTGTATTTTTATGTAGTTCTATCTTAACTGGAAGAATTCATGCCCTACTTCGGGCTTTGCGGGTATAATGAAGAAGACGGCGCGCATGGCCCTGATAGAAATAAAAAAAATTGTTGACCGCGAAGCTCGAGCCCTAAATAAAATCGCGTTGCGCTGCTGAGCACGAGGTCGCGGGTTCGATTCCCGGCCGCGGCAGCCGCTTTTCTGATGGAGGTGAAAAGCAAAAACGCCCGTGTGTACGAGATTTCGGCGCACGTTAAAGATCCCCAGGTGGTCAAAATTAATCCGGAGCCCTCTACTACGGCGAGCCTCATCGCCTGAGTTGTGTCGGCGCGTTAAACCCCACAATCAATCAAATAAAATCCGTTTTTTAAAAGGAATTTTGTTGGCTAAAATAAAATAAAGCTGATTTATCTCCCTAAATATTGCATTGCTAATTAGAGTAGCCCAACATACGCAAATGACGCGAAATTCCAACAACAGAATCAAAAGCGCGCAGGTTGTATGTTTGATATCTCAAGACATTACGTGTGAATAAGCCTAAATGGAAAATATAACGCATACAGCTAACGTCTTACTTCATACACCAATACTTAAAACGTGCATTTCCTATCCCAGCAGCTTACTCTGCCTCGCGAACGATCCTGACTGCAGGGCACGGTTTTTTTTCAGTGAAGTGCGCTCACTTCATTATCGGCTCCTTTTGCTTTTAGAATTTGTGAAACACACGTGTATGATTCTCAAGTATGTAATATTTTTCTACTGACTGTTAACGCGCGAAAGAACAAAAGGTGTGAGATTTTGGCGAAACACACATAGAAACTCCTATTTTTTTGTGGCAGCATAGACTATAACTAAGCCATGAAAAATAGCTGACCCAATGCAGGTAGTTCAGGCTGTCTTGAGATCACTTACAATAAAATGTTTGCTTCCCCTCTTTAATAAGTGACCACCCCAGTTTGTGTCTCAAAATATTTTAGTGTTGGAACCAAGCAGAGCAGTGGTGCACAGTTAGAAATCTTTAACACTCACACGGACCAATTTCAAGGACAACGTGCTTTCCTATGCTGTGGTATTTATTGTGATGCTCCAGAAGTGGGATACCAAAGCTGAGGCATAAAATTAACTCCAACGAATCATAAATGCTCTGCTGTTACAAAATCCTATAGTTACGGCGAACCTTGAAGGTCTGCTATTGTTTTAGTTCAGCGATGCCTTTTTCATACAGGGTATTTCACCTGCCTTCGATCCGGTGTGTTCGGCTGGGTCTTGCTAGAATTCCTTTCAAACTATGGCAAAGCGTTTTTTTACATAAAAACCTTTAGATATTTATTACTCAAATTTCGGATCTTCCCACTGCCGCGTTGTTTATTAGGCTTTTGGTTTGAAGAGAAAAAATACCAACAAAATTCCACGTGCACGTAAGCGTTCATTTCGTGAAGAGCGCACGGCTTCATACAGGCTTTTGTGGGCTTCCGCCAGGTCAGGGCTAAAAAACCGAAAATACTGAGCGCAGAAAGTACAAGCGCATGTGAGCGTGAATCACGTAAGCAGCGCCCTGCATCCCCCTGGCTTGCGCGTGGGTTTACGCCACGTGAGGGTCACTCAAAAAAGAAAAGAAATTAACCGAGAGCACGTGAGCGTGCGTCTCGGGACGAGCACCCGGCATCATCCAACTTGCCCTTCTAACACTCTGCCCAGTGTTTGTGACGTGACCTCTCACGCGCTGTTCTACTCGCAAGTTCATGTACGCTCGCGCCGGAAGTAGGCAGCACCGACCGCTCGCGCTGCAGACGCCGAGTTCGCGAACCAGGTAGCCGCCGTTTCCAGCATGCGGCACACGGTCCACCTTGTTAAATATGTTTATGCCAAAGGACAAAACGATTGCGGACGGCCACTCATGGTGAGGTTTAAGGAGCAAGTTAGGAAATCCATGTCAGGTGCAACAGCCGGGTCTCCGACGAAGGGGGAGAAAAAGAGAGAGACATCACTTTATTTTCCAAGCAAGTTGAGTAGGAACCCGTACTGGCTGCCGGCCGAAGCCTGGCAGCGGCAGTGGCCCAGGAGTAGCTGCGCCCCCGGTTGCGAGCAGCTGACCGCGTCCTCCCACTGCTCGACGCTGGAGATGGGGTGAATGGGTTAAGAGGACAGGCCCACATGCTTTGGCTAAGTGCGTCTAGGGAGTCACGGGGGGGCGCAGTTGGGCGGGGGGGGGGACAGTTGGGCGCAGGGAACTCAGAGGGGTACGTCTTGTGGAGGAGGGATCGATGGGCGAAGAAGTTGGTCTGAAGGAGGCGCCATGAAGGAGTCGCTGTCGAGCCAGGACTAGGGGAGAGCTTCCAGCAAACTCAACGGGTTTATTTACTTGTTTACAGCGAGTTGTTGAGATGGAGACAAATCTCTTTGCCAGCCGCAGCACGCCCTTCTTGTTGATCCCCGATCCCTAGTTCCCTACGTTGGGGATCACCATACAAAACAATGCGGACCAATGGTTTAAGTTCCTCGCTGTGAAGCACTACCCGCGGATGCACAACACACACACACGCACACACACACATACACACACACACGACCTTGCCACTGATCAGGAGCCTGTAGGAGAGGGGTAGAACGGAAGACGCGAGGGCGCCGTGTATTCCGTTGGTGTCAGCCGCGTAATGCGTTCCCATAGTGGGCTTCTCCTCGTACGCACTTCCCATGGAGCTTAACCGCACAGATCATCAAGGTTCGTGAAAACACTCCGGGGAGCGGTAATGGCTTGACTATCGCGCCTGTTTTCCTCGCTCTGCCCCCGGCGACTGTGGGGTCCCATTGTCAGGTAGTCACCATCTGGGCTTTAACGCGCACACGCGTGGAGTTGCTTAGGCCAGGGAAAAATCAGCGGCTCCTTAATTTTTCAAAAGCCGCTGTCAATCAGTGGGCGCTGTATTGTCTTGTCGGCCCCTTTCATTTCCGCCGACAAGCCATGGGGAGCCGATGTCTTCGGTGGTCGATCGGCGGGGAAAATGACCCCATCGTGCCAGGCGCCGCCTTGTCGCAACAGCTCCTCCGCCGACGGGAAGATCTCAGTGTCCTGTAGTATCAGCTGCTCGACGGGAGAGATCACAGTAGCAGCCCTCTTCCAACACCATTGAAACCCCAAAGACCACCCTCCCGAACCAGCAAGCACCGGCAATGACTTTTCGGCAACCAGGCTGCTCTTTCAAATGTGCTACAATGCACCTACGCTTTTTTGCATATGGCAACCACACTAATACTCTTGCTCACCGCTAAAACCTTCGACTGAATTAGTGAAAACACTACATAAAAACATTGCTGAAAAACGTTTCTCAACAGAAAAAGGAAGGAAACAAAAGCTAAAAAAAAGCTTAAAGGCTCTGCCTAATGTGTCAACATTGGCGTTGGCGGAACCCTTCTTATACTTCACAGTGAAGTTAAGCTCCTGAAACGCAAGGCTCCAGCGTAGTAGTCGCGGGTTCTTTACGGACATTTGCGATATCTACGTCAGTGAGCAATGGTCAGTGACGAAGACAAAACAAGTTCCGTAGAGGTACCAGGCTAATTTTTGGGTGGCCCACACAATGCAGTCACATTCATTTTCTGACGCACGGCAGGCCTCCTCCCGAACCGAGAGTTTCTTGCTGGCTTACAGAACAGGGTGCTCGTTTCCGTTCTCATCCTCCTGGCAGAGTATTACTCCTAAGCCTGTGTTGCTAGCATCGCATTGCACAATAAAGCGACGATCATAGTTCGGTGCATGCCGTAAGGTTGAGCTAACAAGAGCCGCCTTGAGGCCTCGGAAGGCACCCTCGATTTCCGCGCTCAAAACTACCTTTTCGGTGGCCTTCTTGCGCAGTGCATGAGTTAACGGAGCGGCTACTTCCGAGTACTGAGGGATGTAGCGCTGATAATACCCAGTCGGTCCAAGAAGGAGTGGATTACTGTCTTGGTTTCTGGCTGCCCTACCATGTGCCCTAGATGCCGTACTTCGGCGCGAGCTACCTGGCACTTAGCCGGCTTCACTGTCAGTCCAGCGTGCGTCAAACATCTAGGACATCACTAAGATGGTACAGGTGGTCTTCCCATGTATTGGAGTAAATAGCAATAAGTCTAAGTAGGGAACAGGGTACCTGCAACCTGCAACCTGCATTAACTGGGTTCAGCAACCTGCACTACTGGGTTCATTAGCCCTTAAAAGGAAAATGGGGCGTTCTTAAGACCAAAACTCAAAACTAGGAGCCTGAATGTGCCCGTTGGTGCCACAAAGGCTGCATACTCACTAGCTCGTTGAGACATCGAAACTTGCCAATAGCATCTAAGTCCAAAGTCGAGACGTATTTTTCGGCACTGACTTTTTCGACCAGCTCCTCCACGTTGGTATAGGATAGGTCTGGTCTTTTGTTATCGCGTTAAGTTTGCGGTAATCCACGCAAGGCCATGGATCCTTGCAACGAACCTTTACCAGAATCATGGGGGACGTGCAGGTGCTTTCATATGGTTCAATGCGATTAGGCTCCAGCATGCAATCTACTTCTTTTTCCAAGATCTCCTGCTGCCGCGGGTCTAACCTGTATGGCCTCGACTTCACGGTGGTGTCAGAAGCTAGTTCAATGTCATGAGTGATAACCGCAGTTCGCCCTGGCCTTTCCCAGAAAACTGTGATGTGTTCTGACAACAAGCTGCGTCTCAGTTAAGCCCTGAGTAGGGGACATGGTTTTCATGACGTCGGTAACCTCCATTGATCTACCAACCTCAACCAAGCCTAGAATTTCAGGCGTTAGCTCCTCCGGGCTATTACAAGCCAAGTTCACCACTTCTGCGCTTCTCCCACATAACCCTTCGTTAGAATGTGGTGATAAATGACAACTCGGTGCCTTCCTTTCTGTTCTAGTTCATAATTTGTGTCCGAGAGCTTTTTCACAACCCAAAAGGGCCCTTTTAATTGAAGCTCCAGCCTATTTGCTCGCGAGGGGCGCAAGACCATCACCTGATTGCCTTCCTGATAAGCTCTCAGTTTCGCGTTTCGATCGTAGTAGCACTTGCCTCTACTTTGCGCCTCTCTCATGCTCGCGTCAGCCATGTCGCGAGCGAAACGCAACCTTTGCAACAATTCGAGAATGTACTCGACCACCATAGGGTAGGTACCTTTCGACTCCCAGTTTTAACGCAAAAGTCTCAGTGGAGACCTGAGCGTCCATCCGTAACCCAGCTACGCGGGGCTGAAACCCGTCGTATCATAAGGAACCTATCTCAGCGCAAACAGCATTGCTTGGAGACCGGCATCCCACTGACGCTTCTCTTCAAAGATAAGGGCTGGCAGGATTCGTTTTGTAGGAAAGGGGGGCCTGGACTCGGTGAGGTGCGCTGTGGCTTCCTACATTTTATTGGCGTGCGCAAGGCCCGGCCGGAACTGGAGTGGGAGCGGCGTAGAGACAAGCGACCGCCCAGGCGCTCGGTCATGTTCGATCTTGTGGCCCTCTCGCGAGGCGCGTGGCCCTGCTGACGTGCCAGTCCACTGATGATGATAGTGGTGAAAGGATGTGGATGATGATAGTTGCGGTGATGATTGCGATCGCGATGATGCCGCTACAGTTTCATCACGGAATGACTCTGCTGTACACTGCTGGACTGCGGGTGGTAAACTGAGCAGTGGTATAATTTCACCCCACACTTCTCCAGGAATCCCGTAGTCAAACGCTGGTTATTACTGAACCCTGGTCACACTATCTCGCGAGGAAAGCTCACTCTCGAAAGAATAGACAGTAGTGCGTTGACTACTTCTACTGAGCTTTGCTCCTTCATTGGGATCGCCTCTAGAATTTTAGTAGCTGGACAAACGGCGGTAAGCAAATACCGGTAGCCAGACTCTGTCGCTGGGAGTGGCCCCGCGACGTCTATTACCAGCCGGCAAAAGGGCTCCGAAATGAGCGGAACAAACCTAAATGGTGCTTTCTCTTTCTCTTGCGGTTTCTCCACTCTCTCACTGCTGTCACACGCTCTTACGTGGTTCTCAACCTCTTTTAAGCATCCTGGCCAATAAACCTCCGTTAGGAGCCTATTCTTGGTCTTCCGAGCTCCTAAATGCCCCGACCAACCAACTCCGTGACCTAGATCAATAATGTCATGCCGATACTTTGCCGGCACTACAATCTGGTCAAACGTGCGGCCTTTTGCATTCGGCTAGTGGCGGTACAAAATGCTATTTTTGACGGGAAAACTGACATTCTTTCTCGCCACCCCCTTCTTTACGGTGTTTCAAATCCCCTTGCGGCTGGGATCGCTTTTTTGCTGCTCGATGAGCTCATCTCTTGTCACTTTCTCCAGTACATTGCTGAGTTATTTCGATACAGGCAACACGAGCAGCCCCTCTTCCGTTTCGCCTTCAGCTATATCAGCGCTAGTCTCCTTCTGTGATCCCTCTCTCTTTTTGCCAGTAGGTGACTGGATAGTATTCTCCGCTGTGCTGACTCCAGCTGTTGTTGCGGTACGTCCGGTGAAACTCGGTTCTTTCCGCTCTAGTTCGGCTGCTAACGCGTGTGCTTTAGCTCTAGCCAAGGCTTTGACTGTTCCTTCGTGAAAACGTTTCCTTGTTCTCTAAGCAGACGCGCGGTCCCATTCGAGAAAAAATAGGGGTATTGCGAGGGCAGCTTTGCTGACACCGCCGCGTCCGTCTCTACTTCACCGAACGGCGCAGTGATGACTACTAGAGCTACCGGGAGACAAGTGCGTCCATCTTACAAAATCGGTTTAATCTATGCGCACTTGCCGTTGTAGTCTACGTTGTCACATAGTCAGGGTTCACGAGATCAATGGTTGCCCCACTGTCTCCTAAGACGTGGCATGGATTTCCGTTCACAGTTAGGTTAAAAAAAGGACGGACTAAGAAGCTCCTCGCTAGTGGCAGAGTCACAAGTATACAAAAGGGCTGGCCTGGGCCTACGACAGCCTACAGCACTTTGACCTACCTCCTTGCATTTGTAGCAGGTTGAAGGTTGCCGAGCGTCAAAAGGACTCTTTTTGGAAGCATCCGCTGAAGTCTTTGCCTCTACTTTGTTTTGTGATCCTTGACTACTGGCAGCGAAGTCCGCCTTTTTCTGTGCCGTCATACCTGCGCCAGCCCCCTGCTGCCCTGTCTGTTTTTCTTTTATCCCCTGCTTTTACTGGAGGAACCTCGTCCCTTTCTCCACTGCGTAACGCGTACTCGCCAGCCAAGTCGGCAACTGCGTATACAGGTACTACCCCGGCCATATCCTGGATCCAGAGCTTCATAGGCTCGGCAAGCTTCGAAAAAACTGTTCCAGAGCCACTACTTCAAAAGCCTTTTCGAAGTTCACAAAAGCACTGGCTCCCTTCATCGATTCTACTAAGTTGACCTTCTACTCGTAGGCAAACTCAGAATTCCTGCTGCCCTGCTTCTTTGTAAGATTGTGAAACCGCTGCCGGAAAGCATCTGATGAAAGTCGGATCCTCTTTAGAAGGCTATCCTTCACTTTGTCATAATTGTCTGCATCTTCCACCAGAAGCTTCGCATTTTCAAAGGTTCTCTCAACGTTCACAAGAAAGAGGCACACATCTTGCCCTACTTTGAAGTGTAGCATTAGCTTTGATTAATCCCAAAGATTTTGTCTGCCTGCTACCTCTACTCCTTGAACTTCAGGTATTTTCCACATTTCCACTTCCAGGTGCAACTGTTCGGCCTCCAGTTTTTTTGTTTTTTGTTTAGGTGGCACTCCTGTTGCTTTAGCTGGCACTTCTATTCTCCCGGTTTTCTTGTCGTTGATGTTCCTCTCGCGTTTCCTGACGCTCCTGTTCCTCACGCTTTTTCTCGCGCTCCTGTTCCTTTTGCTTTTGAATCTCGTTCCACGTTTCTTTTATACCTTCACTGTTCAGACTCAACTACTCGATAGCGCCGACAATTGCGTTTTTATCGTCCACGAATCTACTTCTGCTCTTACCTCTTCCACCACAATCAGCTTTAGATTCTTCAACAAACGCTTCCAATCCATGAGGGAGAACTAGTGTGGCGCGGCTCACTCTATACCCAAAACGTCCGTTAACAACTGCTTCTGTGGTAGCCTCCACCAGCGAAAAGATCGCACTTCTATCTTATCATCCTGGCAACCAAAAAACCAAAGCCAGCACTCACCATTGAACAGCTGTCAGTCTCCATGATCTCGGAGGGTTGATCATTCTCCGTCCTCCAGGCTCAGATCCAACCACTTGCAATCCAGTTGTTGCGAGTTGTAGTGACCGCAGTCTGCTGGTAACGGGGCCAGTCGCCCTGGCTCCGTCGAGCCAGGACCAGTGGAGAGCTTCGAGCTAACTCAACGGGTTTAATTACATGTTTACAGTGAGTTGTGGAGATGATGACAGATCTCTTGGCGAGCCGGAGCACGCCCCTTTAGTTGACCCCTGATTGCTAGTTCCCTAGATTGGGGATCACCATACAAGACAATGCAGACCAATGGTATAATTTCCTCGCTGTTAAGCACCGCCCACGGGAAGTGACACGCTGTAAATGTATGTCGATAGATGCACAACACACACACACACACACACACACACACACAGCCTTGCCCTCGTTAGGAGCCTGTAGGAGAGGGGAGGAACGGAAGATGCACGGGCACCGTGTGTCACGTTGGTGTCAGCCGCGCGCGTCGTTCCCACGGTGGGCTTCTTCTCGCACGCACTTCACATGGCGCTGAACCGCACAGATCATCAAGGTTCGTGGAATCACTCTGGAGAGAGTTAATGGCTTCACCATATCCGCTGCCTTCCTCGCTGTTTCCCCGCCGCCTCTGGGGTCCCATTGTCCGGTCGTCGCCGTCTGGGCTTTAACGCGCACACGCGTGGAGTTGCTTAGGCCGGGGAAAGAGCAGCGTCTTCTTAATCCCTCAAAAGCCGCGGTCAATCAGTGGCCGCTGTCGCATCTTGTCGGCCCCTTTCGTTTTCGCTGACAAGCCACGGCGAGGCGATTCCTTGGGTGGTCGACGGGCGGGGCAAATGACCGATCGCTCCTGGGGTCACCTAGTCGCAACAGCCTGCCCGCCCACTACCCTCTACGACAACATTCACCCACACGTGCATAACTTGCAAATGAGGATGTGGCCGTGCTTAGATATAACTCTACCTATCGCTCCAGAAACCCGTAAAACGTGCTGGAAAAACACCAACAAAACGTCACATCACAAGCCCCAACACAAAGCCGTAGCTTCTGGTGCACAAGAGTTTCGTTCTACGCCGAGTTATCACCGCACGCCATATGTCAAAACCCTTGCACGTCCGTCAGCTCTACAATGTCCGTAGAAACGACACCACACCGTAAGCAAGACTCCCTGGAGGCTGTGGTCATTCTGCATTGTACACGCGTGGAGACAAATAAATATTTTACACCTGCACATGTACGGACGAATGCGCGTAGGCGCTGCATAGAAACACGCATGGCCAGGATATGTAGGAATAACGCGACTAGTAATAATTCGCATGTTATGCCTTCAGAACAAATTTAATATAGATACTCAGTTTTAGTGGTCTGGATATGTGGCGTTCTAAAAGGCTCCTTTCCTGAGATGTCATCTTCTTCCCCAAAATGAACAAACCTCAACTGGAACGTAATCCCGTTTAAAGGGAACGGTTATAAACTTGTTTTAGGGATATTTCTCCCGGCGTAAACACATCGCGTAAGGAAGACCTATGAGCTTCAATACACTTAAAGAGAGCAATCGTATAGTCCCTCTCCGCACCACCGTTCTCTCATCGCGCAAGTGCGGCGCAGCTGTATTGCTTTCTTTTCTCTTGTTACACGTGCATCTTTAATATGGGCTGCTATAACGACTGCAGAGTTGCCCCTGAACCTTTAGACTATTCCAACGAGGGCGCCGCCATCTCGCGTGCGCAGCGCCCTCTCGTAGCTGGCCGATTCGCTGGCTTGGGCGTTTCCTCCGCGGCGCATGGGCGCCAGCGGCGGCTCGGTGAATGTTTCGTTGTAGCGCGTTGTACGTTCTTTTGCGTGATATACGTTAAATTGGAAAGTTCTTGCATAGGACCTGTTCAAGCTATCTGGCTTAAATTGGCGGCTTCTTGGGCCGCGCTGGAGCTGCAATTCGCCTCGAGGTATCCTGGTCCGCGGTGTGTAAACGATGCCGTGTCGGACACACGTTTGAAATACTTCGTCGGAATTTTTCTGTTTGCGTGTCTGTGTCCGGGATCGAGTAAGGCGGCCATTTGTGTCACTTTACTGCAAAAACTGATGTTTACTAAATCTATCTAACCGTGATACGCCCGGCGCCCATGTGCAACAAGCTGAAGCGCGTGTCGACGTCAGTGTAAGATACTTGTGGTTTCATACCCCTGCAGACTTTATTACAAGTAGTTTTGGGTGGACTTAGTAAGTATTTGGAATATTACATACTTTGTAATAAATATTACCGATATATCAACACCTTACCCTCGCCCACCACTGCCGCCAAATATAAGCAAAACTTATTCTCTCTATAATTTCAAGCTGCGCTACAGCACTAAAGTAAAACATAAATAAAATGAACAACACAGCTCCTGGAGAGTCCGCCGTAGGGCAACTTATTATTAAGCGTCTTATTAAGCCTCCGCCGTTGGCCAACCAGACAAGCTTTCGCTTTTGCGTTGCTTTTATCTAGGTTTGATGTTGCCGACAAAGAGACATCATATTTGGGTAATAGACTGAACTGTTGGCTGAAGTGAGCGAGTGAACAACTTTATTTTGCCCGAGTCGGCAATGGGAGAAGAATAGAAGTAGAATCCCCTTCAGTTGTCCACTCTTGCTTTCGCTCAGATTGGCTGGGGAAAGGGACAACCTAGGAAGGTACTATCAGTCACTGTGAAAATCGCCAACGCCAGCGCACGTAATACTTCAAGCTGGGTACGCCGCAGTGTGACCGCAGCAGCAGTGGAGATGCAACTAATACCGTCTGCGGCACAGGCAGGCTTCAGTTACCCATTTTAGTTCGGAAAGAAGGTAGAAGAATTTTCTGCCACTACTCCGAGGTGGGAGTGTACAGAAAGAGCTCAGAAGGTCACAATTGCCAAAACTCTTGTGTGCTAATAAATGCACAACTCACAAGCTGCTAGTCCGGCTCATTTATTAACAACTTTTTATTAAAATAATGCGGAAATTAGTGGTAAACCCACACGCGCGATGCCTATAAAGCGTAGTCAAGGCAAAGGAGCAGTCGCGGCAGGCCCGCCGTGATCACCGCGCACACTCCAGAGAGGGGGAAAGGAGGTCCGCGCGCCGCGGCCACTCAGTCCGAGAGTACATTTTCCCCTCGCCCGATAGAACGGCTTACACCCCCTGAGGAATCGACCACAAAAATAACCGATTACGATTATATTAATTACACAAGCCTACAAATCTATATGGTATGATTCCACAATACAATTTCTACTAGAAGCTCATCTGATTGCGGACGTCAAAGTGTTGGCGTCTAATTTATATTTTATTTTGGAAGCACAATGACTTAGCGCTTTGTCTTTGTGATAAGTTGTACAATTGTACAAGCTTCAAAACAATAGTTGGGTTTTGAAATTTCTTTTCTTCGGGGCTGTTTCTGCTGTCTGATGCGTTAAGCGTGAGCCAAACACCGAACATACTTAACTGAGCATACAATATGGTGCCTCAAAAAAACAAATTTCCTATAAACGATTTCAACGATCAGTTGCCGAGGAAATACGCCGGTGAAGAAAGATTTCAAAAAGAAACTCACGGCTGGAACGTCCGTTGCCTGCCTCACCGGAAGAAAAATGCGGCTTTCTTTTCTTCCACGTCTTTGGGCTATTTGTGAGCCCCTTCAAAAGGTTCTTCGTGTCACCTTCAGCTGCGATCGTGCTTTGAAGTTAAAACACGTCTAATAATTGGTTTGCGGTAATATCACATATGCATGACTTCCTTCGATTTCATTTTTAATTCTTGAGGCCCAAATTACTTTAGATACCTCCTTTGGTGTTACACAGTAGATTTGTCTAATTGAACGGTTATGTTTCTTCACTCTATGGGTCGATGACGATGATAATAGGTTGACATGCTAGAGGGTGGGCCCAGCTTCCCTAACATCATTGTTCTGCGATGCTTGTGTTCTGTCTCACAAACCTTTCCGTTCAGATGCTACGAGACACAACATGTTCTACAGTTGATACGTTAGTAATTCAGATTTGGGATTTTCCGAAACACGTACGTTGCCCAAAAAAAAAAAACCATTTAAAGCCCATCTCTGAAGGGTGTATGTACCAGGATAAAAGGAAAAACAAAATCGGATGTTGTAATCAATGACGAAAAATGCGCGGCTACGATACCGTTCTTGGTTCCCATCCAATTTGTAACAACTATTGCCTTATAAAAAACACCCAGGCTGGCAACAAAGCTGCCTCTTAGGTTATAAAACAATCGTTGTTTATTTACCTGAAACGCAAAAATATAGAAACACTACCAACAAAGCTGTAGCTACACAAATGTCTTGCTCGCAAATTATGCTTTATAGATGCGACTGCATCTCATTCACTCGACTTGTCCATGCAGCGTCGGCGTTGTCGTCGTCCGCCCCTGCCCCATTCTCCTCACCGCGCGAGCTGCGTTCTCCGCCGCTCACCCCCTCTCCTCTCCGATGCCCCTCTCTCGTCCACACCCCTTCCCCAACACTATCAAAGAAATAATAGTTAGCGGCGCCCGGTTTTGATCCCACTACCCTGCGCACGGAACGCGAGGTAAATGGTGCTCTTCCCACAGCGCCACAAAACCGAGACAGAATCAAATGCTACGAACGCGCCTTATATCCTTGACTCATTCAAACTACGTCAAGAAGCTACTGATACAACGCATGATGGGGCAATGATTAACACTTGCAATAAAAGAAAAGAAGCTCCCACTTACAGCAACAGTGATGGAGTAAAGGTCGTTGCGACAGCGAAGCCCCAAGCATACCACATAGAGAGATTGACCAAGATTGGCCAATAAGACATAATAATAATCCTTAACCATAATCATACGCGTTCCCGACACGTTTCACGTGATTTGAGAATCAATCCAACGGAAACACCAAGTAAACACCACGATGCGTCGTATCTACACAGGGTTCCCCTCACGGGGAGGTGGGCGCAATTTTTACGTTGCGGTTTTTAGGATGTGGACAATTCAAACAAACAAAAAACAATCTGATAGTATTCGAGTTATTGTTCTACACTAACTACATTTCTCTTCTTCCAGTAGAAATGTGCTGGTATTTCCTGAACTTTGCGGAATAGCCCGCTAAAACACCAGATCTGTGCATCACCGATTGAGCATCCAAAACCTTTAGTTTGAAACGGGCCCTTACAATTATTGATAGTACTGAAGTCTGCTTACAGGCTGCGAAAGCGAAAGCCTGTCAACTATGAATAACAACTTTTCAAGCAGATGTGCTGGCACACGCTTTGTACATCCCTGGAAGCAAAAAAAAAAACCGAAGCGCCCACAATAAAAATATGCTTAGGTCCGTCCGGGCAACTAAACTGGGGACCTTTACACCATGAAAACGGCAATATAATCGCTACGGCTGCACATAGGCTGGAAAGTTGCGAGGTTTTGCTACGGCGGGTAAAACTAACATGTGCGAACAATAGTAGAGGGAAAAAAACGTTGCCAATATTCTGCATTCAGCTTAGGTCCTTTGCCTTATAAAACTGGCCTGTACACGATTGCGGTATGACGTTCTTAAAGCGCTTTACTGTCATCACTGATGCTGTTGTGCGGCAATACGCCCAGGAGGAATAGCAAGAGTTAGTTACGATGATGGGGGATGATAGTAGGTGAAGTGAAAGAGAAAAAAAAAACTTTCTGAGGCCGGAATCAAACCTGGGTGCTTTACGTTGTGTACTCGGTGTCTATCCGGTTGCTCCATTTCGACATTGTAGAAGCGAGAGCCGAGCAGCAGATTTCGATTCGCATAATACACCCACACCATAACGTTAGGCCTTGGGAGGGCACACCAGAGAGTTGCTGTGGGTACTGATTAAAATTGGTGCATACCATTAGAGTATAACATACTCGCAATGCGGGATTGGGAAACCAAATATTCTATGGGGAGAACGCTTCTAGGTCCCTCAGGGTAATCGTTACAGGCACGGGTGCACGATTGATTTGTTTTTATGCTATTCAATTCAAATATAGAGAAACACACATAACCGGAGAACTTGCGAATTCTGGCGATAATGTCGAGTGCGGAACGTCTAATCCAAAATTGGGCAAACAAATCATTGTCAACAATTTGTGCAAGTAAGTGGGCAGTGAAAAAAGTGGGGCACAACGCACCACCAGTTAGGTCATAAATCATTTTGATCGTAGTAGCTATTTAGTTTAAATATATCTTGGCTAAAGTGATACTCGGACGATAAAATCAGTTCAGCGTTTCTATCAAACAGGCAGGTTTTCCTCAAAGTGTGTAGTCTCATAAAAAAAAAACAGGTCATAAAGTACATCATTGCCCGGAGCTACAAGGAACGGCACTCTGTGGGGGTTTATATTCAAAGTATTTTTGGAGGGTCCGTTAAAACACATCCCAGAACTGTATGGCATCTTTGCATGCAGTGGAACAATCCTCAATTGTTTACGGAGCAACACAAAATCTGCAGAACCTTACCTTCATCGGTAGATATGGGGACCACACCATCTCTCCCTCCTTGCGTTTCTTTGCAAAACGCAATATAAAAAATAAGACACAAAAAAGCTCCTACTGCGCAGCCTTGTTTTGCGGCTTCACAAAGAAAGATTCTGTGCAAGGGGATTTGGACATTTAGAAATTTGCCTAAGAACAATATCGCTAGGTTAACCTCCCTAAGCTGATCCGTAGTAGGGTGAAGGAAATAACATTTATGTTGCATTTCTGTGGGTTCTTTTGCACGTCACCCTAAGTAAATAGCTGTAAGTAAAAGAACTACCCAAAACAAACATGACAGCAAAACTAACCTCGTGCATACATTCACCAGACAGTGCCGTGAAAAACAATTTAAAATTACCAAAAATACCAGCAAGAATATCCCCTAGATTTACTTGATCACACGCTCGAACAATTGGACGCTACGAGTGCCGAAAAAAGCAAAAACACATGACTATGGGGCGCAAATAAAGATGCGTCAGCCCCAGCTCTCCCGCCCAAATGGTACGATACATCTCAAAGGATTATCCCGTGTCATGGCCTCCGTAGAAGCCAGCAATAAAAATGCGGTGAACGACCTATAAAACCTTGAATGGCGAGCAGTGCGCAGGGCTGCACTGGTAGGTTGCTGCATTCGGATTGGTATGTTGCTGCATTCGGGAGGGCGAGAGAATCCCTTGCTTCAGCAGGTAGTTCTGGACCGATAAAGCAGCGAGCAGCTTATTGCGAATGTTGGACGAACGGCCCAATTACAGTGCCCGCATCACCAGTTTGACCTTAACAACGTCACTGGCAATGCTGTTGACGGCAAAAACCGCTGCAGCCTCAGCCAGCCACACCTCCACATCTTTGAACAAAAATGGCTGTAGTTGAACGTAGGTTTTGAGCCTGGAAAGTTCTCTCATCTACGGAACAAATAAGCTCACCGAAACTTCTAAGCTTTTTGTTTGTTCCGGGGGTTCCGCGAGCGTAGACAGCGGTCACGGGCATATCTTCGTCAGGCGAGGCCACCGATTTATCTTGTGACGCGGAGGTGGGACTGAACTTGGCGTCTCCGCTGTCGCAGCTTATGTGCCTTTTCTCGGTAATATTGACAAGTATGAAGTATGTTTGATTTGCAGATATTGTTGTTTAAAAAAGCGTGGACTGTAAGAACATCTTTTCCAAAAATATCTACGAACTTTGGACTGAACGGCAATATCAAGCGATAGACAAACACGTGTGACATGTCTGCATCGCCTTGTGAACATATGTTACAAATATTTTTCTTCATAGGTATATTTGTCTTTGTATAAATATACAAGGATCTTTCCCCCACTCTACAAAGTTAATCCAATTGTGCTGCCTATAATGAGTCTCTGTAATAATTGTAGGCATTGTACACAATTATTTTGTACCCGGTGCCCGTAGTGCAAGAATTTGCATGTTTTTGGAATAGTCATTGTCTGAAAAAACGCACAAAGACGGAGACGAACAGAGTGAGAGGCCAAACGTTTTAGGGTAAATAGCCCAGGGACGAATTTCATGTTTAACAGTCAAGGGAAAATGAAAGGTAGAAGAGGAAGAACGGAGAGAGCTCGCGCGCTCGTGCTGTTCCAGGAAGAACAAAGAACCAAAATTGCAAGTTTGAGTGCGGTCCCAACAGATTCCCCACGAGCTGGGCGAAGGCGGGAAAATTGAATTGCATTGACCGAACCTGCATTCACTTCAACACGAGAGGATCGAGGGAATGAGCGTGACCGTTGGAAGCGGAGTGTGGGGAATGGATGAGAGACGATTATCATCTGTCCAGGATATTCTCGTTGAAGCAGGCAGATATGGGGTAAATGTTTTGGAAGGCGTCGTGCAAGCCATCAGTTTATTGACGCCTGCACTTTCTTAACCACCGCCGAGCTACTCCGACAAGGCAAAGATTACAGGCCCAATCACTTGGGCAGGTGCACTGTCACAGCTTGCATAAAAGTTACATTACGAAGCTCGGCGTACTTAACCAAAAAAACACAAATATTGTGAAACTCCGATCACGAACCTGTAATAGTACAGGTAAAAGCAGGTGCAGAAGGATGCCCGACTAGTTAAAGGCGAATAAGAGCACCAGAAGGAGGGAGAGAGAGAGAGAGAAAGAGAAGGAGGCTCTATTTCTAAACAAAAATGCAGACAGGATCGCAAACAGGAAGGGGATTGGGGAAAATTGTAGTTTCGTAAAAACAACAGTATGCGATTAAAGAGGAAAAAGTGATAGTGTCAAGTATAAGGGGATCCAATATAACCAGGACAGTCGCCATTAGGAGGGGTATAATGTCTGAGCGACGCCAATATCTTCAAGGTAACCACATAATGCGTTCAGAACTTTCCATCGATGGGAGGCTAATGCCGTTGTCCTGGTATAAGGCTTGTAGCAAAACAACAAGGTCGAGAACTGGGCCAGTTGGTATACATTAATTCTGAGGGAGCAGCGCAAACTAGACAGGACAAAGGGTAGGACACAACACGAGCCCTTTGTCCTGTCTAGTTTGCGCTGCTCCCTCAGAATGATTGTAGTAATTGGTCCGGGATGAAGACATTCCGTCTTCTGCTGTAAGCAGCGCTCCTTGCGTCGGTGTAGGAGATGTTCGACTGTTTCGGGGGTGCTACAGTGGTCGCAGTATCGGTTTGAACTCTGGCCTATGCGTTGTAAGTAGGTATTGCTGAACGGCGCTTTGAACCACAGTCATAAACAACAGAAAGTTCGAGCATTGTGGTTACCGGAGGCTCACACTACGGGGCCAGGTTACGATGACCAAACACCGCAGAGACGCGAGCGGGGAGGGCTAGGACATTGCCCCAAAGCGGACCGAATGCGTGGGCATAGGAAATGCCAGCCCGTGGAATTAACCAAGCCTACCGTAACGAATGTGCATCTAACCAGTCGGGCCCCACTAGCCATCACCGTAGCGTTAGCGGACGGTACATGCTTTCCTAAAACTCTGCGAAGTATTGGTTCTGGCGGCCTCAATGCGTCCTTGGAGATTAGCAAAGTGTGATGACGCTGCGTAAGGCCGATCAGAGGTTTCTGGTTTGATATAGTGCAGGCATAATTTCTTTGCTAAAACAGTGTTCTCTATTTTTCATTTCTAGGCGCCTGCGTGCCACCTCATTTGCTATCCGACCTCCCAGTATTTCTAAATACACCACAGTGTCGAGGAGCCTCTGAAGGGCTACTCTATGACCACAAGAATACGTCCGATGATGAAGGTATCTTACTTCGCTCTGGATGTGTCACGGAAGCTAAACATGCTGGCATGTCACAGGCTTTTTAGGGCATCTTTCAAATCTATGAATAATATTCGCTGTGCCGGTGGCTAAAGAATGACGTACCAGATGGCTTCTTTGATTCCATAAATTCCGCTAGGAGTGGACGAAGTCGCTAGCTCAAGCCGGTGTGACAATTATTTGTTAGCTGACGGAATAAAACTCCCCAAGGAGTGCGCTCAAATGTTTCCGATCAACCTATGCAAATGTCGATCGTTGCTGAATAAAGGTTGCGAATATGATGCAGTGTCATCTGAGGCACGTATTTTGAGATATGCGCTTCTTTGTAGCGATTACGATAATGGAATGTTTCACGGGAACAAATGAGATTTTACGCCGGAAAATCTAGTGGCATAGAGTGGGCTGCTTGAATTGGAACGAAACAAATTATCGCCCTTAGTGGTTTTCCAGACCTGGAAGTGTCTTGATCCGCAATACGAGCAAGGAAATGGCTCGTGGCGTGCAGCCTGGGCCTCAAATGATTGCGTAGCGTATCGTGAAGCTCTTAAACCTCCACAGGCAGGCAGTCAGCTTCTGCAATAGTACTTCACCACGACGAGCCTGCCGGAAGGTGAAGGCACTTCCTCAGGTAGTTTTTTTTTTTTTGCCGCTTCCACTTGCTTCTCAAAAGCAGTTGCTGCAGGACATAAGGCTATATCGGAAGACACGATCGACATACCCCTTGAAAAACAACACCGAAGAGTGCCACTTCCTGCCCCAGTGAGTGCCACAAAGATATCCAGTAATTTTAGATACTGCTGATCATGTACAAAACCGCGTTACAATTGGAGAGCGGGACAGGATTGGGTATCATAATGCCAACGATATGCTTCGCTTCATACACAATGCCGAGGTCGGACGCTGGCGATTAGAGGAAATTGGTCCGTGCTCGTACGGATGAACGCCATTCAGACATTTTTTTCGGAGGAAAGATTGAGTCCACAGGCGCTAGATATGCAGCTCTCCTTTCAAGAGCCTCTTGCAGCCTCTGCTACGCTGTTGTTTTTGTTTCGAGTTTTCTCATCTCTCGTTAATTTGGTTCGGTTTGGATTTGAATCACATTTTAACCACTCTGGGCCGACTTGTTCTGCGAGGAACGATGTAAACGAGTGACGACAGTTCGAATTGAACGTTGTGGATACCGACATGTTCAAATTATCGGGAATTCTCCGACGCAAGCCCTCAACGAAGCAGCGCGATCGGCCACCACCGAAATCGAGCTCGACGACTCCGCACCCCAGGCTGACAGCCGGCTCACACACCTCCTGGAGGCGAGGAACTCCATACGATACAGACGGAAGAAGCAGCGCAGCAACCGAAAGCTTCGCAAGAGAGTGGCACTGCTCAAGCGGGAGATAGAGAAACACTGCGCCATCCCGTGCCGCCAGCAGTGGCACGTGGTCTGCCAAGAGGACCACGGGCAGATGCACTCAGCCACTTGCTCGACGAGATCAAGACCAAGGGAACGCAAAAGCACGTCCTGGCCCGCACCCTACACAAGACCCAGCAGGAACTCGTCGAGGCGGAAGTTCGCCGATGCCTGAACGAGAAGTACCTACCGTCCATGCCCCCGGAACCCCTCCCGAGCAACACGGGAGCGGTCAACGCCCGGCTCGACGGCGACATCGAGGAGCGGGAAGTCAGGGCGGTGCTCCAGACAATCAACTGCACATCGGCGGCAGGAACCGACAGGACGGTGAACAAGGCTCTACGCAACCTGAACGACGTGACCATCTCGGCTCTCACACGGTACTACAACGAGTGCTGGCGCAACGGCAAGCTCCCAAGCGATGGAAGGAGGCGAGGACGGTGTTCATTCCCTACTGGGTAAGCCCCCTCACATCGACAACTTGCGTCCACTATAGCTTACGTCGTGCGTGGGCAAGGTGCTAGAGCATGTGCTTCTCAACCGATGGCAGTCGTACCTCGAGGACGAAGGACTCTACCCCGATACGATCTCGCGCTTCAGGGCTAAGCTTAGCACTCAGGACGCAATGTTGTTGCTTAAGCAGGAGGTGATCGACTAAGCGACCCACTCTCTAGACAACCGAGTGGTCCTGGGACTAGATTTACAAAGTGCATTTGATCGCGTCAAGCATGCAGCTATCCTCGAGCAAGTGTCCCGCCTCGACATGGGACAGAAAACGTTCGCATACATCAGGGACTTCCCCACCGAGCGCACGACGGCAATCAACGTCGGGGATATACAGCTACCTATCAAGACGCTGGGCAGTGTCGGGACGCCGGGGGGGGTAGGTAATATCGCCTATTCTGTTCAACATGGTGATGATCAGGGTGGCCAACATACTCGCCGGCCTCCCGGACGTCAAGCACATGATCTACGCCGACGACATCACCCTGTGGTAGACGGGATACAGTGACGGCCACATTGAGGCCGCACTGCAGCAGGGGATCGACGTTATCCAGAAACAGTTGCAGGGAACCGGGCTTATCTGCTCGCCTGCACAGTCGGAGGTCCTAATTCTTCCATCCAAGGGAAGGTGCAAGGGTACTACCCCGGGCATTACCTTGTGAACGCGAGAAGGCACGGCCATCCCACACGTAAGACCCTGAGGGTCCTCGGCCTCCACATAGACGCGCTCAGGCACAACGGCCTGGCAATAAGGAAGTTGGAAACTAAGATAGAAACGGCCACTAGACTCATCCGGAGGGTGTCCACGAGGCATGCGGGGATGAAGGAAGAAAGTCTGCTCCGGCGCGTCTAGTCATTAGCAGTCAGTCACGTAGCATATGTAGCGGCTTTCCACGAGTGGAAGGCGGCGGAGCGCAAGAAGCGCGACGCCATAATCCGCAAGGCGTATAAGGCGGCACTCGGGCTATACACGCACATCAGCACGGACAAGGTTCTCGAGCTGGGAGTTCACATCACTCTCGACAAGATAGCCGAGGCATAGCGCACAGCACAGCGGACGAGACTTAGGCAAACGAGAGCGGGACGTGCGATCCTACCAGGATCGGGTACCATGGACGTGCGATCGGGCACCACGGACAAGGAAGGCGGGACGGCGCGGAGCGAGCCTCGCTCCCGCGGGACCTGCTCCGCAACCTCCATGTGCCACCCATTCCCCAGCACATGCATCCTGAGCACAATCAGGAACGACGGCTCGCCAGAGCCAAGGCACTTATGGCGACACACGCGAAGGACACCGGAGCATACTTCGTGGACGTAGCCAAGTATCCGGACCGGCCCAACACGTACGCCGCGGCGGTGGTCGAACCACCACCGTGGCGCTGTACACGGCCGGCAGCGTCAGTGACAAGAGCACGGACCAGGCCGAAGAGATGGCGATCGCATTAGCCCTTGCGAACCCAGAGTGTATTACAGTGACCTACTACCTACATACCTACTACCTACATACCCAACTGCCTGCCGGCGTGCCTGCCTCCCTGCCTGCCAGACAGCCTGCCCGCTTGCCTGACTGCTTTTCAGTCAGCTACCTACCTAACTACCTACCTACCTACCTACCTGATGGCATGCCAGCCTCCCTGCCTGCCTTCCAGCCAACCTACCTGCCTGCCAACCTACCTGCCTGCCTGCATGCCTGCCTGCATACCTACCTACCTATCTACCTACCTACCTACCTACCTTCATACGCAACTACCTTCCTATATGTCTTCCTACATAGCAACAAACCTGCCTACCAAACTGCCAACCTATTTACCTATCAGCCCGCCTGCGAGAGCGCCTGCCCTCCTCTATGCCTCCTAGTTTGCTGCCTGCTTGCCTTCTTCCCTTCCTCCTGCCTGATTACCTACATATCACTGCCTGCCTGCTAAGCTGCACCCTGTCTGCTTGGCTGCCTACCAAACTACCCTCATACATAAGGACCTACCAGCGTGCCCACCTACTTACCTACAGTAAACTCCGCTTATATCGAACAGCTCGACGGTTGTAAAATAGTTGGATATAGCAAAAATTTGGTATAGAAAGTATGTACAAAAACCTTACATGAGAGTAACCCTGCCGACGGAGTCGCGAGCTAATGCTGAGCTCTTAACACTATTGAGTTCACTATAAATATGACACTTTCTCGGAAAGAAAACAATCATTTTTTGGGGTGGAAGAACTGCGAGAGTATAGCCTGCTGAATAAAGCGCAACGCGTGGCTGGTGACTGCTTGCTGCACGGTATCTAAACAGTCGCCAAGCACAAGACTGCTGCCCTCAATGGCACTGCAGTATCGCCCTAGCAGGGCCACGGCACCTACGGCTTCGCTGTTGCTCGGAAGCGCTACGGAGTCCTCCGCGTCTTCGACAGAGCGGAGACAAGCATGGATGCAAGCGAATAACGGGAAACCCAGCAAACCGAGAAAGTTCGTGTAGCGAGCGGCGCGGACTTGAAGATCGGTGACAAAGCAGCCCGCAGAGCACAATGTGGCGCTTTCAGCGCCAACGGCATGCATGCTTAAAGCTGGTCTACTCTGCCACGGCCAGTTTGGAAAAGCTGGAGCTCTAGCGGGAGTCCCAAGCGACACCCACGCCACCACGTGCTATGTATTGCGGGAAAGACGACCGCATGCCTAAGTAGAGCGAAGATTCCGGCGTGGGAGAGTTCGATATAACCATTGTGGAAAAAATCGCGTTCGATATAAAAAGAATTCAATCCGTGTATTTTTTTCAGAATTACACAGGGGTTCGATATAGGCCATAATTCGATATATCCATGTTCGAAATAGGCAGGCTTTACTGTATCTACCTACCTGCTTAGCTGCGTGCCTGCCTGCCTGCCTTCCTAAGTAACTAACTACACCCTCACGAACCCGCCGGCCTTCATACCTATCTACCTGCATGCCTGCCTGCCTGCCTACCTACCTACATATCTGCATACCTACCTACTTAGTTTCTAACTGCTTGCCTGCCTGCCTCGCTGCCTGCCTACGAACCTATGTACATGCCTGCCTCACTACCTACCAGCCGGTCTACTACCAACTTGCTCGACGGCATGTCTGCCTGCTCACCTACTACCTGCGCCCAAACTTGCATGCGTGCTTGCCTGCCTGCATGCCTACCCTGCCTTCCTGCGTCCCTGCTTGCCTGTCTGCAGCCTGCCTGCCTACCTACCTTCCTAACAGCGTATTGCCTCGCTTCCTGCCTGACTGCCTACCTACTTACCTGCCTGCTTGCCATTCTGCCTGTCTGCCAGCCTACCTGCCTGCCTGCTTACCTACCTATTTACTTACCCACCTACCTACCTTTATACGTGCATGCCTTCCTACATACCTTGCTACATACCTACCAACCTCTATACCGGTTACCTACCTACCCACCTATATAACTACCTGCCAGCCTGCCAGCCAGCCTGGCCTCGTACATGCCTACCTACATTCCTTCCTGCCTGCCTGATTACCTACCCATTATTTACTACATACCTGCGTGCCTTCCCTCCTACATACCGACCTGCCCACCTACCTACCCATCTGGCTACCTAACTACCTACCTACCTACCTACCTACCTGCCTGCCTACCTAATTACTACTTACCTGCATGCCTGCCTGCCACCCTATACACAGGCCTGCCTGCCTGCCTTCCTACTTACCTACCTACCTACCCACATACCTACTTACCAACCTGCCTGCTTCCTTCCTTCCAACATATCTACCTTCCAACTACCTACCTACCTACCTACCTGCCTACCTACCTACCTACCTATCTGCCTGGCTACCTGCCTGACTGTTTTTTGCATGTCTGCCTGCCTACCTACAAAACACCTACCTACCTACCTAGCTAACTTTCTTCCAACCTTACTTCCGTCTTACCTACCTACCTACAAGCCTCCCTGCCTGCCTGCCAGGGCATGCCTGCATGCCTACGTACCTACCTGCTTGCCTCCATGCCTGCCTACAAACCTACCTATATAGTTGCCTGCCTGCCTGCTCCCATACATACATACATACATACATACATACATACATACATACATACATACATACATACATACATACCAATCTACCTACGTACCTACTTAACTGCCTCCCTCCCTACTTGCCTCCCTCACTGCCTGCCCGCCTACCTACCTACCTAGCTTCCTACCCACTAGCCTGCCTGTCTATCTGCTTTCTTTGCTTCCTTGCTTCCTACGTACTATGCTTACTACTCACCTACCTACCTACCTACCTACCTACATACCTACCTTCCTACCCACTGGCCTGCCTACCTAACTGCTTTCTTTGCTTCCTTGCTTCCTACGTACTTTGCTTACTACTTACCTACCTACCTACCTACCTATCCGCAAACCTCGCTACCTACCTACCTACCTACCCAGGCAGCACAGGACTGTTCGGCCTAAAACAGGCCGGTGTACTTTGGCCGGTGATTTTCGGTCCGACCGTTTTCTGGCAGCCATGTTCGGCCCATGTCCAAATGTGGGCCTTTTGGCCGTATACGGCCGTACTCCCATGGATGTCCAACGGCCAGTGTCCGTCGGCCAGTCGACCGGCTTACGGTCATACGGCCAGATTCCAGCCGTAGGGCTCCGGCCATTCCAAAGCCACCCGTATTCGGCCGAAGTACGGCCGGCGGAGGACAGCCGAGATGCGGTCGTCGGACTCCAGCCGTACTAAAGCTACCTGAAATACGGCCGTGCTACGGGCATTGGAGTTCGGCCACAGTACGTTAACAGTACTGAGGCTGGTCACTGCATGTCGCGCAAGCAGATGACTCATTCCCGCAGTGCAGAAGCAGCACAAACCCAGAATTTTGGGTCCAATGCAGCCACATCAAAGAGAGCTCACGCGCAACCACCAGCAGTCAAGCTTTCAGCGCAGCCTTGCTTAATTACCAGCCTCAGTTGACAGCAAAATTCATTTATTAAACAGGGCTCACAAATTGTCGTTCCTTTAATTGCTGTGCCTCTTTCACTGCCGAACACAGAAAATATTCAGTTCTTTGTAGAGCTTGAATAGATGTATTGTCCAGGTCCTGATATCCTCTGTGGGGCGGCTTACCTGTAATAAACGGGGAAAGAGGAGGGGGGGGGGCGGCGGAGGGCGCATACTTTAGTGGGTTGAATTTCAGAGAGATACATTGCGCCGCTTTTAGCCAATTTCTTTTAGGGCAATATTCCGGAACAATTTCATGCTATGACTACATAAACTAGTTTTATAACAGTTGCTTGACCAATTTTGATGTATAAAAACCCGGCGTGAATGCCTTTACAAAGCGTTTTGGATCTCAACAAAACACTCAGGAGCATTTAATATAACTCCTTCACAAAAAAGTATGTCCAGTTTTTGCCCATTTTTCTTGCAAAGACATTTCTACTCGATAAACTTTTCTGTTGATCTCGCGCAGGGCTGATCCTAAGAAGGAGAGAACAGGTACTTTCATTTTCAATCTATTTTAATGTTGTTTTCATGAGTATACGTCCACTACACTGAATAGTCCAAAATAACTTATTTTCTTCTAATGTCATACTACGTTCAAAAAATTCTAGACGCGTTGCGAATGACGCCCTGCTTCAGGTGGCTGCAGTTGTATCCCTCTGTGTTCACGCAAGGAAAGGCGTAAAATTAGTTACAAAATTTGTTTCAAACCAATAACATAGCAATAGTAGCATGCATACAGGAAACCTTGCATACTGCAACGAATAGGGCAATCAATATTTTATTGGTCAAGGTTTGATGCGTAGGGTTCTCAACTCGTCGGAGGCAAACTTGCGCCTCTTGAAGTTTATTTATTTATTTATTTATTTATTTGTTGGTTTATTTTTATTGATTTATTTATCCATTTATTTATTTATTTATTTTTATTTATTTATTTGATGCCTGCTTGCCTTTCCATGCATTACAGAAGCGAGACATATCACTAAGCATTAACTATGAGACAAAATAACAAAATAATTCTACAAAGCGCGCTGAAAATCGTCAATATAAAGAGTTAATGCAATCATACGTGGAAGATAATTACACTGCAGTATTGATGTCAAATAAAATGAATCGCGCAAGGCGTCACCTTTAAAGGAAAGTAATAATTTGCTTTAAGCTAGCGGTCCCACTTTGCGACATGTAGAATGGCGCTAGGACATACTTCTCCCCTTCTACGCCAGTTTTCGAATGATAGATATTACGAAAAAAGTTCAACCTGTGCTTTCGTCTGTGATCTTTCACGTCCTGCCATTTCAGTTTACTTTTACTTTCTCTCATGCTAAGTTGAGCGTGCCAATTACCTAATACGAATCGCACTGACATATTCTGTATGTTTTCGAGCGTATCAACCAGCTCTTTGGTGTAGGGATCCACGAAAACACATGCGTACTCCAAGATTGAGCGCACATGAGTGAAATACGGTTATTCTTTTCAGTTGGATGGAGGTTCACTGAAATTTCGTCTCAGAAAGCGAAAAACATATGCAGCCGTAACTTTTATGGTGTGAACCTGCCTATTTAACCTCTAACCACTCCCTAAATAAACTCCTAGGTAATAATATTCCTCGGCCGTTGTCACAGCAGCATAATTTACGGTATACGTATTCAATTGGAATGAAGGTTTTCTGATAAAGGTGCCGTTAGCACACTGTTTAACCTCCAAAAACGTTTCTGAATCAGCACACCAGCATGTTATTAAATTCGAATAATGCTGCAGGTATACGGAATCACGTTCATGCGCTCAGTCCGGTAAACGTTCAGTCCGGTAAACTACACAGTACTTTTGAACAAATCTATAGGGCCAATAGTAATAACAATGCAAAAACCGATCCATTCAGTTCATAGGATGAAATTTACTACGCAGAAGGTGATATGGAACACCATCATTTGCTTTTTTGCAGTCCAAGAATATACAGTCAACCACTTTAAGCTTATCTATTGCAAGAGCCAAATCTAGCGTAACTCAACAATCTGCGTTGAGCAAGAAAATCCTGACAAAATCCGTGTTTGCTAGGCTGTCACCCGTTTCCTTAAATTAGGGTGCACTGTCGGAAGATATGGGGAGTCGACTCCAGAGAGCCAACAAACCCCACCGAATCCACAGGGCTCAGGTGACAAAGGGGGTGGCCGTCTGAAGGGCGGCTTTCGCCGACCAGAGCGGCAAGAATGAGCAGGAGCCTTGAACAAAAACCAGCACAAAGATTCATATTTAGACAAGCAAGTTACAAACACAAGCACGAGGTAACGGATCGATAATGACAGACAACTTAGATGGAATTCAAATACAAGAAATGGTCCAATTAGACAAAATGATACAAACAGGAGCGTTAACAAATGAATATTACGAATCGGAGCAGTTAACTAGAAGAAAACTAACAGTTCTATGCTTATGAGACACACAGTCCCAGCATATTCACCGACCGGGCCGGCCGATGCAACGCTGTCGGAGGCGATTCGGCTAACTGGGAAGCGTGGCTTCGCTTTAGGCCAGGCCGTCCGAGACGATCACGGTGATTCGAGGCCCGGGAGTACGTTGGAGTCCTCCAGGGCGCGGGTCGCCGATGGTGTGATGAACAAACTGGCAAGTGCCGTTGTCAATCACGACGTCCAAACGTAGCTGGTTTGCTTAGGCGCGGCTTCTCTTTTTATAACCGTGCCGGCGCGGAGAGGGAGAGCACAACACACAACGCGCCCGCCGCCGTCAGCGAATAACTTCACTCTTCTCCCTTCTAGAATCATCGACGCTCTTTAGCACTGGCAAGGCCACCCGTGCCTCCTCGAGAATGCTCGAAGCTTCGGTGTAAGTTGAGCGGCTGAGCTTTTTATTTTGGTATTTTCTTGCCGGCGAGCCGGCAAGTGATTGTGTTACCACCCCTTCGTTCGCGAAAGTTCCAGCCTTGTCTCGGGCGAATAAAACCGAACTGAATGAATCGGACGACTGTAAGAAGAATTAGGCGCTGTACAATAAAAATGAAAAATTTATAAGGTACTTTGAGACGTCGTACGCTCGAGTTTGTGACACTGGCAATTATGTTTAACCCAATGAGTAATATCCCAAGAGTAGCTAAGCTCGCCTTAAAACATCGGAACTAAATTAACAGCTAGGCTTTGTCAGTGCAAAGGCTCTGTTGTTATCGCAAATTTAAAATAATTTTTTTTTCTAAATAGGCAGTCGTAAAATCCCATGAAGTAACATAGTGCATGGCATGAAGTTGATCCTACCAATGCACGAGCGAGTCTCTTCTACGTTTATCACCAACAACATAGTGCAACATTGCTTGTCGCAGTTTAATTGTAAGCAGAATAACTTGCGCTTTTGCTCGCACTTGCCTTTCTTTGGTGGGGAGTCCTTGACTGGTGGTGGTTTAGCTCCTGCGTGGTGGCCGCTTGCTCGACGCCCTTGAAGGCCAGTTGTTTTGGTGAACCATCTCTATCTCGGATCGGACATCTCTGCCGGGCCGATGTCTCCAATCCTCTCCATTTCTTGAGGGGGCGAATAGTCTCGAGCTGATGCGTTGACGAAGCCGGTGCAGAGGCGTGGTAGCGGCGATTACTGGCGAGGCTTAGCTCACCCGTCGGTGTGGCACAGTCTTCTTGTGGCAATAAACGACATTTCGATGGCCTAAAAGGTTCCCTGCTAATGTCGAGTGAGTCCTTGCACCTTTCCCGTTCACCGAGAACACTCATTACTGTTTGACAAACGATGTTCGTTCATTTAAAACGTAGAAACACGGAGCGGATGAAAAACGCCTCCCCGTCGTTCGGCTCCCTAACGGCTTTTTCTCCCCCCAGTAAAAAATCGGGCGGTCTCCTTCCAAACACGTATCTGCATGAATTGTCGGCGCCCAGGCGCGTGCCGTTGTTCGGCTGTATGCCGTTTGCCGAAAAAATGACGTATAACCAGATTCCTTACGTAGGCCGGTCTCCTCTTGAACACCGGTTGCCAAATATTCTGTGGCCATTCGCTTGCCGTAATTCGGCCGAGCACAGCTAACCGAATGAAAAACGTATATTCTGGGGCCGTACGTAGGCTGGTATCCTTCAGAACACTGGTTGCCCGAAGAAAACAAATATTCTACCGCCGGACGCGCGGTTCACCATTGAAACAACGAATGCACGGCAGCCGCGCTCCGGCCGGTCTCCTTTCTAACACCAACTGCCGCAAGAATACGCATATTCTGTGGCCGGTCGCTTGCCGTGTTTCGGCCGATTACCGCTTCTCGAAGAAAAAACGGATGCCCTAAGGCTGTACTTCGGCCGTTCTCTTTCTCAACATCGGCAGCCGTAAGAGAACTGAATATCCGGCAGCCGGTTAGCTGCCGTTGTGCGTCCGGACACGGGCGGACGGAAAAATACCAAAGTGCTGGTTGCCGATTGTTGGCCGTTAAACGCATGATCAGTGGCTGCCAGAACCTGGATGCTGGCCGGACATGCCAGAAAGCGGCCATAGACGGGCCGGTCTTGGGGCGCACTTCCTGTGCCGCCTGGGTATGTACCTACCTTTCCACCTGCCTGACTGCCTACCTGCATCCCTTCCTACTGCCTGCCTCTCTGCCTTGCTACCAATCTCCCTACATACCTGTCTGACTGCCTGCTGGCCACCCTCCCTGTCTCCCAGCATTTGAACCTACGTACCCACCTACATACCTACGTACCTACGTACCTACCTACCTACCTACTTCCTTCCTACTAAATTCCTGCCTACCTGTTTACCTTCCTTGTTGCCTGCATGCTTACATACCAACCTACCTACTCCACTACACACCTACCTGACTGCTTGCCGCCATGCCTGCCGGCCTTCCTGCCAGCCTACCTTCCTACCTATATACCTACCTTCCTACATACCTAACGAAGTACCTACCTTCATACATCAGCATCACCAGCCTATCTACGCCCACTCCAGGGCAAAGGCCTCTCCCATTATTCTCCAATTACCTCGGTCCTGTGCCAACTGTGACCAATTTATCCCCGCAAACTTCTTGATCTCATCTGCCCATCTAACTTTCTGCCGCCCCCTGCAACGCTTGCCTTCTCTAGGGATCCACTCTGTTACTCTTAATGACCAGCGGTTATCTTGCCGTCGCATTACATGCCCTGCCCACGTCCATTTCTTCTTCTTAATTTCTACTAATATGTCTTTAACACCAGTTTGCTCTCTGACCCACTCCGCTCTCTTCTTGTCCCTTAATGTTACACCTATCATTTTCCGCTCCATTGCCCGCTGAGTCGTTCTCAATTTAAGTTGAACCCTCTTAGTGAGCCTCTAAGTTTCTGCCCCGTAGGTGAGTACCGGTAAGATGCAGCTGTCATACACTTTCTTCTTCAGCGACAATGGTAGGCTGCTATTCATTATCTGAGAATGTCTGCCGTATGCACCCCACCCCATTCTGCTTCTTCTAATTATCTCTGCCTCATGGTTGGGATCCGCAGTCACAACTTGGCCTAAGTAGATATATTCGCTTACCACTTCCACTGCCTCGCCACCTATCTCAAACTGCTGTGCTGTCCCGATGTTATTGATCATTACTTTAGTTTTCTGCATATTAATTCTCAGGCCCACGGTTCTACTCTGTTCGCCCAGTGCGGAAAGCATGCTTTGCAATTCGTCCCCCGAGTTACTTAGCAAGGCAACGTCATCCGCAAATCTGAGGTTACTGAGGTATTCTCCATTAACCCTTACTCCCACCTGTTCCCAATCCAACGTTCTGAATACTTCTTGTAAGCATGCTGTGAATAACATTGGAGAGATTGTGTCTCCTTGTCTGACACCCTTCCTTATATGTATTTTACTGCTCTCCCTATGGAGGATGATGGTAGCTGTAGACCCACTGTAGATATCCTCTAGTATTCTTACATAATGCTCATCTACCCCCTGGTTCCGTAATGCCTGAATGACTGCTAGGGTTTCGACCGAGTCAAATGCTTTCTCATAATCTATGAAGGCTATATATAGGGGTTCAGTATACTCAGCGCACTTCTCTATCACCTGATTGATCGTGTGAATATGGTCCATTGTTGAATAACCTTTACGGAACCCTGCTTGTTCTTTAGGTTGACTGAAATCTAAGGTTGCAGAGATTCGGTTAGCGATTACCTTGGTAAATACCTTGTAGACGACTGACAGTAAGCTGATCGGCCTCTAATTTTTCAAGTCCTTCATGTCGCCTTTCTTATGGATTAGGATGATGTTCGCGTTCTTCCAAGATTCCGGTACCATTGCGGTCATTAGGCATTGCGTATACAGGTTTGCCAGTTTTTCAAGTACAATTTCTCCGCCATACTTCAAGAGGTCTGCTGTTATCTGATCCTCACCAGGTGCTTTGCCCCCTTTCATTTCTTTCAAAGCCTTCCTTACTTCTTCGGTCGTTACTGGTGGGATGTCTATCTCCTCTGAACTGCTGTCTCGTTCGGCATTATCCTGTATGTCCCGGCTACTGTACAGATCCCTATAGAACTCCTCAGCCACTGTGACTATTTTATCCCTATTTGTGATGACATTGCCTTGCTTATCCTTAAGTGCATACATCTGATTTTTCCCCACGCCAAGACGTCTCTTCACTGCTTTCAGGCTACCTCCGTTCTTTACAGCGTATTCGATCCTCTCTATATTATACTTCCGTATGTCAGCTGTCTTACGCTTATTGATTAACTTCGAGAGCTCGGCTAGTTCTATTCTGTCAGCTGCGGTAGAGATTCTCATGGTTTGCCGTTTCCTGATTAGATCTTTCGTCTCCTGTGAACGTTTACCAGTATCCTGTCTAGCCATAGTGCCCCCGACTTCTATTGCACACTCCGTGATGATGCGTGAAAGGTTGTCGCTGGCTTCCTGGGTCGTAGGCTCGGCTTCCTCGTTAAGGGCGGAATATCGGTTCTGCAGCGCGATCCTGAATTCTTCTACTTTACGTCTTACTGTTAGTTCGTTTATCGGCTTCTTTCGTACTAGCTTGTTGCGGTCCCTCCTCAAATCTAGCATAATTCGAGATCTTACCATACGGTGGTCACTACACCTTACCCTTCCGAGCACTTCCACATCCTGCACGACGCCAGGGTTATCGCATAATATGAAGTCTATTTCATTTTTGTGCTCCCCATTCGGGCTTCTCCAGGTCCACTTCCGACTCTCTTGTTTACAGAAGAAGGTATTCATTATGCGGAGGTTATTCCGTTCTGCAAACTCAACTAGTAGGTCCCCCCTGCTATTTCTACAGCCCAGACCAAAGTTCCCAACTGCCTTGTCTCCAGCCTGATTCTTGCCTACTTTAGCATTGAAGTCCCCCATAACTACGGTATACTGTGTTTTTACTTTAGCCATTGCCGATTCCAAATCTTCATAGAGGCGTTCCACTACTTGGTCGTCGTAGCTGGATGTGGGCGCGTAGCCCTGTACCACCTTGAGCTTGTACCTCTTATTGAGCCTAATTACAAGACCTGCTGCCCGTTCGTTAATGCTATAGTATTCGTCTATGTTGCCAGCTATGCTTTTATTGACTAGAGATCCCACTCCCAGTTCTCTTCTGTCCTCTAGACCACGGTAACATAGGACGTGTCCATTTTTCATCACCGTAAGGGCTTCGCCTGCCCTCCTAACCTCGCTAAGCCCTATTACATCCCATTTAATGCCCTCTAGTTCCTCGAACAACACCTCGAGACTTGCTTCGCTAGATAAGGTTCGTGCGTTAAACGTGGCCAGGTTCAGATTCCATTGGCGGCCTGTCCGGATCCAGGGATTCTTAGCACCCTCTGCTGCGTCACAGGTCTGACCGCCGCCGTGGTCAGTTGCTTCGCAGCCGCTGGGGACTGAGGGCCGAGGGTTAGTTGGCATATTCATGGGAGGTTGTGGCCGTTACTACACCAGGGTGGCCAATCCTGCTCTGGTGAAGGAGTGCATTACCGGCAATGGTCGGCGGGGTCAGACCGCACCCCAAGCCCCTTTGTGCAATTCCATCATACGCGGATTTTTTTTTTTTTTTAATCCGGTGGGAATTGTCCGGCACCGGGATTCGAACCACGGTCCTTCTGCACGCGAGGCGGGTGTTCTACCTCTACGCCATCGCTGCATACTGTTCTATTTCTACCGGGTGTTCTACCTTCATAACTATCCTCTTATTTCTTACCTCCCCATCTACCTATCTGCATACCTACCTACCTACCTTCCTACCTGCCTGCTTGCCTGCCTGCCTTCTTGTATTCCTACCTGCCTGCCTCCAGGTCTGCCTGCCAGCCTATCGACTACCTCTCTGATTTCCTGCATGTCTGCCTGCCCACCTACGTACCTTCGTACCTACCTACCTGCCTGCATACTTGGCTGCCTGCCTGCCTGCCTGTCAGCCTGCCTGCAAACCTACCTCCCTACATACATACCTAGCATTCTGGAGGTCTGCCTGTCTGCCTGCCGCCCTGCCTGCTTGCCTGCCTGTCTGCCTGCATACCTCCTTACCTTCTTTCCCACTTACCTGCCTAACTTACTTCCTAACTACCTACCTTGCCGCCTGCCTACCTACCTAACTACCTTCCTGCCCAGCTACGTGCCTACATACATACCTACCTACCTACCTGCCTATCTACCTACCTACCTATATATCTACCTACCTACCCACCTAACTACCTATCTGCCTGCCTGCATCCCTACTTACCTACCTACCTACCTACCTACCTTCCTACGTATGTACCTACCTGCCTAACTACCTACCTGCCCGCCTGCCTACGTGCTAGCCTTCCTGGCTGCCTGCCTACCTACCTATCTATCTATCTATCTATCTATCTATCTATCTATCTATCTATCTATCTATCTATCTATCTATCTATCTATCTATCTATCTATCTATCTATCTATCTATCTATCTATCTATCTATCTATCTATCTATCTATCTATCTATCTATCTATCTATCTATCTATCTATCTATCTATCTATCTATCTATCTATCTATCTATCTATCTATCTATCTATCTATCTATCTATCTATCTATCTATCTATCTATCTATCTATCTATCTATCTATCTATCTATCTATCTATCTATCTATCTATCTATCTATCTATCTATCTATCTATCTATCTATCTATCTATCTATCTATCTATCTATCTATCTATCTATCTATCTATCTATCTATCTATCTATCTATCTATCTATCTATCTATCTATCTATCTATCTATCTCTCTACCTACCTACCTACCTACCTACCTACCTACCTACCTACCTACCTACCTAGCACCTACCTACCAAACTACCTACCTACCTGCCTACCTACCTACCTGCCTACCTACCTACCTACCTATCTACCGGCCTGCCTGCCTACTTACCTACCTACCTACCTACCTACCTACCTACCTACCTACCTACCTACCTACCTACCTACCTGCCTGCCTGTCTGCCTACCTACTTACCCACCTACCTACCTACCTACCTACCTGCCTGCCTGCCTGCCTGCCTGCCTGCCTGCCTTCCTGCCTACCTACCTACCTATCTACCTACCTACCTACGCACCCCTCTTCGTGCCTACCTACCTACTTACCTACCTACCTATCTGCCTACCTACCAACCTACCTACCTGCCTGCCACCCTGCCTGCCTACCGGCCGGCCTGCCGGCCTGCCTACCTACCAACCTACCTACAACCTACCGTGCTGACTTGATTTCGTATGTGGACTATACACATCGTCATTCGGTAGTTACTACTAAACGCAACAAAAGTCAAAAGCTGAGAAAAATTAGCAGTGGCTTAGCTCACCTATGCCAGGATATGTGTAGCGTGAGCTAAGGTTCAGCTGGTTATTCTTAGTTTTCCTGGCTTTCTAGGATTACCTCGACTGTCATGCTTACTGCTGCTTCAATTACACACACCCGCTATACGCGTTATGAGACACATGTATATTTGTCATGCGGCTCCAGCGCCACGTCACATCGCCCCAGAGCCAGGCTGGTTCACTATTCGCGCGCTGGTGTTGCTGCGACTGCACCAGCCATTGGTTACACACCCGGCCACCCCTCCCATGATCATCAAGTGGACTGGGCCACCACGTGCGAAAAGGCGGTCGGCAAAGACGCTGGGCGCGTGGGGTGGGTGAGAGATGCCGGGCAGTGAACAACGTTCTGTGCGAAGTGTGATGTCACTGCTCCACACGCATGCGGAGCTCGGCTCTCTACAAGCCACGCAAAACTGCTCAACCTCAGTCGGTTAATCTCATAGTACTACGAAAATTCGCACTTTCTATTCAGAAATAAAAAAAAAACCTTCGGGTTTACCTTGTGTGTTCCTTTCTCTTTTACCCGGCTTACTTTTTCCCCATCAACACATCTGTTTGCAGTGCGAACCCCAGTTCATTTATTTTAGGTTAGCAGGTGTGCAATGAATTGCCATCGCCCTTTTATTGGAGATTGTTATCGGTAGAATCAACTTCACTGGACCCAGGTGGGCGAATTTCGGCGCTGACGTAAAGGCTGGCGCTCTCGCCCCGACAACAATGCAGCGAAGAAACCCAGGAGCGTGGTATTGATGGCGACCTAGACGGCTGTGACTCGTGAGCCCAACCCAAGCTGAGTGGCGACGAAGCCGAGTAGGGTGGCAGGCATGACCAGAGCATGAAGCATCCCCTGGCCAAGTGAAGGCATCCTCACCATGGTGGTGAGCACAATGAGAGCGGTGATGAGCTGTGAGGGGCCGTGCATCGTCCCACCGGACTTCGGATCTACGAAAATAGCACAAGTGACTGTAAGGAACGTGCTGCTCAGGTTTTGCACGATATTGTATTGCATATACATTCATGGTTTTTTTGTTGCAGAACTAATTTTCTTGTAAAAGAAACTAATAACCCGATATTAGGTTATATTTCTCGAAGTATTGTTCGATTGTCCGCCTTCTACATGCCTAAGCTACACCTGCGCTAAGCGGCACGCCATAGAGGAAGGCTTTGATTTGTTTCGGCCAACTTGAGATCTTTAAAGTGAGCCGAAATATCGACACACGGCTGTTTACGTGACCGGGCTTCTCACTTTGCCCCTACTTACAACAAAAGCTCCCTTTGGAAGTTTTTTGTGCGAAGATCCTTATTAGCCAGGAATTGTGAAACTTTTCGGCAAATGACTTTTCCCGCTGCTTTCTTTGTCGGGTATAATACCGGACCAAATACATAGCGCTTTAGAAGGAAAGATGCGGCATTTTTTATAGTATTGCTTTAGAAAGGCTCTATTCGATCTACAATTAAAATCGATAGCGCCCCTGCCTACCCCCCTCCAGGTTTAGAGCGCTACATATGTGGGTATACATAATTCAGGTACAAATTGAGGCTGCAGAAGCTAGGCTAAAGACTACTATGAAAATTTCTAGGGAGAAGACTAGAGCATGATCAGCCCACACTGCCGTAATACTGGACTTTCGATAGAAATCAGCTTGAAAAAAACGAACACAAAACGAAGAGGGAGATATATGACATACTGCTGACTATAAACTGGAATTTTACTGAAGGAAACTCAGATATTTACATATAAAAAACACGAAAATTATAAAAAATATAAAAAAGCTTGTTCACGTCAGTCAGTGAAATGATAAGCGAAGATCGCTGCGCAGAAACTCTTTTTCGGTACGTGACAGGGCCAAAGACGGCACAGTGACGTCTATCGCCAATGCTTTAGGTATCTCTCGTCCGACTCTTAACTCTTCCGTCCTATAACTGCGATTTTGTGCAGGTAGGCTTCGCAGTGGCAGTCTCGAACGTGGGTAGCAAGGTGGACAGAAAAAGTTGCTTGGTGCGAAGCGATCTTCGCTAATCAGTTCACTGACAGACGTGAACACGTTTTTTTATGTTTTTTATATTTTGTATATTTATTTGATTTTTTTCGTATGTATATATCTATGTTTCCTTCACTAAAATTCCGGTTGATAGTCAGCAGTGTGTCGTGTATCTCCCTCTACATTTTGGGTTCTTTTTTTTTCTTGCTGATTCTTATCTAAGATGTACCAACTAGCACACACCAGAGCCATTCGACTTTCGAGTAAAAAAAAAAGGCCTTGACGCTACGTGCTTGGGTTACAATTGTCCTAAGGAGACAGAGCTGCAACCGCGGACTGAGAATTTTCACACGTCCCCCACAGTGCGCTCCAAGTTTCTTGAAACTTTCGACTTTCTGTCACAACCACTTTTCACCCGATTGGATAACCTCAGTCAACTGGGTGGAAAAACATGTCTGATATTTTGAACAGCACGTAGGTACCGATAATATTTGAACTTTACCCGCACCCTAGGGATTCCTCTTAGTTTCTTAAAATTGAAATTCTGTGTGGCAGTTTGCTCATTCATAACGGCTAAAAATGAGAGTACAATATTTTGAAACAGTGGTGATTTCTTATCATGTTTTTGACTATCTCACACGCTTCATATTTTTTGTGCATTATAATGTTTAGCGCTCCTGATGCTTCCTGAAAATTTCACCCTCCTGCAAACTTAGTTGCTTCATGACAGAGAATGAACACAACATTCCACCGTCTACGTAGAACGCCCCTAAATAAATGAAAGCTTGGAGCTGTTTTCATCTAACCGCACGACTAGCATGGAAATTGAAAACTTACTCCGCAAAATAACATTATTCATCAACCTGATATAAAATTTTACGCCACATTTCGTTTTTTTTCTCGTCATTCAAAACACACATGTAACGGTTTCGAGCATCTCTTCCGGCTAACCTCACTTAGCCAAAGAAAATATAAAATTTCCAAATTTTCATATTACCGCTGTGCGCGTGAACGTTTTGCTATCAAATCGCCTGCGGCATAGGGCCAATTTCCTAATCGTTTTTGCGAAAACTTTAAAGCACTGAATTTTCATGATAAAGTATAACAACCTGATTAACAGTGATATCTTTTCATGGGAAGTTCCCTGGAAAGTTTTTTGGAACTTCGGGATCCACTCCTGTATTGCATTTGAAACCAACACAACATCAAAAAATAAACCTCAGGCAGTTAGTAGTGAGGTAATTCTGTATAAAACAGATTTAATGGATCAATGCATTCACCTTGCGGTATTTTATTTTATTTATGCGGTATTACTTTAGGCGCAAAAGAGGCTGACCCCCTTAGAGCGAAATTGTGAGTGGAGGCGTCGCCGAGCTGCAGCTATCCAGCGACGAGTGAGGCGGTCACATGCCGCGTCAACGCAATATGGTGTTCCCCCGGCGATTTTCTCGAGCTGGTTGCGCTCGATTCGGGCCATCCGACTTTAAACTAACGGCCCAAATGCGTGGTAGGGTCAAGGAAATTTGTTCATAGATATTCATCCTAGTCAATAGCTTGGACGCGACGGTGCGCGAATACCGGCACTCGAACCGAGGAATTAGCAGCGTCTTCGACAACGTGGCGCAGAAAAACTCTTGTTTTGCAAACTGCACGGATGCACACCACAGACAAAATTGCCCAGTGATCATGCAAACCCAATAGTACAAAACCGGTCAGTTTTCATGATTGCGCTCTGTACCCACATTGAGCATTAACAATTTTTTGAGCTCAACAAACACGACCTCAGGCTCGAGCAACGTCATTTCCGGGTCTTTCGAGCGCGAAACTCTCGTTGCGTTCACTGACGCCCGAACTCCCCCATTAAAGTGGACTTCGCCTCCTTATTCGCTCTCAAGTGTGGGAGCTCTCGTTCGCCTTCATGTCAACTCCTGTGCGCCTTGCAGCCGGTTTCGACGTTGCTGCTCCTCCAATGCTCCTCCTGCGTGGCCCGCTGCGTTCAGTCACTTGGGCGCCTACTGCGCGTGTGTTTGGACACTGGAGTACCTAAGCGGGCTGCGAAATAAAGTTGAATGCATTAGCGGCGACCAGATTCTTGCAATGCTTTGCCCAACTGGAGCAAGGGTTGTTCGCTCCCGGCAGGAACTTGAAACAGCCAACGCTCACTGTCTTTTTTTACACCTGAATAATGTTTTCCTTCACTGAATACATTCTGTTTTGATTCCTCGCTGTTATGGAGAAATTAATGCTTAATCACTACATCTTTTATCGAGTGGTCACTTATAATAAATTACCGCCTATAAAACAATTTTGCCATCCCGCTGACTTCGTTATAACGAGGGATTACTGTAGATGCAAAAGTAAAAAAGGCCTATAATGTCAACTCCAAAATATCATTTTAACCTATTCATAGTAATCTACCGGTTAGTCAAGCAAAAAGTTGTTTGTTCACCAAAAGTCAAAACGTGTCAATTGAAATGGCGATAAGCAATCAGATTAGCGTATAGCTCTAGGGAACAGTAAGTGCTCGTAGGTCTGAATGGGTAAAGGTATATACACTGAGTTATCAATGTTTCCGGTATTCTCTTTTTGGCATTGTGTCAAAACGAGGGATCTTTAAGCTGGCATGTTCAAATTTGGTAGCAGTTTGCTTAAACGTAATGTTTATTTAAGCAGCCTTCCTGTGTTGACAGTATTCAAGCAGTCGAATCAAGTTTTTCCGTTTCCATGAAACCTTTGCGCCCAGAACTAACGTAGTTGTATGCATCGTACTTTGGCAGCTTGTTCCGGGGAGTTGACGATCTGGCAAACAGCAAATGTCTATTTAGGGTGACTTCAAGCGTGAACGAAGCTCTCACGCAAAAGGACCTCTTGCCGAATTTGCGCCTAAATAAGCCTCCCTCTCTATGAAGGTGGTTTGATTCCGGCGTAATATGGTTGTAGGAATGTAAAGAAAATAAAATTTAAAGGGACAGAAAACCGCTTTTTTTCGAGTATATCTTCTTTGACCCAAATACAAGGGCATCAATTAAACCACCTTAATCTGAAACAGCCTTGTTTTTAAGGCGTTCGAACATTTGAAATTAGAATTTTTATTTCTGCCAGCCATACGTGTCCTTCGGACAAGAATGCTGGCAGCCATTACTGAGCCGAGCGGCAACATACGTTTAACTGCACGTGGGATTAGAAGAAACAATTAAAACGTGTTGTCAGATATAAAACAACAACACTGTATAAACTTTCATTTTTCTTGATGCCCTTTCTGAATCACGTTTTGAAATCGCCGGAATTATTTTGACTCGGAACGTACTGTCCCGTTTAGACGATACAGGACGCAACCTTTCACGTTTCCAGAAATGTCGTGCAACATTTGGAATATTTCAGCGTGTTTATTCAAAACTTTAGAGTGGTTAACCTCTGGCTTTTGCATGAGGTGAATGATGTGCTCACCACGACGATAGATTGTCTGTTCCTTTAAACTCACCTTTGCAGTAGCACTCGTTACCGTCACAAACTCCCTTGATTCCCCTTATTGAAGAGAATTTAAATTTACAAATCCTAATGCATTTCTCCTCCTGGCAACCTGACCGAGTGGAAGGAAGCAGAAAAGAAAGGCTATTATCAGCTTTTTTTATCTTAAAAAAAGCTTCGTGCGAAATTCTGCGGCCACAACCATAGCAGTACTAGCACAGTGTTAGCAGAAACGGTGTTTTGCAAAGCAACTTTGGGCTATGCTTTAAAATGCGCGTAATCTAGCGGTTTATATAAAGAATAAGTCTATATAACACCTTGCAAGGCATCAGATACAACAGCTCACAAAGACATTTATTAACGCAATTAAGGTTTACATTATTCACTTATGTTAACCATACACGTTGGTATGGTCATCAGCTTTGTTGGCACATTGGCGAACTACTCAAAAACATAAAACTTTAAATTTGTTCCCCTTACGTTGCCCAGATGTGCTTCAGCATATCACTTTGATGAACGTCACAATCTCTTCAGAAGTGCGTAACTACTTTTTTGTGTGTAAATGGATCTCAAACGCAATAGTGCTTCTGCCACACATTCCACATAATGTGCCTCATCCCCTTCCCTCCGACTGCCCCTCCTGCAATGCTCATCGTCTTCGCTTATATCCAAATTCCACGCCCATTTTCTAAACAATCTCTTTCTCCTGCCTCCCACTCCACGTCCTTCCCCCTATGCAGCATCACCGCATTTTGCTTTCCCTCCCCCATTCTACCCACACCTCTCTTCTCTCCCCGATCCCCTTTAACCTCCTTTTCCGTCTTCCCACATCATGATTACATGCTTTGACCTGCTCCCCCTTTCGCACGCTGCGATTTCGATTTTTTCTCTCCTTCCCTTCCCGATTCCCTCACCCTCATCGTTGTTACCTTCGAGCGTCTTCTATATAAGGTTCTGTTATTTGCTTCTTTTCAACTGCCGCCCCTTCTCACCGCTCAAGCGACCCAATGTGACCTATGGGTATGTCACTGATTAGCCACCGCTAGTGTAACTGGTGACTAACAAATTGCCAAAGAGTCAGTGACGCAGTATCAAGCACCACCAGCAGTAACATTGGTCATTAGGGTGCGAGACAGACAGACAGACAGACCGACAGACAGACGAAATGTTTCCCGTCTGCTTGTTGTAAAAAAAGATACTGACAGAGGAGAGCTGGAAAGCAGGCATAAGGCATGACAGCGTTCATTCTGATGCAGCCAGCCGAACAAACACACTCCGATCACAATGAGAATCGCGATGAGGGCTGGGATGCCATGATGACAGCAACGCTGCGTGGTTTCTAGAGAATGACCACTCAAGCGATGGACAGAATGACCAGCCAAGCAATGAATGTCAAGACACAGCTCACACTAGTTTTCCCGGCGGCTAACGCGGGCATCCTGGCTGTTTCAATACCACGGCACCGTTGGTCAGCGAAGCCGCAAGTGTGGGCAACGACGCATGGCGGGAGAGGTTCGCTGGAGTATGGTGTACGGACCAATGAAACGGATCATAAATTTTCGTAAAGTCCTGGCGCACGGAGCGGCGTCGAAAGCAGTACTTCATTGGGTTCAACGTAACTTCTAGGAGGTCTGCGTCATAGCGAGACTTGCTGTCCTTTTGGCAAGACTCGGTGTTCAATCGTGCCAGAAACAAGTTTTTTGGTGATGTTGGCTTTGGTGTTCACGGGACAGGAAAATAAAGATGCGTCGACAATCGACGGCGGGGTGGCTGACGTAGCCGAAAAATAACGCTTAAAATCCAGTGTCGTTTTGAATGGCTGTACTATATGTGTATGTGACAAAGGGAAGTATGACGTCGCAGTTCCTGTGGTCGGGGTCGACATAGAGAGAAATCATAACGTAAAGTGTACGATTAAGCTGTTTTGTTAGCCTATTTGTCTCCGCATGTTATCTCGACGTGGTTTTGCGGCAGTGCCATCAGCTTGGAGAACGTCCTCAAGGATTGCCGACAAAAGTTCGGTTACAATCGAGTACGAGGTGGACCACGAGGTGGTCCGTAAGAAGATGTATTTCAGGAAAAAAATCTGCGACCTCAGAAGCGCAGGCTGTCTGTTCATCGGCAGCTTACGCATACCGCGTCACGTCATCGACAGCGGTGACAATCCACCCACGACAAGTCGAAGTTAAAGGCAAAGGTCCATACAAAGCGATGCCCACAACTTCGAATGCGGCAGACGGACAAGCAGAGGCTGTAGCATACCGGTAGGGATGAGGTCTAGTGCTTAAGATGCTGGCACGAAGCACAGGACGCAACATATCTAGCGACGCTTGTGGAAAAATCCGGCCAAAAATATCTGCTTTTCATACGGTCGTAGGTCTTGTGGACAGCAGTATGGCCAGCTGTGGCGTCATCTTGGAAAACTTGCGAGATGTGGGCTCGAAGACAGCGAGGGACGACTGGGACCCATCGGTCACCGGTAGGGCGGTAATTGTGGCGGTAAAGGAAAAGTTACTTATTTGGCATCGTGTTCGGCTGTCAGGTGGGGATGTTGAACCATCAAGGAGCTCCAGTAGTCCTCAGCAGTAAGCGTCGGCCAGCTGGAGAGAAATGGGGTTTGGTAGGACGTCTTGACAGGCGGTTTGCTAAGGGGCCATAGATAACGGTGGCGAAGTCATATGAGATGACGAGTTACTTTGGGATGACGGCTGGGGGGAGTTGACAACGGGAAAGAGCGTTGGCATCATTGTGGCTTCACCCCGACTTGTGAGCCACAGTGAAATCATATTTGTAGATGGAGTACCCCGCGGCCAAGGCGCCCCAATAGGTTTTTGAGGGAAAGTGCGTGAAGGCCTGTTACTGCTCCGACTTCCTCATCTTCACCCGATGCAGCAGACGTAGCTGACCATCATATTTTCATTATATTCCTCACGAGCTGCCGCATGCTCCTGTGGCTGCGCTGGCTCGCGCCAGCTTTCTGGTAGATTCCATTAGACCCTCGTCCCATCAAGACGTGTCACTCTGCTTTCTGAGCATCATGCTGCAGCTGGAGGACCCAGATTTCCAACATATGGTGCCCAGAACACGTGACATGTAGATGACGTCAAGCCCATCAACGCACGGAGACGAGAGAGCCAAGAAAAAGACTCGGAGCCCGTGATCCTGGCGAGTTCTTAGCTGCGGCGACCGAATAGAACGACAGCTTCGAAGACACGGCAGGGTACGGGCGAAAATGAATGGCCTTCTAGCGGAAGCGGAGCACCACGAAAGGAGAAATCGAGAGGCGACGGCAGGCATGGTGAGTGGACCGCTAGACCGAATCGGCGCCTTTTATGGCCAGATAGATAAGTTGGACGAGGCGATCTTTGAAGAGACTCCAGATGGCCTAGTGAGCAGCGAGATGATAGACGCCGTACAATACCATGACAAGGTTGTCAGCTTATTCGCAAATCTTCGTATCAAGCTGCAAGGATGCCTGTCTTCAACGCCACGACCGACGACAATCCACCCATCACCAACTAGAAAATGCAAGCTTTAAAATGGGATGCGAAGTGGAAGATCGTGGCAGCGATTCTGGACGCAGTTATCGGCAGCCGTCCACATTAACGACGAGCTCAGCACGGCTGACAAGTTTAACTACTTGAGCAGCCTCGTCACTAGAGCAGCTGCATCAGCCACTGCCTGACTGCAAGCTACCGATGACTGCTACAAGGAAGCCATAGAGATAATTAAGAAGCGCTTTGGAGATTACCGCATCCTAATGCACGATTACCTGCGAGGTTTCCTGGAATTGAAGCCGGTGTTGTCGTTGTTGTTCGTAAACTTTATTAACACACTCACACAAAAAAAGACCCCCAAAGTCCGGGCTTCTGAAGGGGAAAATAATTATCTATACAGATGGTTGGACCTGACAAATGTGAGCCCCCAGAGCTCGCCACCAGGCCGCTCGGACCGGTCCCTCCGGCGGCGCGAGCCAGTCTTGGAGAGAAGATGGAGGAGGTGAAAGGAATTTAGGATGAGTTGAGAGTGGTGGTTGCGAAGCAGAACAGTCCGAAAGAACATGCGGCGTGTTGGGAAAGCCAGAACACTTAGAGCAACGTGCAGGGCTGCGACGGCCTTCTGATCGATGTAGTATGTGTGGGGTTGGAAGGCTGTCTGTTTGCGCTTGGCAGATAAGACAAGCATCTGCCCATGGTAAGAGGTGAGATGGGGACGGTAGAGTCTGCTTATTGCTGACTAACTCGTGCACAGTCTGGTGTCGATGTAGACGGGCTTGTCGCACGTGCGTGGGTGGATGGAAAGGGTTTGGCCAGGGCGTCTCCGAGTCTCCCTGTTGGGGCGGAGCACGGGAGAGCTGATTGGCCACCTCGTTGATCGGGACGCCTGCGTCACCAGGAAACCAGTCCAGCACGTACCTAGTACCAGTGTGTTTGGCCAGATGAAAGTGAAGTGCCCGCATCGTTATGATGGGACGCGGCTGCTCCTCAAACAATCGGAGAGCATCCTGACTCGCTGAGAATCACGTGTTTACCGCGAGTGTATAAGGATACGATGGCGTCAGTGATTGCTTGAGCCTCGAGACACAGGACGGAGGGAACGCCCGAGTATATTTTCTGCAAGGGCGGGTGCCCAGGCGGCACAGAAAGTGTGTCCCAAGACCTGCCCGTCTATGGCCGCTTTCTGGCATGTCCGGAAAGCATCCAGGTTCTGGCAGCCACTGATCATACGGTGAACGGCCAACATTTGGCAAACAGCGCTTCGGTATATCTCCGGCCATCCGTGTTCAGACATAATACGGCAGCTTCCCGTCTGCCAGATATTCATTTGCCTTTCGGCTGCCGATGTTGAGGAAGAAATCGGCCGGAGTACGGCTTTAGGGCATCCGCTTTTCCTTCGGGAAGCGGTGTTCAGCCGAAGCAGGGGAAGCGACCGGCCACAAAATATCCGTATTTTTGTGGCAGTTGGTGTTCGAAAAGAGACCGGCCGTAGCGCGGCTGCCGCGCATCCGCTCTTTCAACAGTGAACCGCGCGTCCGGCGGCACAATATTCGTTTTCTTCGGGAAGCCGGTGTTGTAAATGAGATCGGCCGACTTACGCCCTCAGAATGTACGTTTTTCATATGGTTAGCGCTCCTCGGCCGAATTACGGCAAGCGAATGGCCGCAGAATTTTCGGCTACCGGTGTTCAAGAGAAGACCGGCCTTCGTAAGGTATCAGGTTATACGTCATTATGCCAACAACGGCGCGCGTCTGGGTGCCGAGAATTCATGCACAGACGTGCTTCGAAGAAGACCCGCCGATGTAGGACCAGTTTTTCCCTTGGTGAAAAAAGAGCCTTAGGCAGTCGAATGGCGCAGACACGTTTTTCGTCCGCTCGGTGTTTCTGCATTTTCAGTGAACGAACTACGTTTTTCAAACAGTAATGAGTGTTCTAGGTGAACGGGCAAGGTGCTAGGACTCACTGGACATTACAAGAAAACGTTTAGGCCATCGAAATGCCATTTATTGCCACAAGAAGACTATGCCACACCGACGGGTGAACTAAGCCTCGCCAGTCATAGCCGCTACAACGCCTCACCCGTCGGCTTCGTCGACGCATCAGCTCGAGCCTATTCGTCCCTCAAGAATCGGGGACCATTGGAGACATCGACCGGGCAGCGATGTCCGACCCAAGATGGCGGTGGTTCACCAAAATAAGTGACCTTAAAGGGTGTCGAGCAAGCGGCCACCACGCCGGAGCTCAACCGCCGCCATGTCAAGGACTCCCCACCAAAGAAAGGCAAGGGCGCGCAAAAGCGCAAGTTTCCAGCTGTTCTTCTAACAATAATACTGCGAAAAACAATTGCACAATATTGTTTGTGATAAACGTAGAAGAGGCTAAGCTTGTGCATTGGTAGGCTGAACTTCGTGCCCTACACTATGTTACTTCATGGGATTTTATTACTGCCTATTTAAATGAAAGTGTTATTTTCAATTTGCCATAACAACAGATCATTGTGAATGACGAAGCCTGGGTGTTAATTTAGTTGCGGTGTTTGAAATTGAGATTAGCTACACTTGGGGTATGACTCATTTGGTTAAAAATAATCGCCAGCATCATAGCAAACACGGATTTCGTCAGGTTTTCTTGCTCAACGCAGCTTGCTGAGTTCACGCACGATTTGGCTGTAGCCATAGATAAGCCTAAAGTAGCTGACTATTTTCTTGTGCGGCAAATAAGCATTTGACGGTGTTTCATATCACCCTCTTGTTAGTTCATTGCGGGCGATAAACTGAAGGAATCGGTTATTGCATGGATAGCCGAGTATATCTCTAAAACCGCAGTTAGTCGCTCTCAATGGTTGTTCATCCAGATATGTTACCGCGACCTCAGGAATTCCCCAAGACTCAGTTGCGGGCCCTCTTGTTTGTGTGGCCTGAAACATTTGTTAAAAAGGTTTGCGAATGACTGTGTAATTTACAGGACTATAGCAAATGAACATGATTCCGTATACTTTCAGCATGATTCAAATTAATAACAACCTAGTGTGCTGATTCAGAAAAGTCTTTCAATCTTAAAAAGTGCGTTAGCATCAATTTTACAAGAAACCCTTCATTCCAATTTAACGCGTATACAGTAAAATACACTGCTTTAAGAACGGCCAGGGAATATAAATAACGAGGAGTTTTATTAACGAGTTGTTAGAGAAATAGGTATGTTCACAACATAAAAGTTACGGCTAAACGTGTTTTAGCTTCCCGAGATAAAATTTCAGCGAACCTCCACCTAACTTAAAAGAACAACCGTATTTCACTCATGCGCGCTCAATGTAGGAGTACGCATGTGTTTTCTGGGATCTCTACAGCAAAGAGCTGGTTGATACGCTCGAAGACATACAGAATAGGCCAGTGCGATTGGTATTAGGTATTGGCACTGTCAACTTAGGATGAGGGAAAGTAAAAGTAAACTTTGAATGGTAAGACGGGAAAGATCATAGACGAAACCTGAGGGTGAAATTTTTTTTTTAATATCTATCATTCGAAAACTGGAATAGATGGGGAGAAGTACATCCAAGCGCCATCTACATATCTTAAAGTGGAATCGGTGGCTTGAAGCCAAGTATTAACATTTATTTAAGGTGACGCCTTGCGCGATCCATTTTATTTTAGATCAAGATGAGAGTGTAATTATCTTCCACGTATGATTTTATCCACTGTTTATAAAGACGATTTTCACCGTGCTTTGTAGAAATATTTTATTTGGTCTCATATTTGATGCTTAGTGTTATGTATCTTCCTGCTGTAATGCATGCAAGGGCAAGCAGGTATCAACTTAATAAATAACCGAACAAATCAATAAATACAAAAAAATTATTAATTAAATAAACACACTTGCGGAGCCGCAAGTTCGCCTCCGACTCGTTGAGAACGCTACGCATTCAAACTTGACCAACGAAATATTTATTGCTTATTCGTTGCATTATGCAAGGTTTGCTGTATGAATACTACAATTGCTAAGTTATTTGTTTAAAGAAAATATGAAACTCTTGTCTTATGCCTTTACTTCTGTGAACACAGAGGGTACAACTGCAGCCAACTGAAGAAAGGCATTATTCGCAACACGTCTAGAATTTTCTTAACGTAGTACGACTTTAGAGGAAAATTAAGTTATTTTGGACTATTAAGAAGTGTGCACGTAACTCATAAAAACAACATAGAAAATATATTGAAACTGAAAGTACTTCTTTGATATCTTCTAGGATCAGCCCTGTGAAAGATCATCAGAAAAGTTCATTGAGTAGAAAATTTCTTTGCAAGAAAAATGGGCAAATACTGGACATACCTTCGGGGTGAAGTAAATTATATTCAATGCTGCTGAGTGTTTTGTGGAGTACCGAACCGCTTCGTAAAGGCATTCGCACCGGTTTTATATACCAAAATTTGGTCAAGCAGCTGTTGTAAAAATAGTCGGTTTAGTCAGAGCATGAAAGTATTGTCTTCACAGAAATTGCCTAAAAGCGGCACTTTGGTCTTTGTGAAATTCAACCCACTAAATTATGCGTCTTCCGCCTCCCTTCCCTCCTTCCTAGTTTATTACAGTTAAGCCGCCCCACAGAAGATATCAGGACCTGGACAATACATCTTTTCCAGCTCTGCAAAGAAATGAATATTTCCTGTATTCGACAGTAAAAGAGGCACAGCAATTAAAGGATCGACCATCTGTGAGCACTTTTGAATAAATTATTTCGGTGTAAACTGACGCTGATAATAAGGCCAGGCTGCACTGAAGGCTGGACGGCTGGTGGTTGCGTGCGGGCTCACTTTGATGTGGGTGCAGTGGACCCAAAATAGTGGGTTTGTGCTGCTGGACAGCGCGATTGAGTAATCTGCTTGCGCTGCATGCAGTGGTCGTCCACCAGCCTCAGTACAGTTAACGTACTGTGGCTGAAGTACAATGCCCGTAGCACTGTCGAATTTCCCGCAGCTTTAGTCAGGCTGGAGTCCGACGACCGCATCTTGGCTGTCCTCCTGTGGCCGTACTTCGGCCGCACACAGGTGGCTTTGGGATGGCCGGAGCCCTACTGCTGGAATCTGGCCGTATGAACGTAAGCCGGTCGACTGGCCGACGGACACCGGCCATTGGGCAGTGAAGGGAGTACGGCCGTATACCGCCAAAAGACCCACATTTGGACACGGGCTGAACATGGTGGCCGGAGAAAGGCCGGGCAGAAAATCCCCGGCCAAAGTACACCGGCTTGAGTAAGGCCAAACAGTCCTGTGCTGCCTGGGTGTGCAGGACGAACAACTACTGTGACCCCGCGTGCGTCTTTGGTGGAGAAGGAGCCATCTGTGTACATAACGGTTGTTAGATCACCGTAGCGGTAGCGAAGAGTGCATATTCGGGCTCAACGACGTCCTGGATGTGAAGTTGTGGATTCGTTGATTGGAATGGTAGGAACTGTTAAACGAGGGAGGGCATACTAAGTGGGTATATCGGTGTAATGTTGGGTAAGGATGATACCTCGTATTGAAGTGGGATAGCAGAAGACGGCCATGCCAAGTAAGCAGGAGACGAGCGTGTTGTGCCGCCAAATAAAGATCAACCTGATCTTACAGTGACGCGAACGGCTGAGCGGCCTCTAAATTAGCTAGTGGGCTGTATCTACGTACCCCTACAGCCAGGCATGCGGCAGCCCTGAGGAGACGCTCGAGCTGGGATCGCTGCGGTGACGTTAATATTACGTGTTGCAGGGCGTAAATAATGCCAGTATGTAATAGAGAGTTCACAAGTCTAGTAATATCGTGTTCTCGTAGGCCTTGGCGAAGTCGGGTCAGCCATCCGAATATATAGTGAGTTGGGTGATTTGAACCTTTCCTCATTTGAGCCACTGAGAGGCCTTCCCATCATCCTGCAGGTCAAAGCCGAAGACGCACAGCCAGGTCTTACATGGGAGAGGCGTTGCATCAATCGTAGGTTTTAGTTGAGAACGTTGGTCGATAGCTTTACCCCTCGCAAACGCTCGTCAGTGACCACGAGGTGCTCAGATTTCGATGCCGACAGTGTGAGACCTACGCTTGACCCGAAAGAGGGGACAGCATTATTACCTGCCTGAAGTGTATCGGACAGTTTAGCTGGGGTGCCTGTAGAACACCGTAGGATTATATCGTCAGCGTACAGTCGAAAGGAGACAGTAGGAATGGAATGAAGCAGACGAGGCAGTGGTCGAAGCGCCAAATTTAAAAGATTAGGCCCAATGACTTACCCCTCTGGAATGCCCCTGGTAGGAGTCCAGGAGGTTTGGCGGTAGTCCTCTAACACCAGAGAGTGAAGTCGTGTGGTTAAAAAATTGTGAATGTAGTTGTGCGCAGTCGGGAGCTAGGCGTAAGTATCCGGATTTCCTCAAGAATGTCCGAGTGAGAAACTGCATCAAACAACTTTTGGAAGTCTAGACTCATGATTGCTCGAAGTTGGGCTGCACTCGGATATGCGTGCACCTCTTGTTGGATTCGCATCATAGTATGCCGTGTTGACCTGTGAGCACGGAACGCAGTCATAGTCCAGTCAAAGAATTGCCCATGTTCGAGACGCAAGTTAGACGATGCAGGACCATACGTTCTATAAGTTTTCCAACACAGGAGGTAAGTGAAATTGTGTGTAGACTGTCCAAAGCACGTTATTTGCCTGGTTTGGGGATGCGACGGATGTTAGCAGTCTTACACTCAGGGGAAATAGAGCCTGTTCGCCATGCTTCTTTGATGCAATCTGGAAGAATTTCTAGAGCGGAGTCTGGAAGCTTCCTTAAGTGGGAGTATGTAATCATGTCCGGTCCTGGTGTTGTGTGTCGTTTGCAATCGGTGAGTGCTGTGCGCAGTTCAGCAAACGTAACTTCTGCGTCAATAGGTTCTTGAGTGGAACAAGTGACAGGAGGTGGGGCAGGAGACAAAGAAAAAAAAGAAAAGAAAGACGCTTGAAGTTTGCCAGCCAAATCAGCCAAGGTAAGACCTGTCTGCAGCCGCAACGATGTGATGTGCGTGAATCGTCGTTCCTGTCCAGACATAGAACGGATAAGTTGCCAAATTCGAGTTGTATGCAGCGTTCCACTCAACGATTCAAAGAAAGACAGCCAGTTGAATGTTTCAAGAGTGCGCGCATATTCTAGGGCCTCGATTGAGGGTGTGGATGCATGCTTTGAGAGAGCGATTGCCCTTTTTTCGCTTCCATGATCCCGAAGTCGTAAGAGATGGGCATCAATTGCAAGACGTGTGTCGGAAAGAGCATTAAGCTTGGTGTGGTGTCGAGAGGCGTCAAGAATTTCCAAATTCCAGGTACTTCAGTCAGATATCGCAGCCGTATTGATCAAGTCCCGGAATCCACTTCAATTAGTAAGGCGAGCACTTCTTGGTGACAAAACCGAAGCCCCATTCAAGGGTACAGTGCTATGAACATTCTGGTGATCACTGCCTAGAGAATTATGTTGGACATCCCTTATAGCTGAAGGTAAGCCTATTGCCCAAGTGAGATAGGGAACTGTATCTCTTTGGCAGCTATTGCCTTGTCGTGTGGGACTGGTTGGGTCACTAAGCAGAGACAATCGGAGTTGCTGAGTGCCCAGCCTTAAGCCCTGGCCTGATGGTGAGGTGTTGGTGTAGAGCCAGTCGGGATGTGGAGCGTTAAAATCCCCAACCCAAAGAACAACATGATTGCGGTAGGAGCGGATGAGCTTACCTACCCACACCAAAGCGGTTCTCGCCCTAGGAAGCCAATACGAATTCATGACTAGTGGTGCAGAGCATCTAAGAAATTGAGTCAGAGTAAGGACCGATTCCCACGTGGTTGAGTTGTGTGCGGAAATATATACCTGGTAAGTTGGTAATGTGCAAAATACATATGTCAAAACATAAGTACGAGGAATGGGATCGCGGCAAGTCGGTATCCTGCGCTGTATGAATGAATCCTACCCTGCAATATTGTATACACCGTGGGTTTCCTGAAGGAGTATGATAGATGGAGGGTGTGGGAGGGACTGAAGGTAAAGCCTAAAAGCGGAGATTTTACGGCGCAGTCCGCGACAGTTTCATTGCAGTATAAGTGGCGGAGCCATGTCGAGTTAACAGTATTTGTCGAGTCTGTAGATTGATCGAAGGTCACGTACCCAGTTCGTGATTGTCTCACAAACACCAGGTAAGGGTTAATACCGGGCGGCAGGTGCAAGGCCGCGTAACTTAGTGCGGGACGTGACAAGCAGCTTAAGGAGTTCACGTTGACGCCGGAAATGTTACTCTTGTGCTTCATAGTGCTTTTCTTGTGCTCGAAGCAGCGGTTGAGACAGTTGAAGGAGCTGGGCCAGGCCCGTTGGTTGCATGGCTGCCGTAGCGGAATCCTCCTGTTCAGGTAGTCGCCTAATGTACGGCTGTTCCCGTGCAGCGCGGAGTCGCTTGAGGAGGGTGGTATGCCACGCTTCCATTTATTCGAGCTGTCGTCGAAGGTCATCTGCTTATTGCGCGAGTTTTTATAACTGGGCTTGAATAGTGGCTTCCTCTTGCAGAATTCCCTTCAGTGGAGGTTGTTCTTTTAATGCACTAGTTGATGCGTTTGCAGTCTCTTAGAGCTGGCTGAATATTGTGGTCGCCGCGGCGTAGGAGACATGCCGTTTGCGCTGAGCATGCACCGGTTGCGAGTAGCTCGAACGCTGCTGCTGTCCGTGCATTTCGCCTTTTGCTGACGATGGCAGTGCTTTAGTGGTACGATCTTGCGAGGTATTATCTGATAACTCCGGATGGCATTGTTCGGGTGTTCTGCCACGGCTCGGTGATCGAAGGGGACCGTATCTGTTCCCCCTTGTCTGTGACCGTGGTCGGCGCTTTGGTGCTAGTTCAGCATCAGCCTTAATTTTAGTAGGACGTTCTGGGTCGGTAGCCACATGTCCCTGCTTCTTATTGCTACGTCAGGTCATTATATTTGCTTCCTTGCATTTAGTGATGGCAGCGGTATTGTTTTCGTGGTTCTTGCTGCATGTGTCACATACTGCCTGTTTAGGGCACATGTCTTTCTTGTGGCCTAATCAGTGACAGCGACTGAATACGACCGATTTGGGTTCGTAGAGCGTGACTGGAGAAATGCGGCGGTAATAAATCACAGATCTAGGGGGGCGTCATCCCTCAAGCGTCAACAGGCATTCTCCACGGCTAGCAATTAGGCGTGCGTCAAGTATTCTCTGACGGTTGCACGACAATGCCGCCTTGAGTTTAGCCTTGCTATCTTTGCCGTCGATGTTATTCATTACCCCACGGCACATATCTCGTCTGGGGGCCCAGTAGACTAGTACAGCAATCCGTTTACCCCGAATTTCGAGGTTCGTCAGTTTTAGTAGGGCATCGGCTTCTTTTATGCCGTCGAACGCACCGTGATTGTGTTCGATGCAGGATGAACTCTGGACGTCATGGCTATCGTAACTTTCTCTGCGGGTGCTGTGGAGATGAGGGCGAAGTGGAGGTCATTATTTGGTAAAGTGCTAAAATTCTCGTGAGCACACGGCCGCATGACGAGGACATACGTATCCACGGGAGGTTAAGAATTACGATTTAGTTGCTTACGCTTACGCCGTTGTTGAACTTGGTAGGCTCCTCGGTGTCAATACCGTCACCGTTACACACGTTAAATTCGGTTGTAGACCAGTCCGTCTGGGATGCAGTGGTGAGCTCAGCATTGTTGGGATGTGCACCGGTGACTTCTATGGTTGGGTCAGGCACTGTAACATCATGGCCGCATTCCTCGGCGCGCTCTTTCGTCACGTACATTTCAATGCCGTCTTCATCACTTCAGATGGCTGATTCATTTTCTTGAGCCGAATGCGTCAGGGGGTCTCGGCGCGTTCTTCTTCCCATTGTAGCGCTGTCTCATGCGCTCGAAGAGCCTCTCTTGTCGTGGCAGTTGCGGCGAGCGCTGCGGCTCCTCCCTTAGTGTTGCTTGTTTTTCCTTAAATATTCACGCCGATGCTGGTAGGGCCCTCCATAGCAATCCTCAGAGCTCGCGCGATGAGTTGCTTCGAGATTGGCACGTGCATGCCGTTCTTATTGCTGCGGTAAACTCAGCTACACATCTGCTTGAATCGGCGTCGCCTGTGGTTGTCTGTAGTCATCATATTGCGGTGGTGTCGGCGCAACCTGGCCGGCGGTTGTCCCCGGCGGTTCCATGGTGTAGGCTTAGCGAAGCCGAAGCCGGCGGCTAAAGGGTGGCCGTAAAACAGCATTGAAAAATGGTACCGTGTCGAGTGTCACCTCGATAGGCTCCTGGTGCGATGGCAAAAAGGATGACTCGTAGCACTCGAAGCACAGACGTAAAGACAGCTCTTGACGGGCGAAGAAATGCAGAGCGTCAGGACAAGCGCCGATTCACACTGGGCGCAGCAGCACCCCCCTGTCGTCGTCATCCAATTTCCGACAACTAAGACACCTAAATGATCAAGTCGAGGTTCATATCCGAAGCCTCAAGACACTTGGCACGAGCTCCACGACCATGCTGCGTGAAATCCTGCTGAGGTGTGACGGCTCGCGTTCGCCGAAAAGTCTTCGGCAGGTGGTTGGCCTCAAGGAAACTGCGCATGGTGCCACACTGGTGCGGTGTTTTCTCGCAGCACCACCAATATCCGGACCCGGCGATAAAAGAGACTATCGCTCGTTCCAATCTTGTACACTGCCGTGTATGTGTGTGCACATAGGTGCATTGAACTCCTAAGAATCTTCGACGAGATCCTCCCGAAAAAATGTCGTGCGGGCCAGCAATGGGAATAACTCACAGTGCCACGGGAACCTTGGTACCGTCTTGGAGACGCCGTTCGAACCCCCCGATAAGAAGAACTCCATCTTATAAGCCTAAGTGGCTCATTATGCCCCGTTGGACACGAGGAGACCGCGGTCATTGACCACGTGGGAGGAGGAGTGTAAGAACGACAAAAGGTATTAACACAAGAGGCCGACCGGAGGGCGGGGAGAGTCAAATCGAGAGGCAGTTAGATCCGGAGAGATAGAGTGACTACGATCCCGGGGTGGACAAAACAAGTCGCGAGAAGTGTTAGGCCTTCGGCCTAACACATTTCGCGGGGCTTTGGGCCCCGGAGTCTAGCCATCACTCGGGTGCGACGTCTGACGAGAGAGCCATGTGGGGAGCGGATGAGATGAGACGCAAGAAGCGGTAGGCAGCAGGTATGGGAGCCTAGGACTCTGGAGTCTAGCTATCGCTCGAGTGCGACATCTCTCCACCTGTCTCCACACCTAGCCAACCGACGTCCAGCCATCGTACGAGATCCGAGTCAAAGCAGCCTGACCGCGGCGGACCCTTCATTCGACGCCGAGCGAGTACTACCTGTTATAGAGGGAAGGAATTCCATCCTTCTCCTAAAATAAAACATTGAACTAACCAACATTGTGGTGAAGCAGGGCACCTTCCTGGTTGCTCTGAATCTCCACGCTTTCCACACATTCTGCACTCAAAAAGGCACACAAAATACAAGCTTACTAGGTTCCAGCACACAGCGGCACCTGTGGTCCGGGCACAGAGCGTGCGCTTTAGTAGGGTGGTCCTTGACGGTGCAATTGTTCTCGCAGTCCGCTGGTTGACTGCACGTATCTGTACAGCAAGCAGAGACAAAAACCGAACGAGCATTCAGAGTCGAAACTTTCTCTAGGAATGTGGCGCAGCTCAAACTACAATAAGTTTGTTTTGCACTGTAAGCTATGCCGTTTGCAAGAGCATTTGTTGGGCAAAATATTGGCAACAAAATAGTCCTGCGAGCATCGAACACCACATTTTCAGGTGGTGGAAGGAAGCAAGAATTATAAAAATGTGATCGTGCACTCTGTACAGATGGTTAGAAAGAGAAGCTTTATTATGCTTGTTGGGTTTGCCCGTGGCATACCAATGTCAACGCAACGTGCGGCATGTGTTTCCCATTCTGCCATTGACGCTGTTCGCTTCACATCGTCACCGCCCCTGCCAACCGTTCTAGCTTGAGCTGTATTTCACGCTTTACTGACTGATTAATTGATTTATTTAATTATAGTAAAATTCCCTTGTAAACTGGGTGATAACCTGTCATTTAACTCAGAAAACTACTATGTCTATGTTTTGCCATTTTCGTTTGAAACTTGCTTTGCTCGAGTCGAGCACAAAATACTTTTTTTTCTGTTGCAGGTGGTAGCTGTCCTAGGTGATATTACCCTCTCTGCTTTTCTTTCACCAGCATTCTAATATTCTTTACGTCGTCTCGACAGCCTTGATGTTAACTCCTCCTGTTCTACCCTTAAATCCTAGGGCTTCTGGAAGCCGAATATTTCCCTCTTGAAGATTTGGACGGATAGACACACATCCTAAAACTACGTGCCACTTAGTTTCTTTTCCGCAGACCACGAACAGCCCAACAATTTATGTATACTTCCTTACAGATCTCGTCGTTCTCGAGCAACGTTCTCTAGCCTCAGTAAGCAAAGCACTGCTCTTGGAATTTTCGTAGAAATTTCAAGGCCAGTGCTGCAGCACGCTGCAAACGCCCTCTGCCGTGAGGAGGGCTTTGTTTTGCTCCCTCCCATGCACCCTTCTAGTTACCATTGCCGGTATATTGGTGCGAGAGTGTGGTACGTAATCTGTAAACAAGTATTTCTCCCTTTATAGCTCGCTTAAAATCTGATTTTTTTCGCGCATCCGCAGGGGATTGTCCGATGAGCTTTCTGCGTGCAAGAGACCACCAGAATTATCTGTCCTCGAGCAACATAAAGCTTCGCTTTTAATGGGCAGCCACTCGGGCGCGAAGAGCAGGCAAAGATTTTTCCAGGAGTGCAAGGATTGTTGGTGAAGCATTCTTGCACGCGTAGCGCGAAAGAGGGACAAAGTATAACAGGAGACAAAAACGAGCGCGAAATCCCCCAAAAGTTTAGAGCTCCAGTACAGCCCGCTCCTAAACATCGTTAATCATTTCGGCTTTGGATTCTGTATGCAACGAGCTTTCAAAAAACATTTACGGAATTCTCACTGCCGCCCACTGAGCACGAAAAAACGAAGAAAATAAAAATATCGCTTTGCAGGCAGTTGTAGACTTCCAATAAAGACATTCGGAAGTTATTTCCCGGAGATCATGTGCAAGCGAACTGTAACATACGTTCTGTAACACATTCTGGAACGCTTAAAAATACCGTATCCCTATTCACATTACTTGTAAAAACAAGTTGCTAATTCGGCGCGGACGGTATGATCACTAGCAGTTTGGTGCGTGTTTTGCAAAAGTTAGTTCTGTATCGCTCGTTCGTCTGCTTCCTTACGCAAGTAGGCGTGTAGGTTCAAGGCAACTTTAAGCTCAGTTTTTTTTTGCGATATGCTTGTGTTAACCTGGCTGCGTCGTATTGTCACATAGCCAAAGACGAAGTAGGGTTCTCAGAAAAACAAATATATTTGGACAGAACTTGTGTTCCTTTAAAAATTGAAAGAATGCACAAATGTCGAGGATGCAGTCAGCAGGATGACATGCGCAGATGAGCATCAGCGAATCGAATTTCGTGGCGTCAGGCCTGGGAGCAACAAACGTCGTCGTAGTGGTTTCCGAAACAGTCGAGTTACATCCAGAACAGCGTAGATCACAGAAGAATATTCTATTCTAGGGATAACACGGTGACACACTGTCCCTATCAATTAGGCCGGCCTGTGCGGCATAGAATAGAAAGAGAGGGGAACGGGTTTCGCTTTGAAAACAGATACGCCCGGTGCGGTGAGACTTTGGCAAAAAAATGGCTTAGTACGTGCTCTTGTCGTTGCAAATGTCGACAAAAGACGACAATCTTTCGTCGACATTTGCCAAGAAAATGCCTCTCTTCGCTTTCTCGCTCACCCTTCATGCTGTTCGGCTCCCGTCGCGCCCGTCCTAAGATAAATACGCTGGAGCAATGCTTAAAGGAGCCATGAAGAGAAAAAAAAAGTTTGTTTTATTCGAAAGATTAGGTGTTTCATATTACCTTAAGCGCTTTCCCGGAAGCAAATGATGCTTTATTCACTGAGAAATAAGGCAATTTCAGCCAAAATTTTAAATCTCCCGCTAAAATTGCACATTCCGTGACGTGAACAATGGCGTCATACGAGCCCCGTTCATGAAACAGATACTTAGTATGTCGACTCCATATAGCACCCACACGCGGGAGTCGACCGAGACGGGGGCCATTTTAAAAATGTGCCGTATTTTTTTTACGGTTAATAATAGTTCAATTTCAGTAGCAGTATCGCTTATGCCAGTTGGCTGGTGTCGTGTATGGAAAGCCGTTCGCGTGAGCTTTCTGCTTCGATCAGAAAGATACGAGCGTCAATGCGCGGTGTTTACGGAATTTTTTCCCCAAGGTCAGAGCGCTTTGGCGGCGATTTGACGAAGTCGGTGACGAGCGCCAGCCTGTCCCAGGAGTGAGGTAACGTAAGGGTCCCTGCCGTAATCACTTCCTCGGAAATGAAGCGAGCACACTCGTACTTCCTTTAGCTCTCTTTCTCCTCCGTTTGCAAAGTTCACAAAACGGAGCCACTTGCTTCGCCGAGGTTCGTCGTTGGGCAGCACATGAAAGGAGATCTCCTTACCGGGTATGGCGCACTCCCTCGACGATTTTCCCGTACTACATGGGCATTTCAAAACGTAGCAACGAAATTTAATTGTAAAGTACTCGAACAAACTGAAGTTTTCAGTGGTTGTAAACTAGAAACGAGCTCCTAACCATAGCAGCAAGCCAACACCATTCCGAAACTGTGACGACTGTCACTATCTCGTGGCTGCTTGCTGTTCCTTACTCCCCTCGTTTCTATTTTTACCTTTGCTCGTTGGCGATATGACGGCACACCTCCTGTGAAGGGATTACGATACCAAGCAAGGTCGCGGCTGTGCGTGCTGGGACGGTTCGTTGCCCCTAAGAGCCTCGAACCCGAAAATTCGTCTGCGCGACGGTGAGATGTTAAACTCGGCCGTCGGTAGTTTCGTACGCATTGGCGCACACGCTTGCGTGTTCGTTCGGAACTTCAACCGTTTACTCCACCGTTCTTTGTCATAAAAAGAATGTGCAGTATGTTTCACGGGCATTTAGCTCGCTATGCAAACTGTGCGCCCTGCCTAACATGCGTTTGCTTTGGCCGGCCTCCGCCAATCGCAGAGAATTCTCGAGTGATATCATAGGTTCTGTTGCGGAAAATGAGCTTATTGGTCGCATGGTCATTTCCTTTTTCCTAATTATGTAGCTTATTTGAGCGAATTTTGCGTTATAAGTGGTGTCGTTATGCTTCTAACGAGGCAATCTTTCGAATGAACCAAACATGTGTTTTTTCTTCATGGCTCCTTTAAGTAAATTTAAACTGAACAGGCTCTATTGCTCCAGTCCCGGTGCCTCGATGCCAGCGCCACCATACGGCGGAGACGCGCGTAAATCGAGGCGCTCTATATATTTTTTTTGCAGTGAATGTAGTATTTCGTTTCCTATCGCAGAAATCAAGCATCCATGCATATTTTTGTAAAGGAACACTGTAAATTCACTTATGTGTTGATTTCCTGTCTGAAATCTGCCTAATGCATTGTCCTTATTACACAATATTTCACAAGTATGATTATTGCCACCGGACTTAGACCTTTAAGATTTGGCTGTGGGTATATAAAATATTCTGCAGCTTTTGTTTCACTTTGGCCGGTTGGCTGAATCGAGCGGCAGGCAGACACACAGACCTACATACAGACAGACCAAAATTGTCCAGGTCAATTTCCCCAAGCAAGGCTATCGTCTTTGTAACACAGAAATGAAGAAAATTAAAACAACATTTCGTGAAATTACCCCCATTCGCTATAAGTGCATCGACACAATGCTAAAAGCAAGCATTTATACAAAAATTAAGTCAGTCATTGGGTGCAGTAATGCTTGCGGCAAACCACGTGGACAACTTGTGGCCACGTGCGCCTTCATGATGTGCTGGAATAACCGACAGGGACAACCTCGTGAATTAGCTCGCCGGCACGTCGCCGAATTGTTTAGTGTCACAAATACCGTCGCAGGAGCTTCTCATTGCTTACGCGCCGCCTAATCGGTGTCCAAGCACACAAGGTGCGCCTGGGTAATATTCGGCGTCTTGACGTCAGGTGTTGTAGCGTCCGGCCCCGAGCAGCTCCTGGCCCACGTACGAAACTCATGCAAGTTGGCGGGCCTCCTTCACACCCTGTAGGTATCTTTGGACGTCGGGGTTGGGGTCGTCGTCTTCTACGTGTGGCAGAATGGCGTAGTGCATCGTTGTCGGCTGGAACAACTTGATGAATGACTTCTTTTGTCACCTTAGGAATAGCGGGAGCCTCCGTGCAGCGCGTCATGCAGTCTCTCGCTGTGACAATCATCGTGTTTTCGGCTCATGGACTATGATGAAAGCCCAGAAGGTCCTTTCCGATATGTTGGAAGAGCCTCAATTGGACTGCGAGAGGCTGAAGAAGTCCAGAGAGTCTGTTCGGTGGCATTTTTCGTCGATGGCAGTCAGGGTATAGTTCTGGGCGTAGCGAGAGACATCGGATGTAAGGCGGGGCCAGTAGTACTTTGCCATGATTTTACCAAATACGCGTGCTTTTCCGAGATGTTAGGAGGACGGGCCATCGAGGCACATTTCCAAAGGTTCGTCCCGAAGGTCTCCAGGGGCGATATGAAGATATTTTGTTCTCGTTCCGTCGTTGAAGTTATTTTTTACACGTACTTTTTTGTGACACTGAATGCAGGCAACTTTTGCTTGAAGGCCTTTGGCACGGTGAAGTTGCGTCCTTCGAGGTAGTGGATAATCACGTGTATCACGGGGTCGGCGTGATGGCGACTGGCTAGGTCACACCGTCTTCATAGGAGTTCATTAATGGTGAGTAGACGGGGGCGCAAGATAGGCAGTCGGTGTCCGAATGTTTCTTGCCGGGTACATAGATGATTGTAACGTCGAATTCTCGAAAGCGCAAGCTCCATCTCCTAACATGGCCAAACGGGTCTATATTGGCGAGCCAACACAGCTCATCGTGATCTGGCACAATCTTAAATGGCCTTCAATATACGTATAGGCTAAATTTTGATATGGCTCATATAACAGCGACGCGAAGTACATGCTTTACTCGACTTGATATGATGGCCTCCGGCTATGCGTCCACTATCAAGAATTTTTTCCCTAAAACACATTTTCTGGCAGCTGTCCTGCCAGAACTTTTCATTGCAGTTGTGCTTTGTTTTAGATGTCTGCTATTTTGCGAGCATTTTTTTGTTTTTCACTAAAAAAATTTTGTCAATTCCCTGTTTTAGTTTTTGTTAATTTTCAGTTCTTCTACGAAATTGTTCTCTTAAGGATATTTTTCTGCACAGAAAATCTGGGAACCTCCTGTTTTTTTTTATTGTCAGCTTTTTACATATTGTTTGTGTTGTACATACATCGTCTTTTCTTACAAAAGTGATAATATTCTGTGTCGCGTTCCTAGTAATTCTTTTGCTCATTCAAGAAGTATAACGTAAAAACATCAATCTCGGTTAAAATAAGTCAAACCAAATGTATTCAGCACTTTAATACAATTAGTGTCATCGTCCTTCATAAAAAAATATTTTCTGCTGCTTTTTTACATGCTGGAAGTACTACAGTGGACCTTGCGGTTTTAATCTTCATGGTTGCGAAGAATGGTACTAAACAAAAAAAAACTCACAGCATCATTATGTTTGAAACCTCCAACACAACTACTGGTGCACAGTAGACAGCATGAAGTGTGAAGTGACCACTCAGGCACACCAGAGGATAGCTTGAAAATATCAATTAAATTATTTATTTTGCAGCCAAACTTAGTGCTTTTTCTACAACGAATAAACACCTTAGTTTCAAACAAGGCATTAACAATACCAAATCAGATATGAGGATCCGTGAGTATGAAAACAAAATCACATTTCAAGATATTGTGGCTCATTGAACAAAAGTACACTTCCAATGACAGATGTGCTGTTAGTCTAAAAATATGACATTTATTTCAAACTTGCAGAATTGCATTAAACACGGCACTGAGCTAACACAAACTATTTACACAACGTAATCTTGTAGCAGCAAAGTCATGAAGGATGAGACTTCTAGCGAACATAGTTGACGTTAAACTAAGGACATCTTTCCTACTGTGACATTGCATTACCAAATGTTTATATCTTGTACTCTGCAGTGCAGTAATACTACGGTGAGAACTCCGATAGGACTAGGAACACACTGTTCATTCGCTATCGGTGCAGGATTCATGTCCTTTCCTTGCAACTGAAACATGTTATACTTGTCGACTGCCATTAGTAACGCTGTACATCGGTTCTATTGGGAGAAAATATTATCAAGTTCACTACAAAATTACAACAAATGCAGAGCGCGAATTCTGGCTCTTCGTTTATTGAGAGATAAAGAATATTCCACTAAACAACCTATATCCGCACCCCAGGTCTATCTAGAAACAGAAAGACACTTAAAAGTGCGTAGGTGTGGGAGTGCGATAACAGTTTCTGACGGAGGCAAAAAGCAAAAAACGCTTGCGTGTACGAGATTTCAGCACATGTAAAGATCCCCAGGTGGTCAAAACTAATCCGGAGTCTTCCACTACGGCGTTCATCATCGCCTCAGTTGCGTCGGCGCGTTACATATGACAATCTATCAATCCCATTATGATTCATTCCAGGCTTTGCGACCTTCAATGACAAATGATTTGTCTACGACGATTATGTTATGATTTGTAGGCCCAATGTCGCCATTATAAGAGAGATTTGAACCGGGCGAGTTATATCGCCCCGGGAAGGGCAAGGGGGTAGGCTGGTAGACGTTTATGTTGCTGCGAGCGCCGGCCTCCGCTAACCCGGACATGTTCAACAGCGGAGGTTAATGCCTCCTTCGTACGAATGGGTTAAACACGCAAGGGAAATATGCCTTCACAGGAGCATTTATTGTACATCCATATAAACTTAAACATCGCTATTTTTATTACGTTGGTATAGCATCGTTAGACGCATTAACGTTAGACACTGGAATGCACGCTCCGGAACATTGCGTAAAGTCGAGTAAAACCACAGCCCCTTTGTAGGACTGCTGCCGCCTTTGGGCATAGCGGAGGAAGAGAGATTGAGAGATAAGATACGCGGGCTGAGAGGCCGCGTGCATTGCCACCCCCGCTTCTCTTAAAGGCCGCCGTCGTAATCGGTTTTTCTTGGGGGGAGCGCAGCTCCCCTTTTTGGACGCTTCGGAATAAGGTGTCCAAAGGACGACGTCCTTTCTAAGTGCCACCCCAGCTTCCATTTGTGACCGCCAGCCTAGTTCTGAAGAGCGCGGCTCCCATCCAGATGTGTCGAAAGGCCGCGCCCAATCAGGGGAATAAAACACCGTTTTGGGGGTGCGTGCCTTCGGGCCATCGTGTTACGCTTAGATTGCGTAAGCCCGGCCGACGGCTTCTGAAAGTGCCGCGGTGTCTAATGGCCACCCTGAACTTGGCAAAGCTCCCCGTGGAGGGTACGCGTCTTCACGCGTCCGCTCCGTCTTGGGAGAGGAGGGAAGTGCGCGAAGTTTGGGAAGGCGGTGCTTGGCCCGACGATTGGTGGCATTCGAGATGTTGCTCTGACCAATCAGGTGTGCTGCCCGGATTACAATGGACACGAGGGACTATAATCCCGGGCATAACGGCCAGCGGGAGACGGCTGTAATCTTTGAGGTCATCAAGGACCAGCGAGCCTCCGTGCTTAGTGCAGGTAAACTTTGCCGTCTAGGGCGTAACCCAGGGTCGATCGCTAAGGTATGGCACCTAGGGCGAAACTCGGAGGGTCGATCGCTAAGCCGGCCATGCTTAACCAACCCTGTAACCAAATTTCTGTAACCACCTTTTGTAACCGAATCCTGTAAATAACCGTAAATACAGTTTTCTTCTTTTTGCTCATGAAATACTGCCATCCCCGTTCCCTTGTCTAATCCCTGGCCACCACCACCACTGAGCACACGCAGCGAAGTCCTCCTTCGCCGCTATTAACGAACCAGAAACCCTGAAGGAGGGGTATCTACTTCCTTCAAAACCGTGCGAGCGTAACGGAAACGAAACCGAAACCGAAAGACGCAGGTGGCGGAGGATGCCTCAATTAACCCGCAATCCGCGTAGGCGCCAACTGTCGGCACTGATTAGATTCATCGTGTACTACTTCGCTTCACTTCGCGTAGACAGCAGCATCTCAGCGACGGCATCTGGACGAAGAAAGTAGTGGGGAAGGTGTAAGGCGCGTTCGTTTACCTCCTTGCGCTTCGATTCGTAGCACAGTGGGCAGAAAGCTGTGTACTTCCGGTTGCGGCGAGAGTGTTTGTGGCTCGAGTCCAAGCGCGGCCGCATCAAGTAAACTTTTTCTGGTGACATCATTTTCGTCGTGAATATAACTCCGGTCAAATCTTGGTGTACCCGGGAAAAATATTTTCCCGTTAAAAAAAACCAGAGAAAAAGTGATTAGGTCTGCATAGTTTGAAACAAAAAAATTTCCCGCCTTCTCGCGAGGGGAACACGAGAAAATGCAGAGCATTGGGGCCTCAGTACTGATTGAAGGCAGTGTTGCTTCCATCGCTTCTTCCGTGATGCTGGAGTAGCAGACACGAGTAAATGTGTACACGAGCGTCAACCAAGGAAGGAAGGAGCAACGCAGTGACTGAAACACGAGCGACCGCTAGCCGCTATAGTTGCAGCGTGCGCAGTAGAGGTAGAGCAGTACGTGGGGGAGAGCGCGCATGCCCAAGCAGGGCGCACCGTTCTACGCCCCACCGCGCTGCTATCACGCACCTGTTACGCCGAGACCGCGACGGAGCGAACGGGCTGACTACGACGCATGCGCGCGCCAGCTGCTGTTGAAAGAGAGGAGGGAAGGAGAGGCGCACCTGCTGCGGACGCGGAGCTGTTGACACCGTCCGATGCAGGAAGAGGCGAGGCTAAGAAATGCTCTGTATATAAAAAATTATGCCACCTTCCCGTGGGGAACAATGAGGAGAATGCCAAGCACCATGGGCGTTCCGTGTAGGTTCCATTGTGTTGCCGTTATGTTGTTTCATTTATCGGACCATGAAAGGGAACGTAATGTGAATCCTTATGTACAGATAGAGAAATGTAGAGACAGCGAAGAGACAGACACTCGCGTTACCTGATCGAACACCTCCTGGTTTTCGTCTTTATTTATTGCGTGCTTACGCTCCTACCATGCTGCCCGCCCTCGTCGTCCCATTCCCTGGTTGACCTGCACGGCGCGTTGCGCTTCCCGCCACAGCTTTCCGACGCTAAATTCAATATGTTCCTCTAAAGTTTTCAGTTCGTCGTTTGCGTTGACGTTGAGCTTCGCGTGCCTTCGTTGTATCAGTAGCTTCTTGATGTAATTCGAATGAGTGAAGGACATGAAGCGCGTTTGTAGCACCTGCTCCCGTCCCGGTTTGTAGCGCAGTGGGAAGAGCGCCACGTACTTCCCGTTGCGGCCACAGAGTCGGGGCATCGCAACCGGGCGCCGCCTAAGTATTTCTTTTTATAGTGGACTGCGCTGACGTCAGCCCGAATGCTGACGGGACTGAAGAGACGCGCATGCGCAGTAGAGTGCGGACGGCATCCAAAAACGAGAGAGGGAGGGACACAGCCCAGAGCATGAGATGCTTTGCATCTAATAACACGGTCAATATTATCTCACAAATGATTGCTTCATAGAATGCGTGCGTTTAGAGGTCGAGACGACTTTAGGCGGTTAGCGTAAGCTTCGTATTGGCAAGCGGGCTTTCGCGATGTACGTTGCCAGTGCAGCATTGGCACCTGCTGAGAGAGTACCATTACAGCGGAACTTACCACCGCCGCCGCTTCTTTCCCAAGTCAAGTTTGTTTCCCAAGTCATACTCCTCGGCACATGAGGCCTCTCTCCTCTGGCCCCTGACCTTGCGCAAGCCACCGCGATCTTCGGCGGCCACATATGCGGTGCGCTTCCGCCGGCGCTGTGATTGCCGTAACCACCCTATAATAACATGTCATTACAGAGTTTTAGCAAAAACGGGTAGCGTGCGCTAACTTTACGGCGGCGGCTACTGGGACTCGACTGGGCATTCGATCATTCGATCCGGTAGGGTTGAATTGTTCCGCGGGCCGGCTTTGGCAATGCCCGTGCATTCGCTCCACTGATGGTCAACCTCCTCGCCCTCCGCACCCACGCATGCGCATTCCGGTAGCAGTATCCCGCCGATGTAGCGTGAGCTCCGCTAGCTGCTATGCTAAATCTCATTATACTATAGCACAGAGGCTCACGCTACGGCGGCGGGTTACCAGCACCCGACTGCGAATATGCGTGGCGGGGGGGGGGGGCAGTTCGAGGAGGTTGACCCGCCGCGGAGCGAATGCGCGGTCACGGTGAAGGCCAGCCCGCGGAACTAATCAACCCTACCGGAACAAATGAGCGAATGCCCAGTCGAGTCCCGGTACCCGCTGCCGTAATGTTAGTGGAAGCTAGCCGCTATGCTAAAACTCTCTAGTAGAGAGTTTACGAATAGAGCTCTCCGTCCGCTAACGCTACCGCGGCGGGTAGCGAGGCACGACGGGCAGGCGCAAATTCGTTCCGGTAGGGTGATTAGTTCCTCGGGCCAGCGTTCGGCATGCTCGCGCAATCCACCTCCTCCTCGTCAACCTCCTTACCCTCCCCGCGCGCACCTGGCAGTAGGGTCCCGCTAACCCACAACCGTAGCCTGAGACTTGTCTAGCCGCTTTTCTAAAACTCTCTATTATCTCAACCCAGCAATCATGCGTATCCTTCTTCTTGGACGTAGAGATCAGGCCACTCTCCTTAAAATTTAGTATGGAAAATACCCAATATAGCGGTATCCCAACGTAGCGAATCCACCCAGAGGGCCAGCTTCACTGGGATGGCCTGTTCGGAGGTTTGCAGGGCACGGATTCTTTTCTACTTACTTGCATCTCACAGTTACCGACAAAGGTCAATCATGGCTGAGACGGCCCAGACATTTAGAATAGTGTCCTGCCGTACTATAGTGTCTTCTCACTACCGTCGTAGTGCGCTGCCTTTTTCCCTTCGGGCCGTTTCGCTCCCTCTCTGACTAGGAAGGTTAGATTTAGGCGACTGTTCTTGTTAGCAATACATAAATGCTTTTTGCGTAAGCATGCCTTGGGAGTTTACTCCGTTCAAACTGCAGTGGGGAAGTTAACCCTTCTGTTGTGACCCTCGTCCTACTTTCTGCCTTGCGACAATTTCTTGTATTCTGTTTTCGGCCTCACCCTTAAGCAGTACGTATTCGCTACTGGCGGTGACATGCTTTTCAACTTCTGTTATCATTATCATCAAATTTCTGTTGTACGCCTCAACATAAGTCTTTGACACCCGTCTCTCAATCGAAGGCCACAACGCATCCATTAATTAGCTTTCTGTTAACAACGTAGGGTATGATGAAGGTTGATGCATGTTGGACTCGTGTTCCTTGATGCGCCCCCGTAAATAGAAGTTTCTTTGCTTTTTCGCACTGCGCTGTCTGCCATTTTTACGTCCTCTTTTTCGTCACACCCACATCGGACGCGGCATGTTCGTTTAATGGGGCAATTTTGAGACGGCAATAATATTGTACGCCCCTTCTGGAATCATGTCGACAGATCTTCCACCCCATGGTGCGTCATTACCAGTCAGTGATGGTTTATGTACGCCGTCTTTTATGGGACACAAGTACACTCTCGCGGCATTTTCTACGTAATTTCCCAACTGAATTCTTCTTACTCCCGTAAAGTACATCCGACAAAAGAATATGTATACGTACGATTAATGTTGCAAGCGCAATGGTTTCCTTCGCAGACCTCGGTGTTCCACAGCTTGTACCTCCGTATGCATTCCTCGGCACACACGAGCCCATGGCATGCGTTTAGCAGCCTATAAAGAGGAGAAAGCAATGCTTTCTCAAGTGACCGATGTTAACCGATGTCTGGAGTGCAAATCACGCGGTGTAAAATGCGAGCAGCGTCACGGGTGACTTAATGGCAGGTCGAGGTAGCATTGGGATTTAAACTACGTATTCAGTTCATAGCGCCTCGAAGTAAAATCAAAGACGTCAAACGCAGCTGTACATTTTTAGAGCGTGCCTTCTGACGCGAAAATTCATCCCTAGTTTCGAACTGCGCTGAAAGTGCTACGACGTCTGATTGCCCCGTATGCCCTATGCATATTGTGGATGCAGTGGAAAACGGGTATATGGTGTCGGGACGTGCAACATGGAGGCTGCACAAACATGGTCGATGAGTGTTTAGGCATTAATCGCTTTTTAGTATTAACGCTTGCTTCCCGGGAAGAAGGCCGTGTGTGTTGGGGTGCACCCTTTACAGGCGGCTTGCTTCTTTGTTATGAGGTCGCTGCAGTAACGAATATGACGTCACCTAAATCTTGATGTATCCGGGAATAAAACACTTTCGTTTTAACAAAAACGTCATATGAATGCGGCCTTCGATATTGAAAAAACCGTAGGAATGCCACAATCACGCCAGGATATGCTGTTTTGGGACCTCAGAATGGCACGGAATAGAACACGGACCACAGTGTCCAATCAAAAGCGTCCGACTGAGTCATCGTATTCGATCGATTAAGATGTCCGCGCCTCACCACTGCAACACAACTAAAGTTAGTTCGGGCTGCATGACTCAATTGCGATAATCACGCATGTCGTCGATGGGAACCCTACCCAGGAATAGGCAAATTGGGGTGACGAACGTAACTTTTGTGGAAGCCATTCAGATGCGTGCGCATTTGCACGCTGAAAATGTAGCAAGAATCGAGCGTAGGAATGTGTTGCGGAAGACTTCACGCACACACCTGCCTCCATGGGTAGCTGTCGAGATGTATTTGACGCGTAAAACCAACGCACAGTCGCTGGTGATCACATTTTTGTGGGGCGAACGGGCTATTCGAGAAATACTCGGCCTTGCAGCTGAGACTGCCGATATTATATAACACGTTTACAGCAACGTTTGTCATGACGGGTTAGTCATTGGCGTATATAGGGTGATAAAAACTACATCGACTGGTTTTTAAAAATTACGTGCTTGGATTTACGTAAAGACCACCTCTACAGTCAGATTTTGCAGCCAGTGGGACACCGAATTATGTGGTAAATCAACCGATTTCTTGGTGCAGTAAGCAGGCATGTTTGAAGTGAACAGTTAGACGCAATCGTGTTTCTCCGCAGTTTCATTTGGCACAATTCTTCTAGCGCATCCCTACTTCGAGATTTACGAACGGCGAAGTTCAAGTTCCGTAGCCATGATTACGCATGCTAGCCAGTGAAGACCAACGCAAAGCTCCTCCCTTTTGTTCTGTGTTTTCATAGCAGTTCCAACTAGTGCAGATTGCGATAACGCCAGCCAAGACTCCAAGGGTGCCACTTACTACTTCTCTTTATGCCTCCACCCTGTTGTCAAACTACACACCGTACACAGCAGGCAGGTCCAAAAAGGGGGAGCTTTGCGCCGGACATCACTGTCTTGCATGCGGAATCATACGAACGGCCAATTAAAGTTTCCAGTTCGATATCTCGGAGTACGGATACGCTAGAAGTATTCAGCTAGATAAAACTTCGTGGAAACACAATGGCGTCCACCTTTCCAATACGAACATGCCTGCTCACTGCAGCCACTAAAACTTAATTAAGCAACCGACATAAATAATTACCACCTCATTCTGTGTACCCCTGGGCTCATAACCTCAATGTAGAGGCGGTCTTTACGCAAATCTAAGGGCCTAATTTAAAAAAAGTCGGTCGACTGAATACTGATCACCTTGTTTATTAATGCGATTGGGGAGTGATACTTCGGGATGGCGTAGCTCAATTCTATGGGGCACTAATTGAGTGAAATCTCGATGAGGGGGAACAGTCAAACTTTGGGCACGGTTTCTTGGGCCTCCCACATGGTTATGCGTCTCCCGCCCTTCAGCCCACCAGCCTGTTATGAGCCGGTGAGTACTACATAAAAGAGACAGGTGGGCTCCGGAAGCCCTCAATATTCAGCATTTCCGGTAGCGCAGATTACAGTCAGCCACTGTAAGCCGCCGTTCATGCCTTGGTGATGTATGATATTAGATTAGGTCACCCTCAGTGGGCTGGAAGTCTTAGCCGGACAATTTCAGCAGTCCAAAGCATTGCAATGGTGGGTCATGTCGAACCCTTAACTACCGTAAATTCGCGAATAAAGATAACCTTAGTACCTACGGCCGTGTTGCTCACAACCGAAATCAAAACTGGTTGGCACCACTCTCCACAAATTAAACCATAAGAGTCGCATTATATTACATACTCTTGTTGCCAAAGAAAAAAAAATGCTGCGTGCACACAAACGCCAGTACATATGCAGGAATAATCAGATATTGGTTACCGTCCCATCACATCGCCACAATAGTTTGTGCTTCGCACGTCACTATTACAGTTTCAGCTTTCGCCGCAGTCATCGTGTGCTATTTATTCTGTTTTCGGGATTTTTAAAATTAATACTGGTTTAGCGACCTTGTTAACAATGAGAAGCATGTCTATTTTGGCCCGTCTACGCAATGTAACCACACGCGACAGATTTACAAATTCTTTTCGCTTTCACGTGCTTAAGGTTAACGGCGCTTACTTTCCGGGAGCGGCGGCGTTGGCATTAAGGGTGACGTGGAAAAGGACGAACGCAGAAAGAACACGAAGCATGATGCGCTCTGGGAGTGTTCCTTCTCGTTCCACTAGACAACTGCAAAAAAAAATAGCAGTGGATTAGCTCGGCTATGCCAGGATATACGTAGCGTGAACTAAGGTTCAGAAGGTTATTTTAAGCTTTCCTTGTTGTCTAGGATTAGCTTGATTATCATGCTTACTGCTGCTTCAATGACACCCACCCGGTATAAGCGTTGTCTGGCACATGTACAGAGGGCAACACCTTTGTCTATAACACAGGTTTTGTACTTAAAGCTTTATCTTGTCTCGGCCGAAAAACATTTTAAGAAAACTATGGCGTCATTCCAAAGTGTGGACCACATATTTTGACCTCAACGTTTTTTGTGACAAGTTTGAGTCCGCAGTTTTGAGATGTAACCAATTGAAGTTGAACTCAGTGTTATAGACAAGGGTGTTGCGCACCGTACATGTAACAAGCGGCTCCGGTGCAGCGTCACCAATCGCCCAAGAGTTAAGGTGGTTCCACAGGCCAAGCCGGTGTTGCTGCAACTCACTAGCCATGTGTTCCACACCCGGCCACTACTCGCATAATGAAGTGGACCGGGCCGCTGCGTGCAGAACGCAGGTCGGTAAAAAAGCTGGGCCCGTGGGGTGGGTGAGAGGCGCCGGGCAGCAAGCAACGCTCTGTGCGCCGTGTAACGTCACTACTCCTTGCGCATGCACAGCATGGTTCTCCAGGAGCCACGCGGAACTGCTCATTCCCGGCCAGTGTATCTAATATGAGCCCCGAACCTCCGCTGTGGATCAGTTGCTATAGGCGTAGTGCTGGTGCGTCTAATGACGCGCGTTACATTACGAGCCGCTGCGGCCGCTTTCTGATGGAGGAAAAAGCGAAAACTCCCGTGTGTTTGAGACATCGGTGCTCGTTAAAGGGATGTATAACCTTGTTTTGTCGAGCATATTTTCTGTTCCAATTGAAAGGCCATCACAATAAACACGTTAACACACAACGGGTTTATTGATAGCGCCCTGCAGTTGTCGAAATCTGGGTGTTTTGACCAACCAGCCATTGGAGGCTGCGGAGAATAATGCTTGCAGTCATGACAGTGAACAGTGCAGCAACATACTTTTAACAGTACGTAAGATGAAAACAGTAATTTAAACATTGCAACAGTATAAAACAAACGTTATGTACAGCCTTTACTATTCTTTTTGCGATTTTTGATTCCCGCGTTGAAACTGACGGCGTTGTATTTACATGCACGCTAGTGTCACGTTTAGGCACAACATGACGCTACCTTTCTCACCAGAATGTTACGTGTCAAACCAAAATCATTTCTGTCGCTTTGTTGAGTAATTCCTTGTGGTTACTCCAATATATAAATCGCTGGATTTCTTATGAGCAAGAGGACATGCGCTCCACAAAAATTTGTTGTCTGTCTTTGTAAAGGGGCCATTCAAGCAAAATACAAATATGTTTACTTAGGAAGATTTTCTCTTTTATAGGAACACCAGCGCTTCTCCGGAAACAAACGATGCTTTATTCATAGATAAATTAATCAATTTAAGTTAAAATTTGGACTTTCCCACCATATCGTGTGTTTTCACAACGTCTGCAATGACGTCACAAGAAACGCTCTGCAGCCGATTGTGGAGCCTCATTTACCGCTATTCAACATAGATGGCGCCACCATACTTAGTAGAGCTATTTTCTGCATTTGCATTGTTTTTGACCGCCTTTGTACCTGTCTTGCTTTTGTTTAGGTAGAAAGTAATCGTTTCGTGGAACATGCTGTTCGCTCGGCAAGCATGGTAACCGACCAGATTTAGTTGAAACTCCAAGGTGGAGTAAGTTTTGTGCGAAGGAAAGTTTACCATCCGCCTCAATGCAGCGTACGGCTAAAAAGGAACACTGTATAGCTTTCTCAGAAACTTCGCATTTGAACAAAAATTTGTTTGTTCCAAAATTTGAACCCGGGACCACCGCTTAATCGGAGCAGTCACTGTACCAACTGAGCTAAGCAGGAGGATAGCCGTTTGCAGCGCGAGAGCGAATTTGATGAACAACACTAACGGAGCGACAGCTCATCGACCAGATTTAGGGCAAATCCCCAAGGTGGAGTTAGTTTTGCATTCAGGTGGTTGTAAAATTTTCTTTTAGTTTTCTGTAGTCCGAAAGATGACAATAAAGTGAGAGCCCTACAGTATATCGCAAATATTAACGGCGCCGTTCCGCATGTTAGCGCATTCGGAACGCTCTCAGACACCGCCAAAAATCGTGCCGCTCACTCGGAGCACCGCGCAAGGTGCCGCTGGGAGCAACATTCAAGAGAAACGAAGCGCTGCGGCCGAGATCGAGAAAACTGACATGCATTGAGTGGACTGGAACAGGCATGCGCCCTCACCTATTCCGACAGCAGGCGCTCGTCCCGAAGGCGTCGCGCCAATAGTTATCCCGCACCGCTACCTTGGTTCGGCCCATTTTGTGACTGACAGTGCGTGCAACTGCGGCTATAGGTTTGGGCAGCTGGGCCTTAAAGCGGAACATTCGGCTTTTGCCCTGCGCTTGCCCCCAGTTTCTGCTGTTTTCCCAGCAAAGTGATACATTTTACACAGTTTCCCACGCCAGCGGCTTTTCATTGGACAACCCCTTAACGGAAGATATGCACGCAACTGCATCGCGCATTGCAACGACTAGGGCCACCGCGTAGCTTCCTGAGGTATACGCTCTGTTGCATTTTCCTGAACAGGAGAGAGAAATAGCCCTGGGAAAGAAGAGGACTAATCAAGAAGGACGCCATGGGTTGAACAGACAAACGAAGAAAAAGGAGGTGAGGAACTCCTGGAAGGCATGCTCATAGTAGCAAGAAATTTAGTGTGATCGAATACAGTTGTATTTCTTCCTTGTGCCTTGATACTCCTTTCCTCACATGCCCAAACTAACCAATAAATCAATCAACACAAAAAGCGCAAATTTTATGAGTGTCGACCACAAGACAGCTGCAGGGGTGTCTGCCGTATTCTATACAAAGTGCATGTTACGTCTGAAGCCAACCACAGTTTTAAATAGCCATAGAGCAGCGCAAACTCTCACGGGGGCATGGTGTAGCACTTTATTTGCATGCTGCTTTCGCGCAATATTTCATGGTCGTCGCAGACCTACGTATTCTTTGCGTAGTTTGTATTATCAGTGCGACCATGAGAATTACCGCAAGAAATTTCTCACGGCAGTTTCCTGTGAGTGGTTAAGTACGCCACCCGGAGATTCTCTTGGCGAATATTCCCTAAAAACGTCTTCCTACAGCTGCTCCTGTGGCGCTGTGGTACAGCACTCGCTTCGAAACGAAAAGGCTCGGGTAGGGTCCTTCAATGCTTCTCTGGTCTTGAAACTCCCGGCCAAGTTACGTACGCGTACAAAGGCTATCGCGAGGGGCGCCACCGCAGATCGGAGGGCATCGGGCAGCCACCGCTGCTCTGTGGCCAGACCGACGGGCAGGAACGCAGTAGCAGCATGTCCGTTCACACCAAACTCACAAGATAAGTTCCTTTCAGCGGCCCATGACATGTAAAGCGAAAGCGTAATACTGATAAGGTGGCGAGCGTCCGTTCCCTACCAAACACGCTCAGACCACGCCCCCGGCTTCCCTCTGATCAACAACAGGGCCACGGCATGGCCTTCCTGGGCAGAGGACGAAGCTCTCCCATAGCGTAAAGGCTGTGTTTCATGACCAGAAAAGTATTGAAGGACACTGGGTCGAGTTAGGGTTCTGCATGGGGGAAGATTCCTTTTAGCTAGCGGAATTATTGAAGTTTGTGGTCATCCTGATTTTGTTATGCTTTTTAATTATGGTTATTTTTTATATCAAGCGATCGGTGCGCAGGACTTCTAGAATAGGTCGGAGTAGCTGAAAGGAGCCATGAAGACAAAACACAACTTTGGTGCATTAAAAAAACGGCTTCGTTAAAATCTCACTGAAAGAAGTTTTAGCGTATACTTCTCTCCAATGAGCGATGTAATGAGGAAACAAATTACACAATCTTCCCGTGGGGAACCATCAGGAGGATGCGAAGCATCAAGGGGGTTCTGTGTAGGTTCCATTGTGTTGCCGTTATGCTGTTTCATTTATCGTTGGCGAGCATTGCCTGTTGCCATATTCTGCGCCGCAGGATTGCTTTGGGACGTGGCGCCTGACTTTCGCAGTTCCATTTAGGCCGTCTTTTTTAGATGCGAAGCTTCTCATGGTCAGGGCTAAGTCCCCCCCTTGTCGTTGTCGTTGCTGTTATTGCGCCGTCCACACCCCCACTCCGCATGCTCGGCTTGCTGAACGCACGGTCCCTTCTAAGGCTCCTGGAGCGGCAGTGTTGCCAGTGTCCTCCTGGGCCCGCACGAGACGAGTATGATTCACGTGCCTTCAACGTTTCATCGTCGTCGGCAGCAGCGTGCGTCGGTGAGTCTCGCCGGGGCGTGATTGCAAGCAGCCCACAACCATCCGGGGAACGTGCATCGACCTCGTCTTGAGCTACTTTAGCATTCATCCACTACAACAGCCCTTGACTTTAGATTTCACACATCATGAGGCGGTCATAATCAAACCGGAATGCCAACCACAGCTTGACATCACCTACGTTGAACATGATGAAGTTAATGCCTAAATATAGAGAAACTCATACCACGTACAACGTCTCTCTCTGTCTCTCTTTTATGCGTCACCACTCTAACACCACCCAAACCCCCTCCAATAAAATTACACCATCTTCCCGTAGGGTAACCCTGAGTAGAATGCGAAACAGCAATGGGGTCCACGCAATTTCCCATTTCGTAGTTCCGGTAAGTAAAATGTGTGGTAGTTACCATGGAAACCGTACGATAAATACAACAGTATCTACGTATCTCAACCTCACGAAAACGGGGAACTGAAAACTAATGGGCACTTGAATCGACCTCATGCCTGCTCCCCATACTACGCAGGGTTCTCCTACCGGAACATGGTGGAATTTTTATCATTTTATAAATCCCCCATTTCGCTCATGACTGGAAACGTAGATGGAAAGAAAGGGGCGGTACTTTTACGCTTCCCCACCATGCAGAGAGTTCGCGCAAAACGTGAACGACAATTGCACCGCGCGTTCGCGGACACCACGTTTCTTCGTACATATTGGAGTCTAAAATAGGGGAGCGAATGAATAAAAAATAGCCCTTAAATTTGGTAGAGTGAGCACGTTAAGAACCGACGTCGGCTTGTATAACGCCCAATTTGCCGTTCGTTCGCGCTAATCTAGATTTTGGTCGTGTTGTACTGACGACATGCCCGTGCGTACACAGACCCTTGTAGCATTTTAATCGGTTATTCTGTCGGTTGTAATCCATAACCGTAAAAAAGCACCCGAAAGATTTAAAGGTGCGGCAGAAGGGCATTTTTAAAGTACCCCATCGATTCCTTTCCCCCCTCCACTGTGTACTTTCCGGAAAACGTCTACGTTACCCTGTGTTTATCAACTACTGGACAAGTCCAGCGTAACAGATATTACGGATGGTCTCGGAAGAATAGTGTGAGTTTTGTTCGCGTCTTTGTTCACCTATGCACATGATAGAACAAAATTATTACTTCAGTGCTCGCGCTTTTGCCCCTAATTTCCTCGAGCACATTTGCTCTATAAAAGATGCTCGTTCATTTTATGCGTAGTCAGGGTTGCCGACATATGTGGATTGTTTGGTTTTCCGGCCGCAACCCTACTACCCCTCCTGCCTTACCACAGATCTACCTTGTGCCTTGTTTAATGGTTGGGAGTACACTATGCTTCCTCTATTTAAAGACATACCATTTTTCAAAATACACACAACAGGATTTCGTCCTTGCAAAGTACCATTGCATTTTTATACATACAAAGCATGAGTTTACAACTGAACATATTGTGCCAATAACTAAAACGATGCATTGCATTTGATATGGTAGTTCCACAGTTCAATCAAGAAGTTTTGTTTTGGATTCGCGAATACGATTCGCAAACCATGACGCTTAGAAGGCAGAAAAAAAAACGCCGAACATGACGGTATCGGAAACTGCGCCTTCTAATGCGTGAGCGCGAGGCGTTAGTCCACTGCACCACGAAACAACGGCAGACGCGCGGAAATATCATGCATACTGTACTTGATTTCTAAGGTAATGAATGGCAGACTGCCATTGTCCCTGAAGAGGAAAGTGAATGGCATCTGCATCTTACCGGTACTCGCCAACGGGGCTGAAACTTGGAGGCTCACTTAGAGAGCCCACTTAAATTATTGGCGACTTAGGGAGCAATGGAACGGAAGACGATTGGTGTAACACTATCCGACAAGAAGAGAACAGACTTGGTCAGGGAGCAAACGCATTTTAAGGACGCATTAGCAGAAATTAAAAAGAAGAAATGGACGTGCGCAGGGCATGCAATGCGAAGGCAAGATAACCCTTGCTCGGATCCCACGACAGGGCAAACGTGGCAGGGTGTGGCAGGAAGTTACATGGGTAGGAGAGATCAAGAAGTTTGGAGGGATAAATTGGCCGCAGTTAGCACAAGACCGGGATAATTGGAGATTAATGGGAGAGGCCTTTGCCCTGCAGTGGGCGTAGATAGGCTGGTTATGATGAAGATGATGACTGTATTTGATAGCTGACCGCCAAAAACAGTACTGTTTTAGCTGCAACTGCGATTCCGCCATGCGGGAATAGAGCTCGCTGTACTTTTGTTTTACACTTTCCGCTAAAACTTCAGTCAATATCGATTCCTTTTTACCAAATAAACATTCCGTTACGTCTCGTATGTCCTTAACTAAGCCTATGTTTTCTACAAGCTTTGCTGGTCGCACACGAATATGCTGTTTGCCACTCCGGGAAACAACTTGTTGAAGGCGAATTAACGGCCGGAGCGTCGTAAGCCGAATTACGGATGACGTTAGCACTAGTGCGAGTTGTATGAACTTTATGGACCTTACTATGTCTATTAGCACTGATTTCAATCTAGGAACTAAGAGAACAGAGCCGCATTGATTACAGCACGAATGCTGTCGGAACGCTTGCCGTTTTCGCTTCTTGATCGCTTCTCGACTACCGCTCGGCCGATCGGTAGTGTCGGCGTCTTCGGTCAGCCAGCCAGACCCACCACGCGGGCTTTCTATCGGCCGACGTGTGTGTGTCACCGTAGGCGTCATATGACAATTAGCGCTCTGCAAAGTCGGATGTCGCGTCGCCCCCATGTCGGCCTAGCCACCGCGTCTTAACGAGATGCGTGGTAATAGAGCAAAAAATTAGCGGGCGCTTAGCTCGGCTATATCAGGATATACGTAGCGGGAGCTAATGTTCCGCTGGTCAATCTTAGGTTTCCTGGTTGTCTAGAATAACCTGATTATTATGCTTAGTGCTGCTAAAACGATTTCCAATCCAATCCAATCCAGCTCAGTCAAGTCGAGTCACTGCTCCTTACGCATGTGAGCACGGCTCACCAGGAGCCACGCGAAACGGCTATCAAGCGGCTCCGGTGCAGCGGCAGACTTGGCTCCTGTGCAACGGAGGCGCACAGCTGGGCACGCGTCGGCGCCAGTGCGTCTGCCGCGGGAATGACGTCACTCCCTTCGAATGAGCAGACCGGCGACTGTGCAGACCCAATTCTCTACACACCCGTACTCCAATTTGAAATACCCAAACCAATGCAATCAAATTTACTCCAATCCAAATCCACCCCAATCTAATCCATTCCAATGGTCCTCGCGCTTGCGCAACACGGACCTTCAAGGTCCACGCGAAACTTCTGAACCTCGGCTCATGTGCCTTACACTACACAAAGATACATACCGTAAAGCCCGCTTGTATTGAACACGGATATATCGAATTATGGCTTATATCGAACCCTCTTATAATTCTGGTAAAAATTACAGGCATTTAAACATTTTATATTGAACGCGATTTTGCTCAAATGGATATATCGAACTCTCCCGCGCGGAATTTCTCGCTCTCCTTAGGCATGCGGCAGGCTTTTCCGCAATACAACGGCGCGCAACAGTGGCGCGGGTGTCGCTTGCGACTCCCGCGCGAGCTCGGGCGCGTCCAGACCGGCCGTTTCAGAGGGGACCAGATCCACGAATGCATGCTTTTGGAGCCGAAAGCTCCACATTGGGCGCTGCGGGCTGCGGTATCACCAAACTTCAAGTCCGGGCAACTCCCTGCGCGCACTTGCTCGGTTCGCTGGGTTCGCCGTTATTCGCTTGTATCCATGCTGGCCTGCGCTCTGTGGAAGACGCCCAGAACTCAGTACCGCTTCCGAGCACGAGCATAGCCGTCGCTGTCGTGGCCCTGGTACGGCGATACTGCAGTGCCATTGAGGGCAGCGTTCTTGTGCTTGTCGACTGTTTAGATACCGTGGAGCAAGCAGTCACCAGCAACGCGTTGTGCTCCAAGAAGCAGGCTACACTCACTCAGTTCTTCCGCTCAAAAAAATATTTTCTTTCCGAGAAAGTGCTGTATCAGTAGTGAATTTCAGGGTGGTAAGAGCACAGCGTTAGCTCGTGACTCCATCGGCAAGATTGCTATCATATTAGTTTTTTTTTGCTTCACTTTCTATGTCGAATTTTTGCTATATCGAACTATTTTACAATCCTCGCGCTGTTGGATATAAGCGGGCTTTACTGTACGAACGAACACGATAGCGTTAAGCGTGCAGCAGGAAGGTCTGATTAATTAAAGGCGCCGCCGCGAGCAGTCGACGTTGAGCAGACGACGCTTCTCTTCGCCGGAAGTACGAGAAGAAGCCGCCCAATAGCAAGATTTCTGCTGCGTGACGCGCCTCTGGGAATCTATGACGTACACGCGGGAAGATGGCGGAGCCCAAAAACAAGCTTGAAGGGATGGGAACGCGGAAACAAACTTTGCAACGAAAATGTTAGCTTTCCGCGGCATGCAAAAAAGTTATACGTGGTACAGAGACGTTGACCACCCAACCTAACGATTGCGCTAGTTCATTTAAGTGCTGAAAACACCTTTAATGAGCCCCTTTAAAAATAGTTTGTGTTCTGGTTCGTTGGGCTAGGTTAACTTAGGTTTGTTGCAGTTGGGCTGGATTTGGAAAGGTGAAGTTACGTTGGTTTAGGTTCCGTGAGGTTAGGTTAGGTCGGGTTACTTTGCGAGGTAAGATTATCGAGCGACGTTTGGTCAAGCTAGATTTTGTGGAAGCTGTCGTGAGATTTGACGCAGCATTTTCTTGAAATTGCTTGATCTTCAGTTGCCCAAACATCCTGCAGTTGTGAAACCATATAACGTTGATGGCAACGTTGTCATTAGTGTCGCATTATGGCGGCGATGGTAGTAGTCGCAGTTGATGTTACCCAACCGGCCGAACCGCTTCCGCACACTCACTAGCCAGAGTCACTTTTAATTATTAATAATGACTCTGGCTAGTCAATAAGCGGAAGCGGTTTTTCCGTTTGGTAAAACCAAGACAGAACGATCAGTTTGCAGTTGCCATTACTACCCCAGCGAGGATTGCTGCAGTAGATGCTAGACCGGCCTGTTGCGTAAAAGCAACTATGACTGCTCCCGTCGCCGCCTTGATGGGACACTAATTAGACAGTTTCCTCCTCGATGCCGTCACTAAAAACCATCTAGCTTTCTAGGGTCCTGAGAATAAGCGGCCGTTAGGAACTCCGCTTGGACACACTATTTCACAGAAGCTTGACGACGTCCCATCAAGTTAACATCCTTGAGGAGATATAACAACCACCGCCATCATATACCAGGCGTTAGCGCTCGGCGAATTAGCCTGTTATCCAAATGCTCCTCCCCTAAAATGATAGTTATGGAGAACAAAGGTCGAGCAAGCGTTTAATAAGAAGCTACGTATTAATGAAATAAGGGAAGGCCGCATACTCCATGGCCTGTAAGGCGAGGTGCACCTTTTCAAACGTTTCATGGCCCATAAACATTTCTATGCAATACTATGGCACCAAGAAAGCTGTATATAATATCACTGAATTAGTATCACTAGATAGAATACAGAGCACTGTCAGTGCGGCACGCAAGTGAGCAACGGGACCACTTGGTGTTTCTCAGTGGTTTCAGAAATCCGCTTCTACGGCCTCACTGTTGACTATGGCGAGGTAATTTGTAAGCAACGAGGCAGGGGAAGCAGCAATCAAGCAGCTTCGGACATAATTCTGTTGCTGAATTGCTGCGCGGTGCGTTATCTTTGATTCGCGTTCGGGACGACGCCAGCCACATGCAGCCGCAGAGCAGGGAGGACAAGCTGAGACTATCAAAGTGGACCTACAGAAAATGCATAAACAACAAAATGGAGATCGCAATTTAAACAAATGTGACGTGATGCGAACTGACCAATGATCACGGCGGCGGCACTGAACAAAATCAGAAAAGAGTGCCGATACTCGGTAACCTTACCAAGTGACACTACGGTGAACCAAGGGTCAAGGCAATTGATTTGATTTATGGTATACGGTTTAACGCGCCCACGCAAGCAGGCGATGGTAGTGGCGGGTAGTGGCGGGCTCCGGATTAATTTTCACCACCTGGGGATCTTTAACGTGTGCCGAAATCTCCAACACACGGACGTTTTTGCTTTTCGCCTCCACTAGAAAAGCGCCCGCCGCGACCGGAAATCGAACCCGCGACCTCGTGCTCAGTAGCGGAACGCCTTAGCCACTGTGTCACCACGGCAGGTGCGAAGGCAATCCGATCGCCGCGTCACAAATCAAGGTAACAGGAAAGCATTGGGACCGTCACGGTCAAATAAAATCTTCAAATAAACCTGCTCCCACATAGGGAAGACTGATTATTGGTTCCACCGCATCTGAATACCCGTATGTGGGTCACTGAGACATCACAACACTCGTATTTTACCCCCGTCATACCGATTCAAACGTTCAGTGTAGTCAAAGAAAAGTGGGAAACGTACATTCTCGTTCGGAAGTACAGCTCCTCAGGAACAATACCACGAAGCCGCTTTACACGCGAGGTTGTCCTAGGCGCTGCTTCAGAGCCCTCTTTTTTCTCGGCCCGTGCTGTGGTTGTTGTTTTTCCACGTCTTATGACGCATATCCACGCGGGGAATTGCCAGGAATCGAGCAACTAGGGGGCTTATTCGCCTGCGCACGACTTAAAAGTAAATACCTATCCGTTGGCATCCAGTAAAAGCGCAAGCGATAGGAAACACGCAGCATGGTGGTGTTGTCGATAACGCCATGGCGTCAGTATTACCGACTGAGACGGCAAATTTTCTGGAACGGAGATTGACCACAAATTGGGCTACTTTCCCTTTCCTTCAAGGAACTATAAACAAAGGGTACAACCTTGTTTTGTTCTGAAGACTTTTTTTACACAACCTAAGTGCTTGTTCGGCTCCACCGGATGCTTTATTCATGCAGAAATTGAAGGAGAAGAAAAAATGCTGCTGCTTAGCTGGGCTAAGCACGGATAAGGAAATAAAAATCTGTGGTTAGCCGTGCAAAGCCCACGTCCGGGCTTCTACTCGCTTTTCCCGAGTCTCCATAGACATTCTGTACCCATTCAGTGAGCCAGCTTGTCAGGCGATATCAGCGCTGTTGTCAGACGCCATAGAGGTTTTTACAATATACACTATAGAGGAATCTGGCGCTAGCGTCTATGCACCTCAAATCAAGGCCGTCTGCGTCGACATAGAGTTTCGTACTAATATATACAACAGGCAGAGCTGTCGCTGAAGTCGCTGGCCGCCGTGGGCGGCGTCATTGCCGCTCGCAACGTTCCTCTCCTACTTCGCCTTCATTAGCCACGGGGCTACTTTTTGTTTTGAAGCCAAATTCAACAAAAAAGGATTATATTTTTTTCTTGCTCATCGTGCATGAAGCTTCTACATGATCACTGACAAATTAGTCTTACTGGAGGTTTTATTTTATAATAAAAACAAATTTGATAAACCTTGTACAGTAATATTGTTGCTTTTTTGCAGCCAGAGCCAACTGTTCATCCTGTTCATGAGCCATACCAAGGACAAGTGGAACCTGCTTGCCCGGTACGTGACGGAACGCTCGCCGAACCACGCAGCTCCCCTTGGTAGTGGCGCCGGTTTCCCTCTAGTATATATTAGTATGAAACTTCATGTGTGTCATCATGGACCGCCAATACATCATGCGCTCGCTTTAGTTTTAACGTTGGTGTGGATTGAAACATTTTAGCGACCGCAAATTAAACAAAAGTGCCACCAAAACGCGAATAGTGTGCAAGTATGCAAGGGGAAAATAAAAACAGGCTGTTTTTAAACTAAGGAAACACGAAGAAAAGCGTATGTTTACCGGAACGGTTGTGCCTGCTATTCCGCAGGCCAATGTTGTACTTACGAACAATGTTAATATTTTGGGGGAAACTCATTAGATACTGACATCAATTATATTACCATTATATCAAATAATAACTTGTTTGAAGAGTGTGGAAAGTTTTTTGAGCGTGTCTATGAAAACGTTGCCTTCATGGTAAACCGGTGCGCCGACCATCAGCTACAGTTTAACAAAACGTGCTGAAGAAAAAAGAAAACGTGGGGTTAAACAGTCGTGCGTGGTGGTAGAATAGGACGGTTACAGGCGTCCGTATCTCTCGTATCTTGTCTTCGTCGAAGTACGTTTTGTTTCTTTTCTTTCGTCAGCTACAAATTTCGCGGGGGCATATTACCCGCTCAGTCATACGACCTTTGACTGCGCATGACCAACGTGAGGTGAGATCACCCAGTGGCTGCTGTTTCACCGAACACGGCTGCCACAGAACAGGGAGGATTTCGGTTTCCTTGTAGCTCGTAGACGTAAGTGATAAAGAAAAAAATCGTAGACGTGCTAATGCATTGTAAAGAAAGAAAACCCCCAAAACTGCTTAAGAACCCTATTGTCATCCCAAGCTCAAGACTAAGGGGGGAGGGGGTTCTTCCCATAGACCCCCACTACGACATGGATTTGCAGGCGCAGTTTTCTCTCTAGTATACTTACTAAGAAACTCTATGCCAGACGCCGCCTGCCGACGATGCCTCAAAGCAAGCCCCTCCGGCGCAAAGCTGGGAGAAGACGGCCGGACACGCTCTTATTCATGGTCGAGCTGAGAATTTTGCGCATGCGCCAAGCCGGCAGCCGCGCGGCCGGCTAGCGCACAGAGCGGCGGCCATTGCGGTGCAGCGACGTACGTGAGGAGTTTTCCAAGGGTCGTTTTGCCAAGGACCCATTAAATAAAGGTCAAATTACTGGCGACTGGCAAAAAACTTGGCGCGACTAGGTTAGCAACGCTTCGCTTTAAAACCAAAGCACCTTTCTCCGAGAAAAAAGGTAAAAATGCTAAGATTTCCCAGTGCAACCAGAGGGAAAATCAGGGTAGTACTACATGCAAACTGCTTCACTCGACCGAAATGGCGAAATCAGACAGACACCGGTTTCATAACGTGGGTCAGATTCGATATCGCCCACGCGAAGCGTTTCATCTTTGAGCTGCTTGATGGTACTTTGAGAAAGCGCATCATTATCATGCGTACACCCATTGTGTAAAATTGGCTTTTCTGCAATGCGTTGCTTCGTTCGATCGCCTTGAGCTAGGCGAAAAGGTTTTGCTTGAAAGGAGTAGTAACACGAAATTTGCAAGCTGAGATTTCCATGTAGAAATACAAAATAAAAGCGCAGAAAACCGCGGGACAAAGAGAACTACACAGGACGAGCGCTTACTAACAACTGAGTTTAATGACACCAAAAAAGACAAATCTCGACACAGCGCACTCTTGTGGCGCATCATACACAAAACACTGACGTAATTCAACAGCAAACGGGACGAAATCAGCAAACCCATACGCCGCAACAAATTGCCCGGTGATCCGCGCGAATGTTAACAGATCGATAATATCAGCACCGAACATTGCGAACACAAGAAATTTACCGCCTTTTCACTGGACGCTATCTTCAACATAGGCGAATTCCTAATTAAGGAGGGCGAAAGATTCAGCACTTACACAAGTTCAATTCTTATTAGACAAAAAGATAAAGTAAGCCTCTGCCACCACGCGTGTAAGCTGCTCGGGGTGCCTAAACAGGACTTCTGCTTTTTCCAGGAGAGGCACACACCCATGCTTCCTACAATGGTCAGATAGATGGCAACATGGGGTCCCCTTCAAGGAAGACGAGTGTTGTCGAAGACGATTGTTCAGGCACCTGCCCGTCTGGCCTACGTAGGATCCACCGCAATCAAACGGGATTCAGTAAACAACGCCTTTCGCGCATTTTACGAATTGTTTTCCATGCCTGACCGCGCACCCGTCTGCTCGAGTTTCTTTTGGTTGACTTGTCTTGCAATAGCCCCACAAATGAGGACGATTTGTTTGGTGCAGAGAACACTACCTTGACATTAAACTTTCCCGCAGCCTTCTTTATACGGTGAGCCACGCGATGGGTGTAAGGTGCAACCACCTTCTTATCCAGACGGTCCACTTAACCCTCATCCTCAATGAGGACACGAGCGTGCTTGATGTCTTTTACAGCGCGTTGCGCTGTCGAAACCAACACTTCTTCAGGAAACCCTGCCTGCTTCAGGAGAGCCACCTGACATGAAAAGCTGCACTGCAATCGGTGCTGGCACGACTTTTTCAAGCAAGACGTGAGTCAGTTCACGGCTATACCGTTTGTGACTCTCTTCGAGTGACAAGAGAAAAAACTCAAAAGGGCTTTTGGACTCCTCGGACTGAACTCCCAGCAAACGTGGTCCGGGCCGAAAATTTGAAACAAATCTAAAAACCTGATAGCGTTATCAGTAGGGACTTCTGTGGTGAAAGTCAGCCCCATCCCACACACTGCTTGAACTGCTTAAAAATATCAATCATTTCCTGCATCATGTCCGCTCGGCGGCAGAAGACCATGTAATTGTCAACATATATACATATATTAGCACGATACGCTCAGGCGCACGGTCAAGGGACCTGTACACATAACTTAGAAAAATGTCGCTTACAACTGACGCCACTTTTGAACCAATACAAACTCCGGATCTTTGAATATGCACTTTGCCTTCCCATTCAACGAAAGTGGAGCGCAGGTAAAATTCCAACAGTTCAAGAAATCCCTCAACCGAAATCCCGCAGCAATTTCTAAAAGCAACCTCATAGTTCAGCACAGTAATGCATTCATTCACACATTGCATAAGCTGGGCATGCGGCAGGCTATAGAACAAATCCTCAACGTCTACACTGAAGCCGGTGCAGTGGCCAGGCTTTTTTGTTACCAAAAACTCAACCAGCTGCTGAAAAGAGGACAAAAGAAATGGGTCAGCTAGGCTCAGTGACTTCAAATGCATCATTAGGAACCCCAAAACTTCATACTGCCAAGGCTGGCGTTAAGACACAATTGCCCTGAATGGAATGTCCGTTTTGTGGGACTTAGCTGTAAAGAACACGGCCAGCTGCACCCCTTTGGCTTTCTTAAGAGAAGCTGCTAGGATAAGAACGTTCAGCTTCTTAGTGAGCTCAGGGGCTTGCCTTCTACAGCCTCCGGTTTAAGCGTCACTGGAACAAATTCTTCTCTATAGCAGCACAGGCTTTTTGAGAAAACATTCCCCCAGGCAACACCACAAAAAAGCCCTCTTTGTCAGACACAAGGGCCCTCATGCCGCTAGTCGCAAAAAAGTTCCCCATCGGTCCCACCTGCGCACATCGTAGTGGCCTCCCCTCCGGACTTGCAACCACCTTCACACACTCCCTTTGAAAGTGGGTGAAATCCGACTCCAGTGCAAGGCGTGAGCAGGAACGGGTCATGCCGACTTTGTAAAACGGCGTTAGGAGAACGTCAAGAACGACTTTCCGCGGGTGAGAACAACTGCCTTCGTGTGTGCTGTGCCTCTTCTGTCAACGCGGTTGGTGTCCGTGGGTCTTTTTCGCAGTGGAGTAAGCAGGCGGATGACCTTACAGAAGTTTGGTGGAGGATGGTGTTCCCAACGCTAACGAAGAAGAGGCAGCTGCCTTTGGATGGACAAGTCTTGGTTCTTGGTGACTGTCAGGTTCCCAACCCGTTTCCACGACGTTCTCAAACACGGGCCAAAGTTCTGCCTTCCTCCGGACCTAACGCCGTTTGACAAAGTCGCCATGACCCGTTCCTGCTCATGCCTTGCACCGGAGTCGGATTTCGCCCACTTTCAAAAGGATTGTGTGAAGGTGATTGCAAGTCCGGATGGGAGGCCACAACGATGTGCGCAGAGGGGACCAATGGTGAACTTTTTTGCGACTAGCGGCATGAGGGCCCCTGTGTCTGACAAAGAGGGCTTTTTTGTGGTGTTGCCTGAGGGAATGTTTCTCAAAAAGCGTGTGCTGCTATAGAGAAGAATTTTGTTCCAGTGACTCTTAAACCGGAGGCTGTAAAAAGGCAAGCCCTTGAGCTCACTAAGAAGCTGAACCTTCTTAGCCTAGAAGCTTCTCTAAAGAAAGCCAAAGGGGTGCAGCTGACCGTGTTCTTCTCAGCTAAGTCCCACAAAACGGGCATTCCATTCAGAGCAATTGTGTCTGAACGCCAGTCTTGGCACTATGAAGTTTCGGGGTTCCTATTGATGCATTTGAAGTCACTGAGCCGATCTGACCCATTTCTTTTGTCCTGTTTTCAGCAGCTGCTTGAGGTTTTGGTAACAAAAAACGCTGGCCACTGCACCTGCTTCAGTGTAGACGTTGAGGATTTGTTCTATAGCCTGCCGCATGCCCAGCTTATGCAATCTGTGAAAAAATGCATTACTGTGCTGGACGATGAGGTTGCTGTTAGAAATCACTGCGGGATTTCGGTTGATGGATTTCTTGAACTGTTGGAATTTTACCTGCGCTCCACGTTCGTTGAATGGGAAGGCAAAGTGCATATTCAAAGATCCCGAGTTTGTCTTGGTTCAAGAGTGGCGTCAGTTTTAAGCGACTTTTTTCTAGGTTATGTGGACTGGTTCCTTGAGCGTGCGCTTGAGGGTACAGTTCTAAAAGTATGTAGATATGTTGACGATTACATGGTCTTCTGGCACCTAACGGACATGATGCGGGACATGATTGATATTTTGAAGCAGTTCAATCAGTGCGGGATGGGGCTCACTTTCACCACTGAAGTCCCTACTGATAACGCTATCAGGTTTTTAGATATGTTCTAATTTTCGGGCCGGACCACGTTTGCTGGGAGTTCAGTCCTAGGAGTGCAAAACCCCTTTTGAATTTTTTCTCTTGTCACTCGAAGACAGTCAAAAACGGTATAGCCGTGAACTGCCTCAGGTCTTCCTTGAAAAAGTTGTGCCAGCACCGACTGCAGTCCAGGTTATCATATCAGAGGGCTCGCCTGAGGAAGGCAGGGTTTCTTGAAGAAGTGTTGGTTTCGGCAGCGCAACGCGTTGTAAAAGACATCAAGCGCCCGCGGGTACATAGAGGATGAGGGTGAAGTGGCCCGGCTAGATAAGAAGGTGGTTTTACCCTACACCCATCCCGTGGCTCATTCATTCATTAGAGAAGGTCGCGGGGAAGTTTGATGTCAAGGTAGCGTTCTCTGCACCAAATTAATTGACCTCTCTGTGTGGGGCTATTGCAAGAAAAGTCAACCAAAAGAAAGAAACTCGAGCAGACGGGTGAGGGGTCAGGCACGAAAAAGAATTCGTAAAGTGCGCGAAAGGCGTTCTTTACCGAATCCTGTTTGATTGAGGTGGGTCCTACGTAGGCCAGACGGGCATGTGCCTGAACATTCGTTTTCGACAACACTCGTCTTCCTTGAAGGGGACCCCATGTTCCCATCTATCTGACTATTGTAGGAAGCATGGGTGTGTGCCTCTGCTGGAAAAAATACAAGTCCTGTTTAGGCATCCCGAGCGCCGTACACGCGAGGTGGCAGAGTCTTACTTTATCTTTTTGTGTAATAAGAATGGAACTTATGTAAGCGCCCCATCGGTCGCCCTACTTAATGAGGAAATCGCCTATCTTGAAGATGGCGTCCAGTTAAAAGGCAGTGAATTTCTTGGACTCGAATTCTTCGGCGCTGATGTTATCGAACTGTTGACATTCTTGCGGATCATCGGGCAATTTGTTGCGGCACATGGGTTTGCTGATTTCTTCCCGTTTGCTGTTCAATTGCGTAAGTTTTTTGTGTATGATGCGCCACAAGGGTGCGTTGTGTCGAGATTTGTTGTTTTTGGTTTCATTAAACTTAGTTTTTAGTAAGCGCTCATCCTGTGTAGTTCTTCTCTTTGTCCCGCGTTTTTCTGCGCTTTTATGTAGTATGTCTCTATACCAACTTGCCAACTTGTCGGTGCTTCTATAAACATGTAAAATGCTTCCAATCATGTGCAAAGCATCTCTTTGACATTCCTTGTCCCGCGTCCTGGTCGTGGCGTAGTCCGCATCCCTCCCCCATTCTCCTTGCCGTGGCAGCTGCGCGCTCCCCCGCACTTACCGCAGCGCCATCTGTGCGTCACCGTGGTTCGCGCGGAGCTTGCGCTCGGCTGCGCTCGCCTCCGTCGCCGTGCCAGATGTGCGTTAGCGCGCAGCTTGCGCTCGGTTAAAAAATATTCACCATCTTCCCGCGAGGGGAACAATGTGGCAGATGCGACGCATCGGGGGTGATCATGCTGCGTAAACAGCATACGCAACAACAGCAATCCACACGCTGACATCGCTAGCATAACGGAAACGCAACGGCAACCTCCGATGCGTCGCATCTACCCCATGGTTCCACTCCGGGGATGATGGTGTAAATTGTTTATCAGGGGATATCTCCCATCATGTTTCAGCAGTATTCGTTCAGTATAACATATTTTAAATGCATGCTATTCTTCGCCAGCACGAGAAACTCAATATGGGCCGACATGAAATCATCTGATACTTGCCCCAAACTGCCGACGTCGGGGCTCCGGTGACGAAGCCGACGCGCAGGCTGTGGTTATGGGGGCTCTTCTAGCCATCATACTGTAGTTGCCGCGCCCTGCTCTGGCGTGTGTACACCTCATGATTTTGGTACTGACGTCATGCTGCCTGGGCGCGTGTGGACGGGGAAGATATCAGCCGGTCTGGCGCGCGCTTCCGGAGCGGCAGCGTTACGGCGATAATGGTGACGTCACGTGATACCTCCTGTCCTGGCGGCCGATCAGCGTTCGTTTTGTGGAAACGAAAAATGACGTGATTAAACGATGCCGTAAATGAATGTTTACACTGCATTTCACGATCTAATGTGTCATACTATAATAGCGGGCTGATAGGCACGCATAGCACTCACAAAAACGTATTACAAAAATTTCGTGTCAGCACTTCCTAAAACTTTCAATTTTATAAACATATCTCACATCACGTGACGTCAGAAGGATGTTATGTAAGTAGGGGTCTAAAGCAGGTGGCCCAAACAGGGTTTTATTACCACAAGAGGTAGCAGGTCTCCTCAAAGAAAAAAGAGGGAACATACAGGAAGGAAAAAGAAGCAATCAAAGAAAAAGAGGGAACATAGAGGAAGGAAAAAGAAGCAATAAGTTGAGCTACACCCACAAAGCACTACTATAAAGAATAAGCATCAAACGGCAACTCTACGCGAAGACACTGCGATATATGCAACGGCAGTGTTGTTGGACTTGGGAAATGTACCGAATTTATTTTTTTTGGGGGGGGGAGGGGCAAATATCATTATCGCCCTAAGAAAGTCAACCTTCAATTTCTGCTAAACATCGAATGTTAATGCCCTTCCACAAATTTTTGCGGTTCATTTTAGCATTTGTGAATGCTTTACGTGTCGGTATTTTTTTTAATTTTGATATTATGTCCTTTGGCATAATTTCTTTCCGAGATGCGAATATCACTATGCGTTCAAACTGTTTTTGTCCCATGCAAATTATTAGACCACAATTTCTGGTATTTATTGAATGTATAACTAAAATCCATAAAGGAGGAGCACGAGGCTGAGGGCGAGGAACAAATGTTTATTTCGCGAGCGCTGGGATTGCTCGTTAGGGAACCCGCCCGTTTGGCGGTGTCCTAGTCCGGGATGCCCTGGATTGGCTGCCAGTCCAGGCTCTCTTCACCACTCTCTGTTGGGTCCAACGGTCGGAACTTTTCAGGTAGGCCAGCCACTGCTCGTAAGAGGGGGAAGGCTTGAGGGTAGGCCTGGGGTGTATCCGCACTCCCATACTTGATGGTATAGGGTGCCGTAAGGTTGATTGACTGATTGTGGAGTTTAACGGGGCGACGCAACGCAGGCGATGTGGCGCGCCGTAGTGGAGGGCTCCGCAGAAATTTTGACAACCTGGGATATCTTTAACGTGCCCCGAAATCTCGTACACACTAGCGTTTTCGCTTTTCGCCTCCATCAGAAAAGCGGCTGCCGCGGACGGGAATCGAGCCCACGTCCTCGTGCTGAGCAGCGCAACGCCTTAGCCACTGAGCCACCGCGGCGGGTAGGGTGTCGTAAGTAGAGGTAATTACAGGTGGCTAGGTACATGTTGGCGTATACGGCGTGAAGAAGGGTGCGATGATGATAGGAGTTCGTTTGCATTCTTTCGGAGGCCGGTGGCTTCTTGTCTCGATAACTCGGGTTGTGGAGCCGGGAATAGTCTTCTGCTTTGGCGATAGCGGGCCAGAATAGCTCCATATTTTACTAGAGATTCGTTTTTAGAGCACCAGGCGATGTTTATCCGTCGTAGATAATGGACCGGTGTACGTGCGTGCCATTAAAGAAAAATGTGTTTTAGGCGTCAGATATCTCTTCACCTTTAGTACTGAGCTGGAAATTTGCTGTAAGCTCGACAAATGACGCTTTCGAACGCTTTTTATTCCTTTTGAGCAGGCATGTTTTGGGGGGCGACTAAGAAGAAGTAAAATGTTAGAATGTGTCAGGTTTTCTTGTCATTCCACATTTTCAGTTTATACCTCCATTTTCGGCTAAGGGGGTAACCTGTTCATTAATTCACAGTGCATGCTAAATGCACTCCTCCACGGTGACGGGCGCTGCATCCAGCTTACCGTTGTGTGGTCACGGCAGCAGCCCGCAGGCCTTAAAACCTAGAGGGTGTTCGGCGTAAAGCGAGCGGCTGTACTTTCTGACGATTCAGCGTCTAAAGGTCCAACGAGACAAAGATCCAACGAGACGAAAGGTCCAACAGTGGATATTCCGTCTCACTGGATATTTCGTCTCGTTGGACATTCAGGCTATCCCGTATTATATGAACGTCTGAGGCCTTCTACAATCACCTTAACTACCAAATTCACCAAAATAATGGCGAGAGCGCCTGCGTTTCCGGTGCGAGTATATAACTTCGATTAAGTACACGATATATTTAAATTTTTTATATATTCCCGACGTTGGCCTTTCCACGTGGTCAGGAACGCTATTTCCGAACAACAGCTTCAAGAAGATAAAATGACTATATTACGGGATATATGTTATGATTGTCGTTTCGACGGAAGAGCGCCCACAACAAACATTTTTCCGAATGCGCTGGATTCTCCTTTATGCTGTGTGTGCATGTGTTAGGGTGTGCGAGATTTATTAAATTCCACCTGGGAAAAAGGCGCCAATCGCCTATCTAAAACAAATATCTTCCTATGAACGAACTCAAATTCTTTCCTGCCGTATTGACACGTGCCGCACTTAAGCAAGCCTACCTAAAATCGGCGAACATTCAATTCCTCAATTGTGCGCTTTGCTATTGCTATTTTCTTTTATAATTTAGATGGGTTCGCGATAGTGCACAAGTTGTCTTTGTATCATTCAGATAAATTCACTCTTTCTACCTGGAAGCCTAACTATTCATAAATATCAGAAATTGCTCCATTTTACTGAGCGGCCTTTCCATCCTGCCCAAGACTTTGCAATACCGGCCTCACTAGAGTGAAATAATAAAGCCCAAAAGGCTGTCTTTGGTTCGTGTGTGCTGATTCCACTGTTTTAAGGAAATGAGTAAGCTAGATAACGGCGGGTTATGGACCCTCAAGGGCGACAGTGCAGTGCATTTACACCACCCTTCTACAAAAGTGTTGTTCTCGGGCCTCAATTTACCACCGACCGACATTATGCTGTTGGGACGCGATTCGGTGAGATCCTATGAAGTTCTTTGTTGCAGCTCCAAGACGAGGCTTGGCGGTTCATTTTTGTCCATTTGTAAAAGCGGAAGGTACATATTTATGTTTAGAAATCCGGCGTCACGTTTTAAGCGGTCTGTGGGACGTCTCAACACGCATTCGATGGTTTAGCGGACGGCGATAATGTACAGCGATTTGTGTTGGCCACAGTGTCGGGACTCGGCAGAGGGTTGAGAATACCCGCCTTATTCTTCAACCACTTAAATGTGACCTACTGAATTCAAAAAGCGCAAAAAGACGGGACAAGAAACGACTACACACGGCGCTGTTTTTTGCTTGTCTTTTTGCGCTGTTACGAATGCAGTTAGTATGCACCAAACAGCCAAATCCACCGTTCAGGATTATGCTCCCTTAACAAGAGGCATGACCACAAAACATGCGGACCTACTGTGACGCTGTTTATTACAGTACACCTGCGTATGGAAGTCGAATTATATACCTCAAGGGGACGGTGAAGTGATTTGTAAACATGGCGGGATTAGTTGTGGAGATTATAGTCTGGAGTCCCTAGACCAGGTTTTGACCACTCTGGTTATGTTTACGTGAGTTTCTTAGTAGAAAAATATTTTTAAGTGTTGTCCTAATCTCTCCATCCTTCTTGCCGATTTTCCATGACGTTTCGTGTGACGTTAACTCTTGTAGGCTCATCTTGGGTGCGCCCATTTTGGTTCGGCGACCCTAGGCCAGCCACCCGAGGGTCGTCGCAATTCATTCCCTCAGTTAAAAATCAGCATGACAAAAATTGTGTCCTGAAGAATGTGGCTTTATTTAGCTAGTTTGCGAAAAAGTCCAACTCACTGTACCTCTAGGCTAGCGCACATGCAATACGTATGTTGGCTTACGACGCTTCACTGAGTTCGCTTCACAGGAGCTGTAAGCTGCATTTGCCCGCGCAACTGGTGCGCTAACAGAACATCTAAGGCCAATAAAAAGTTGGAGAAGATTCAGCGAATTTAATGTACGTAATAAGCCAAAAATCGACCAATACTCTCTTTGTAAAGCGTAGATAGAAGATACGGGAAGCACTTTTTCCGCAGGATGAGCTAGCACAGAGGTCAGCAGCACAATCGCACATGTTCAATCTCTTTTTACCTGCCTGAAGAACGCAGTCTCTAGTGAAACATATTTTAGGGATTTGACGGACGCAAAAAAAAAATTCTTTAAGCTGCTACATCTAAACTCGTAGTGAAGACATACTTGCGCGACAAAGGAATGTCTATCTCTTGCTCGAATAATTGCCGCTTATATCAACCCCTTTGTTTTGTGCCTTGATGTGGTGGCTTTTGGGAGGTTTTGCTACAAACTATTAATAGGGACATGGACTCGTTTACTTGTCCATGTCCCTTTACACAATGCAGTTCTTGCCTTCTCTAGATACTACTGGAGTTCTCTATGATATATGTTTGTGATGGGATTGTATAGCTTGTAGAAGTGCCGCATGACTGACCGGCATACGGAACTCCCCCGCTCAAGGAAGTCTGTTTTTTGGGACCTGGCTGCGTTGTTGGAGGGCATCTATGCCGAGGAAAGTTACCCACCAGAGTGGCTGCACCTGTTGGACGCGCGTGACAGCTTGCTGAAATTTTGGCGGCTGCCTTATTGTAGCTGCTGTGGTTTTATCCTTCTTGCACAACTGCTAACTTTTGTATTGCATAATCCCCGCAAGTGTTTCAAGCAGAAAAGAAGGAAATGTGGCGTCGACGAGTGCCCTGAAGCACTAGATCCAGTGCATCGTAGCAGGAGGTTCGAATCTCCGGTTGAATTTGTTTTGTTAGGGGGGGGGGGGCAGTTTATTTTTTTTTTGTATAGGTAACGATTTATAGACTGCATTCATCATTTTGCGCTCTAAACATCAATGCATTATGAGCGAGTTTGAAGACTAGGTGCAGACAGACACTGACGCGCTGGCGAGTTTTCGTTGGCTTGGTGTTGACATATCACCGGAAGCTTGGAGGCACAGTTCCGAATCCGCCGACTTCCGGCCTCGTGCGAACGCGCGTCTTAAGACACAGAGACGAGCAAGGGAAGCTGCGAAGTTGAGGGAGAAGCTGACCGTCTCTGATGCTGCGGACGGCGTGCAGCCACTGCCAGCGCGTCATCTAGTACACGTTACGACTTTAAGCGCGTCTGACATCCTTATCTGACCTATAATGCCGCCGAAAACGACATTGACCCAGCGATAACGTTGGACGCCAAGCATGTTGCTGCGGGCAACCAAAACCGAAACTGGTTAGAACAACTCTCCAAAAATAAACAACAACTACATTCTGATACATATGCTTGTTGCCAGTAGTAATAGAGCTACTCCTAAAACAATAACATCGACAAACCATCATCTGCGTTTACATAAAGTTTAAAATCCTGGGTATCGTCCAAGCACCTCGCGTGACTTTTCCTATGAGGCAAACATGTCTTCAAATGCGATTGAACGCTGTTTAGCATACTAAATTTCAGGCATACGTAATTGCGCTTTTGTCACTGCTATTTTTTCTTTAGGAAAAACATTAGTGCTACTGGCATGAAGTGAAATTCTAAGAATGTAGTTTTGTGCATTTCATTGGAGTTCGAGACAGTTTTGGTTTTGGTTCCGCCGTGCAATACCCATATGGTTTCTGACGTTATCTGTAATCGCGCATTGGTCGTACTTCAGAAATCGACATCATCCCCTATTTACATGTTATGGACTACAGAAATGGGCAGCATAGACCTCCTTGCGCCGCTAGAAGCTAGCAAGTATCGTTTTATGCACTAAGGCCGCGCCGAGGTAGACGCAGTGGCTGAACCTCAGTGCTCCACTTCATCGGAGGTGGTGAACCGCGGGGCGCCTCTACCGCAGCTGCGAATCTCACCTACACGCCTTTTCTCCGTACTATCCGCCACGTCGTCGGCAAATCGCCCAATTAAACACATTCGGCCAATAAAAAAAGGCCTCTACCCCTAGATTTGAACCCGCACAGTGGATACCAACACTTAGTGCTTCATCAAATTACGCTTCGGTAACATGCAACGAGGCTTACAAGTAACAAGTACATATTTTTAGGCCCACCTCCGTCATATCGAACATCTGCGACATGTTTTTGGCGGTACAAATAGGCGAACACAAGAAAGAGGACAGGACAGACGCTTCTACCATTGCATCGGACATTGCTGTTTACTTGTTGGATTGCAGTACTTTGAGCTGCTAAGATGAGCATTGATTGAATAACGTTTGCGCGGTAGGCTTTACCCTGGCCCCCGCAAATATCTGATGAACAGCTACTAAACTTTTTCTGTCCGGATTATCGAACGCAAATGTGTGGTCGTGCTGAAAACCGGTCTGGTGTTTCACCCTGCGAAATGGTTTTACGGCTTACGATAATGAATTTCATTTGGTTTGATTTCCTCGTTACGTATATTACGTAGCTTTTTTATTTCCTTTAGATTTTCTACAGGTGTACCCGTCGCACAGGCATATGCAGCTTAAGGCGAATCGTTGTATGTCAATTATATGAAACAATACTTGCTCGCTAGAAATGGTCATCATCATCATCCTCATAAACCTACTCAAGTCCACTGCAGGACAAAGGCCTCTCCTATTGACCTCCAACCACTCCTGTGCTGCACTGCTCGAGGCCAGAGTTTACCCCGTAATCGGCCATACCATGCTGAATACGCCGATTTTACTTCTTTATTTCATCCGGTTTATCCGGTCCGTCTCTAATGCAAAAAACATGTGACTAGGGGGTCATGGTGATTCCTTAAGTATGGCTAATGCACGATCACAGATATCGTTAAAAAATATGGGCCTGTTTCACGGTGAAACCGAAACCGACACTAGTTCGAACTGTCCTGAAATAAACCACATTAACTAAATTTATTGCGGCACATGCTTGTTGTAAATTACACTGAAGTATATCCTGAGAAAAATTACACCATCTTCCCGTAGGGAACCCTGATGAGGATACGAAGCATCGTGGCGGTTCCGTGTGGTTCCATTGTGTTGCCGTTATGTTGAGTGATCTGGTTTTCACTAGCGCCAGAGGGAATTCCTTATCCGGGTCCACACCGGTGGCAAGGGCATGCAAGTACTGTTGTGTTACGGTGAGTAGGCGGTGGTTCTCGAGGCGCCGAAACTCGTCCATCATGGTCTTGTCGATGTTGTCTATGTGGTAGAATCGGTAGTCTCCGTCAGCGTTGGTGAGGTAAAGGTTGTTGACATTGGTGCACCGGCTGAGAGCAATGTACACGCCCTCCTCTTCGCAGCTTTGTCTTCTCCTCCTTCTTCTTCGGTGGTTCCCCTACGGGAAGATGACGATGCCGGTTGAGGTTGAACGCGAAGCTATCTCGTGATGGATTCTTTGGTTGGCCAATCCCTAGGGGCATCCTGATACAATCAGCATCAGAGGCGCTGCGGACGGGGCTGGTTGAGCTGCAAGGCGCGTGGCGCTTCCCGCCACAACTTTCCCGCGGGAAATTCAACATCCTCCTCTAAAGTTTTCAGTTCGTCGTTTTCGTTGACGTTCAGCTTCGCATGCCTTCATTGTATCAGTAGCTTCTTGACGTAGTTTGAATGAGTCAAGGACATAAGGCGCGTTTGTAGCGCTTGCTCCTGTCGCGGATTTGTAGCGTAGTGGGAAGAGCACCGCGTACCTCCCTTTGCGGCTAGAGAGTCGTGGGATCGAAACCGGGCGCCACTATTACTTTTTTTATAGTGTAGTATGGCGCAGCTGTGGGTGTAAGAAGGAGAGTTGCGCATGCGTATCGTGAGTGCGGACGCTGACGTGGGACATGCCGAGACCATAAGATGCTCCGCATCTGAAAAACATTCTTTACACAAACGGAGGTGCGCATGCATGAACTGTAAAATCGTGACCGTCGTCCATTATATCGCAAGATGGATTTGCTTCCCTTCGCGTTACTGCTGCAGTTCTTGTGGCGGCCGCAGATCTCGGAGGTTATTTTTTCTTATTCGGGACTTTGAAAATAAATGCAGTATTAGGGACTGCATAAACGAACAAAAATGTTGATTTCCGCCCGTCTATGCAATGCAAATAGAATCACAAGTTAAACAATAAAAAAAAGCGTTGCTTGCTACTTAGTAACCAATTAACTCGGGTGTGTAATGTTCTTAAAATTCCACCTCGATTTTTTTCCCTTGTCGTGTGCAGTATTCAAAGTACTCTTCATGGGCTAAACTATCACTAAGGAGCTCAATGATTGGCGAAAAAGGGAGAAAGTCACGTATTGATGTGACGATTCGGCGCGGAGCTCAGAATAGTGTAACGGTATTGCTGGCTTTGCAAACATTGATATTAGAAATCAATTTATATAACAATCTCACTTTAAACCATGCTATGTCTTGAATATGGCAGCTCATTGCCCCAGTAAAGTAGTGCACTTGTGAACACGAATTTTGGTTTGGTTCCTGGCAATGACAGTCGCTTTTCCCATGAAGTAAAAAAAGGAAACAGAATGATAAAGTACCACAAGCAAACACGTATATGTAATTTAGGTATTAAGAACGTTAAAATCAATTAAACGTCATAAATCAATCCGCAGCTCGTCCTTCCCTCCCACGGTGGTCCGCAAATCTCACAGTATCTTTTACTCGGAAAGGTACAATTCCGACTGAACGTTAACAATATGATCATGTTTGTCATCCACGGATGAATTTTCGCCGTCCACCCATGTAATACACTACCACTGTAAAATAATGGACAGTTCTGTTTGAAGCTACGGAGCGAAAAAGTTACAGGGCTGGTTGCCGATGCAGAACCCATTCAATTGCATTCCCCTGTCTCTGGAGCTGCTTTTGTCTGCACGTTAAATCCCGTAAAGCTTAACCTGAATCACGTTGTTTAGTGCACCGGCCAAATCAATAGGATGGACCATCCGTTCATTTCAAGGAAAATGGCAAGCGCAAGAAGTTTCGTTTTTCTAGCCTGCGGATAATTAATCAAATATTAATGATTATCTGACGACAACCTTCACGTGTATTTAGTGATGCTACCACTCTGTGTCGGAGGAACCCAACGGATAAGACCCTGACGAATTGCAGTACTCAAAACGAAACTTCGTTTTTTGTTTTATGGACAGACGATATTGGTGAAATTGACCACTGAACATCGCGGGACAATAGGCTCAAGTTTGTGCTGGTGAGCCCGGGGTCGCGGGTTCGGTTTATAGCCGCAGCAGCCGTTTTTAAGATAGAGGTGAAAAGCGAAAACGCCCGTGCGTTCGAGATATCGGCGCAGGTTAAAGGTCTCTAGGTTGTCAAAACTTATCCTGAACCCTACACTGAAGCGCACCTCATCGCCTGTGTAGCGTCGGCGCATTACCCCAGAGTCAACCAATCAATTAATCAATACGCTCACGTGCAACAGGTTACATGGAAGCAAAACTGAGTCCTACATGAATTAGAATAACAAAATTGTCAAAACGGTCAGTAAATTTTGTGGGGTAAAATTTTACACAACTGATTCAAACCCATTGCCGTCCGCTTAATCCGAATGAGCGCTCTAAACTTAAATGATTGTCGGACCTTTCGTTCCTGTGGATCTTTCGTCTCGTTGGACATTCAGGCCCGATTGAACCTTTCGTCTCGTTGGACAATCAGGCTCGATTGGACCTTTCGTCTCGTTGGACATTCAGGCTCGCTGATCACGTGACAAATTAGACCTTTCGACTTGTTGGATCTTTCGTCTCGTTGGACATTCAGGCCACAAGCGCTTTCTAACCCCTTCCGTTGCTTATTTTGTTTTGTTCTTCTCTTGTTGCAATACCGGAGCACGTAGCCGCGGTCGCGTTCGTTCGTTTTATATTGAACTCCTTTCGGCGTCACCTCCATCTTCTAACAGACCGATGGGAAGGTGCCGCGTGTGCGGATATTTGTTGGGTTGCTTTTATGGCGCAGGCCTTTGGCACACGTCCATGGGCTGAGCCGCGTCGCCGTCGTCGTTATTGAGAGAACGATGGCAAGACCTGAACACTGAAAAAAATTAAACGAGGAGGCTGTCTCGAAATTGGGAGGCGAGGGCGGTTCGCCGTGGCGCCGCGAGGCGACTCTTCGAAAGTATGCGGGGCGGAAGGAAGGAGGGGGGGCGCAAAATGCTGTGCCTGCACGCACGAGCGCTCCACCGCGCGCAAATTGCGAAAACGTGAGGGGGGGGGGTGCCAGGAAAGATCCAACAAGCTTTCCTCCATGTGTTCTAGAGTAAACAAAACCAAAAGAACAGTGCAGTCTTGCTCCGTAAAGCAGAAAAACCGGTTTGTTGAATGTGTTAAAGGCGTCGTCTATTACGTTCCGCTGTCTCGTGGGAAAACGTACGTATGCCAAACTGGACGATGCCTAAATGAAAGGTTAAAAGAACACAACTATAACGTACATACGGCGATTAGTGGCCACTTAGGTGTCCACTGTCGGGATTGCCGCTACTGCGCCCCAATATTTCAAAAAACTCAGGTCATTTCACGACACAAAGATAAAACAACAAGAGAAATAATTGAAGCCGCAGAAATATTGCGCAGAAAAGATAAATGTGTTAGCGTTCCTTCCTTGTCCCTCTCGCAGAAACAGATTAATTATCGGTCCCTCAATAGTACAGCAAGTGTTTGTGGCACATGGCGTCGTTGAAGCGTAACGAGCGGCTTTTGTATCTCCTTCTATCGTGAAATTTTCGTTTTTTCTTGTGCTTTTGACTATTGGCTTATATATGTGAAAAGCCTAGGAATAAACCTCAGTTGTAAGTAAGCGCTCGCGTTTGTCACCTCCTTCTTCTTGTGTCTTGTCTGAGTTTGCGCTGATTCCCCTTTTATAACGAGGAAACATGATGTGCGTTCGCTTAAGACGCAGCTCGCGGTCTCTTCCTAAGACGCACTTCGCGCCGCCGACGCAGACGCTTACCAAAGCTCCCGTCGAGAGAACCCGCGAGTGAGTGCTGCCCAGTAGCGGATCTAGGGGGGGGGGGCGGTTCGGCGATCGCCCCCCCCCCCCAAAGCCATCAACGAACCCCCCCCCCCGTTACAACCCCATGGACACCACTTTTTCGCACGTCTAATTTTTTAGACCACGGAGGGGGACGCGAGGGCCATCGCTGTCCGCCGTGAGCAAATCACCCCTCACTTCTAACTTTTAGATGCGACGCTGAGAGCATCTCTTGTCGGCTGCCCGTCCTTCTTGCGTGCGTTCGTCGTCATCGTCGGAGTCGTCCGCACTCTCCTCCGCTCACCCCTCTCCTCTCCCTAGCTGACACTCTCTCGCGAGGGGAATAAATTGGATACGATAGGATTGGATTGGCTTGGCTTGGCTTGAATTTATTGGATTTGGATTGCATTGGATTAAAGGGGATTGTGTCGGATTGTTTTGCGTCATAGCCGCGGCAGACGCACTGGCGCCGGCGCGTGCCAGGGTGAGAGCGAACACTCACTCTCAACATCTGCGGGTGTGCGGCCCAGCGCGCTCTCACTCCGCCGGTGGGCGGCGCTGCGCGCGGTGCTGCGCATGTGCAGTACTCTCTCTCTCCGCGGTCTCCTCTCCCTTGGGCGCGCTGCGCATATAACCGGTGTGCCGATCTCCGGCGGCCTTTCGGTCGACGGTTGCTCTACGCGTGCGCTTGAACCCCCCTCAGCGTAACATCACACTAGGGTTCCCGCGAGGGGAGGTGGGCGCAATTTTTGTTGTGCGTATAGTAAGGACGCGTGCTCCCGGCTGCGATTTGCCATGCGCGCGCGAGCTCAAAGGGTGTGGAGAGCAAGCTGGTTCCCCGACAGGGAGCGTGTGCTGACGGCGTTTTGCTGCACCGAAATTAGTGTTTTCTTGTCTGTCCGTGGTTGTCCCCTCAAAGGGGAATCGTGAAGGGGCTGCGGCGTTCCGGCTCGCCCGGAAGCTCGCTTTCGCGAAGGCGACGCCAGCGGGCCAGGAGGAACCGCAAATATCCAGGACGGGCCGCCGCCTGCTTGATTCCGGAAAGGCGACGTCAGCGGGAGATAGGAGTGGGAGAAAGGCAGCTGTCCCGGCCGCACGCGAGCATTGTTTTGAGGGGTGACGTCGAGATCGAGAAGAGAAAAGGTAGCGAACGAGAATCGAGTAGCCATGCCCGGCCCTCTGAGAAAGAGGGGGTCCATCAATGGCAATAAAATAAAGTTGTACCACCACCATGGTGGCACCACCACCTCTGAGGGGTCTTCTTAAGAAAGCGCGAGCCGTAGCTATGCGCAGTAGGTTTGACATCGTACAATCTGCAAGTCGCTTCCTGATCTCCGGTGTCCGATGCTAGGTTAGCTGTGACGTGTTAAACCTCGTCTCCGGGATCGCGTGTGTCGCCATTGACTTCAAGGCCACCTTGGACTCTAAACCCCATACCTCGAAAAACGCAAGCGAATGGCCCGGCGAGGCCATCGTCGTTGAACTTACGGTTAAGGCTAGCCACGCCTAGGGTTAGGATGTTGGCCTCCTCCTACAACGATTTTTTAAATGTGCAGTGTCGTATGCTCGGGGGTATTTCCCGCGGCTCCACCATTTCTTGGCCAATCCCCCAAGAGGAACAACAACAACAACAACTCCGGTTGGGCTTACGCTTGACTTCGTGATTCTTCAGATGAAGTAGGATGAAAGCAATAGCCTCGTCAGTGAGTTTGCTGACGCAATTAGGTGAGAGGAGCAGCGCAAACACCAAGAGCCATTACACCGAACTACAATCCACGGAACGCGTATCGATCTCGTCTTTACCAACTGCAATGGCGACGACTACATACAACCGCTTCTACGAGACCCACTGACTGTGGGCTTCAGCGACCATAAGACCGTCATACTCAAAGTAAGAAGACGTGAAAACCTAAATAAAGACCTGTAGATACCACTTCAATCTCGTGTCACTCGCGTATATACACATACATCAAGGAAAATTATACCCATCTCCCCGAAGGGAACCATGAGTACGATATATGAGCATTACGGGGTTCACTATATTTCCACCAAATTTGGCTAACAAACATAATGGAGACGCAAGCGGAACCCCCATGACGCGCCGCATCCCACCCATGGTTCCTTTAGGGGAGATGGGTGTTTAGTTTAGTTGCTTGTTTAGTTAACGGCTTGCGTAAGCCGCCAATCCCGCACGTGCTCTCATTGCACGGCGCCCTGCGCGTAGTGCCTGCGCACGTGTACCTATGTCCGCGTGAGTTTTTTTTTTCTTAAGCGTTGTCTGTCCCTCTGTAGTCTGGTCTGGTGTCATGCTTCTGTAGTAAATCCCTGTGTTTAAACCGCAGCCTGCTTTGTAGATAGCGTACTGCCCACGCTCGTCGATTCCCTCGGGCTGACTTTGGTATTGCTTGTCTGGCTTTCTAAAAAAAAATTCCGACGACAGTGCAAGGACTGACGCTAAATTGAATCTCAATTTCTCCACTGTGTACGCGCTGGCTCTGCCTGCCATCGTTGTGATTTCATCTTTTTCTCTGCTCGTTGTGCCTAATGTTGTGCCTAAAGACCATCGTCTTTCTAGCGTCTTTTTTCGGTTCGGCACGAAATAAAAAATTGGGCCCATCTCCCCGCGACGCGGACTCGAGTAAATGCGTCGCATAGGGGGTGGGTGTATTGAGTTAACGTTTAGTGTTTGGGGAGTTGGTGGTAGTGAATGCGTTGTATCAGCAGCTTCTTGACGTAGTTTGGATGAGCCAAGGATATAAGGCGCGTTCGTAGCCTCCCCTTCTGTGTCGGCTTTGTGGCGAAGAGGGTAGAGCACCATTTACATTGCGTCCCGTCCGCAGGGTCGAGAGGTCGAAACCAGGCGCCGGAGAGTATTTTTTTTTATATAGTGTAGGGGGAGGGGTGCGGACTACGACTACGGACTTCAACGCGGGTGACATCGTGAGTCACTGAAATGCTCTGCATTTAAATATAGAGGAATATAGCTGCGTGCGCCGTTTTCACTCAGCGCAGCGACGGAGTTAAATAACGCTCGCGTGAGCGGTCGGCGCACGCAGCGGGAAGACAAACCAAAGTGGTCACACGCCGACCGACGATCTTTCATACCAAGGGTGCACAAGCACAACTTGTTCGTAGTACGTTGTACTGCGCATACGCCGCTTTTTGTCCGGATGTGCAGCATGAACTGAAAGCCATGCGATCCGTTGTTCGTATTTCCATGTACCACGATAGTACATGTGAGAATTCTGAGTAGTTCCAGCGACTTCGGCGCACGTGCATACGCGCGGGACGGCCTCCCTGCAAAAATAAATGCCTACGTCGCGTCTTGTTTGCGCGAGCCGGCAAGGGGGTTGTGACAGTCATCCTCGCAAATGTGCTTGCAACAAACGACTGCGTAGATGTTCCTAGTCACTATTTCTCAGCGGGTCGCCGGTTTTTCACTGTAGCGATAACAAGCTCATTGCTGCTTTTATCAGGTATATTAAACGCTGAGGAACAATAGCGCACCCCTCTAGTCTGCAATTTCATCTGCACTTCACGTGCGAAATAGACACGACGCGAGCCCATAGCTATTCGCGCGCTTCCGTCAGTGGAGCACCCAAACTAGTAGTCTCGCGGCGAAGACTAGGAGAGATACCTAAATGGCGCGACAACGTGTTACAATGGCGCGACAACTTTCGCGCCATTGTAACACGTCAGAAAGAGCTTCTCAAATTTTTCTATCATTGATACCGATAAATCTGTGCAAACTGCCCAAACGTGGGTACAATGGTGCATACTGGTACCTGTCTGCTGCGAGCCGTACTAAAACTGCACCCATAAATCGCGTTTGGAACACTGGAACACTGCTCACATCTGGAACACTGCTAGGGGTCTACGAAGCACGACGCAGCAACGACGCCCGTTTAGTGCCTTGGCACTTCATCAGAAACGCCTGGAAGTGGAGGTTGCGGAGGTCTTTTGTCACAGAATCGCACAGGGCCCATCTTTGCCCAGCCAAGACGATATACGCGTTGGTCCAACATCATGGGACTACCGCATGAACCTGCTGTTTCCATTGCACAGCTAGACGCTGCACTATCTCTGTGCCGACCAGGGCCAGATGGTGTCACATACGCCGCCCTGCGCCACCTAGGTCAAGGAGCCCGTCACACCCTTTGCCGTATAAACCCGTCTTGGCAAGATGGCAAAGTCCCTCGAAAGTGGAAATCTAACCGTCTGGTGCCAATCCCTAAACCATGCAAGTCTCCGCTAGACCTCGCGTCATATCGCCCTATAGCCCCAGCAAGTTGCATAGGCAAGTTAATGGAAAGAATGGTTTTTCTCCGTCTGGAGTGGTATCTTGAGCACCACAATATTTAAACAAACGCTATGGCTGGATTCCGGTGAGGCCGTTCTTCCATCGACAATGTTATTGACCTTGTGACATCGGTGCAGCACGAGAAATCGCTCAAACGTCTATCTGCAGCGCTGTTTCTCGATAATAAAGGGACTTACGACAACGTTTTACATGACGCCCTTTTAAATAGCCTGGAGGATGCCGGAGTGGGTGGCCGAACGTACAGATGGATTCAAGGCTTTCTATCTGGACGATCATTTTTTCTTGACACGACGGATGGCACAACCTCCCAACACTACATTTTCCCGGAGGTCCCACAAGGCAGTGTTCTTAGCCCGACATTGTTCAACCTCACGTTGACTGGGCTTCAAAAAGCCATACCAACCACTTTACATCTCTCCATGTATGCTGATGATATTTTCATCTGGGCATCGGAAGTTTCACGTCCTTAGGTGCGGGCACGCCTTAATAAAGCCGCTACCAACACATGCGCATTCTTGCGTTTACAAGGACTTGAAACAGCACCAGATAAGTGTGCAGTGTTGGCATTTACTCGTAAAACAATGTCGCAGTATGGCATATATTTAAATGGACACCCCATTTCCTACGTGAAGAGTAACCGCTTTCTTGGAATCGTAATCGATCGGGACTTATCATGCACAGCACAAATCTCAACTCTGAAAAAAAGGCTTTCTGGAATTATCCAACTTTTCAAATTTCTGGCTCGAAAGACGTGGGGCATTTCTATTAGCTCAATGCTACATCTTTACAATGCACAATATCTCGGTGTTCTATGTTACAACCTGCCCGTTCTGTCCAATACAAGCAAAACCAACTTGCGTGCAATTCAGGCGATGCAAGGCCGAGGTCTACGAATGTGTCTTGGTCTACCGCGTTGCGCCTCTACAGTGGCAACCATATGCACCGCAAGAGACCATCCGATAAGGACCTACGTGGCAGTGGATGCACTCCGGGCTCACATTATACATCTCGCTCGGCTGCTTCATCCCCACCTTGCATCCTTGCCGTCAACTAGACCACAGGCATCCTTTTCTAAAATAGTCGCGCTCACTGCGAGAGCCTCCCCTCAGGATACACACCTGCGGCACGACCATCATCGCCCCTTTGGTGCCTCTCTAAGCCAGAAGTGCACCTAACCATCCCGGGAATAACCAAGAAATCGGACGTTCTACCACCAGGTCTCCAACAGATCTCTATGCACTTTTTACATGAAGCCTACAGAGACCGTATTCATATATACACCGATGACTCGGTAACGAAGTCCATTTCAGCTGGAGCTGTAATTGTGCCGGCCAGATCGGTATAAATTCAATTCAAGCTGTCCAATTTAACAACCTCAACTGCATCCGAACTCACAGCTATTCGCGAGGCTCTTCTGTACCTAAAGGAAGAATTACCACAAAAATGGGCTCTGCTTTGCGACTCCAGGCCAGCTCTCCAGAGTCTGCACTCTGCTCTTCGCCGCGGCCCGTACGAACAGCTTGTGGCCGAGATTCGTCAAGCGTATAACTTCCTAACAAAGCATGGGCACAATATTATTTTTCAATGGCTCCATAGCCACTGCGGCATTTATGGGAATCAATGATCAGACAAAGCGGCTCATCATGCCCATGAAAGGGCCCAATTGGCCGACATCCCGTTTTTCGCGCCATGATGCAGCAAGGTCACTGCGCTCTATCGACCGCGAAATCACGCTGACCGTTTGGAATACGCCGCAGTTTTCAAACCCCCGCCTGTACTTGCTAGACCCTGAACTGCAGCGCCACTTACCCACTAACATGCGACGTTCAGATGCCACCCTACTGTGCCGACTGTGGATTGGAGTTGCTTTCACTAAAGCTTACTCATTCACTATCGGCATGACTGACAGCCCTGCGTGTGACGTGTGCGCCACGGACGAGACAATAAACCACCTCTTGTGTCACTGTGTCCGGTTTGCAACGATGAGACTGCACCTGTCAATCGCTTTCCGGACAACCAGCCATTAACTGCGCAAACTGTTCTGTGTCACAGACGTAGCCCATCGCAGTCCGAAAAGGCCACAAAAGCGATACTTCGGTTCCTAAAGGACACAGGCCTGTCTGAACGATTTTAGAGACACTGTGCACCATTATTAATTTGTTATTTGGTTAGTTTACCATTTCAGTTTAGGCTTTATTTGCGCCTGTTGTTTTGTTTTTGTAGTTATCTTTTATTTTTATTTTCTTGCTTCTCAAGCTGTATTCCTGTCTTTTCAATACTCTTTCTTTCTCTTTAAATCCCTCCTTCCCCACTTCCCATGTGTAGGGTAGCCAACCGGACTGTAACCTGGTTAACCTCCCTGCCTCTCGTACACTGTATTGTCCTTGAAGTTTGGGCATTGGTATAACGAGAACCAGGATCGTGAGAGTTTTTGTAGGGCCGATGAGGAGGCAAGAGGGAGATCCCGAGAACTCACGCAGAAAACAAAATGCAGCATCTCCACACCGCCGATGATGGTGAGGGTGCGGAGTACAAGGTCTCGAAATGACGTCCAAGTTGCGTGCCGAGTAACATCCGATTTGTTCCCACACCGTCATTTGATTTGAGCCGTGGGTTGCACCTTGATTATGCCCTAAATGAAGCTCCAACTCACGCCTCAAATTGAATTTCGCTTGATTTTTGCTTGAAGGTGGTGTGCGCGCTGATGAACGCGGATGGTTATTGGGAGGTCCTAAGGTACTCCGCACCGTCAAAGACGCGGGAGTGAGCCGTTTGACTCCCGGTCATACCCCAATAGGCAAGACACCTGACACTAACTCTGTCTGGTCTATCAGACAAAGGCTCGAATACTGCCGGTGGCTTTTGATTCTTTGAGATCGTAAATACTATGCGCATGAACGCGGACGGACATTGTACGGTCCTAAGGTACTCCGAACGTAATATTTTACGACACCCTCGTGAAATATTTGAACTAGGTAAATAGGTGCATTGAGACTCTCCGAAAGCAGTGTCATAGGATGCGGGATCACCCGAGATTTCACCGGTGGATCCCACGCAGTTGGTAACCCAGGGCGCCCTAATTTTTTTTCATGTCCAGAGGAATAGGTGGGGAATTCAGGCACATTTTTCCGTAGGCCGCGTCGCACTGCAAGACACACAAAGCAGAGAACTAGGAGTATAGAGGGCACGTGTAGAGGGTTTCCTTTGAGAAAGGAGGGACGCCCATGCCCAAGGACGTCAGTTTATTCTCTCTCTCACTCGCCACCTCCCTTCACTCTGCTGACGCCCCGGTTTAGTCACGCGGCGTCTTGACGGCTCCTGGACTCCAGTCAACACTTGTCCGCGTTGTGGGGTAAAGCAGGAGGAAAAGAGGGAATAAGGACGACGAAATTCCGATACTGGTGAGCGGACCCGGCGCGGTGGCTGAGTGGCTAAGGGGTTGTGCTGCTGAACCCGAGGACGCTTATTTGATTCCTGGCCGCTTTTCTGGTGGGGGCGAAAAGGAGAAACACCCGTGTGCACGAGATTTCGGCGCACGTTAAAGATCCTCAGGTGGGCGGAATGAATCCGGAACCCTCTACTACGCGCCTCATCGCCTGCGTTTTGTCGCCGCGTTGAAGCCTACAATCAAAATCGATACTGAACAACAGAAGGAGTGACAGACAATAAATGCCACCGTAAAATGGAGAGAAAGTCGCTAGTGGGATGGTTGCAGCGCTACGAACGGTTTCCGGGGTGCACTAAAGGCGTGCGATAAAGGCCACGTTGCGGAGCGTTAAAACCGCAGAAAACGTCCGCATCGTGCCCAGCCTCTAGTCCGCGAAACTGAGGGAACAAAGAGATGATCACGGAGGAATATATAGACCAACCAATGGATCTTCAAAATACGTTATCGTGATTATCAAAAATTTTCTCTTGTTATCCGAGTCTTATAAAGTACGGGAAAAAATCGAGGCACTTATTTACAAATAGAAACGCAATTCAAGCAAACACCCAAAAAATGATGTTTAGCAGGGAAGGCCGTCTTGTTTGGTTGGAGATATTTTCGTGATGTTCTTTTATCCAGGGCTTCTCCTCCAAGCCGCCGTAGCGCTGAGGATCTGACCCCGGGTATCTTCAACCGACAAACTCATCTCCGATACAAATCTACATTTATTTACAGCCCAGCGGGCGGCTAAAAAACAGTGCTCGGCCGGAGCCGAAAGACGGCGGGCCGAGTTCTCCTGCGCCCGGACCGCGTCTCTCTTGTCTCATCTTCCCTTCCTCCTGCCTCTGAGGGCCGGGGAAAAAGGAAAAGCCGGTCGTCTTCGTCCGTGGCCACCCCATGTGGTAGCGGTTAGGACATCAGGTGCAAGCAGGCGCGGCCTTTGTCGGAATGCGCGGCGTTCGAAAGCGCTGCGCCATACGTGCTTTTCATTTCCGCGCTGCTCGTCCCAGGGCCCGCGCCAGTTCGTGCGTCGAAGCGCCCGCACCTCAACCACCACTGTGAAACATAACTTCAGGAATGTTTCAAACACGAAACAAACCACACACACTTTTGGCACGTGCACAATCGTTACTTAAGTTGACAACACAACAATCACCACGGCAACTGCTCCTTGACCCTGGCTGCAGATCACAATGCCACGTTTACTGCGCTTACTGCGACGCTCACAATGCGACGCTTACTGCGCTGCGCAGTAAGCGTCGATTCCACAAACTAAGGAAAGCTAAAAACGACACGTCCGCCGACACTAACTTCAAAGAACAGCGCTCACTTGTGAAAGTGCTGCTCGCTCGCGACAAAAAACATTTCTCGGACTTCACAGAATCTTCGCTCACCCGATCCCCGAGCGACTTCTGGCGGATCTTTAGCACGCGCACAAGAAAGGCCCCTGAGCGGATTACTCTGCAGGATGGTGACACCATCGTTTCCGACCCAGCCAGCATTGTTGAAATATTCACAAAACACTTCTTGTCCGCGTACTCCTCGTCACGCGACAGCGGCTTCCCGCTTCGGCTCGCGCAGATAGGTGATGTCATACACACGCCCAACATAACCGTTGAGGATGTCACGGCTGCTATCCGCAGCCTACCTTCGAAGAAATCCTCAGGCCATGATAACATCCCATGCTTCATTGTAAAAGGCTGCTCTGCCATTTTCGCGCCGTTGCTCTGCCACATTTTTTGTCTCTCGCTTGAAGAGCGGCACTTTCCGACAAATTGGAAACCCGGCGTTGTTTTTCCTCTCCATAAGTCCGGAAATGCGTCGGTGCCTGGGAACTACCGACCAATATCTCTCCTTTGTTCTTTCTCAAAAGTTTTCGAAAAAGTAGTACACCGTTAACTCTTGTCCAAAATCCGGCCCCTCATTCATAGTAATCAGCACGGTTTTATACCTGCCCGGTCCGTCGAATCAAACCTTGCCTGCTTTCTGAGTGACGCCAGCAAGTACGTACTTTCACGTCAACAAATGGATGCCATCTACTTCGACTGCAGCAAGGCCTTCGACCGCGTAAACCATGATTTGCTCCTTCGCAAACTGTCTTCTTATGGCTTGGCTCCTGCTTTCTGCGAGTGGTTTGCAACCTACCTAAAACAGAGAACAAACTTTGTTCAGTACGCTGGTGCTAAGTCTCGCAGCTTCACTGTACCATCCGGGGTTCCCCAGGGCTCTATTCTCGGTCCTTTATTGTTTAACTTATTTGTGAATGATGTGCAGTTAATTATAAAGCATTCATCTCTATTGCAGTTTGCAGACGACATGAAACTCTATCGCGCAGTGGGATCACAGGCGGACTGCGCCCAGCTTCAACGCGACGTAGAAGCAATCTCCCTCTGGTGCAAAACTAACTACTTAGATTTGAATCCATTGAAGACCGTTACAATTACATACACTCGAAAAACCTCTCCTTTAACCTTACCATACCACCTCGACTCTCTGACGATAAGAAGAGTAAGCGAAACACGTGATTTGGGCGTTCTGATGGATTCGAAACTACGATTCACACCGCATGTAAACTACCTCGCACGCTCATCTCTTCGGACTTTGGGCGCTATCTCTCGTGCAACAAGGGACTTCTCAGGAGGTTCGTGTTTCCTTGATCTGTACAAAGCCCTTGTACTCCCAAAGCTGGAGTTTGCATCGGCAGTCTGGAACTGCATGAGTGCGTCGTCGTCTTTGCGCTTGGAAAGGGTTCAGAAAAGGGTCACGCGCATCTTCTCTCGCCGCTACACCCTACACGAGAAATACGCTTACAAGGATGTCATCAAGCGGCTGAAGCTCGAAGAACTGCAATCTAGACGCACAAACCGCGATTTAGTGTTTTTGTTCAAGTGTATCCACGCCAGATTCGACAGCCCGAAATTAGTGAGCTTTGTTCGGCTAAGGGCACCAATTCGAGCTCTCCGCCCCCACCTTTGCTTTGATGTGACCACCTCAGAGATGCTGTCTCCAGTGTGCCGTGTGCAACGTGTGTACAATGATGACTTTCGTGCATCTTTGGACGTCTTTTCCGGCAATGTTAACTCTTTTAAACGCGCCCTGAAAAATGCATGCATTTGAAGCCGCTGTTGCCCATTCAGTATGGTATAGAAGTTATCTCGTGTTCGTGTTTTCCGTTCCCTTCCCATTTTCTACACTTGCACCGTTTGCCGTACACATGCTCCCGTGTACCTATGTATGTGTGTCCGCACGTGTGTGTGCATGCATGCACGTGCGCATTTGCCTGCACTTGTTCACCTTCACATGCACCCGCGTGGGCATGCGTGTATGTATGTTTTGTTTGCACTCACGAGCGTATGTGCCGTGCATACATATAAATTTTGCTTTATATGTACTTATTACCAGTATCCATGTTCCCCAGTAAGTTACGACGGTGGATTGTACTGAACTTGCGTGTATGCCAATGTACTTTGTAGTATACCTTGTCACAAGCCCTGTCTCAGCGCGTGCTAATGCACCTGACTGTAATCTTAATTCCTTAAATGTATAAATTGAGTGTGTGTGTGTGTGTGTGTGTGTGTGTGTGTGTGTGTGTGTGTGTGTGTGTGTGTGTGTGTGTGCGTGCGCGCATGCGTGCGTGCTTACGTGTGTGTGAGTGTGTGTGCGTGCCTGCGAGCACACGCGTGTGCGGTGGTACTATGTACTTTGTGATCCCTGCACTTCACAACCAGTCTCCATGTTTTACCGTTTGTTTATCTGTGTGTCGCCCTATCCTTTTTGTGTGCACCACCCAAGAAGGCCTAGTGCTGTTGGTGGGCACCACCCAATAAACAATAAACAATAACAATAAAGGATAGCCCCAACACTCTAGTTCAGTCAGAGCGAGTGGCCTTTAGAAGGTGGTATGCACCGGCCGTCGTCGTCCGAAAACACCCTTGCCATGCGGCGCACTCCCTCGCACAACAGTAACAGGGGTCCCTCTCCTCCTCGCTTTCTCGCTCGTGAAGGGACCGCTGCTGCCTCGTCAGCCTACGTTGGAGCCACGCTGCACTGCGGTGAAGCTGGCTGACGCTTCCTCCCCTTTTCGTCCGAACACCCCTGTTCAGCCAATCCTGAGCTTTGAGCGCCATGCTCCATTACGCGCTGTTCGTCAGCGTAATCAGCAGACGGCTGCTTAGCGGCCGCATTAAAGCTGACTTGGAATTCTGGTGAGGTTATCTTTTCAGTGACTCCGGCCTCCCTCACTGTAAATGCCTGGGGCTGCATTCTTTGAGCGGCCGTGCCCTGATTTGCACTTTCCTCTCTCAAGTCGCTAAAGCTCCCCATAGCAATCACATTTTCATGATATGACATTTGGGGACCTCCAGAAGCACTGGATGGACTTTGCGCGACACAAAGTGCATCCGAATCCTCGCGCGATTCCGGTGCTGCTGCATCCTGCAAGGCTACTGGCCGCTCGGCCACTCTCCTGAAATGTTCTCTGTCTCCGCAGGGTGCGACGACGGGCACACGCTCAACTGAAGCCAGCTTCAGCCCCTTCAGTACAGCTGCTTTAAGAACTGCATTGTTCTTCCGCTGCTCCGCCGAGAGTCCAGCCAGGCACCATGTAGACCTCACGCTTAAGTAGGGGAGAATTACCCCTGCTGGACATTTTTCGGAACACAGTAAGAGTCTAGCCTGGCCTCGGCACAAGCGAACCGATCAAGCACAAGCGCTTCCTGGGAGGGCATATCTACGAGCACCCCTTCCAGCATGCTCATGCAGTCTAATATCCCATCCATCTCGCTGTACCCTTGTGCTTGCTGTCCAATCGGTGGGGCAGGGGCGTTGTGAGCGCGTCTCAAACGCTGACTCTTTAGGCGTTCCTCTGCTAACTCCGCGTCAGCGATCTTCAATTTCGCATGCAGTAGGGCCATCTCGTCATGGCTGTCATAATTCGGACGCTCTCTGCTTCTCAGCCCTTACAGTCAGCTCCATCTCACCATGCTTAGCTAACCGCCCCCATTTTCTCAGGGCTGCTCATGAAGCACGCCATACATATCATGGTGAGCCAGGCACCAAGGATAACGAGAGGCACTGACCTGCATAGGTCGTTGCTTGTGGTGCTAGGCTGGATTGGTCGATGTGGCGATCCGTATCCACGCGGCGCCGGCCGCGTTCTCGTTCTCGGGGCTGGAGCGGGGATCCGGCTCCTTCCGCAGAGGCGTCCACACGCGGCAGTAGAAGGCACTGCCTTCTGGCGTGGCCAGCTCGCTCACTGCTCCAGCCGTTCCCGTTCAGCAGGCTGCGTTGAGCATTGAGTCCGCTGAGCGCCGGTCGAACCGCTTCTCCACCTAACTGGTGAGCTCGTTGCTCCCGTCGATCTCGTTCAGCAGACCGCGAATTTCTCCGCCTGCTCCGTCCGTCAAGGGCCTGTATCGCCCGCCAGTTGGCTTAGTCGTGACTGTTGAAGATCCTGTCGACTGCGCCAGTTATCTTCGTTGATGTTCTTTTCCCCGGGGCTTCTCCTCCAAGCCGCCGTAGCCCTCAGGATCTGGCCCCGGGTATCTTCAACCGACAAACTCAGCCTCCGATACAAAACTGTACATTTATTTACAGCCAATCCGGCGGGTAAAAAACAGTGCTCGGCCGGAGACCAAAGACGGCGGGCCGAGCACTCATGCGACCGGCACGCGTCTCTCTTGTCTCATCTCCCCTTCCTCCTGCCTCTGAGGGAGCTGAAGAAGGAAAAGCCAGTCTTCTTCGTCGGTGGCTATCGTATCTGGTGGCGGTATGCATCCGGTGTGAGCAGGCGCGGTGTTTGTCAGAATGTGTGGCGTTCGAAAGCGCCGCGCAACACGTGTTTTCCATTTCTACGCTGCTCGCCCCAGGGCCCATACCATTTCATGCGTCAAAGCGCCGACAGTTGGGTTATGCAGACCACGAAATTGGGATTCGAAACATTTGTTAAATCAACGGTGCGGCACTCCCCGTGTATTGCCTTGCCTCTTGGCCCTCTGGCTGGCTTTTATCTTCGCTAGCTCAAAGCTCACGTAACGTAGCCTTCTTGGTTCTCCGTTATTCTGCGAGTTAAATATACGAGATGCGTATGAGGCATTCGTAAGATGTGGGTAGGTGTGTATGGTGCCGACCATTCTCCTTCGGCACAGGCGACCACTAGTGGAGTCCGCTTCCACAAAAGTGAAGTTCAACCCAGCGTGGAAGTGTGCCTTCGAATGAACAAAGAATATCAGATCCTTCTGGTTAAAGCCATCGAATGGCTCCGGGCTAAACTGCAAGCCAACTGGGACGAACTGGTAAACAGTAGAAAAAAATGCGCTGAAATCCACCCTGTGAGTGTGGTTGGAAAGCAAAGCTGTAAACGGAACTCAGAGCGATTACCCACGCGACGTCCATTAAATTCACTCACGTCGCCCTACAAATAATGAAACCAGAGAGAAGTGCAATGCACTTAACCACACCTTTTTAGATGCAGAGCATCTGATTCACTCGCCTTGTCACTCTGGCGGCGTTGTCGTCGTCGTCGTTGCCGTTGCCCACCCCTCCCCCATTCTCCTCGCCGCGCCGGCTGCGCTCTCCGCCGCTCTGCCCCTCTCCTCTCCGATAGCGAACACTCTCTCGTGAGGGGCATCGGATTGGATTCGATTGGATTGGCTTGGATTGGATTGGCTTGGATTGGATTTGGATTGGATTGAAGGAACAAACTGCCAAAAGTAAGAACGTGGAAGTTTTAAGTACGGTGGCTCGGATTGAATGGCAGATTGTCACAACAGATGAACAGAAATTAACCAAACAACTTTCGAGCGTATGACGTGGCATCAATAAGAAGAAACATGAAAAAGGCGGAAGCTTCAAAGCAACTCACAGAAAACTGGCCATCGGCTAAGACAGGACATAGGCACTCAGACATGAAGACTGAAACTTTATGGGCAACTTGCAAGATGTAATTAAGGTAGCAGAACGATTCTCCACCAGCGACGTTATACCATGGAACGCTATTGAGAATACAAACTGAAGTTGCTTTGTCGCACGTATAAGTAAAGAGGAAGTTGAAAAGATACCAGAGGCATAAAAAAGAAAAGCAGTAGCTCACAGCGCCTAAGGGTAGACCTTTTGAAGGAGAGAGGAGACATGGAACTGGAAAAGATTGCTGTACTTTCTTGCAATGCTTCAATACTCAAAAAAGTGCCCATAGCCAAGAAAAACGCCAAAATTATTATGATACATAAGAAAGAACATACCAATGGGATCAAAAAACAAAACTTAGCCATTAGCATACCCTGATCTGTTTACAAGTTGTTTACCAAAGTAATACTAATCCACATAGGTGACAGACTGGATTGTAATCAATCCAAAGAGCAGACTGGGTTTTGGAAGAGGTACTTAACCATGCATTACAATAATGTCGTAAACGAAGTGATAGAAACCATAGATAGACACGATAGAACCCCTTCGTGTGCCATTTAAACATAACCAGAAAGTGTTTGATTTTGTACTCACCGGAGCCGTTTTAGAAGCACCACAAGACTGGCATTAGAGGAAACCTGCTTTAGACTTCTAGAATACATTTATAAAGATTGCACAGGCAGAAACACCCTTCTAAACCAAAGCGATATATTTCCGATTTGAAATAGAGTAAAAGAGAGAGATACCATCTCTCCAAAACTATTCACAGCGTGTGTGGAGGGGTATTTAGTGAGGTAGACTGGGCAAAAATATGATTAAGGATAAACGGGTAATACCCGAGACTAAAGTAATAATCAGTAATCTCGGGACAGCACAGCGCTTTGAGATAGGTGGCAAGGCTGTGCAAGTGGTAAGCGAATATATCTACTTGGGACACGTTATGACCCTATATCCCAACCATAGGGTCGAGATAATTCGAAGAATATGAATAGGGTGGAGTGCACTCGGCAGGCATTCCCAGATAATGAATGGCAACTTGCCATTGTCACTGAAGAAGAAAGTGTATGACAGCTGTATCATACCGGTACTCACCTACGGGACAGAAACTCGGAGGCTATATAAGCGGGTTCAACTTAAATTGAATAGGACTGAGCGCCCCCCTGGAACGGAAGATTACAGGTGTAAGATTAAGGAACAATAAGATAGCGAGTAGGTCAGACAACAAACGCGTGTTAGGAACGTATTATTAAAAATTAGGAAGAAATTCACGTGGGCAGGGCATGTATTGCGAAGACAAGATACGGTCGGTCAATAAGGGTAACAGAGTGGATCGCCAGAGAAGGCAAGAGTGGCCGAGGGCGCCACAAATGTAGATGGGCAGATGTCATCAATAAGTTTGCGGGGATAAATTGGCCGCTGTTAGTGCACGGCCCTGATAATCGGGGGTTATTGTAGAGGACTGTGCTCTTCAGTGGGCGTAGATAGGCTGGTGATGAGGATGACCCGAGTGATTTGAGATTTTCGGCGACATATTCCTGCTTAATGAGAATGCCGAGCACTAGCTAACAATGCTTGAGGAACTACAACCAAAGCACGAGCTGGTGATAAAATTCTATCAGGATAAATCTAAAGTTATTTACAATAATTATGCCGAGAACGTCTTCTGAAGCTCAGTAACAAAAACTTCAGAAGAGAATAAAACTACCACGGGCAGATAGATAGCGCTGATTACAACCACAAGAAAGAAATCCGGCGCAGGTAAGGATGAGGCTGCGGAGCAGTCGGCAAGCACTCCCAAATAATGAAATTCAGCAAGTTGTGTGACAGAAAAAAAAAGTCGACAACGAGTGCATACTGCTGGTGATTAAAAATAAAATGAAACTTGGTGCAATTCGAAATGACTAGATGACAAAGTTAGGCCTCCTCGACGGGCCTGGGAATGAATAATGTCACAAATAACACAGACGGACGAGAAACGCGCTACCTGGATCAGGGAACAAACTAGAGTTGCGGATATCATAGCTGAAAAAAAAATACTTGGGAAGCCCATGTAGTCAGACAAACCGAGAACCGGTGGGCAATTAGGTTGACGTAGTATTCTAAGAGATAGGTGTGGAGGGGGAAGGTGAATACCACGATGTAGGAATTAAATACGTATCTTGTAGGGTAAACTCTGGGCTTCAGTTGCGCATGAAAGGAGTGGTTGGCGATGAATTTGAGCCAGTCTTATAAACGTTCCTCTAAAATTGGAACCAAAGCCCGTTCCTCGTTCCTTCCCCTTTTAAAGAAGTTCCCGTTACAAGTTCCTATATTGAGAAAGGAACGCGTCCCGGTTACACTTCGAACATGGTAACGTGTCGCTACATAACCGTCGCATTTGCTTTTTTAAATTGAAATGTGGTTTTGGATGATCGTGAGGCGAAATGAAGCGGGCAATCTAACACTCTGATTAAACTACGTATATTATACGAATATGAGCACCACCGGACGGAGATAACCTGGCGATCAAAAGAATACACCGATACGCTCCCAGATGATTTTTTTCGGGTAGCACCGGAAATAATCCAGACGGTTTTAACTGCAAGGGGGGCGCTCGTCTATTAGAAGTGCCACACATATGGCGCTTTCTGTTCGGGTCTTCAAATGCGCAGAAAGGATACTGCCCTTCAGACGTGCAAAAAGACTGTTATTCACATGCATGAACAACAAAGTCTTGCAGAAGAAGCCACAATGAAGGTAACTATATATAGGCATTATTGAATTTTGATTCAGTAATACAGTATGAGCCCTTACAAAAATAATCGTTGAGTTTGATATAAAATTTTGTTGAATTCACTCAACAAACATTATTGAGTATACAAAAAATTTCTGTTGTAATTGTGTTGAGGATTTGTTGAGTTTTTCAGGAAACGTGGTCACCGTGGTTTCATGGATTTTTCGTTGAGTTTCTTAGGTCGAATTCCCGTTGAGTTGCGGCTGAGATTCAACTGAATTTCGTATGATATTCTGTCGAGGCTTTTATGAGTGCTCACTGAACTTTTGTTGATTTTCCGTTGACTGTCAGTTGAGATTAAACTGAATGTCGTATCGATATTTTTTTTTAGGTTTTTACTAGGGCTCGCTGTGTTTTTATTGATGTTTAGTTGGAAGGTTTTTCTACTCAGTTCTGCTGCAATGAAAGCACTTGTTTATTGAAAATGCCTAACATTTGTAGACCGTGCTATCAATAGGTAAACACGAAAACTTAATTGAAGGCCCATTATCCTTGCTTTACTAGATTGTGTAGTGGCACAAAAAATGAAAACAAAAGTCACGAGACAAACCAAATCAGGTCTTAAGAGCGTTAGTGACAAATGTATAACATGCACCACTTTCTCCAATGAAACAGCGCAACCACTGGGTCATGAACAAACCAGTGCAGCATTTTGCTAGACTGCACATATTCCACATGCAAATGGCAATTTTAAAGGTGTTGTCATCAATGGCCGAGGTAGCTGCGTCCTTAAGCACTTGTACATACCACACCTGTGTGTAAAAGCACATTCAATTTGTTATTTCATGTAGCACAGCGGGCTGCTGATGCTGATTTACCTATTACGCATAAGAACCTTTGCTAGAGGCACGTCCCTTGTCCCTTTCAGGTCCCAAAAGTTCCAAGTGACACCTCAAAAAGGCAATAATGACATGTAGCTAGCCACAAATACTACAGTAAGAAATTGAAAAAGCTACTTGATATTTAGGCCTGTGTCAAGTCCCCCACAAAGAAATTTAGAAAAACGGCCCAATCTCTGATGCTGGTGTGAAAATGTAGGCAATGATGGAAGGCTGCGCACACTGGTCTACGGTTAGTGTGCAACTTTGCAAGGGTGCTTGTTGAGCATTCCATAAATCTGAAGCCCAACAAATGGCACGGGCTAAACCATGTGTGCTAATGGGCCAACAGAACGCATTAGTACGCCCTCACACAGGCTTTAGGCTGTGGTAGCGTAAGCTTGTGTCCTTAAAACGGGCCTCACGTGCACGTGCTCACCTGAGCACTACATGCAAAAAAGAAGACAATGTCACGCATAAGTGCAATGCCCCTTCAAAAAGCATGCGGGTTGACAACCGGGTATGTCGCTTCGGTGGAGTGATACACTATATGAGCTGTTGCAACAAAGAAACGTAGGTGACTGACCAAGTCAACAAAGCCGTTTGACGTTTCAGTACACCTACAGCACCTTGTACACAGTGAGCATGTTCTGTGAAAAATGTAGCCATATATTGGCCATTAGGCGGTGCAATGAGTTCGCATAGATATGCTTCAGGTAGTCCCCGTTCTGTTGATTGTGTCGGGCATCGTCTGAATGGTGAGGGACTCTAGCAGCAAAGGAGCAGAAAGATTGCCCTCAGTTATCAGTACTTTCGCCTCGTCCCATGCGACCAGGTATCCCATCCTCTCACAATGCTCTGCCAGTTCGCACGCTTTTGGATTGCCATTGTTCACTTCATTCCGGTGCTGCGTTATTCTGTACAGATTGCCCATTTCTCCAAGGTACACTGATTTGTTCTAGTGTTGTCAATGAGGGTGTTGTTAACAAAGTAAGTATTTACCACTCGAGAACCTCCACCGCTAAAGTCATGCACTTTGTTTTAGATATAAGTGACATTAGCCATTTGCAGCACCGTGACTTTGTGTCGTCTTTTCTTCCCTTTGTCCTGTGCATCGCGCTGTTTTATTAAATTATGTACCAACTTGCCCAACTACTAACACGGGTGCTGCAATTACCTACCACGCATCAGTGAAGCTCTCGCACGCGTTTTCCAGAAACACAGTGTGCACATCACGCACGTGCCACTAGCAAGCTACGTTCTGACATTGTTAGTGTAAAAACCCACTCTCACGCTTTAGGTTTCCAAGTGTTGTTTATTAGATTCCGTGTGCCGAATTCAAATGCGTGTACATTGGCGAAACGGGAAATCTGCACAGAATAATAACGCAACGGGGAAAAGAAGTAAATATAGGAAATTCAAAAAAAGGCAAACTGGCCGAGCACTGTGAGAAGGTGGGACACGTGGATGACTGGGACAAGGCGAAAGCACTGACAACTGAGCACAATCTATTTTCTCAAGTGCGACTCGAGTCCATCATCGTTCGGACGATGCCTGGCGGTATCAACATAATGGACGGCAATCTGCACCATATATTTGCGAACTCATTGCGCCGCCTAATGCGAAATACATAGCTTCGTTTTTCATGACACATGCTAATTGTGAACAAGCACCAAAACTGTAAACAGCTTTTTTGTTTGTTCAGTAACCTACGTTTCATTGTTGCAACAATGCGTTCACCTGCCTAGACGGCATTCTGTCTGACACTCGACTATACTACATGAGCCGCTGCTTTTCTTAACTAGTACCCAAGTATAGAATCTTTCACTACTACTATGAGATAGACCCACAAACGCAATTCAATATGGCCTTTAAATTTAGCTCTTGGAAACATTGTATGGCTGTTTTGTATATCTTCGCATTTATGTTGCTATAGAAAGTGCCTGCTACAGCAGCAGGTAACGTTCCAAAGACATAAAAATAGGTGGTTTAGTACGCGGAAGCTACACTTCGGCTATGGGAGGCACTTTAGGGGAAGGCTTCGGAATAATTTTGACCACATGGGTATTTTTTGTGCGCACCAAAATCTCAACCCACGAGTGTCTTCACGTCTTGCCTCCATCTAAAAAGCGGCCACGCCAAGCGGCATCTAACCGACATTCGCCTCTACACCACATCACCCTCGCAACTGCAGCGGGTTAAACATACAAAATAAAGCAAGTTTTGCAGTAAAAATTAAAATATTCATCCCACGCCTTATTTCTCCACCTTTTCAAAGCTACCATGCAATTACCCCACCCCTACTGGCCTACCAAAACACATTTGTCTCGACAGCTAATCAAGCTGTTGTTAATGAAGTATTTACAATTGGAGACCTGCCACTAAAGTCATGCACTTTGTTTAAGCTATGTGCAGCACCATGCGTTAATTGGGTTAAGATCAGATTGAAAGCATTGACGGTCGTTGTTGAAAAAATTTGTGGGATAAATTACAACACCGTCTGCCAATAGAGCTACTTGGGGGATATCCAACATGGAAGATGATATGATTATTATAGATCAAAAAAGTACAGAGCCAGGCAAACTGCCTGGGGGGACAATAAAAGTAGCACCAGCAATAGAAGTATACAGTTCTTAGGAGGAGAAAACAGCGTGCGACCAGAATGAATTTTTTTCACTCAAGTCAGGAGGTTAGGGTGAAGTTTGAGCAGCAGTCTGTGGTGTATAATACTGTAACATCTCACATACTTAGACATGTGCATGACGGATGGGCAATCCCTGGGCTAGAAGAGGAAGAGCAACGATCCTCAGGCGTGTGCGTTTGGAGCCCCGTTCGTTCCTGTGAAGCTTCGCCGTCCTGTCCTGGAAATAAACCTCCCTTTTACCGTAACAGACTTCGTGAGGTGCTGGGTAAACCCAGCGGACAACGGCGTGACTGGATCTTCGCCGAAGCCGTCGCGTAGCTGGCCTCTCGCCCGTCCGAGAAGTCATGGCGCCCCCGGCTCAAGGCAACTCTTCGGCGACACCGCCTGGCGGCTGGCACCTGCAACGAGAACCACGGAAGTTTGAAGGCAAAGCGGAAAAAGACTTCGATGACTGGCTCACCCATTACGAACGAGTGAGCAAGTACAACCGTTGGAATGCGGCAGACAAGCTTGCAAACGTCGTATTTTCCTTGGAGAAGACCGCCCTGGTGTGGTTTGACAACAATGAAGTGAAATTTACGACGTGGGATCGGCTAGTAGAGTTAATGAAGGAAAGGTTCGGCGACGCTGAAGCCAAGAAGAAACGAGCGGAGCAGACTCTTCTGCAGCGAGCTCAAGTCCCAGGGGGAAGCTGCACCAGCTACATTGAAGTAATTCTGCAGTTGTGTAGAGTAGTGAACGCCGAAATGGCTGAGGATGACAAGGTGGGCCATCTACTGAAGGGAATTGCTGAGGACGTCTACACATTCATCATTAGCAAGGAGCATTTGGACACAGTGTCGGATGTAATTCGGCATTGCCGCAAGTTCGAAGCGCTAAAAAAACGCCGTATAACTCCAAAGTTTGGCCGCTTATCCAACGCAACTACTGTCGCAAGCGTTGACAGCACGTCTCCCGCTGATCTCGCGGCTACCATACGGCAAATAGTCCGTGAAGGGTTGCGGCTACATGAACACGTCCCAAGCAAGGCAGCAAGCTTCTCTGAACGCTATCTGACGAAAGAGGCTGCGTGCCGGTGCCCTTGTGTCCACAGTGAATGCATGAATCCGTCCATCAACGCTGCAAGCATTGAGCCCCACCGAGCCGCGGGAAATCTTAATGGTCCCTATCACAGGCACGCAGATTTTTGGCGGCCAGGTCGCTTTCCTCATAATCTATATGCCGACTATTACGAACCGAATCTACAACTGGATCACTCGAACACAGGAAACTACGAGGCTGGCCAGCGTGCCTACCAACCAGATATGCGATATGCGTCTTTTGAACGGTCAGATACGGGGCGTCGGCCACCTGTTTGTTATCGCTGTGGCATGACGGGGCACATCCAGCGATTCTGCCATCGTCGACGCCAGCTGCCAACACACAGGGCCCCAGACGCATACCCTCAAAGTTCTTCCTACAGGCTTGACTCATCGTGGTATCAGGGAGTACTTCCAACCCCCTCCGGACAAAATGCACAGCGAAGTAGTTCTCCTTCATCGGATCGCAGCGTGACACCAGCCACAATGCGCCCGAGGAGGTCGCCATCGCCTCGCCGCCGCCCGATGTCACCACCCCCGGGAAACTAACCAGTGTGGCCGATGGGGGTGAGGTCGCTGTACCGTCTGTAATCAATAAACCTCTGCTTGTTTCTATGGACAAAAACAAAGTTCAAGTTTCGGTCGATGGAGTTTCAACAATGGCTTTAGTGGCCACTGGAGCCACCGTTTCTCTAATGAGTTATGCGTTCAAGGAAAGACTTGGCCGCAAAGTGATGTTCAGCTGGGATCAGCCTCTTTCTTTCCGTGGAGTTGGTAGCGAAGGGCTCCGTCCTATGGGTGTTTGTAGTGTGAACGACTCGGTGGCCGGGAAAACGTTTACAGTGGAGTTCGCGGTGCTTCCCAGTTCCAAACACGACGTCATTCTCGGGATGAACTTTTTACGGGACTGTGAGGCAACCGTTGACTGTGGCGCCGGTGAACGTTCAGTGAGCAGTCTTTTTCCCTTGTCTGGCGACGATTCTCCAGCTGAAGAAATTCTGATTGTTTGTGACGACGTGGTTCTGCCACCACACACAGCATCGCCCATCACGGTGACCGCTTCTGACATCCCTGGCAGCTCCCTGGACGCCTTTGTGGTGCCACTGGCCGGGAACTGTGCGAAGAAAGACAATTTGTTGCCGCGGTGCCTTATTCGCAACAACAATGGTCACACTTTATTGTGGGCGTTGAACTGCTCCACTCATAACGTAGTTCTACCTAGAGGCATGAAACTTGCCCGTTTTGAGGCTTACGAGAGCGCGTCTGTTGCTGTGGTGTGTGAAAGTGAGCTTTAGGTTGCCAATAGCGGCGTGCCTGATTTTAAACATCTTGGCATCATTGACAAATCACTCTGCTCAAGTGAGCGTGCTACGCTGGTGACCGTTCTATCCCGACATGCTTCTTTGTTTGACTTCGCCCAAGACGACACCAACATCCGGATCCCGTCTTCACGTGCGCGTCACACAATTGAAACTGGCTCGGCACGTCCAATTCGACAAAAGCCCTATCAAATCGCCCCATATGAACGCAAGGTTATAGCGGATCAGGTCAAAGAAATGCTGCAAAAGGGTGTTGTACAAGAGTCATCTAGTCCGTGGGCTGCACCTGTCATCCTTGTCAAGAAGAAAGATGGGTCATGGCGATTTTGCGTGGACTATCGGCGCCTCAATTCCATTACGAAGAAAGGCGTATACCCGCTTCCTGGAATAGACGACGAAATTAACTGTCTGCACTCAGCGTCCTACTTCTCGTCCGTGGACCTACGATCCAGATATTGGCAAATCGCGATGGAACCTGCACACAAGAAAAAAACGGCCTTCGTCACTCCTGACGGTTATTTTGAATTCAACGTGATGCCGTTCGGATTATGCAATGCTCCGGCAACATTCGAAAGGTTCATGGACACGATTCTGCGTGGATTGAAGTGGGAAATCTGTTTGTGTTACCTTGGTGATGTAGTAACTTTCGGGCGAACGTTCGATGAGCACAACTGCGGCGTGGATACCGTCCTGAACTGCCTGCTGAGTGCCGGCCTCGTGCTGAATTCGAAGAAGTGCCGTTTTGGCGAGCGTCAAGCGCTGGTTCTTGGCCACATGGTTGACAAGGATGGCGTCCTCCCTGATCCACGGAAGATTGAAGCTGTCGGCAACTTCAAGCAACCACGCTCAGTGCGCGAGCTCCGCAGCTTCCTGAGGTTGTGCTCATACTTTCGTCGCTTCGTTCCTCGGTTCGCGGACTTGGCATCGCCACTTACGCACCTTTTACATGACTACGTCCCATTTCATTGGACACCGAAATTTGAGGCTTCGTTTTTTAAGTTCAAATTTCTTCTGACATCACATCCTATTATGCGTCACTTCGACCCTTCCGCGCCCTCTGAGATACACGCTGACGCGAGTGGAATCGGTGTTGTCGCGGTGCTTGTTTAAAAACATAATCATGTTGAGCATGTTGTCGCCTATGCTAGCCGATGCCTGAGCAAAGCCGAGCGAAATTATACGGTAACGGAGGAAGAGTGTTTGGCAGTTATTTTTGCTGTCCAGAAGTTTCGCTCATACATATACGGACGCCCATTTACTGTGGTCACTGACCACCACGCTTTGTGTTGGCTCACTGGACTTCGCGATCCAGTTGGTCGTCTAGCCCGATGGGCCTTGCGTCTACAGGAATATGACTTTGTTGTGCGCTACAAGAGCGGCCTCCAACACGCGGACGCCGACTGCTTATCTCGGCATCCGGCCTCTGAACCCGAAGCAGACGCTGACAACTTTGACGATTATCTGGCAGTGGTTAGCTCCAACTTTCCTGATGCTGAAACTTTCATCGGGGAGCAGCAAAATGACTCCAGCCTACAACCGCTGTTTGCAGTTGCTCATGGTCCCAATTCGTCTCGCCGCTTTGTTATGCGGGACCGGCTGCTTTGGAAGACGAACTACCTTCCGTGGGGTGCCCGTTTTCTTCTTGTTGTGCCAACACGCCTGCGTTCGCAAGTTCTGCGCACAATGCACGACGACGCTACTTCCGGTCATTTGGGAATGGCGCGAACCTTGCTTTGCGCAAAAGAACGCTTCTTCTGGCCGAATATGCATCGCACTGTAGCGCAGTACGTAGCAAGTTATCAAGAGTGCCAGAAATATAAGCGCCCTACCCATGTTTCACCGGGACTTCTTCATCCAGTTGCACGTCCAAGTTCTCTGTTCTAACAAGTTGGCATCGACCTGCTAGGTCCGTTTCCGCACTCTTCCACTGGTAATCCATGGGTCATCGTTTGCGTCGACCAACTTTCGCGATACGCGGAAACCGCGGCTTTTTCGACCGCCACCGCTGCTCAAGTGGCACTATTCATGCTGCACTTTCTCATTCTTGGGCACGGTGCTCCTTGGGTGATAATCAGTGACCGCGGTCGCCAATTCGTTGCAGACGTCATTGAAGAGCTTCTACGTCTTTGTACTTCTCGTTTCCGCCACTCCACACCATACCAACCTCAGACAAACGGCATGACCGAAGGCACAAACAGAACTCTTAGTAACATGCTCGCCATGTACGTCGACTCGGACCAAAAGAATTGGGACGAGCTGTTGCCTTTTGTCACATATGCATACAACACTGCGACGCACGAAACCACAGGGTATAGTCCGTTCTTCTTGCTGTACGCTCGTGTTCCTCGTAATACTCTAGACTCCATCTTGCCGTTTTCGCTGCATTGTGAGCCCTCGGTTGCGAAGACGCTGTGCCTTGTAGAAGAGGCTCGCCGCCTTGCAAGACTCCGAACTGTGGTGTCGCAGACGCGTTCTAAGAAGCGCTACGACAGTCGGCACCAATTCGTCTCTTATGAAAAAGGTGACTTGGTCTTGCTATGGACCCCAATACGAAAGCGCGTCCTGTGCACTAAGTTTCTGTCACGCTACACAGGCCCATTCGTTATTGTTTATCGCTTGAGCGACGTCACTTACGTTCTGTCATGGCTCACTACGACTGGACGCCGGAGCAACAAGAAGCAACTGGCTCACATCACCCGCTTGAAGCCATTCCACGCTGTGAACAGTGACTCACCCTGAGGGTTTCGTCTATGAAGGGGGGAATTGTAACGCCTCACATGCTTGGACTTGTGCATGCCGGATGGGCAATCCCTGGGCTAGAAGGGGAAGAGGAACGATCCTCAGGAATGTGCGTTTGGAGCCCCGTTCGTTCCTTTGAAGCTTCTCCGTCCTGTCCAGGAAATAAACCTCCCTTTTACCGTAACAATACGATTGAAGGCTTTAGAAAAATCGAGAGAAAATGCAGAAGGTTGCAAGTGTGCGCAAATGGATCAATGTAGATTGTGAACAAATCCTAAAAGTTCTGTTGCTCAAGTACCCTTTCTGAAAAGCGTGCTAAAATTTAATTTGATATTGTGACTTTATAAATAATTGCCGACTTAAGAGTGCGTGAAATGTTCTCCGAAATTGTTTATGGTGCTTGGTATGGAAATTTAATGGTGAAGTACCGACCCCTTATTTAAAGATTCGTGCTACCTCGGCTATCCTCAAATCATTTAAAATAGTGCCAATCATGAGAGACTGCGAATAAAGTGCCGTCAGAAATTCACAGACTGTGGGATATACTTTTCCTTATAGTGGGATCATTACCAGTATGATCTGAAGTGAATAAATTTGTAAGCGTACCTAAAATGGAGAATAGTTCCACACCAGTTTTTAGTGCAGGTTCAAAACAATTTTCAAAGATTCTATATGTGTGCTTGGCTTGATTACATGCGGATACTTGCTTTAAAGTCACTTAAATTTCTCTTCTTTCGCTTTATTCATCGGCCCCAGACTCTCTTCAGTACCCCCGCTAAGCAATGACACGCTCCATACGCACAGCACTGCTTCATAGGTATGTTTCAAATACCCAGAGGCCACAGCACTGCTAACAGGTATACATCATGACTAAGGAAGTTCCACAAGATGCAATAACTAACCTGAAAGTATATAATCGGTGGGTGCCTTGATATGGTAGCAGCGCCTTTAGTGATGCGTCGAGCAAATGCGCTGGCTTCTGAACGGGTGGTCCAAGCGGCCAGATGATGCATGGAGCAGCGCCTATACCGTGCCGAAAGCGTACAGAGCACCAACAAAAGGCAAGAGACTACTTGGCTACAGCAGGTGCCGTGCCGGTTGGCCAGGGGAGACAATGGCAAAGCCTTTAAAACTGGACTGCCGGTACAGCCAGTACACTGCCAGTACACAGAGGACATCTAGTAGCAGCACCTGCAGGTGCATAATCTGTGAGCGTGCTTACCGTTGTAGAAATACAAGAAAAGCGCACACAACCCACGAATGCTTACATCAAGTAGATTTTGAACCGTTTAATGACAGTAACCTCCAAACCACTAATAGGAGCATCTCAAAACAACCCAAAGTGATATTTAGGTCAGTAAGATTGTATTTATAAGACAGGCAGGTACGGTAAGTAAGGTATTATTGATACAAGCAAAGCTCACTGCTAAGCTAATTTGCATTGAACGCTTGCTAGTAGCCCATTTGTATTCCTAGCTAATACGCCCTCAGTAACCCATGCATACACGCCCTGGAACCTGTACAGCCGATTCAGTTTGTTGTTGACGATAAGCAGCCGAGACTGTAAAGCAATTGTGCGTGCCGTGGAATGCGCCAAAGCATATCTTGACATCTTTATGCTATAGTCCGTAAGAATGTTGCTTAAAAATTGAAAAATCAGAACGCTCTTGAGTGATATGTGGACACAAATTTTTAGCTGGTGGTGAAGCAGCAGATATTTTGTAGTGTGGACCGGTGAAATGTATGGGCTAACTGAATGGCTCAAATTGAAATATTCACTGTAGAAGCATTGAATAAACAAAAGGCTAAACGAGAATATGATTTTTCTTCGACTACACTGAAAGTGCAATTTATCAGAGTTTTATACTGTACTTTAGCTTGAGCTGTATCTTGTACTTTGTATGCTTCCAATGCTGACAAGGCAGAACATTTATTGCCGGCGATATGTTACAAGATGCATAAGACATGCCGCGCCGATTTGTGCAATATTTAACAGTAAGAATATATTGAAGACATATTGCAAAATGTCTAGGGCTCCTCGTTGAAATCTTTACATAATAAACATGTCGTTCATCTTTATGGACATGCTGTTTGATTCTTTACGATGATAGACTTTATAATCTTCCACTATTTCGACACCTGTTAGAAGTCCTTATCATCAAGGACGTGTTGTCATACTTATTTGATAAGCCTTTGAAATCTTTGCGATATTGAACCTTCACGATGATCAGGACTAGGAAATGTCGTTAAATCCTTAAGATGTTGGCAACATCTCGTAAATGTTATTGGACTGTCATTGCAATTGTTGTGATATAGAACATATCTCGTTGAAATCGTTGTGATATCATACCTGTTATGGATATTGTCGCCATATTATCAGCTGCGATATACGTACCGGTACAAGAAAGCACCGAGAGTTGCAATATGAAAGCTGGCGTACAAAATGCAACTTCCTTTAAAAATGCAACCTATTTAGTACAGTCACACTGTGCAACAATTCGCATCTGCTGCCTAATTAGGCTGATACATCCAGGACAGTGGGTAATAAAGTTTTAATGCACCTGGGTGTGCATTTCTAACAGGCATGTCGATAGAATACTGTATCATTTGCTGATGAGTTGCCTATAAATGATCACCATGAGTCACTGAAAATACCACAAAACGTCAACAAGAACTCCACATTAGAAGTCATTTTGCCGACAACAACAAAAATTCAAAACTCAATGAACATTGAGTTTCGGTTGATTTTTTTATTCAATAGGAACTCAATGAAATGTCAGCAGAAATTCAGAAAATATTTATTCAAGGGAGTGAAAAAAAAATGTCAAGAATACCTATTCGCAACATAGAAAAATCATTTGCTTTAACTCAGTAAGTGTGGCATATAAATGTTGGTGTTAGACAGACGAACAAGTTTTTTCAACACTTCGTTGGCAATGTTGAAGAGCCGTACCAGCAAAGCTTCTGAAGTTGCTAAAATGTTGTAGTTGAGGATAAGTTGGTTCAGTTCCTCAGGCTCCAGAGACTGCCTCCGCAAGCGCTCATATGTGAGCGCTAGCATACAACGAGCATTCTTCATGGTCAGTGGTTGTTTTGTATATATTTTGTTTGACGACCATTGAAATACCCTGTGGTGCCGTGGGTGTAACTTTGATCGTTCTGGATTGTCATTGGATTCTGGCACGCGGAAGTATGGGAGCCAGAGTGTCAACAGCACCGCTTCAGAATGTTACTTATCCGGATTGAGAGTTCATAGTCGCCATTTTGCCGCAGCCTTGTCTGCTGTAACCTTTAGGTACAGTTTTTTGGTTCGGCCTCCTGCTCGAAGCGGCGGAACTCTACGCATGGCAGTAGCCATCAGCTTAGGTTTAGCAATTCTTCAATGAAGGATGTAGGGACGGCACAAGGGGTGGGGATGTTTGAATTGCCTAAACTGTCGTTTTATGGCAGTATCTTCTAGTAAAATTTATTATTTCTTTATTGTAGCAGCCTCGTCAAGTAGTAATTCATCTGGCTACATGCGGTTCGCCACAATTTCTCTTGCTTGAGAATGTACGCGTAGAAGTGGTCACAATTCAAGTAGAAGTTCATCTTTACCTAAATCTCTGCCTCAACATGTTTGCGCTACCTTTGGGTTCCGGAACCTTACGCGCCTTGTTGAGTTTGCATTAGATAGCGAAAGAATTCCTATCTGGGTGCTCCGGAACAAATCCCGGACATATAGGTGTCCCGAAGGGGACGGCATTAGACTCGGGACGTTGTATGAAAATTCTGGACACTACCGCAAAATCCGTGGCAGCTGGTACCCTTAAGTGAGTTTACGCTACTGGGCTCCCAACGGTGCCAGTAGGAAGCACTGGTCGGGACCGGCCCGTAACAATACACCACAGTTTTCGAACTGTTATGATGCGAAGGAAAGGTGGCGCAATAACTCTTAGCAAAATTCGAAAACCGTTTTTCAAAGCCAACCTGGCAGTGGGCACATATCGAAACCGATGGTTCGTTCGCTGCGTGAGAATGTTTACGGCAGGACATTTGAGCGCCATGGCAGTGCTGTAGTGTGGTAGAACGTCCGAGGTCAGATTCGGCTTGCAGCTCGCAGGGATGCTTGCGGTTGCGCATGAGATAAGTTAGCTCTCGCATTGCTTTGGGCGGCAGCGGCAGATTTTCAAGAATCTGGGGCATAAATCTTGACATCCGTTTTTACACGCCGTGAGGTCAAATCGGTGGCCGTGGTGTCCATTGACAGACAGAAGGGTTCTTGTACGGCCGCTTTAGCTGGCAGACTGCGTTTACTGTCGATATCACCTTTGCAATGAACACGATACAGTCACGACTTTTCCTGCTCAGCCTTCGTGCTCCACTTTTATGCACGAAAGAGGTCATAGCAGAAGACGAATAAAAAGGGGCCGAAGCACCTGTTTTGTGTGCATCTGCAGCCGACGTAGCGACAAGACCGTGCGTGCCAAGTGCAGCGTATTCAATAGGCTGCGGTCCGCTGCATGGTTATTATTCTGTCGTTGACCTTCGAGGAAGCACGTTCTGAGGAAGGGCAGGCAAATTGTGATCTTAAAGGAAGTAGCGGCTTCCGGCTTTTGTACTAGCATCAGCGCCCTAAAGCCTGGGCATCAAAAAGAGCCAAACCCCAGCGATGGAACGTTTCCAGAAGAAACGCCGTTTCATCTGCCGTCCCTCCGTATACGTAATGACTTACCGCCAGAGTTCCACCACTCTTCATGAAACGGTGGCGTTCCTCTGTTCCTCCAAACAGAACTAGTTCCAGAAACGCCGTTTCTTCGAACGCCGTTTCGTACAACAATGATGAAAGCGGCCTTCCCCCTGCACTGAACCTGAGTTGCTTGATGATGAGGATGGTGATGATGACGACGATAATGATAAATGTGGGACATAGGTGTTGGTTTTTTGTACAGCACTACACCCAGAAGTCGCGGGGCTTAGTCACATTAGTCATTGTGAAGCTGTTGTTGCTTGCCGTAATCTGTGGCGCGTCAATCGTAAAATACAAATGAAAAGCCGGTTGCTCATCAGCGCCGGCCTCGTGGCGATTGCCAAGCAGCCCCAGCTCACGCTGTTTTTTTGAGCAAAGGGAAAAAAATCCCGCGAAATCTCCGAGCAGCAGACCTCGCTTTGCCTAGCAACAAACAACGCCACAGCCGGCGCAATACCTGCTCCACCCAAATTCGACGCGACTACACTAGCGCCACGCATGCTTCGTGTGCGTATGAGCCGCTAGTGAGCCCCAGAACCGTCAAACGCTTCTGCGCTAATTATGCGCGTCATGACGAAAGCGATGACATCGATGCCTATGATGGTGACTACTACTAGCGCACTGCAAAGCTGCAGCGGAACACGTAAACAATGAGAAATCTGTACAAAAGCGTGGTGACGTGTCGCTCAGCAAATACGGAGAAAAAAATTCCCCAGTTTTGCTATGGTTTATCCCTCGCGCGACTTATTGCGACCTCTTCGAGTTTGTTACCAATTGATATGCCATTGATGTAATTTGACGGTCGGCCTCGTTCCTGTGGATCCAGGAGGATGCACCGCGACTGCGTTTTTCTTGGTGTAATTTTAAACCGTTTTCATTCCCAGCAGGTACGTTTCTTCACACCAAGTTGCATTTAGAGTTCGCGGATTGATGGGTTACATGATTTAAGAGATAGTTGAAACTTTTCTACATGTCTAAAACAACGATGTGTAGGTAGCAATGTATTTCGAAGCGAGCTGAAGTTAATAATCAATATAAATATTTGCACTACAAAACTATGCAATGAGGAACCTTTTTAAACTTTCACTGCATTGAGGCAAAGCATGGCCCAACTCTAACACTAATTTTTCTGTTGCAGAGATATTTGTTTGATTGATTGATTGTAGGGTTTAACGTGCCGATGCACCGCAGGTGATCTCGCGTATCGTAGTAGAGGGCTACGGAATAATTTTAACCAGCTAAGGATATTTAATGTGCGCCAAAGTCTCGTACACACGGGTGTTTTTGCTTTTCGCCATCATCAAAAAAGTGCCCGCCGCGGCCAGGAATCGAACCCGCGTTGCGCACAAATCTAGCAAACATGTTCGCCTTGCTTCCCGACACACCTAAACACATAGGTTCACTAACAAAACCGTACCGAGATGCTGTGTACTAAGTGTGTTCAAAATCAAATACACTGTAATAGAGACCTGCATATGGGTAAATTAATCTTGTATATACATAAAGACTCAAATGAAACAAGTTCATCGTTTTCAATTGCCTCATCCTGAAGCCCGCATGGTGCATCTTAACAATACCATTGTAATAAAGAAAGTACAATAGTCTTCAGTTGAATAATATTTAGGCTTGCAAATATAACTTGTCAGGGCGTTTGGACGACACCTGCCTACGGAAAATGAGTACTTCTTGCTTTATGAAAAACCAATACAGCGGCTAAGACCTTGAAATGTGCCGTGATAACCATATTTTGTTGTATCGGGATCGTGCGTGGTTTTGGGGACATGCAGTGCCCGTAGTGTCCGACGCCTCTGGGTAGTACGAAAGCAAACGACCCTCACCGCCATCCATGTGTTTTCAATTAGAAGCCAGCGCGAAACTTGGTCGTGCTTATTTTATTCTTTTTGTGGTGCGGTTATTTGACTGTATACTGAATAAAATGCCCTTAAGAAAGTCGTATAGGGTAAAGAAAAATAATATCCCCTACAAGAAACGGATTTATCGGCGTTTGTTTGGGCGAGCTGTAGTGATTTTCGCGGCGTGGGCAGTATCGCGAAGACGGGTGGTTTTAATTCTCGACGATAATTATCGTTCCTTCTTCTTGCGGGAGGACGACAAAGGAGAGTTCAGAAGTAGCATAAACAAAGCATTGGTGAGCCTGAGGTAACTTTTAATTGTCGTTTCAGCAGGAGCATGCCAGCGGACACGTGAAGCGCATCCAATTCAGCGGACGCTCCTGCCTTGGCAACGCATTAAAAACGAGTGCAAAATTTGTTTTGAATTTTCGCAAACTAAATGATTCTTGCCTAACATTTACCCCACACGGTTTACAAATGGTGGGGTACACGTATTTTAACGAGTAGGTGAGGTAATACCGTCAAACAAACCAATTGAGCGCATAAAAAGACGCGAATCAAGCACCAAATCGCAAGTCGTTCATTGCCTGCTTAGATGTGTAACATAACACAGTCGCATACACGGCGAACGGCCCAAATATTTACGTAAGATCGTCACTGGCTCTGTTGGTTATCTTCTACTGCAGGGGCCGTCGACACGCCACATTTGTCTTCAAAAGTAATAACACGGCGCGAAAAGAACACATCCGAACTCATTTCTTCCAGTTGCATTGTCCACCATCTTCACTCTTCATCAGATTATTGTGAAATATTATTGACAATTCGCAGATTTTTGATGCAGAGCATTTCTCTAACTCGCAATGTCACCCGTCGTCCCTCGGCGTTGTCGGCTCTCAACAACAGGCGTGGGCGCGCATTAGCGTGTTCCGGCGCTAAAAGAGGCGCTACCTCCTAAAAGAGGTGCTACCTCCTCTCCCTCTAATGCGCGCGCTAAGGCAGCGGCGAAGCGTCAGCGTTGAGCGGCCGATCCCAGTGTCGAGAACGAGAGGCCGCCGCCAGTTTTCAGCGTCGAGCTGCGGATCCTGTGTTACGAGAACGAGATGCCACGGTCGGCCTTGTTGACGTAGTCCACGACGTACGCCGCGCACGCGTAGTGGTCGAGGATGATCTGCAGGTCCATGTTGGAGTCGGGAACCCTTCCGATGCACGGGTTGAACGCGTTCACGCGCTTCTCGGCGGGGGTCCTCGCGTGAAGCACGCACGGACGCGATGCGTCAGCCCGCAGAATCTCCGAGTACTCCTCCCTGGACCGCACGTCGAAGGCACGCAGGAACTCGTCCAAGCTCGCAAACTCCCCGTGCTCCAACTCCTCGTGCATTTCGTCGTAATTGGCCTTCAAGCGCCGTCGACGCACCCGTACGACAACAACAACTACAACTACCACCGCCAACTACCACAACCTACGCCACGTGACCACCCCCAATGCTTCTGCATTTGCACGTGTCCCTCGCGCGGGGCCATGCGACGTAGGTTTTTTCTTTTTCCTTCAAAGCCCTCTCCCACCCAATTTTCTGTCTAGCACTCTGACGTGTTGACTTCATGCAACTCGGCACAACATCTCGAAACGTATCCGATCCTTACTTTAGTCTATTAAGAGCGAACTTAGAATATTTGAGGCAGGGACGTAATTACAGTGAGAGCATCAAGAAATCACAACGGGGACTCAGTTGGCCGACCACTTTCTTTTACGGCAACTACCTTCAGAATCACAAAGATATTTGACGCTTCTGACGCTCGCTGCATTTTGGGACCGAGTCACCGAAAATACGGCAAGGAGCGCTACAATATGTATTTGTAACGATTACGCGAACCAGCAGGGTTTATTGAAAATGCACGCACAAGTGCGCAGGTGCGCAAAAGTACGGCTGACCGGAGCGGACGAGCCTGTGGTCCGCAAGACCCGTTGTCTTTACGCGCGATCATCGCCGATTGCGTTACTCTTCTTGTTTGATCGGTTGTAGTTGAAAAGTCCTTGTCACTGAGCTCATGTGTATAAACAAGAAGCTTTCACTTCAAATTTAATTTTATACGACCATTGATCGGTGCACCCGCGAGTGGCAGAGCGCCGTCACCTTCCCAGCACTTTCGTCGACGCTGTAAACATATTTACAACTGCCAAGCTTTTTCTCTAATGCCAAGTTGATCGCCGGACGAGATCGGACGCGTCGCGGATGGGCCGGAGACCGTGTAGCAAAACAATGGGCAGTATCGAGCTCATTTTGCTTCTGTCAACATGGGATCCTAAGGGACCTCCGCAGCTTTGTACTACCCGGAAGTACTACTACTACTACTACTAGTACTACTACTACTACTACTACTACTACTACTACTACTACCGGAAGTGCTACTGAACTCTGTCTACAAACCACTTGTCGTTTTTTTTTCCTTTTTCATTTTTGTCATTATTCATCTGACGTAGCATGTTCGGCTATCTGCTGGATAGACCTCATCAGCACCATTAAACTGCGTTCTCTCTCTCTCCCCCGGAAGTACTGCCAAAAAGCTGGTTTCGCTGCACCCCCCGGGCAGCGCAGGTGCCCTACAAGTGTGTGGGTGTTTTACTTAGGTCTGTAAGTGATGCATCATAGTGTTTTTACGTTGTCTCAGCGTAGATCTAAAAGCCTACACGCACGTAAGCAAACATAACAAGCAGTTGGTAAATGTGCACAATTTGTCGTTGTCACGCCAGACCTATTTTGCTAAAACATTTTGTGTATGATGACTGCAGGCTGCAGAACTGGGTGTTTCGTCGAAGTGTTGCGGAGCAGTCTTGGCCTGCTTGTCTCATGTGTCCTATTTGCTAGCGATGGGATGTTTAGTATTGGGGTCTATACCTTGCATGTATGTTTGTAATATTTGATAATATAAAGAACGCCAACCCTTTCGTTTGTAATATGGAGCGCCAGTTTTCCAAGAAATATTTGCCGTTTTGATTAGATGACGTTGTCACCTGTGGGGCATTCGCGAAGTATATACCAAGCTTCACCAGGGCCACCTTCCGCAGCGTGGAGCGCCTGAGCCTTTCAGATATGAGCCGTGTGAATAGGCGTTAAGGATGCAAGTCGTGACAACTTTTGATTGCCTTTTAGACTGCTAGGTGTCATATGAATGTGTGGTGAAGCTTCGGTGTTACTGTTTTTGTTCTCAATTTTGCTCTTGCCTCAATGAAGATTTTATCAGAAGGTGGATTCGGTTGTGCCTTTGCAGATTTGTGTCACTGTGCAAGGAAACTGGTTGCTACTCTAAGGCAACTGTTAGCGCTCTTTTGAAATATGCCACCGACGTCCAAATCAAGCATATATGACTTAGCTGGCAGCTGAGTAGTACACTGCTGGTTATTAACCTCTACAAGCACTTGGCTGGTGGAGAGTTTTTTGCGTTATATCATTTGCAGATTACACCCTCGAGGAATTTTGAACTCACAAGCACACCCTACGAGGTAAAAGGACGTTCCGTGACAACCCATTCCATCACCATGAACTCGAGAAGTTGTCTGGCTTTTATACTGAGGTATTTGGGAAGAGTCGCAACCATACTTTAGTGCAACTACCTTTCACGGGTTTACCTTGTGTGTGGGAGTTCATGAAGGTACCGTGCAACCCAGCTTAAAGCAAGGGATGGGTATACTAAGTTCGCTGAATTTACCGTGATAGCAATTGGCGTCCTGGAGCCTTGGGGAAGCTTCCTGTTAAGACCAAGGTTTGATGAAAGAGCTTGACCAAGGCGCTGACGGCCACCGTCCCAAGCTTTTACCCTTCACCTCTAAACATTTGTAAACGGTTACTTAAGCATATGAATCTCGTAGTCCGCCTTCTCGCCTCTACAGTCGCTTCTAATAAAGATGGTGCCCAGAACAGGGTAGGGACTTTAAACGGGACTCGTGTTTTGAACCTCAAGCACTCCCCCAACATAAAGTGGGAGAGATTTAGCATCCTCAAAATATTCACGTTGATATTTGGGCGCATTAATGATTAGATAAAACCTTTGAATGAACTGACCCGCGGTTTGATACAGGACTTGGGAGTGAGAAGCAATTCGTTATCCCATTCGGGACCACCAAGCTTTTGTGGTGGCTTAAGTTTACATTTTTTTAGGGCTTTTATTTGAGTACCGTGAATTACCAACGCTACTACTTGGTTGTCAAGAGGCATGAATAGTCTAGTCAGGATTTCAAGGGTCGTAGCTTCCTAATTCGGTGAGGCTTCGTCGATGGGTTCCACTGGCCTGCATGATGCTCCAGCGTGAGTAGTAAGACGGCGATGTCAAAATAGCAGACATATTGACGTCCTCTCATCAAGCTATTTTCATAACTGCACAAGAAGTGATGGTTCTTCTTGGTAATTTTTTTCGTCCATTAAGAAAGGTGAAAGCGAGATCTAACGGTGATTCACGCCCAGCAGTGCACTGGGATTGTGGTCTTCGATCGGCAAGGCGCCACAGACGATGGCGTGCCTACACCGCCGCATCCGAGGACAGGGAAGGAACTGCTACGGACTGCCGGAGTGTGGCGATAGGTGTTTTGACCTGCTGCGCTACAATCTTCTGATTGGCTGGTGCCCACCTGGCTGGTGACACCACGCCCTGGGACGGTCCATGCCGCGTATCTGCAAAGCAGGCCTAGCGAGCGGTTTTCGAATAACTTTTTCCGCTATGCTGCTTCGGCCTGAGTTAGGAGTACCCCGGATATAATGTCGTAGAAATATTTCGTTGTGTGTTGGATATTTCCTGTGGCTTCCCTTTTCGTGGATTGGGTAAGTGAGCTTGCAATACCCTTAGGTGACACCGCTGTCCGCAGGAGAGCCTAATTCTTGGCCTCTTCGGCTGCAGTGTTTCTTGATTGTATTGGGGATAAGGCCTATTGATAACCAACCGTCCTGCCGGCGAAACAGCCCGAAGAAATTGTCTGGTTGCACCTTGGTGTCCAAACAGTTTTTTGTCTTTTGTGTAACCTTTGTGCAAACAAAGCTGGGAAGTGGTGCCGCAGGTTCGCTGTTTTTTAGGATAAATGCCTTTTCCTCTTGCTAACACCTCCCTGCTGACTTGTTGTTTTCGGAGATGTTCTTGAGCACAGTGATCACATCACGGCGTTCGCCACAGTAGTTATCACGTGCCCCGCCATGGGTACACCAATCTTTCACTTCATTGAAAGGTTCAGCAGATGCGGTGATCAAGTCTGTGCCCAACTGCACCAAACACTGAGGGTGTCTCCTATCATAGATCGCTGAAGCCGTCATCACTTCGTCACGGCGCGCACGAGAGACGGATTGTCTGGCCCACCGCATACCACAGGGATAATCTCCCATTGAGAAAGCAGACGACGCCACCGGATTCTGGGAACCGTCTGCGTGACAAACGGAGGTGGCGGGATTACCAGCGTCAAAGCGCGCACCGCACAAGACACCATTGTTAACGCGCCCCGGCCGGCACAGTGCACTGTCACCGCCTTTCGCTCTGACCCCGAGGGGTCGCGCGCACCTGCTCGTCTGCGAGCGTGCCGTTCACCCAAATATGGGGGCGCCTCCTTGAATATTCCGTGGCGTGCTGAGTGACAGCTGTCTACGTTGATTTGAGCACTCCTTTACGCGTGTACGAACGCTACAGGGGCGTTGCCGAAGGAGGTTGATGTCGAGGTTTTATAAGGCGGAACTTGGGCGTTCGAAATCGTTCTTGTCTGAGCGCCGAGCTTGGCAGTTCCCGGCTGGACAAGGAGTCTTGACCATTGAAGCTAGGTTGGGATATGTGAGCCCCCTAGGATACACGTTTGGATCGCGTCGGAAGTGTAGGGTGCATCGCCGTACCGGCCAACTAGACGGATCCGGCGGCGAGACAGGGTCTCGGCCATCGTTTCTCGAGTGGTTTGTGTGCGCCCCAAGAATAGGAGAATTAGACGAAGTTGAACAGCTCGAGTGATTTGTGCGCACTCGGAGCTAGCGTCTAGCTGCAGTTTGAAGTTTTTCCTTTTTCTGCTCATGTACCCAGTTATCCTACTGTAAATAGCTGTATATAAACCTTCGTTTCACTTAATCAACCCCAACGCCTCGAGTTCGTCAATTCGACCGCCATCTCCAAGAACTTCAACACCATCGCCCTGCCAGCCCCCTGCCAAATCAACCGAAGCCCTGGCGATTGGGTTCCTTATCGACACCGGACTTCGGGGAAACGAACCAAAACCATCTTTTCTGGCGCAGCCGGCAGGATTTGGCATAAGAGGTCCACAGGACACGACCATGGGAAGCACGGAGACGCAAGCCCGCCCTCATCGGCAGCTGCCGAGCTCCACGCTGAGTGGAGCGGCAGAGCCAAGCCAGTGTACGAGGCCAACGACGCGGCACCCGACCACCGATGGTGCGGGTGAGTGGGATTTCTTGCGCTTCGTTATGGTGGTTTAGGCTGAGCCTGGGGCTGCATGGTAGTCACGCGGAGCATGCTGGCGAACATGGCGGAAAGAGACAGAAGGAGCAGCGGCAGGAGGGGTGGTCCAAGCGGAGTCCGAAACAATAATTATTACACGAATTAAATTGGAGTTTCAAGAGTGGCAGAGAAAAGCATAGCGGGAAGCGGAGGAGCGAAAGAGAAAAGAGGCGCGCGAAGTCGAAGAAAGAGAGAGAAAAGAAGCGCGAGAGGCGGTGGAGGGAGAAAGAAAAAAAAAACACGTGAAGAGGAGGAAAGAGCACGCGGGGTGGCAGAGGGAGAGAGATGAGAGGCGCGAGAAGCAAAAGAACGCATACAAAAACTTTGGCTTGAATCTGAAGAGCGGTTGCGAAGGTATGAGTTGGAGCTCGAGCGGAGAGGGCAGACGCGCTTGCGCTCGGACATCCGCGAGCAGAAACAATGGGGCACAGACGAAGCGAGTTTTATAGCGACAGTGAAGTCGAATGGCGCCGGCCAATGTTTAGGAGTTGAACTTGGCGATGCTAAAGTAGGTAGCCGTGGCTCCCGATACGATGCTCGCATTTCCACCATTGTCGAACGATTGGAGACGGACGTTGGGGTGTAGAGTGACGAGGTAAGCACGTCCGGTAATACCGTAGAGTGGTGTAATGAAGTGATGCTCGAACATGACGAGCAGTCTCGGAGGCGAAGTTTGGGAATGGAGCTGCAGCGAATCAGGCAGAACCCGTCGAGCAGGCCCAATTATGCACTGACAGCAAAGTTGAATGGGGGCAGCCCGTTTTTCAGTTTGAAGCCGCGCGAGAACGAGATAAGCGACCGTGGCTGCGCACGGGACGCGAGCGGCTCAGACGGGAACAGCTGCATGGAAAGCGAAGCGAGCACGCGGAGCATCCCAGCGAGTGCGTTCCGTATGGGAGCAGAGTAAAGGGGTAGCCCCGTTGTCGCGGGTGTAGAGCCGCCAACTGCTTTTGCACCGGACACTGCGCTAATGCATGCTGAACTTGCTGGCACGGGCAGTACCCAAATTCTAATCGATGGCCCGGAGGAGACTTGAGTCGCGCAGGAAAGTCTTGGGGCCCACCGCGCTTCCAATTACCCTCGAAAGTTGCACGAGAAAGAAAACTCCATGTCGAGCGTTCAGGAGCTCGCCCAGAAGAGAAAGGAGATAGAAGACGAGAAAGCATGTGACGAGGTGGAGCGACAAAGAGACGGAGTTGACGATCAGGCTGAGGAAAAGCAGGAGATAAAGGCTCATAAGGGAGCTGAGAAGGTAGACTGAGTTGAACATGTAGCAAATAGAAGAAGTGAGAGAGAACGCGAGAAGACGGAGGATGACGAGATCAGAACGTTTGAAGAGGGTAGGAACGATTCGGAGATGTCGCGTTGGTTTGGTAGTTGTGATGGTGAGAGTGTAAAATAGGAGGAAGACGAAGAATACGAAAACGCATGCGTGGAGGCTGCGAAACCAAAATTGAGAGCTCCCCAGGAGGCGGCGAAGGAGAGGAAAAAACCATGAGAGGAGGCAGATCAATGGAAACAGAGGAACGAGACGCAATCGGCGATCTCGCGAAACCGGTGTCCGAGATAGAGCTTCGAAGCTTTAGTGTTGGTTGAGGCCCTTACCGAGATTTAGTCGGGAGCCGCGCTGGATGGGTTGACGCACTACGTTCTGCGACCTGGCCGTGGGTCACAGGCCCTAGTTCTGAGTTTTGCCAGGATGAGTGCGTGCTGGGACAGCCCAAAAACTGTCTTTGTCAGGCCGCTGCTCAGAATGCACATAGCGTGCACGAGCGGTTTTTGGTAATAACAGATGTTTGTGAGGTGGTTGCAGCGGGGCACTGTATACGTAAGGAAAAGAATGACCCCGAGAAGGTCGTGGGGTTCGCGGCCCGACGTTCCGCTCCAGCATCAACCCTGCGCTCACGCCTCCAGCACGCGGCATTGCCTTACGTTGGGGCATAGGAGTGGCATGGCCACTTGGCCTATGGGACAGGAAGCGAAGTCGTATTTTGCGACACCACTCCGGCTTTCCCGAAGTTGTGTTCACCTCATGGGGCCAAATTGTCCAGACTTGCGTTGACACCGCAACGCTCCACGGTCGGTGCCAATTGCAGAGGCTTTGGAAATATGCGAATGCACTACCCTGTTTTTAGAATGTTGCTTCGGGAGGCCACTCTTGAATTGCCTCCGAGCCTTAGCCCTGCCACAACGAACGTGAAAGTTCCTGTTCACCCGTCCTTTTTCGTTGGTTGTATGTGTGTGTGTGCGCCTTGGTTGTGCGTGACGAGATACCTTGGGTGCTCGATCCGTGCACCGAATTGATCGATCCGCGCACTGAACTGAACTTTCTGTGCACCGCAAGTCAGCGAAAGCACCGCCGAACATTCTTGAAGGAACGTTATCAGGCTACCCCGTCAAGGAGGACATTTGCGTGCGTGCGCATAGTGACAATGCAAACTTTCTCAACGTTTTATTTTCGTTGACTGCGAAATTGCCCGTGTTGTTTGCTAGTCCTTATTCCTTTTGTTCTTGTTGTCGAGTGCCGGGATGCTTGTGCGTGTTTGCAGTTATAGCGCGCATCAGTGTTATAGGTTTAGTTGTTTCGTTGTTCTTGGTGTTTACGCGCCCCGGAGACACGACCCAATTTCCTTTCACTCGCACTCAGTGTTTTTAGCAGTTTTTTGGTGTTTTTCCGGTTTGCCAGAGTATTCCGTCCCTGTTGACGGCTAGTGAATAGGTTGCGTTTGTAGTTTAGGCAAGAGAGACTTCGGAGCAGCTGCAGAAATAAAAGGGGGCTCATTTGTGGTTATAATTCTCGCCTTCCGCGTATTTTTTTGTTTGCTTGTTCCTCTGTTATTGCTGAAGGAGAGATGAAACGAGTGGCCCTTTTAAATCCTTTTCAAATTGACTGAAGCAAGAGGTCCAGTATCCCTCTTAAAGGGGTGAGTTGTAAGGTTCACTTATGAGATTAGCGGCCAGGCGCTCGGGCTGCGCGTGAGAACCCGCCACTCTGTCTGGTGGCACAGCACTGTAGACTCTACGCAGCAGCCGTCGCCAATTCGTCACGGCGCGCACGGAGATAGATTGTCTGGCCCACCACAAGCCAGAGGGATAATCCCCCATTGAGAAAGCTGACGACGACACCGGATTCTGGGAACCGTCGGCGTGACGCGTGGAAGTGGTGGGATTACCGGCGTCGAAGCGCGCGCCGCGCAAGACACTAGTGTTAAGGCGCCCCGGCCGGCACAGTGCACTGTCGCCGCCTTTAGCTCTGACCCCACGGGGTCGCGCGCACCTGCTTGTCTCCGAGCGTGTCATTGACCCAAATATGGCGGCGCCTCTGTGAATATTTAGTGGCGTGCGGAGTGACAGCTGTCTACGTGCTTTGGGCACTCACATACGCGTGTGCGAACGCTACATGGGCGTTCCCGAGAGAGGGTGATCTCGAGGTTTTATAAGGCCGAACTTGGGCGTTGGAAATCGTTCTTGTCTGAGCGCCGAGCTGGGCAGTTCCCGGCGGGATAAGGAGTCTTGACCATAGAAGCTAGGTTGGGATTTGTGAGGCCTCTAGGACAAAGGTCAGGATGGCGTCGTAAGTTTAGGGTGCAGTGCCGTACCGCTCAACTTTACGGATCCTGCGGCGAGACAGGGTCTCGGCCGTTGTTTCTTGAGCGGTTTGTGTACGCTCCGAGAATAGGAGAGTTAGACGAATTTGAACAGCTCGAGTGATCTGTGCGACTCGGAGCTACCGTCTAGCTGAAGTTTGAAATTTTTCCTTTTTCTACTCATGTACCCAGTTATCCTACTGTAAGTAGCTGTACATAAACCTTCGTTTTACTTAATCAACCCCAACGCCTCTAGTTCGTCAATTCGACCGTCATCTTCAAGAACTTCAACACCATCGCCCTGCCAGCCCCATCCAAATCAACCGGAGCCCGGGCGATTGGGTTCCTGATCGACACCGGACTTCGGGGAAACGAACCACAACCATCGTTACTCCCTGCATATAGCGGATTTGCGGGAGGCAAATCGTTGCACCTTCGCTCGCTTGCTGTCCTCTTAGCGCCCCTCCCCTTTTTTCGGTGAATCAGCCGATTAGGACGCACAAACCGTGCTACCGCACGTAAGGGCGGTGAACCATATCATTATGTGCGCCATACCTAAATTGTATGGGAATGGTGACAGCTCCCCTCACCAATGAATTGCCATTCATACATTTCACCACCACCCTCCACTTTTGTCGCCGACACACTTACAATCGAGCATAAACAGGGATATGGATTTAGAAACCTATTGTAGTCTTAAATTGTGCGAGAATCTTCTAACAAGTTATGTCCAACGTCCCTGCATTCAACGCCGATGTGGGTAGTTTGTTGTGAAAACCGCCAATCACTACCCCGCATATAGACAGAGGTCGTTTATTGGGTTTTCTTCAGGACAAATAAAACTTGAGAAACACATTTATGTAGGTTGTTGTTTCCATATTGACTTGTGCTTAGCTTTATGCTTCCTTGAAATCGGTAAGCTATCCTACCAGGCTAAGGTAATTGTTTTGTTGTTTATTAGCCACGCTCTTTACTCTTCGCTTGATGACGCAAAGTATTCATTGGTTGTTTTCGGTGATTGCATAGCGCGTTCTCAAGGGTTCTTCAGATCAAGAGCGATAAGTATATGGAAAACGCTCCTGTTGTTTTTTTATTAAAACAAAGTTGTGACTTCGTTAGGCGATTTAGAACGAAATCCTCCTGAAGTAAATAAAGGTTCGCCTACCTAACTAGCTACACTCTTTCTGGCGATGCTTAACTGTTTACCACAGGCATCCTCTCTGCTGCTTTTCTGTGGCATTTTCTTAAGATTCTACACATGCCTGCTCAAAGAAACTTTGCTGGGGAGCATGATAATGCGACATCATTCAATAGGAGATATTTTGAAAATTATAAAAAGCATATTGGGGGCTTTTCTTCCTTAACAGATACATTTAAACCCATTAACCACCGCGGGTACAAGAGGAGGTCACTTGGACAAGGCTCCTACTCACAACTTCTTTGGCTAAACCGCAAATTAAACACGAATGCGGGTACTCTGTAAAATGAAATGGAAACGTATTTTTGTAATTTCGGTAGAACCAATACAAACAATAGTGTCACTCAGCTGTGCTATCTAGCCATCCTTCTATCGCAAGTCCCCCAAAACATTCGAGTGAGCATCCTGGCATAGCGTCAAAAAAGTTTTTATTGCCCAACTCAGCCGCATTCGCTGCAGGACCCCACATCCCCTCCAACACATTCGAAATGCGGCCTTCGAGAGGACTTATAGCCGCAAAGTGTATGTTGAAGGAAAGGTGCGAGGAAATATCAGTCACGCAACTATCGTTGCCATCTAGAAATGTGCTGCCACAAATTTCTGGCGATAAAGTGGCAGGGCAATTTAGAAACGAGGATTTCAAAAAGGCAATCAAATCTTCTCGAACGTTTTCTAGAATGATGTTAGAATAAGTCCAACAAATATCAAGAATACCTAGGCATTATAGTTTGAAATTGCCACTTGGAAGATTTTGGGTGGCAGGTGTGTTTCCGAGCGGCTTTTGTATCCTGACAAAAAGTAGTAAAAGCTCTACAAAGATGGAGCATGGTAGCTGCCTCAAAAGATGTAAAGACTTGGGTAATGCCGCGCGGGGAAATTTAGCTGTGTGGTGTCGAAAGTAGCGTTTGCCGTGGCACAATAAAGTTGTAAATAAGAGACAATCATCGTCTGGCCAATACACTATATCTCCTGCAGTACCTATGACTGTCAGTAGGAAGGTTAACACAGGACAAAAACACAGCAGAGGACACAAGCGCGTTACTTTAGTTGAGTACTAAAGTACGTCATCAGTAACATCTGAGGTAGGGTGGCACCAAATTGGATTAAGGCCAGAAATATAAACATGCACCCAAGCCTGTACTCAACACCTTTCTGCACACAGATTTTCCTGCTATAAAAATACGGCTAAAGAGACATGGGTGCCAATATGCAGCGTATCACGCAGACAAGATATACGGGTTATAAAAATGAAGGAGATAAGCGCTCCCCCTAATGAGTGGTGCAACAGAAGTGCTTCCTGCCGGGATGAATCACAATTACTACTCTATTCCACATGCCAAGCACATCACTAATTTATGGAGTCCCTATTAACGATTGTTGGCAAGTAAACGAACTTTATATGTGCATAAAAGAAAGTGAGACTGAGGTTTTTTTACTTGAGGAATGGGTAAATATTGCCGCAACCACTAGTCTCTGGTTTGTGTATTTGTCTTTTTTTAGCATTTGGCATCAATAACTGCTTGATTTAAAGGCACGTTTCCACTCAGCTTTAGCGTAGGTGCGCGCGGTATGGTTCTGCTACGGTGACAACTACGGAGACTTGTATACTCCACCGTCATATAACCGCCGGAGCGCAGGTGGAGATCGGATCATTTCGGGGGCAGGGACACCGAGATAAGGGATGTCTGTATTGCCCGATTAACACGTCGGATATTTTGGCGAACTTTGGCGCCGTTTCGCAGCGTGCTTATTTCCTCATCGCCCGGACTAGGTGCGCGCAAGCCCTCTCGCTCGCCAACATTTCAACTGCACAGCATGATAGACCGTTTCATAACCTTTACGACAGTCGGCTCACTAGTCGCAAAACCTGCACATGTGGCTGCCAAAAAATGCACTCCCTACCATTTGGGTAGCATTGCTACGCCGTGCCACCAGGGGTGGTGTGTAGAGGGGTGCGATTGCCGCTTGCGCACTCTTGATTATATGCCATCACCGACTGCACGACTGCGAGATCATCAGCCGGAAAACTCGATGTATATACACCCTTTGTGTTATAGGTGTACCAAGTATTTCCGTCTCATTGTTTTGAAAGCCGCGCAGGTATCTGATGTGATAGGAAGAGTTTACACCGTGTCGTTTGTTAGTGCTTGACCACCAACGTCGTAGAGTCGATTCGATGGATCTCGAAGAATTACGCCGGAGGATTCATGTTCACACGGAAAAGCCGCGACATGCTATTCGGCGGCGCCTTGTCTGCGCGCGTCAATTAAATTACCTCTGCTACGGCGTTTCTAGTTTTTAGGCTTTTGAGGAGCACTAATTCTCTCCAGTGCACATCTGTTGCTTGACGAAAAGCGGTGTCGTTGTTTTCTACGTAAAATGTAAGCAATATTAGGCAAATTTCTCTCGACTGCTGTATTGTAAAACACAGAGATTATGGTGCTGAGATGGCGCGAATTCTTCGCAATGTTACGGAGCACTGTCGAACAACAGGCATTGGTTCTGCAGACAGATTTGTCTCCGAAAATGTTCCAATGCTTTTGATACATAATTGGGGCTAAGAAAAAAGATACGCAACGTGCAATACCAACTTTTTACAATTTAAGCCATTGATGCCCAATGGTTTATTTTTGCTTCACATCGCGAAAACATGTTTGTACACTCAAAGCATTTCAGAAATCACAATCTGAAATAAACGGATATGTTAATTGACACGCCAACAACGATGGCTTGTACGTGGGAAAAACTGGGCAATTACTGCTCCATATATCAGTTTAACAAGAATGCTGTCTTAATCAGCATGCTGTAGGATTCATCTAGCGACCATGAATTCAAATTTGGTGTTTCTTTGAGTTGTACTAACAGCGAAATTGCTCCCTTTTGCTTGCCTGTGATTACCCTACCTGACCGCCAGGCTCAATGTGACTCCACACGCGTAATCAAGTCTGGCCTTCTAGGGCGCAAAGGTGTGTGCTTCGCTATCTATACACTTTTTGAATGTCGGGGCACCTTCTTCTTTCAACACATGGTCTGAAAACTTCAAAAGTGTGAAAATCCCGGGAGAAAAAAACAGGTATTTGTGTTGTTGCTACAAAGCAACGCTTAGTATAAAGATTTAGAGGGCATTCGAAAATGTTCTGCACAGCCGTATATGGGGTATCCGAAAGAAACCTGGCATGCACAACTGGTTTAAAAATATGTGGATGCTTGCTCATGAATGGAATACCCGATATCAAACTGGTATTTTCAGTTGGCACATATTTGAGCTCGGTGACATAGTAGCGCCTCAAGGTTCAGTCCTGTCACCAATGCTTTCATTCTAAAAGTTATCAAGTACTTGGCCATCTACACGCACTACACATCACAAAAAATACGCTTTAAGACTGGTGACATAACGCTCTGAATAGCCAGTAAATATTCAAAGGTTACTAGTATCACCTAGAAACCAACACTAGCATTTTCGGCAGGGGGCCTCGCTCGTATCTGCGGTATCGAGTGTTCTCTAAGGGAAAAGGGCAACTCCTGAGAGAGCAAATTCTATTTAGCGGAACGCGCATTTTACTGACCACGACCTTTCTTACTGTGCATTATTGCAGCGCATCATGAAGGGTTGAGCTCTTCATTTTCCTTTTGCTCGGGTCCTCAAAACTCCCGTTGCCGTCCAACAGAGGCATTCGCGTTTCTACCCGACGTCTTCAACTCCTCAGCCATAAATTTCAAAAACATATTTTTGCCAAGCGTACAGCACTTCAGTTTCACACTCCAGTACCCTCCAGGATTAAGCATACAATACTGAAGAAATTCCAACTAAACCTGCTCATGTGCTACGTCCCTGTATCCTAATATTTCTCGCAGTTCCTGAGAACCCAGTTCACATTTCATGGAGCCGTGGAGGACATCGCCTGGCTCTCAAGTGCCCCCTCTGCCTCCGGGTGCTCGACCGGTCACTCATGCACCCTCAATAATATATTAGGAATAATCTAAGACACAAAGGGAATTTACCAGACCCAGCTCTATCTATTTCTCTCTTTTCTTAGTTGTATGTGCTGGAAGCTTTTTCTCGACAGCCCATTATTCAGCAACCTGCTTGCGTTGCACGCAGAGCCACTGATGCATCCACGGCAATCAAATATCAAGTCAGGTCAAGTCAAGTGAATGTTTATTTTCACATAGCCATGCAATGTTGAGGGACACAGACAAAAAAGCCTTTTTTTTCTTTTTTCTTTACGTTTTTTAATATAGGACTTGACAATGGCCTGTGCCTTGTATACAGTTACAGCAGCGTTGTGGATAATACATGCGTCCTAAAACTATATAAACCAGAAACAAACAACAGCATCACGATTACTATGTCATATTCGAAGACATGAACAATAGGTGTGGGAAATACATGTGCCACAAAATTAAACCAGCGTAAAGGAACAAGAACAACATCAAAATCATATCACGATACAAAACCCAAGGAGTGCCAAGGAAACAGGAAATATAAGAGTACATGTTTAAATTGGGGATGAATTTTGTAAAACAGGTATATTAAATCTAAGCATTTGTCTTCCGTAGTCCATTCGTATATATGGTATTTTCCAAATGTCTGTACAGCTTGTGTCATAAGTGCTTCCCCGAACTGTTAGAGCAGTAACGTCTCTCAAGACAGAATCATTGTTTTTATTGCTAATATTGTGGCGAGTAAGTAATAATGAATCATATAAATTTTGCACCGGGAGTAGTTTAAGGTTGACAAAAATACAAGTTTGACGACTGCCCGAGACAGAAGGACCACGCCACCCAAGCAAAGAATGTGTCGACAGAGCTGGCTCACCTTCTGTGGCTGTTTCACTACACCTCATGGTTTTGCTTTCTGATATATTGCATGTCCCGAAGCTAGTGTTACAGTTCCTCTTGCACACACACACCGTGAAAAAGGGAAATATACATTATTCTGGACAGGAACTGTACTTGCAAATAGGGTGCTACCTCTGCACAAATACTGCATAAACAAAGGTTGTTTTTGGTACAATCAAGGTGCGAAACGACCGCACGCAGCAGAGGGTATTGAACGAACGCGATCAAATGCAACTAGGGTTTAAAATGGGCATGGGTAAACGAAACTTGATTGTAAATGTGTAACGTTATGATTTTTGTAATGCTTGGCTAAATAGAAATGCAGGTTGCCTGTAAAAAAAGGGGGGCCATGTCTGCAGAAAATGCTAACAAAGACAGAGTAAACGTCTTGGAAGGGAGCACTGTGGTTTGTTTTGGTATTTCAACATAGCTTTACAAACGGCTTTTATGTTCCAGGTTTCCACATATATTGTTACGAGATAGATTTATTTACAGTGAGGTTGGACGGTGTAAGACGAGCGTAGGTGGTAGAGCGGTCCGTGAATGATGGGGCCAAGCCGGAGTGCAGCCTCGTTCTCTTCTTTCTCCACCTCCGGTGATGAGGCTGGGATGGTTGCAACCCCTGGCGTGTAATATTGGCGTAACATTTCCCCTGTCCCAGACGAAGCCCTCTGGGCAAGTTAACTTGCGCTGTGTTCTTGACAACGTTTTAGGCGGGCAACATGCACCACTTGTGTCTTTTTCGATTGTCGCCCACTTGAAGTTAAGCGTGAAATAACATACACAACATCGCTGAGACGCTCGATCACAACAAACGGGCCCACGTAATGGGACAGAAGCTTCTCGGATAGCCCACGCTTTCGCAATGGCGTTCATAGCCACACAAAGTCACCCGGCGCGTACGTAACATCACGTCGGCAACTGTCAAATCGCTTCTTGGAGCGCTCTTGGGACGCGAGAGTACGAAGGCGAGCAAGTCGACGGGCATCTTCAGCTAGGCAAAGCATCCTCGCCAACGAGGGTTCGTCATGCAGAGAGAAAGGAAGCATGGTGTCCAGGCCGCTGCTAGGTTGACGGGCGTAAAGGATGAAAAACGGGCTGTAACCAGTGGTTTCATGCTTCGCCGTGTTATATGCGTATGTTATAAATGGCAACAGCTCGTCCCAGTTTCTGTGGTCCGAAGCGACGTACATCGCTAGCATGGACGTCAATGTTCGGTTGGTTCGTTCCGTCAGACCGTTAGTCTGAGGGTGGTATGGCGAGGAGTGGCGAAATTGTACGGCACAAAGGCTAAGAAGCTCTTCAACCACCGTCGTAGTGAATTGGCGCCCGCGGTCACTGATTATGACTTTTGGGGGTCCATGGCGTAGCAATACGTTCCGGAGCAAGAAGAGCGAGATTTCTGTCGCAGTTGCAGAGGGTAGGGATGCCGTCTCAGCGTAGCGTGATAAGTAAGCCACGCATACTTATCCAGCTGTTTCCCTGTGATGAGCGCGGGAAAGGTCCCAACAAGTCTATGCCAACTTTTTAAAAAGGACGGTATGCCGGGTCCACAGGCTGAAGTCGGCCTGCCGGGACAGTGGTGGGATGTTTGTAACGTTGACATTGGTTGCAAGAAGCCACATAGCGCTCAATATATTTGTGCATGTTGGGCCAATAAAAGCGTTGTTGGGTGCGGTGAAGAGTGCGGGCAAGCCCCATGTGGCCAGAAATTACGTCATCGTGCATAATGTTCAGAACAACGTTGCGAAGGAATTGTGGTACCACAAGCAGAATGCGCGAACCGATGGCGGAATAGTTCTTCTTGAAAAGCAAGCCGTTGTGGAGGCAGAAACGGCTAGTAGGGTTCGACTCGGCTGAGGCGAAAAGGTGGTCCAAACTCTTGTCCTTGCGTTGTTCTCGTTTGAACACAGCTATATCGGGAAACGCCGTCGACACCGAGGCGAGGCACTCATCAAGGTTTTCAGCATCTGAGTCCGTCGATTGTAATGGCAGCCGGGAAAGGCAGTCGGCATCGGCATGCTTGCGGCCACTCTTGTACGACACCGTGAAGTCATATTCCTGTAGTCGGAGAGCCCAGCGCGCCAGTCGCCCGCACGGATCTCGAAGATTGATGAGCCAGCAGAGGGAGTGGTGGTCTGTGACGACTGTGAAGGTATGTCCATAGAGGTACGAGCGAAATCGTTGTGTGGCGAAAACGACCGCGAGGCACTCTTGTTCTGTGACTGTGTAGTTCCGCTCTGGCTTACTGAGAGTGCGGCTCGCATAAGCAATAACATGCTCCCCGTCACTGTGTCGTTGAACAAGGACTGCCCCCAGTCCAATACCACCGGCATCGGTGTGCACTTCCGTTGGGGCTGCGGGATCAAAGTGACGAAGCACTGGCTGCGACGTCAAGAGATGCTTCAGGTGGCGGAAAGCGATGTCACAGTCAGAGCTCCATTTGAATCGGACGTTCTTCTGGAGCAGGCATGTGAGAGGGTAGGCTATCTCGGCAAATCCGGGAAATAAATGGCGAAAGTAGGAGCATAGTCCTAAAAAGCTGCGGAGGTCCTTAACAGTGCACGGTTCTTTAAAGCGGCTGACGGCTAGAATATTTTGCGGATCTGGTCGGACGCCCTCTTTATCGACAACGAGACCGAGTACAAGTGTGCGCCTTTCTCCGAATCAGCGTTTTTTCGAGTTTAGGATGAGACCAGCCTTGTCCAAACATTCCAAAACAGTGGCCAAGCGAGCGTTGTGCTCTTTAAAAGTGCGACCGAAAATCACGATATCATCAAGGTAGCACATGCACACCTCCCACTTAAGTCCACGAAGGACAGTGTCCATAAAGCGCTCAAACGTGGGAGGGGCGTTGCAGAGTCCAAAAGGCATTACATTAAATTCGAAAAGTCCATCGGGCGTGACAAAGGCGGTCTTTTCTTTATCGTCGGGGTGCACAGGAATTTGCCAGTAGCCTGATCGTAAGTCAATTGTGGAGAAGTATGAAGCCGAATGGAGACAGTCTATTGCGTCATCTATCCGGGGCAGTGGATATACGTCCTTCTTGGTAATTTTGTTAAGGCGCCGGTAGTCGACGCAGAAGCGCCATGACCCATCTTTCTTTTTGACCAAAATCACCGGCGCCGCCAAAGGACTTGAGGATTCCCTAATCACGCCCTTCTGCAACATCTCGTGGACTTGTTCGTTAATGACTCGTCGCTCAGAAGGAGAGACGCGATAAGGCTTTTCGTATGGGTAATCCAGTGGTAATCAAATGGTGGGTTCGTGTGTTCGGTACAGAAGAGCGTTGATGTTGGCGGGCGAAATCAAACACACTTGAGTACCGCGTAAGAACTTGTACCAATGCGCGACGTTTTTCTGGGCCAAGGGATCCATTTACCATGCCCTCCAACTTGGCAGTGTCCACCGGGCAATTGTGAGAATGGGAATCCAAGGTTTCTGTCAAAACCGCCACTGAAGAAGACGCAAATTCGGAGAATTTGGCAAGCTTCAGGCCACGGGTAAGCACGGCGGGCTCAGAAAAGTAGTTAACTGTCCACAATGCGGTGTATCCTTGGACAACTGAAACAACTGACCGTGGCACCAGAATGTCTTTTTTGGCACAACTCAGAGGAACTGGTTCGACCAATGCTTCAAAGCCGTCTACGTCAACTCCGGGGCAAAGAACAGAAACAAATGCCGCTGACCTCGCTGGTATGATTGTGTCAGCCAATACGCAGAAGGCAGGGTTATCGGAAAAAGAGCCTTCCACACGGGCAGGTATCACGGTCCCATCCACGTAAATTTCTCCATTGCGACAGTCAATGGTGGCCCCGCACTGCTTTAAGAAAAACAGACCCAAAATAACATCGTGCGTAGATCGTGGAAGCACTGCAAATTCCGCTCTAAACGTGTGGCCACCAAACGAAACATTCACTGAGCAAACCCCAAGAGGGCACAGGCACTCACCACCAACACCCCGAAAAGTCACCATTCGGTCCCTAGTAAACATAACTTTACGGCCAAGGCGGGCTTTGAAAGCTAAACTCATGACAGACACTGATGCTCCGGTATCAATCAATCCGGTTTTCCGGCGGTGGCGACCGACACCGGAAAGGTGAGCGTGAACGCCGCTGTCGTGTGCTGGGAGGTGTTACACTCCGTTCAGATGCCGGCGAATCACGACGAGGCGGTGGCTGTTCCATAGGGCGCAGATACTGTGGCAGGGAAGTGTCGTAGCGGCCATTCCGAATGTTGGGGCGGTTCCACATGGGCGGTTGCTCGTACCGTGGTGCTCGACGGCGACGGCGGCAGAAGCGGGAAATGTGTCCCTCCATACCACAATTGTAGCAGGTAGGGCCACGCTCACGGCGGTCAGGGAAGTATTCCTCTTTCACGTCGTCACAACGAGGTTCAAACGTTGGACGCCGAAGACGCTGGTCATACGTTGTACGTTAGGAACGCTGAGACAACCGTTCAACGTCGCGACTGTTGCGTGCTGACTGGTGGACATCAGAGCGCTGCGGACTGTGAGTGCGAGTCATAAAGCTCGCATCGTGGAATGGAACACTCGACGGAGAAAGCGTGTTGGTCTGGACGTCCTGTAGCACGTAGCTGTCCCGGATGCGTACGCTGTCGGTATAGTGCCGGGACTCTTGTTGTCGTAGCAGTTCCTCGCGGACAATGCGTCGTATCATTTCAGCAAAGTCGGCAGGCAGTTGCAGGTCAACGCTTGCCACAGTCGTAACACTAGCCAAACGGCCGAACTTAGGTGTAATGCGACGCTTCTTCAACGCCTCGAAGGTGCGAATATGCTGGACAACGTCTGACGCTGATTCCAACTTTTCACGTCCTATTAAAAAGTTGTAGACGTCTTCAGCGATTCCTTTTAATAAGTGACCCACTTTATCATCTTCAGACATTTGCGGGTCGACGAGTCTGCAGAGCTTTAAGACATCTTCGATGTAGGTGGTGCACGTCTCGCCTGGGACTTGGGCGCGATGGAGCAACGTCTGTTCAGCCAGCTTCTTCTTTCCGACGGAGTCGCCAAAGCGGGATGAAATTTCTTCGACGAAACGGTCCCAGGTTGTGAACTTGCTTTCATTGTTATCAAACCAGGTCAGGGCAGTCTAATCTAGCGAGAACACGACGTTCGCGAGTTGTGCAGCGGCATCCCAGCGGTTGTATCGGCTCACCCGTCGATAATGCCTCAGCCATTCCTCAACGTCTTCATCGGCGTTCCCAGTGAACATTCGGGGCTCTCGCGGGGGATGCCAGCCAGGTGTGGGGGCCGGCACAGTGTTCCCACCTTGAGGCATCGTAGGAGACAGTGGTGGCAGACCCGCGACACGTCGGCTACGGCGGAAATCCTGGAGGTCCGGCGTGGCGTACCCCGCACCTCATCAAACTGTTACGAGATGGATTTATTTACATTGAGGTTGGACGGTGTAGGACGAGCGTAGGTGGTAGAGCGATCCGTGAATGATGGGGCCAAGCCGGAGTGCGACCTCGTTCTCTTCTTTCTCCAACTCCGGTGATGAGGCTGGCATGGTTGCAACCCCTGGCGTGTAATATTGGCGTAACCATATTAAGAAACTGAGAGAAGAACAGGAATTTATCAAAAAGGTAAGGTTTCGTCCTCATGCCTGATTAATCAAGTAGATCATCTTATTTATTATCCTCGGTATTGTCATAAAAATATGCGAAACCTACACCTCTTTTCTAATATGTACGGCTTCGAGGATATGCCATTTATTAAAGCAAATCTCTGGAGATAGGTATGTGTTTTTCCTACTAGTGATGTGGAATAACGGTTTTTAAAATGGTGCAAGTTGTTCGTTATACAGTGCTTGATCTATTAGGGTTGTATAAAAGACCTAAAATAGAGTACCCTTAGCTTTCGTCACGAATGTAAGGGTCATATTTAGTTCCTCGTATTATATTTCGCACTTCTTTAGAAAGCCGTGCGAAATATGCTCGCCGACATTTTGATATGTCGGATAAATGTTTGCAACGTTGTTCGCCATCTGATAGCACAGTTCAATCATTTATCAAATATTATTATGTTTTGTATATATTTTGAAATAGAGTTACGGCACCACGTAATATGATTATTCAATGTCCGTCTTATACCAATCTTAAGACTATCATAAGTTTTGTTTTGCGGGAGTACACAAAAAAAAAGAGTTACGGCACCACGTAATATGATTATTCAACGTCCGTCTCATACCAATCTAAAGACTATCATAAGTTTTGTATTGCGGGAGTACACAAAAGTCCCAAATAGCTTAGTCATCTTCGTTTAGACATTTTTGATACCTGAGATGAAGGCCGGTAATTATTGGCATTTTTTATTGCATCATCCTTACACTCTTGCAAATGTGCTATTGGTTTATGTGTAGTTACCCTTCTCTTCATGAGTGACCGCTGCTCCCCTAGCTCATATACTTTTTTTAGATATTTTATTGTTGCCCCTTTTTTAACTACATTTTGTATCATTGCAAAAACTGGGCATTGTCCTTTCTTTGAAGTGGTACCTTTACGTAGAGCGGCTGAGACGGTTTTATTGCGCTAATTTTACAACTCTTTATGAACACCTAATTGATGTATTCATACCATCAAAATCCACATCAAAGCACAGGAAGAATAAACAGAAACGTTCCAGTGAAAGGAAAGAGAAGCGCCCTGTGTCACCGGGGAATTCTGGCTGCTACCTCTCGCCCTAAAAATACAATTTTATGCCTCTCACCTTTCGGGCTACCTCGGCAGTTACTTTATGCCAGGTGTGGCTGGTTTAACAGTCCATAAAACCACAGCCGCATAGGTACCGTATCGTGCCGCTTTATGATCAGAACAAGCTTTAAGACGGTCTAATATTCGAGAAAGCAAAAAACTACGCGAAATAGAACAAACACATCACGAAGTTACAGGAGGCTCTCACGCACTACTGCTGTGTGAGCTGCTGGCTCACTATGGCCACAAACTTCACTCACCTCTCCTCGGTACTGAAACTCTGCCCCATTTTTGCGTCGTCGATGGCAGTTTAGAAGTCATGTTCTAGCGTGGGAAATTCCTAGATGAAGAGCAGGAGTTCTGAGATTTATCAACCAAGCCTTTGTACTCTCAGGTTCACAACCGTGCTGCTTAGCTGTGACTGTCTCACGTTTCTCGACCTCAGGAAAACTTTCCATTTCTAGAATTTGTGCAAAAATTACTACACGGGATTCAAAGGTGAACCCACAGTGGTTTACTATATATATCACAACAACAGTGCCCTAGCACCTTCAGCAGGCCCAGCTCACACCACAAAAGCTCCAGCTTTTTGCAATAGACATAGAGAAAGGCACATGTTGTATTCATGGTAGGAATACGTAGTTCCTCTGCCCATCCATGAGATAAATACCCAGACTGCTACACAAAGAAAGAACACGATGTGAAAAAACAACGCACTGCAGTCGTATGAAAATTTTGAGTCCTTTCTCTCAGACTGAAAAACTTTAGGGCTAAGCATGGATTCCCCGCTGTACTTATTCTACCCTACAACTTATCCGCCATGCGCACCAGGTTGCAAATACATACAAAAAACAGCTCGAAAACTGTGAGTGAACTAATAGTTCGTTCACTGCACAGCAGGCAGAATAAGCCATCCTTCTAGAATTTGGGAAGGACAACAGACATGAGTTAATTTGCGTGCAAAGAAGTGTAAATGCACGAAGAACACTACTCGCACATTTACACTATGATGGGAAAAATCAACATGCCCGGAGATCTTTCAATGCCCACAAATCATACAATTGAAAGAACTCGCGTGACCTATGCGGCTAAAAAAGCGCATAAATATTTCAATTGTTTTCGGATATTTTTGAGCATTTGATAGTAATGTTTATTTTGGTATTTTGATAGACACTTTGCATCCATTCTTAGCCTTCAGTGGGGAACATATTTCGCTGCATTAAGGTAAATGCATTCTTGAATTTGTAGCCTAAAATATCGATTTCGTCATTGAGTCTTCTCCAATAGCGCAAGAGTACCACTCGCTTCACCGTCGCTTTCTGTCTCCCTCTACATTTATTTTCCACAAAATAATTTGCGGCTCATGGCGACGTAAGACCGTAACAACTGCGCCGTGTGTGCACTCGCTTTGATCTAACCTTGCGCTTCTCACTTACGCTGGCTTTGGAAGGAAGCAATAGAACCGCCTGAGCACGAATCAGGAACTGGCGCATTGCAGCTGAGCAATCGAAACCACGGTAACATCTCACAGTAGATAACTTGAAAATAGGCTTAAACGTCTTTTTGTAGAGATTTTTTACTGGACAGTCGTGCTTGAATATATACGCTTTTGTAACGTATCCAGCAACGCTGCACAGTAACAACCATGTACTTTGTTACCTCTTGTTACGAGAGAACGGGTCTGTGTAGCAGAATTACCGTTTTGAACGTGCTTTGCTGTTTCATGATTTGTTTGTCGTTAAAATTGTCCATTCATTGTTTCACCTTGTTTTCATTGTTTCATTGTTTCATTGTTTCACCTTGTTTCATTGTTTCACCCTCTGTCGTGCTACATGTGACCGCTTGTAGAACGCAGCTCACTAAGAGCTGTGGTCTCAACGTGTTCTGCATGCTGAGCCATTTGTCGAACCTATTCCTCCTGAGTTTTTGTTTGCAGGCAAGTTGTCATTTTTTGAGGGATTGTTGTTACTTTGAGACATTTACAACTGTATTTGTTTGCATCCCTAATATCCTGTAGCTGTCCTAGAGTGCTCCGTTCGGCCTTCCCCGAAATTATTGGAGCGCAACACCGAACATGTCCATCAAAAGCCCTTTGAAATTATCTGTTGACGCAGGGAAGCATCCTTATTTCAGATCCACGTATACCCACTAGGCCCACTTTCAAGCACAATGACGATAGGCATCATTGTTCACCCACGATTTCCAGCAGTGCAACTTGCCAATATGGCATACATGCACGCGCCCTGTCTTGGTGAACGCTTGTAACGATCACCTACAACTGGGTGTGTACGAGTGTGGTTTTTTGCTTTGTGTGTTGATTTTGATGTTTTTTTTCGGAATATCACTTCTTTCCTTAGTTTTAAACCGCGTCGTGCAGCGCTCTAGTAATAAGAGCTAGGACAAACACAATTTGTACGTTCGGTGTGACTTTGCAAAAGCTCTGTTGTTTGTTTTGCTGGGAAGATGTAGGGTGTTCCACTGTCTTGCTGTCAATGATTGAGTATTCTTAACATGCGGCCAAGCATAACGTGCGGCCAGGTGCAGCAACGTTCCACGATGTTATTCGTATCGCAGTAACGGAGGCTGGGCTGATGCCACATCTAGTTCCAAATATTTTGCAAAAGAGGGTGCGTTATTATAACTGTTGCTCTAGGTGCCTAATTTGAATACGAAGGACACTGAGAGTTGCGTGCTAGCCTTTATTTTACGAGATGTGCTCCTACTTGCGTAATTCTGAAGATGGTTTACTTAGGGATTGAAAACTATAGTTGCGGGGGCAAATTACAGCGCTTATCAATTCAATATGCTTTTGCTCCAATTACAAATTGATGTTTGTAAAATGAAGGCCATGTCTACCACGACCATTAAGCTATAAAAGTTCCAGAAATGGTGAAACAATCAACATTATTAAATGTATGTTTGTGCAATAAAAGATCATTTTTCGTTTCACAATGATAATTGTTTACTGCTATTTCGTTCAAACAAAATTGGCTGCGCTTATTTATTGCTGTTTTTTAAACCCCGAGCTTTTCAGCAAGAAGTCACCATGGCTGATGCACTCCGAGAATTGTTAATGGTAAGGGAAAACGAAATTGAGTAAAGCTTTTTTGTTTTTTTTTCGAAGCAAGACAAGTGGACAAATGACGGAGTGGCTCACTACTATCGCAAGGGACACGTGCGGCTTTAAAAATAAAAAAAGAAACATAATTGTTATCAAAAATATGAAACCCACAGAGTACTGGCGCAAACTTTGAACAATGTTGCGTGGCGTTATTACCAGTATTTTCGGACGTATTTCGGAATACAGAAAAAATGGGGTTGTGTTCTAACACCACTTGCGTATCAACTGGACGTCTATTGTCCGCTTATGAAACAAACCTTATTATTGCACATCACTTACGCGCTGGCCCCTACGCTTCCGGTTTGGCGTCGTCCTTCGTTGTAACCAAGCAAACGAATGGGGACAGGGAAGGCAGACGAACCCGGAAAATCGGGAAGCCAGTGTGGCGAAACTGTAAGGGAGAAGGCGGAATGGCGAGGTGGGGCGGGATAATCCCCGGGGGCGACGCGCGTTCAGATAGGTGAGCAAAAAAAAAGAGGCCCCCGAAATTTGAGTTTGCAGGAAAGCGGAGGATAAAAGTAGGGCAAAAATGTGCGTGGGAGGGTGGCTCCTGTACACTTATTTTAGTTTCAAGTCAACCGCGTCGTCCTTGGCTACCTGACATTGGGTAGAAGTGCTTGGAAACGCACCATTTATGGTTCCTACGGCTTCTGGAAGTGAAGAAGCCAGCCCTAGCCGAGAAAGCAGCCGACTTCATGGTTTACGGGAAGATTTTGCTCTCCTACCAGAACGAACCAAGAGAAAGACTGCTGCAGCTGACAACATGGTGCAAAAAGCCACACTCCCCATAGTCCTCTAAGAGCCCTGGGAACCACCATAATTCCCTGGATCCCCTGGTGAAGCCCCGAAGACTAGTTAGGGAGAGTGGTGTGCATCCGGACACCTAACTGGTGGCGTGATGTAGAAACTTTCCGCCATGCTTTCTTTTATTTAGAAGCTACAGCCCGAACCTGATTGGAGAACAATGTAAGCTCCTTCACAGTATGGATACCCTTTACAAGCGAGTTCATTAAAACATTCAGCATGGTCATGCGGAGAGAACGAGGGGCACTTTGGTTGGAAACCCGCATGCGACACCCTAACTAAGGGACCGTGACCCTCGTTTGAGGAACTGAAGCGATTATCTCGCCGCGTGGACCCCGAAATCACACAAGAAAAAAACCTCAGGTTTCTCGTCGAAGGTTGAAGCAATAAGTCTTTGCTTGCCTTGTTCGCAACACCCTTAAAACGGTAGTCGAATTCACGTCAGAGGCTTGCGCAATGTAGAAAATGGAAATTCGTACGAGGCAGCACGAGGGCTACATCAATACAATAGCCTCCGAGAAGATCGGGGTAGAGGGGATTAGCTCCCTTTCACTACGAGAGACAAACAGCCCAGTCGTCAGGGCGGATTTCGGAAACTTTTCCCACCGACGCCGTTAGTACATGTCGCTTCCCTCACTGAGATCATTAGAGGAGATGTTGAACAGGCGCTGGGGGCTTCTATGTCATCGGAAGTACTCCGCGAGCCAAGAGCAATGATCTTCTCCACAGCGGTTCGACGACCCCGCCCCGCTCCAGTTCGTCGTCATGAGGCCCCGCGATACCGCCGTCCACTGTCGCCCCCCCCCCCCCTACCACCGGTAGTCCAACACCAGATGCCGAGGAACACGGACGTATGGCAAATGCCCGGTAATTGTCCCCTGTGCTACCACTGCAGTGAAGCCGATCACATCTACCATCGCAGCCAATAAAAGAGGGTGGGCTTGGCAGGATTATCCGCTGACGCAGCACGCGTTCCCGGCCCGCGCAATACTAGCTTGGAAGAATTCCTGTCCAACACCTAGCAATGTACAGCGTGCCTCAACTGTTCTCTGTCACCCAACCAATACGGATCGCGAAGCCGTCGACAGAACGCAGACGTCACCCATGGGAGATGCCGTAGCACACGCAAAGGAAGCTAAACACCCGTAATCGTTGAGGTAAAATTTCACAACGGCGGAAAAACGGAAATAAACCAACGACGCAACGACTCGAAGATGAAGGCAATTCCCGACATGCCCTAATACCTACAACTCCATCTATCTCTGACATGAGTCCCGAACATGACGACTGCAACCCTGCGCGAAGCCTACCCGACATAACCGATCCTTATGGTGAGAAGATGACGATAAAAACTACGCATAGCGCCAGACCTTCCAGACGCACAAGCCGAGATACGACACTTCGACGCACCAGGAACTTATACAAGGAGACATGCGACATCTATTTGTCCATCGACGGCTTTGGTGTAATAGCCCTGAAGACCCGGGGACCGATTGCTCAGTAAGGACCCTATGATTGACGTCTAAGCTCAGGAACTTCACTAGCAGACGGGTCGGTGCGCACACATGCACAGCCCGAGGCCAACTCGTAACGCTAATTGGAACGTGCCAATCACGGTTAACCTTACACGGCACCACGTACACTGCCACGTTCCTCATTTTCTCCAACTGCTGCCGCGACGTAATTCTCTGGATGGAATTGCTGACTGACAACGCAGCCACAATTCTTGTGCTGACCAAGTCAGTAAATTACCCTCCGATCTCGCCATGACGCAGGCACCAAACCCCGAACACCATGCTGCTGTTGCAGTTGCCGATAATCGTGAAACCCTGCCACCCCGCGCAAGCTTGATGATAACTGTTTACTGTCGTGATACGGTCCCCAACGTCGACGCTATCGTAGAGAGCGACCAAAGTTTCTTTCGTGGTGGTGAGTGTCTCCGTCTTAAGAGATAACGCGCGCTCAATCAATCGAAATCTCACGTTTTGATCTCTAACTTAAACAAAGAGTAGCTGCATCTAAACAAGCACGATGCGATTGCGTTGCTCCAAGAAACCCAAGAACCATATGACGTGATCGCGCTTGCCGACTTTAAACACGCACGCGATGATGCTTTCAAGCTTCTGCCTACCGTCGACGTGAAACAGGAGCTACCCGCCCAAATACAGAACAAACATAAAAAACGGAACGGGTTTGCTGCGTCGCTGCAGCGAGTGGTTTTTGGCCGACGTAAAATTACGTCTGACACCTCTAGAGAAGTACCGAATTATAACCAAGGATGGAGCCCGACCACTCGACAGTGACCGTACCGCGTGTCTTTACATGAGCCTGAAGATATCCCGACACATTTCGAAGACATTCTCGGCGATGACATTATAGAGCCATGGAAAAGCCACTAGGCTGCGGTGGTCCTACTCGTGAATAAAAATAGTACCTTACGGTCTGCGTTTACTGCGGGCGACAGAACAAAATCACAGGAAGCACGTTTCGTCCTTCGCAAGTATCCATGACGCCATCCACCACATCTGTGTGAGAAGTACTTCTCATCGATCGATCTGAAGACAGGCTACTGGCAAATTGAAATGGACGAGCGAGACCTAGAGAAGCCTTCATTCAGAGCCCCGGACGGCCTATAGACCTCACGGTGGTGTCGTTTGGGCTCTGCACGGTAGCAGAAATGTTTTAATCAGTCATTGATTCATTAATCAGCTAGCTGCCTTGAAGTGGCGCATCTGCGTTGTATACTTTGCCCCCGTTGTGGTATTTGCCCGAAATATCGACGAACACTTTGCTAGATTAAAGTCTCTACTCGGGCCATTCGTATGTCGCAGTTAACAGTGAAGCCTGAAAAGTGCCGCTTCGCGTATACCGAACTTAAGCAGTTGGGCCACGTCAACGTCACGAGAGTGATGCTTGACCCGGCAAAAATTTCGGCCATAGCGAACTTCCCAGGACCAAAAGACAATAAGGGCATTGCAAAGATTTTTTGGACTTTGCGCTTACTGCCGGCGCTTCGTCACAAACGTCCCTCACACTTTGGAGACACTCACAAGCTTGAGGAAAGAGAGCACCCCTTTAAGCTGGAAAACGCCTAAGAGGAAGCATTGTGCTAGCTGCACAACTCGTGAAAGAACCTACAGTACCCAATGATTTCGACGAAAACGCCGAAACGGAAATTTACACGGACGCCAGATATATAGGCATAGGTGCCGTCTTCGTTCAAAAGTAAAGCGGTTAAAAAAATATTTGCCTATGCCAGGCGTGCTTTGTCGAAGGACGAAAGAAGCACTCTGCCTGGGAGGCCAGGGACGACGCAGTTGTTTTGGGACAGAAACAAGTTTATTGGAGCAACTTGTGCTCCCCTAACAACTGAAAAGAATACAGAGGCGGCGAAGCAGCGGTCAACAAAGTGACGTACGTGCGTCGGCGAGCGTCGCAGAATCGAATGCCCCGGCGTCCGTACTGCAGGCTTTTATCTTTCGGCGCGCGTGGTTCTCGAAACGTCCATCCACATCGAGAACATAGTAGATCCAAGAAGATTATTCTGGGCTGTTCACGTTAGATCGGAATGCTCTCCCTATCACAACAGATAACACATGAGGCACAGAAAGAAAGAATGTAACACGCGCTTCCCTTGGCAAAGAGATAACACAGACCAGCGCAGCCGGGCGGTAAAAGCAAAACACAAATAAACAAACCCAATGCATGGTTCGCGGCATTGCCCCCCCTCTAAGGGTGCATCGACCCGATGCTAACATTAGCGACAGTCCGAACAAAAAACATTAAAAGTTCGTCATCGTCCATAGAAAGGTTTTAAGCGAACCACGTGGACGACTTCGGGCCGCGTGTGTCATCGTGATGTGCCGCAGTCACCATCGGGGATCACATCGTAGGTAAGTTGGCCAACACGTCGTAAAATCTTGTAGGGACCGAAAAGTGGTCGCAGGAGTTTCTCACTCAGTCCGCGTCGTCGGATGGGAGTCCAAACCGACACACGATCCCATGGGTGGTACTCCGCGGCTCGGCTTCGGAGGTTGTAGCGGCCGGCATCCACCAGCTTATGGTCTGTTATATGAACTCGAGCGAGCTGGCGTGCCTCCTCCGGACGCTGAAGGCATCCTTGGACGTCGGCGTTCAGGTCGTCGTCTTCTACGTTGCGCAGCAAGGCGTCAAGCATTGTAGTCGGCCGTCTTCCATAGACGAGCTCGAACGGTGTCATCTGCGTGGTTTTTTGGATTGCCGTGTTGTACGCAAACGTGACATACGGGAGCACTTCGTCCCAAGTCATATGTTCAACGTTGACGTACATGGACAGCATATACGCAATCGTCTTGTTCAAACGTTCTGCTCGTCCGTTCCTTTGGGGGTGGTACGCCGTCGTTCTTCGGTGATCCGTGTTGCTTTAGCGTAAGATTCCTTGCATGAGCTCCGCTGTAAAGGCCGTTCCGCGGTCCGTGATAAATACTTCCGGGGCTTCATGTCGCAGCACAACTTGTCTTATAAAAAACTTGGCGGTCTCCGCGTAGCGCCTCTTGTAGACTGTTGCTATGACAATCCACTTGTTCTCGGATCGTGACGTAGGGAATGGGCTGAGAAGGTCCATTCCAATCTGTTGGAAAGGCCTTGATGGGACGGCGATCGGCTGAAGAAGTCCGGCAGGTCTCCTCTGTGGTGTTTTTCGTCGATGACAGTCACGACAGCTCCGGAAGTAGTGGGTGATGTCGGATGTAAGGCGGAGCCAGTAGTACTTCGCCTTGATTTTTCTATTTGTGCGGGCTTTGCCGAGATGTCCGGGAGACGGGTCGTCGTGGCACGCTTCCAAAATTTCGTCACGAAGGTCTGCGGGGATCACAAGAAGGTAATTCGTTCACGTTCCGGGGCTGAAATTTTTATTCACGAGGAAAGAGTTTCTTAGGCTGAATGCTGGTAAGCTGCGTTTGTTAGGTCCTAGGTACGGCGACATTGCATCCCTCAAAGTAGTCGATTATGACGCCTAAGTCATTGTCGAGCCGCTGATGAGTGGCTAGCTCGCTCTCCGTCACGATTCCGAAGAACGCGCTGTCTTCATCAGAGTCTTGTGCTGGTGGGTCGACGCGGGCCCGGGACAGGCAGTCGGCGTCGGAGTGTTTCCAGCCGGATTTATAAACTGCAACGTCGAACTCCTGCAGGCGCAAGCTCCACCGCCCAAGACGGCCAGAGGGGTCCTTCTTATCGGCGAGCCAACACAGCGCGTGGTTGTCTGTCACAACCTTGAATGGTCTTCCATAAACGTATGGGCGAAATTTAGAAATCGCCGATATAATTGCTAGGCACTCTTTCTCAGAGGCAGAGTAGTTTTTCTCCTCCTTCGAGAGAGCACGGCTGGCATAGGCGATTACCTTATCGCACCCGCTTTATTTTTGGACGAGGACAGCACCCAAGCCTATATCACTGCCCTCAGTGTGTGTTTCCGTTTTGGCCTTTTCATCGATATGAGCGAGCACGGGCGGGCTTTGCAGGCGTTTTTGCAGCTCGCAGAATGCTTTTTCTTGGTCGTTGTCACATCTGAAAGGGGTGCTATCGTTCGTCAAGCGCGTGAGCGGCTCTGCAATGCGTGCGAAGCTTGCGACGAAGCGCCTGTAGTATGCGCACAGTCCGAGAAATCTTCGCACGCCCTTCTTCTCTTTCCGCCTTGGGAAGTTCGCATCGGCAGAAGTTTTTGCTGGGTCAAGTAGGACTCCCGCGGCGTTGACGACCTGGCCCAAGAACTTGAGTTCCTCGTACGCGAAACGGCACTTTTTAGGCTTGTGCTTTACCTCCGCCGTACGAATGGCCTCGAGTACAGACTCCAGCCTTGCGAGGTGTTCGTCGAAAGTCCGGGCGAATACGACAACGTGTATCGAGGTATATGAGGCAGGTGTGCCACTTTAGGCCAGCTATCACCCTCTTCATGACTCGTTGAAACGTTGCTGGCGCCCTGCACAGCCCGAAAGGCATCACCTTGAACTCGTATAGGCCATCTGGGGTTATAAATGCAGTCTTCTCTCGGTCTCTCTCGTCCACTTCAATTTGCCAGTAGCCGGTCATCAGATCCATCGATGAGAAGTACTTCGCACGGCAGAGGTGGTCGAGGGCGTCGTCGATTCGGGGTAGGGGGTACACGTCCTTTTTGGTGTTTTTGTTCAGTCTCCGGTAGTCAACGCAGAACCTTAATGTGCCGTCTTTTTTCTTCACGAGTACGACCGGCGCAGCCCACGGAATTTTTGAAGGCTGTATTTTGTTGTCGCTGAGCATGTCGTCGACTTGAGTCCGGATGGCTTCCTGCTCGTTTGAAGAGACTTGGTACAGTACCTGTCGGGAAGGTCGGGCTGAATCTTCGGTTATAATTCGGTGCTTCGCTAGGGGTGTCTGACGTAATTTTGAGTTTGCCGAAAAACACTCTCTGTAGCGACGGAGCAAATTCAGTATTCTGTACCGATTTTCATGTGGCAGCGCCGGGTTCACGTCCAAAGGTTGCGGCTGCTTGGAAGCATCTGCGCGTGCGTATCCAAAGTTAGCCACCGCGATCACTTGACTTGCCTCTTGAGTTTCTTCGAGTAATGCAATTGCAGCGCCCTTGCTTATATGCTAGTACTCCTCGGTGAAATTGGTGACCAAAACATGGGATTTGCATTGCTTAAAGCGCGCAGTGCCTCTTGCGACGGAGACACCGCGTTTGAGCAGCAACCTTTGGTGACCCTCTACGATAGCGTCGATGTCAGGAGCAGCATCCTCACAGTAGACGGCAATCATCAAGCTTGGGCGAAGTGGCAGGGTGACGTGATCGGCGATGATCCTTACAGCAGCACGGTGATCGGTGTTGAGTGGCGGCGTCGTGGAGTGATCAGAGGAAACAGTTATAGACTTGGTCTGGAGATCATTTATTGCGGCGTTGTCCGTGAAAAAGTCTATTCCGAGTATTACGTCGTGGGAGCAGTTAGGTAAAATTATGAACGCACCAGGGTACGTGATGCCGTTTATGGTGACGCGGGATGTGCACGTTCCACTTGGCGTTACGAGATCGCCTCCTGCTGTGCGTATATGCGGACCGTCACATCTTGTCATAGCTTTCTTCAGCTTAGACGCGAATGACCCGCTCATCACCAAATAGTCGGCTCCAGTGTCGATTAGAGGGACTACGTCAAAGCAATCGATGGACAACTGGACGTCGGACGCTGCCTTACTCGAGTTCCGGGTGCGCCGGGGCGTCGCATCTCGACTTGTGCGTGTAGACGGTCCGGTACTGTGCGTCGTTCTTGTCGTCGTCTCAGCGGCAGGTTCGGTCGTGTCAAGTACGGGTCACGCCATGTGGTTGTCGTCGTGTTCAGGAGTCACGTTGGGGTTAGGTCTGGTTGCCGGGATGAGGGTATGTCGCAAGTTACAGTATTCGGCGAATCGTTGCGTCGTTGGAGGGTTTTCGTTTTTCCGCCGTTGTGCAAGTTCGCCTCCAGAAGTTGCCGCCTTTACTTACCCCTGCGTGGGCTGGGGGACCTTCCACGTGCGAAGTCAGCACTGCTACGGCTGTCCGGCGACTGGTACGGGCAGGGCGACGGCGAACGTTTGAAACGGGCTGGTCCACGGCAGGTGTTGGACAGGTATTGCTCAATGTCAGATGGGCGATCTCCGGGTTTTGGGCGTGGTGCGTCGACGGAGAAACCACGAAGTCCTATTCTCTTGTATGGCCAGCGACGGTAGATGTGGTCGGCCTCTCCGCAGTGGTAGCACAGAGGACGATTATCCAGTGTTCGCCACACGTCAGTCTTCCTCGGCGTCTGCTTTCGTACTACAGAGGTTCGGGCGGGCGACAGTGGGCAGCGGTAGGGCGGGGCCTCTAGACGACGCGTTGAACAAGGCGATGTCCATGAACAGCCGCGGAGTAGGTCATAGCCTCGGCCTCTCTGGGTGTTTCGGAAGGCATAGAAGTTCCCAAAGCCTGCTGTACTTCTTCCCGGATCACGACAGCCAGGGAAGCGACTTGAGGTGTGGCGTCGTCATCGGGAAAAGGTTCCGCAGCTCCTCCCTCACCACTGCACGGATGGTGTCGCGTAGTGAGTCGGAGTTAATAGCGCCGGCACCAATCGTCTCGAAACGAGCGCATTGATGGTGCGGTCGTACTGCCTCGTTCGAATTTCGAGCGTCTTCTACATCGCGGCGGCCTCAGACCCGAATTCGGACATGGTCTTTGGGGGTTGCGAACAAGGCGCGCGAAGAGCTATTGCTTCACACCTCACATCAGAAACCGTAGTTTCTTTTCTTCCGTCATGTCTGGGTCGGCACGGCGAAAAAGTCGCTTCATGTCCTCAACAAAGATCATGATCCCTTCGTTGGGGTGCTGCGTTCCAGTTTTCAGCATAAGCGCTACGCGTTCCTTTCTGACCACCGGAGTGAATATCTTCAGTAACTCGCTTTTGAACTGAGCCCACTTTGTCAAGGAGCTCTCGTGGTTCTCGAACCAAGTGCGAGCCGAATCTTCCAAGTAAACAAAAACATGCCGGAAGGTTTCTGCGTCGTTCCACCTGTTGAATTTCGGGATGCGCTCCAGTTTCTCCAACCATTCTTCTGGGTCTTCTGCGGGGCTCCTCGGAATGATGGCTGATCCCATGGCTCCTGCAGAACGACTGGACGATCGGCTTGGTTGACCATGGTGCTGGTTGCGACGTCTTTCTTCTTCGCTTTCTCCGGTAGTAGACCGAACTCGGGGGGTAAATCTTGCCGGCGAAGGCTGGCTCTTGTTGGACTGGCTTGGCGGCTTTCAGAGGTTGTAGTGGGCATGAAGGGTGTGTACCCAGCACGTCTACCAGATGTTACGATGCCAGGGATGACGCAGTTGTTGTGGGAAAGAAACAAGTTTATTGGAGCGAACTTGTGCTCCCCTAAGAACTCAAAAGAATACAGAGGCGGTGATGCAGCGGTGAAAAAAGTGACGCGAGTCAGCGAACGTCACAGAATCGAATACCCCGGCGTCTGCTCTGCAGGCTTTTTATCTTTCAGCGCACGTGGTTCTCGAACCGTCGATTCGCATCGAGAACATCGTAGATCCAAAAATATTATTCCGGGCTTTTCATGTTAGATCGGAATTATCTCCCTATCACAACAGATAACGCATGCGTACAGAAAGAAAGAATGGAACACGCGCTTCCCTTGGCACAGAGATAACACAGAACGGCGCTGCCGGGCGGTAAAAGCAAAACACAAATAAACAAACCCAATGCATCGTTCGCGGCAGTATGGGCCATTTGCAAATTTCGCCCACACGTGTATGATAGACCATTCAAGGTTGTTACCGACCACCCAGCGCACCGTTGGCTCGCCAATTTAAAGGACCTTTATTGCCGTCTTGGGCGGCGGAGCTGGCGCCTACAAGAATTTTACGTTACAATTGTAGCTTAATCCGGCACGAAACACTCCTACGCCGATGGCCTTTCTCGTGCCTCCTCGACCCACCACCACAAGAGGGATGAAGAAAGTGCGTTCTTTGTAGTAGCGACGGACGCCGACCTGGCCCCCGAGCAGCGTGTGGAACTCGAGTTACGCGTTATGATCGAATACCTCGAAGGGCAAAACCTCGCCGTGCCTGGGGCCGCCAACCGTAACTTACCAGCATTCACCCTCAAAAACTCCGTCCTCGCGAAGAAACATTTCAACCCCAGAATGAAAACGCATTATATTTTTGTCATCCCTTCAGGCCTTGGTAAGAAAAGCTTGGAAGCATGACACTACGACCGCTTTTCTCGACAATTCGGCACAGCACGCACTATTGGAAAAATCAAGGCGAAGAACCACTGGCCCCATCTTAAAGCCGATCTCTCCTTGTACGTGCGGAGCAGCCGTGGTTGCCAGTGGGGCAAGGCGCCGCCGAAGAGACGCACCGGACTTCTGCATCCAACCGCCGCCCCATCGACACACTTCCATTAGATTGGAATGGCAGGAAGGAAGGAAGTAAATCATTAGGCACCCTTAGCCCAGTGCGCCGTCTTGGGATGCCCTGGCCATGGCTTCCTCCGCTCTGCACGTCAGCAGGAGCTGTGTCGAAGCACTGCGGTCATCCAGGCTTGCCATCCCAGGATGCCAGAGTTGGATTCGGAATGGCGGTCAACTTTGGATGTCGATCACGGGCCCCAATGTTTTGAAATATATTTGGGTAACCTCCGCAGAACAAGCAAGTTAGGGTGCTGGGTAAATTTAAAGTGATGTGTGGGGAGGAATGTAGCTTGATCTGCGCGCGAAAAGACTCGAGGTATTCCCGCGCGCTAAAAGACGGCTGTGCATCGCTTAAGAACGGCTGCGCATCGCTTAAGATTGACGAGACCTGGTCAGGTGCCCGGTAAATATTTGCTCGGGCGAGCGAATGTGCCCACTCATTTCATGCCTAACCCTCGTGCCAAAGAATAAAAATAATGAGGAACGTGTACGGTTTGTAGTCGCGCGCATGTTTGATGAGCTGGGCTTTGCGGTTGGTGCAGATCATTTCTGGTAAATTGTCTGCAGGCGGCTTGCGCAAAGGTGACGATGATGATGGGTGGTGGCGGACGAACTTTATGGGTGGTAGCGGCGTATATTGGTTGTGCACTAGATTGAGTTTCTAGTTCGTCTATATCATGTACGTCTGGTTCGAGCATGACGAGTTCGTCGGTTTGGGGTCCGACAACAGCACTGATGCCTCCCTCATCTTCCTCAGGATATATCAACGAAGTAAACGTGCTTAACGGGGCCGAGGCGCGGAAGCGCTTTCGAGAGGACGTTGGTCCTGATGTGGCGCCGTTCAGCAAGCCGGTCAGGGTTCTTGTTCTTTGGCAGGGGAGCAATGGTGAGTTAAACTATGCGCCGTTTTAAACAAAATGAAAGGTCCACGGCGTATGCGCCACTTTTATGCTTATATGTACCACCCATTCCAGAAGCCCAGAGTACGCAGGATCGGTACCGGTCTTTGTATAGAAAAGGGTTACAGAAAAGGTTCCAGTGTACGTGCGGGTCATCCGGGAGAGCCAAATGTTGTTCGCAATGTACAGCGGTGCCTTTTTCGCCTTGGGCAGCATGCCCCTTTGGTGTGGTACACACAGCAGTATCGGTTTCTGCGCCATCTGAAACACCGTTTTGGATCACGTTTCCAGGATATTCAACTAATGCGCCTTTCCTGAAAGGCAAAAAACAAATGTTTTTACCGCTTTTAACGCTGTCTCCCTTGGCTCTGTCTGCATTGTTTTCGCTTACGCAAATTTTCCGCTCGGGATTTGAAACGCAAAGTGACCTTTCGCGCGGAAATGTGTATATCGAAGAGTGGGTTTATGTGATGTCTGTGCAAGCTTTCGTTAGCATGGCACAATAAACCCTGTTGTCTTGATTGAGAAGTCAAACCATCTGGAGGTTCACGCTTTACACTAAAGTTTTGGAATCCCCCATATTTGTGATGGCTTAGAAAGCTATGAAAACAACAGCACACTCGTGGTTGGGTCACGCGGTTTCGCGAATCAGGGATCGATGTTTTCTGTGCAATATAATGCCGGTCCTTTTTCGGTTAACCCTTTTCCGCGACACCTTTTCTGAACAGGGTAAAGGCTCCGTTATGGTGGAAGGTCCTCCAGCATTGATAACCGTTTTGTTGCTCTGATATGTCCGTGCTCCAGGCGAACATTGCAACCCTTCTTCCTGAGGACCCCTTGGAATTTCATTATGAAGGTAGGGTGCTCTTAGAGCAGAATTGTCAGTGTTTGATGTACTTGTGACAGGTAGCAGACTCGCCTCCTGAAATGCTGGCACGTGTTCCCCTCCTGATGAATTGTTAACTTGCTTTTAGCTGCCTTTCACACTACAGGCGGTCTTTGCGTTAATCTCAAGTTCCCTTGAACGAGACACCAATGTATCCGACATGTGACCAGGTTTGGAGCCTGTCATATTTTCAGCTACGCCATCAAGCAGTCAGGGGACGTACACGAGATTCAAGAAGAGTGACTCGGTATTTGAGTGCGGCTATCTTTGGTTCCTCCGCCTCCTTTCTCTTCTCGCATTCCCTAAAGGCTTCCTCTTTCTTCTTCACCTCTCTTTTTCTTCCACTGACTGACCATCTCCTCTTCGGACTCACTACTTTGTTTCAAAAGACCAACATCGACTCCAAGTCGCCTGCTTGTCTGTTCAGTGCTAACTGCGCCTTAAGATTTTCGCGCTTTTTGTCGGAATATTTCAGAAGCTCTGCCCCAGCCCAGTCAGCCTTAGCTCTTCCCCAGCGTTCAATATTTTTTATAGAGCGCCTGTGTACATTTTGGGGTATGGCAAAACGCGGACGGAAAAAATAAAGGGGCTGCACTCTACAGATGTTAAAATTGGGATCCTGGCAGGCTCGCCACTTTTGTCAGGAATGTTGGACCGGACCACGTAGATAGTCACGAGCCTGGACTACGTTCTCTAAACGCACACAAACAAATATATTAGCCTAAGATAAGTACACAGCAGAATGGACACATGCGCACGCACGGAGTACACGCGGAAACACACTCAGGGGCGAACGAGAGTAACACAGTTAAAAAGCACTATTCATACACTTGCGACATTTGTACAGGCGAGACCGTCGTGCGGTGATAAATCGGCGAGGTACTTCTCGGTAGTGGACAATGAGTACGGTCGGACGACAGAACAGGTTGCTGCCGGCATCGAACCGATGCCTCGCTGGAAAGGAACGGTGGCTGATGGCTAGCGGCGGGCGTGACGAACTAAGGCCTTTGTCTGAACCGAGGCCTCGCAGCCAGCGCTGCACGCCATTGTACCTACATACCTACCCAACTACCTATCTACCTACCTACCTACCTACCTACCTGCCTGCCTTCCTGCCTTCCTATTTATCTCCTTACCCGCCTCCCTGCCTGCCTGCCATAATGCATGCCAGCCTGCCTGCCTGGATGCCTTCCTACCTACCTTCCGACCTACCTACCTACGGACCTACCATCCGGCCTACCTACATGCCTGGCTGCCTGCATGCCTGTCAGCATGCCTGTCTGCCTGCCTACCTATTACCAACCAACCTGCCTTACTTCTTACTTACCTACCTACCTAACTACCTGTCTGTCTGCCTGCTTGGGCCTGCCTGCCTGCTTTCTTGCCTACCTACCTTGATTACTGCCTCCCTTACCTGCCTACCTATTACCAACCAACCTGCCTTACTTCTTACTTACCTACATACCTAACTACCTGTCTGTCTGCCTGCTTGGGCCTGCCTGTCTGCTTTCCTGCCTACCTACCTAGATACCTGCCTCCCTTACCTGCCTGACTACATACCTACCTAGTGGCATGCATGACCACCTACCTACCTACCTACCTGCCTACTTAACTACCTACCTACCTACCTACCTTCCTACCTACCTACCTACCTACCTACCTACCTACTTAACTACCTACCTACCTACCTACCTACCTACCTACCTACCTACCTACCTACCTACCTACCTACCTACCTGTCTGCCTGCCTCCGTGCCTGCCCTCCTGCTTCCTGCCTGCCTGCCTGCTTGCCTGCCTACCAACCTACCTACTCACCTACCCACCTAACTCTGCGCGCTCTCCTCTCTACCTCCCTGCCTACTAACCTGTAGCCTGCTTGCCTGGGTTGCTATTTATCAACCTACCTACCAGCCTGCCCACTTACCTACCTATTTCTTTACCTACCCACCTGCCTACCTGCGTGCCAGCCGGTCTGCCTGCGTAACTACCTACCATCCCACCAACCCACCTGCCTTCCTACCTGCCTACCTGCTTACCTGGCTTTCGGCCTGCCTGCCTGTCTCCTATCTACCTTCCTACCTATCCTCCTGCATCTTTCCTGCGACCTGCCTATCGGCCTTCCTACCCGCCAAAAAGCTACCTACTTTCCTAACTTCCTACCTACCTTATTTCCGACATACCTACCTACCTACCGGGCTACCCGCCTACCTACCGGCCTACCCGCCTGCATGCCAGTGCCTGCCTGCCTGCCTACCTACCTATCTTCTTGCCTGCCTGCCTACGTTCCAACCTACCAACCTTGTTGCCTGCCTGCCTGCCCACCTAAGCACCCCCGTACATATCTTCCTGCCTACGTACTTGCCTGCCTCCCTGCCTGCCTAGCCTGCCTGCTTGCCTACCTACCTACCTACCTACCTACCTACCTACCTACCTACCTACCTACCTACCTACCTACCTACCTACCTACCTACCTACCTACCTACCTACCTGCCTACCTCCCTGACTGCGTTTTGTCGTCCCTGCCTGCCTAGCTGCCTACCAACCTGCCTACCTACTGACCGACCAGCCTGCTTACCTACCTACCTACCTTCCTACCTACCTACATACCTACCTACCTACCTACCTACCTACCTACCTACCTACCTACCTACCTATCTGCCTGCCTAATTGCATTGCAGCCTGCTGCATGCCTACGTACTACCTACCAACCCCGCAAACCGCCTTCCTTCCTACTCGCCTATCTGTATTACTGCCTGCCTGCCTACCTACCTACCTACCTATCTGCATATCTACCTCCCTACTTTTCGACCTGCCAGGCTGCCTGCTGCCTACCTGTTTCCCTTCCTGCCGGCCTAACAACCTATTTAGTTGCCTGACTGACTGCAAACCGGCCTGTCTGCTACCTACGTGCTTGCTAACTACTTACCTACTTACCGACTTACCTAACTCCTTACCTACCTACCTGACGGCGTGCGGGCCTCCCTGCCTGCCTACCTGCCTTTCAGCCTGTCTGCCAGCCTGCCGACCTGCCTTGTTACCTACCTACCTACCTACCTACCTACCTACCTACCTACCTACCTCTCCACCTACCTACATTTCTGCTAAGAAATAAAGATGGGCATACGGGGGGCAACAGTAGGAGAAAGAAGAGGAGGATCGGGGCACTCACTGTCTCGCTAATCGACTCGATAACCACATCGGAAGCCAGACAATGGTCTTCCATCGCTACACACTGTCTGGTGCCGAAACCCGGGGGACGGCGCACGAGCGAATCTACGTTCGACGGCGCAGCGGCTCCGAGGCATGCGAGGCCGTCATACATTCGTATTGCTTTATCCTCGAAGCCTGGCCCTCGGCCGCCGCCCCTTTCTGCTCGTGCCCAATCCCGCCTTTGTCCCCTAGGTATTCGAAACCCCAGCGTCTTACCTCATCGACTGGTACCATGGACGCTCTTCATATTCGGCGACATGTCCTGCGGGCGACGTCTCTGGGACTATGACAGTCCTCGACGCCTTCCTGCGGAGCCAGACAGCAACGGCCCTTGACAGACAAAATGGACTCGACCTCATCTTGCAAGACCAGGTGAGCCTTCACCTATTCGGCGCTCAAGCTCAGGAGAACCTGAAGGATGAAGAACCTCATGCTGACGTTTAGGAAGCGATCGATTTCGACGAGCGCATCTGCGCCCTGCGAACGCGTGTACGCTTCTCAGTGAGCCAAGACTCTTTTGCAAGCCCCGTCCTTCAACCTCAGGCGGCCCTGTTCACCACCCGCATCGAAACCTCGACTATTGGCTCGCTTCCCGAGGAGGCCCGGCGGACATTGCTCCCGGGTGGCGTGCCGCCTGTTCGGGAAATGACTGGTGCGCGGGTTGTAGTACAGGATCATGATGACAAAGAGGGCGCTGCGCCTTACAGCAATGTCAAGGAAGACCCTAAGGGGTTCAGCCCGGGAGAACGGCTCCTGCGACCGCCCAACCTTGGTGTTTCCGCGATCGCCGTTATGCGGAAGTCTCAAGGGCACTCCAGCGGCCCGGGCGCGGCTGACGCGACTATAGCCTCGGAAACAGCTCTGCGACCCTGCCTTGACTCTAGCTTTGCCGCCAAGACATCTGCTTTGGAGATGTCTTAGTGGCTTCAGACGGGCGCTGGTGTCACAGACACAATTCTCACTTCGGAGACGTCAATACAGATATTCCACAACCCTCACATGGATGACTCGACTTCCGCTTCGGACACGTCTGACCGTCCCTGCCAGCAACTTGGAATCACCAAATCGACTCCCGCTGTGGAGGCGCCCCTGCGGCCCTGTTGCGACCGTGTCGTTCGCGATGCTGCTCTCGTTTCTTAATCATTTCAGGAGATCTGCTACAATTGGAAGAAGGTTTTGTTGGATCCGGCAGCAAAACCGCGGTTCGTACAGGTGATGGCCTTGCTTCAAGGGACAACGAAGACCCTGCTTCTCTGGTGCTCCTTGAGCGAGCTTCGACGCTGGAAACGACTTCTGGCCGCGCTCGTCCAGGCCCAGGGGCGACGCATTCTCGTGTGTAAGCAGAACTAACACGTCGATTTTGGCCACCACACCTTCAGCAAGCTCAAGTCGATGCTGGTCGCGCCTTTCTACCATGTTTATAGGTCCTAAGAGAGCGAAGTCCCAAGGTTCGCAAAGACAACGGATGTGCTGCTGGGACAAACCGATTGCTCCCCAGAAGCAGCATCAGACATGGACGCAACGACAATGCCACTATGCACGCCTCAGGATCTCTGTAAGTTTGACCGTCCGTATCAGCTGTTCATATTGGATCCAGGCAGCTGCCTTCTGGTCGAAAACCTGGGGCGTGGCTTCTCTTCCCGGGTGACCATTTCAACATTCGCGATCATCAGTTTTAGCCCTAATTAAATTTTTTCCAGCAAACCAGCAAGCGTTGGTTGTCCATGACGCTGGCTATGGAGTTGTACTGCCTCGCTAGATTGACACCGCTCTCTACAGAAATCGACGGCACCGAGACACCCTGCCAAGTGCTCCACGGGATCCCCCAGCCAGCTTAGAAGAATCGCTGTGATGGAATCGTACACCGCTAAAGAAATCGGAAAAGTGGTCGTAGTGGGACACGGACTCTGCCACTACACCTGCTAGGCCCTAACCAACGTAGCGGTGGCGGGAGTATGTTAAGAAATAACGATGGGCAGGCAGGGGGCGACAGTAGGGGAAAGGAAGAGGAGGATCGCGGGCGCTCACTGTCTCGATAATCGACTCGATCACCACATCGGAAGCCAGACGCTGGTCTTTTTTCGCTACACTACCTACCAACATACCTACCTACCAACCTGCCTACAGACCTACCTACATATGTACCTATGTTCCAGCCTCAGCCAGCCCGCCCTCCTATATGCCTACCTACCTGCCTCCCTGCCTGCCTTGCATCCCTGCCTCCCTTATTACGTACCTAATACTTTACTACCTACCTGCGTGCTTTCCCACCTATATATCGACCTGCCCACCTACCTACCCATCTTGCTACATACCTTCCTAACTACCTTCCTGCCTGCCTGCCTGCCTTCCTACATACCTGTGTACCTGCCTGCCTACCTACCTACCTGCCAACATTCCTACACATCTGCCTCTCTGCCTGCCTGCCTGCCTGCCGCCCTGCCTGCCGGAGTGCCTGCCTGCCTGCCTGCCAGCATACTTACCTACCTAAATACCTGCCCTGCCACCTACCTAAACACGTTGCTACCCACCTACCTAAATACCTCTCTACATACCTACCTGTCCGCCTACCTGCATGCCAGCCTGCTCCATGCCTGCCTGCCTGCCTACCTTCCTACAAACCTACCTGCCTGCATACCTACCTACCTACCTTTCGACCTTTCTGCCTGCCTACCGGCTTCCCTTCCTGCCTGGCTGCCTCCCTGCCTGCCCACCAACCTATCTACTTGCCTACCTGACTGCCTACAGGCTTCTCTACTACTGTCTTGCTTGCCTGTGTATCTGCCTGCCAACTACTACCTACGTATCTACCTGTCTGCCTAGGTGCCTGCCTGCCTGTCTGCCTGCCTGCCTGCTTGCCTGTCGGCTGTCTACCTAACTACCTACCTGCCTGCATGCCTGCCAACCTACATACCTACCGGCCTGCCTCACTGCCTTCCTTGCCTCCCTGCATGACTGATTACCTACCTATTACTTTACTACCAACCTGGGTGTCTTCCTACCTACATATCGACCTGCCCACCTACCTGCCCATCTGCCTACCTTCCTACCTACCTACCTGCCTGCCTGCCTGCCTGCCTGTCTGCCTGCCTGCCTGCTCGCCTGTCTACATATTTACCTACTTACCTGCCTGCCTTCCTGCCACCCTGAACACAAACCTGCCTGCCTGCCTGCCAGCCTTCCTACCTACCTTCCTACCTAGTTATTTAACTGCACACCTACGTGCCTACCTTCCTACCTATCATCCTACCTACCTGCCTTCTTGCCTGCCTGCCTGCCTGAATAACTACCTACCTACCTACACACATACCAACCCAAACCAAGCTTGCTAGCTAGCTACCTACCTACCTCCTACTTCCCTGCCTGCCCGCCTACTAACCTGCAGGCTTCGTGCCTTGCTGCCTATGTACCTTCCTACCCACCAGCCTGCCCACCTACCTACCTATCTACCTGCCTACCTTCCTGTAAGCCTGACTGTGCCTGCTTGCCCGCCTGCCTGCCTACCTACCTACCTCCCTTACGGCGTGCTGTCCTTCCTACCTCCCGGCGTAAAAACCTGCACCCTGTCTGCCTGGCTACATACCAACCTCCCTACCAACCTACCTGCCTACCTACATGCCAGCCGGCTGCTGCCTGCCTACCGACATACCTATCTGCATACCTACCAGCCTACATTTCGACCTGCCTGCCTGCCCTGCTACCTGCGTGCCTTGCCGCCTGCCTTCCTCCCTGCCAGCCTGCCAACCTACTACCTACGTACCTACCTGCCTGCTTGTGTGCCTGCCTGCCTGCCTCCTTCCCTGCCTGCTTTGCTGTCTGCTGCATATCATCCGAACTACCTATCTACCTGATGGCGTGCGGGCCTCCCTCCCTGCATGCCTACCTACCTGCCTGCCTTTCCGCCTGCCTGCAAGCTTGCCTACCTCCCTGCTTACCTGCCTACCTACATACCTTCCTACGTACCTGCCTTCCCCCATGCCTACCTACCTACCATGCCTACTACGTACCGACCTACTCACCTAACTATATATATACCAACGTGCCAGCCTGCCAGCCAGCCTACCATCCTACATTACAACCTACCTGCTTCCGTGCCTGACTTGCCTCCCTGCCTACCTGATTACCTATCTCTTTTTTACTACCTACTTGCATGCCTTCCCACCTACATACTGACCTTCCCACCTACCTACCCATCTTGTTACCAACCTACCTACCTACCTTCCAGCCTGCCTGCCTGCCTTTCTACCTAATTACCTTCTTACCTGCCTGCCTTCCTGCCGCTCTGCACACAATCCTGCCTGACTGCCTGCCTGCCTGCTTGCCTTCCTTCCTACCTACCTACCTACCTGCCTACCTGCCTGCCTGCCTGCCCCTGCCTGCTAGTGTTTCCTGTACCTGCCTGCTGCCTGACAGCCTGCCTGCCTACCTACCTACTTACTGACCTACGAGCCTGCCCACCTATCTATCTACATATCTACCCGCCTACCTACCTGCCCAGCTGCATGTCTGCCTGCCTGCCTGTCTATCTACCTGCCAACCTTCCTACCTACCTACCCATCTGCCTACCTACCTACCTAACTACCGACCTACATAGCTACCTACCTACTTACCTGCCTACCTACTAACCAGCCTACATAACAACCTACCTACCTTCCTACGTACCTACCTACCTACCTACATACCAACCTACCTAACTCCTGCCTGCCTACCTACCTACTTGCCTGCCTGCCTACCTACCTACCTACCCACCTACCTTCCTAACTATTTTTTCCTACCACCTAGTGCCTACCTACCTATTTACCCTACCTGCCCAACTACCTGGCTTCCTAATAACCTACCTCTCTACATATCTATATACCTATCTGAACAGCTACCTACTGACCTACTGTTTGACCTGCCTTCCCGCCTGCCAATCTGCCTACCTGCCTGCCTGCCTACCTATGTACCTACCTACCCTCCTACCTATCTACCTAACCACCTAACTGCCTACCTCCTTTCGTATCTACCTACACACATACCTACCCAGCTACCTACCTCCCTAACTTCCTACCTTCCTTACTTCCTCCTGACCTACCTACCTACCTCCCTAACAGCCTGCTTGTCTACCCACCTAGCTGCTTGCCCCCGTCCTACCTACTAGCCTACACACCTACTTGCCTGCCTGCCGGCCTGCCTGGCATCCTGCCTGCTTGCCACCCTACCTATCTACCTCAATGCATGCGTTCCTCCCTGACTGCCTGCCTGGAAACCGGCACCTTGTCTGCCTGGCTGCCTACCTAACTACCAAACTACTGACCTACCAGCCTGTCCACCTACCTACCTACAAATCTACCTACTTACCTACCTACCTACCTTCCTACCATCGTATCTACCTGCGTGCCTGACTTCCCTCCAGCCTGTCTATTGTACAGGGTGTCCCAGCTATCATGCACCAATATTTAAAAAAAGAGAAATCGCGTAACTCGAAGATAACCTAGTGCATAATGTTCGCAGTACAGTGAAGAAGCAGAGAGTAATTTTTTCGTTATGAGACTTAATTATTTGTAATTATTTATCTAACTCGCGAAATACTGTCCTAATCACTAAAGTATCAAAGAGGCACTTGTAGGTAACCACGAGAGGCATCTAATTGCGATATTTTCAGCGACGAACTAATTGCGTACTCTTTTATTCTGACTGATAAAGGAAACCCGCGAAATATGAAAAATACCACGTGACAACGCCTACGCGCGCATTGTAAAGCAGCGTCCCCAAAGAAAGCAGATTGAAAGCAACTACTTCGCCTGCTACCCGCCCGAAGAGACAGCGCATCACCTTGATAATAGCATGCATGGAAGGAGCAGCAGCAGCAAGATTCGCGGAACGCGTGTGCAGATAAGGAACAAACTCGGTCGCGATTTCTTCTTTCCTTCTTTTGTCTATTTCATGCTGGCTAACTCAGAGGCTAGCTGTTTGATGGCGTTGCTTTACGGTGCGCGCGAAGGCGCAGTCACGTTGTATTTTTCATATTTCGCGGGTTTCCTTTATCAGTCAGAATAAATGTGTATGCGATTAGTTCATCGCAGAAAATACCGCAGTTAGATGCCCCTCGTGGTTACCTACAAATGCCTCATTGACACTTTAGTGATTAGGACAGTATTTCTCGAGTTAGATAATTAATTACCATTAGTTAATTAGGTCACAATAGAGAACAAAATACTGTCAGCTTCTTCACATTACTGCAAACATTATGCACCTGGCTTCCTTCGAGTTACGCCTTTACTCTTTTTTTAAATCGTGGTGCATGACAGCTGTGACACCCTGTATACTTGTTTAGCTGCATGTCTGCCTGCCCACCTATCACCTACGTACCTACTTGCCTGCCTCCGTGCCTGCCTGTGTGCCTGCCTGCCTGCAAGCCTGCCTTCCTACGTGCCTGCTTGCCTGTCTGCTGCCTACCTACCTACCTACCGGTCTGCTGCCTAGCTACCGACCTACCTAATTACCTACCAGCCTACCTACCTACCGGCATACCGGCCTCCCTGCCCGCCTGCCTGTCAACCGACCTGAACGCCTTTCTGCCTGTCTGCCAGCCTGCCTGCCTGCCTGCTTACCTACCTACCTACCATCCTACATACCCAACTTCTACATGCCTAGCTACCAACCTGCCTACCAACCTACCTACCAATATACCTATCTGCCAGCCTGCCAGTAAGCCTGTCCTCAAATATGCCTACCTATTTGCGTGCCTGCCTGCTTCCCTCCCTGCCTGCCTGATTACCTACATATTACTTTTCTACGTACCTGCGTGCCTTCCCACCTACATACCGACCTACCAACAAAACCTACCCATCTTGGTACCTACCTACCTACCTACCTGTTGCCTACCTGTGTACCTAATTACCTACTCACCTGCTCGCCTGCCGGCCGTTCTGCACAAAAGTTTGCCGGCCGGCCTGTCACCCTGCCTATCTGCATAAGTCACTACATACCTACGTACATGTATGCCTACTTAACTACAAACCTACATACCTACCTACCAACCTGCCTGCCTGCCTGCCGCCCTGCCCGGCAGACTTCCTGCCAGCCTGCTGCCTTCATGCCTGCCTTCCTGCCGCCGTGCCTGCCGGACTTCCTGCCTGCCTGCCTACTTACCTACCTAAATGTCTGCCTTCCTACCTACATAAATACCTTGCTACCTACATGCCTGCATACGTAACTACCTACCTACCTGCTTACCTACCTACATACCTACGTGCCTTCCTGCATTCCTAATTACCTACTAACCTGCATCCCTGTTTGCTGCCTCCCTGCATACAAGCCTGCCTGTCTGCCTGGCTGCTTCCCTACCTACCTACCTACTACCTACCTACCTACCTACCTGCCTACCTACCTTCCTATGTACCTGCCTTCCTACATGACTTCCTACATAACTTCCAACATGTATACCGAACTATCTACCTACCTACCTACATACCTAGCAACCTACCTTCCATCTACCTACTTACCTGCCTACCTAACTACCTACCAACTTACCTAAATAACTGCCTGCCTGCGTACCTACCAGCCATCCTGCCTGCCTGCCTCCCTCTCTACGTATCTACCTACCTTACTACCTACTTACCTACCTACCTTCCTACCTGCCTGCATGCCTGCCTGAATAACTACTTACCTACCTACCTACATACCTACCTAACTGCCTACCTACCAACATACCTAAACATGTGCCGGTCTGCTTGCGTGCCTACCTGCTTTCCTTCCTGCCTGCCTGCCACCTTTCCAGCTTGAATTCCTGCCAACCTGCCTGCCTACTTCCCTACCTAAATGTCTGCCTTCCCACCTACCTACCCAACTTGCCACCTACATACCTACCTAACTAACTACCTACCTACCTACCTACTTACCTGCCTTCCTGTATTCCTATTTACCTACTTACCTGCCTCCCTGCCTGCCTACCGCCCTAAATTCAAGCCTGCCTGCCTGCATGCCTTTCTACCTACCTACCTGCCTGCCTTTCTACATAGCTACCTACCTACATACCTACTTACCTACCTTCGTGCCTAAATTACTACCTACCTGCATGCCTACCATCCTACCTACATACTCACCTGCCTACCTACCTTACTGCGTGTTGTCCTCCCTACCGGCTGCCTACTAACCTGCAGCCTGCCTGCCTGGCTCCCTATTTTCATTCCTACATGGCAGCCTGCCCACCTACCTAACTAGCTTTCTACCAACCTACCTTCCTACTCACGTACCTACCTTACTTCCTACCTCTCTACCTGCATGCCTGCCTGCCTACCCACCGACCTACCTACCTGCCTCCCAACTGACCGGCCAACCTCCCTACCTACCTACATACCTATCTATCTGCCTGTCTGCCTGCCGGACAGCCTGCCGCCCTGCCTGCCGTTCTGCCAAGCTTTTTGCTGCATGTCTACCTACCTACTTACCTACATACCTTACTTTCTACCTAACCACCTTGCTGTCTCCATACCTGCCTGCCTGCCTGTCTGTGCCTGACAGCCTGCCTACCTACCTACCTACCTACCTACCTACCTACCTACCTACCTACCCCTCTACCTACCTACTTACCTACCTACATACCTACCTACCTACCCACTGACCTACCAGCAGGCCTACCTAACTGCCTGCCTGCCTGAATGCCTGCCAGCATGCCTGTCATCCTGCCTACCTATCAACCACCCTATCTACCTACCTAGCCACCTTCCTACCTACCTTACTTCCTACTTACCTACCTACCTACCACCCTACTGACCTGCCAACCGGCCTACCTAACAACATACCCATCTATCTGCCTGTCTGCCTGCCTACGATCCTGATGCCCTGCCTGCCGGTCTGCCTAGCTGTTTGCTGTATGCCTACCTACCTACTTACCTACATACCTTACTTTCTACCTACCTACCTTGCTGCCTGCATACTTTCCTGCCTGCCTGTCTGTGCCTGACAGCCTGCCTACCTACCTAACTACCTACCTACCCCTCTACCTAACTACTTATCTACCTACCTACCCACTGACCTACCAGCAGTCCTAACTACATGCCTGCATGCCTGAATGCCTGCCAGCATGTCTGTCGGCCTGGCTACTTATCAACCAACCTTGCTACCTACCTAGCCACCTTCCTAACTACCATACTTCCTACTTACCTACCATGCTACCTACCTACCTATCAACCTACCTAGCACCTTCCTACCTACCATACTTCCTACTTACCTATCTTGCTACCTACCTACCTATCAACCTACCTACGTTACTGTGTGGTGTCCTGCCTACCTTCCTCACTACTGACCTGCAGCCTTCCTGCCTGGATCGCTATTTACCTTCCTACCTACCAGCCTGCCCACGTACCTACCTCCCTACCTGCCTACCTCACTTCCGACTTACCTACCTACCTACCTACCTGTCTGCCTTCCTGTGCCTGCTTTCCTGCCTGCCTACGTACCTACCTTGTTATGAATGGCAACGTGAGCGATTGGCCACGAAAGTGAGCCAACAGAGCTACAGCGACGATGAAGAGGAAGGGGAAGAGGGGCTGCGCGGAAGTGATCGCGGAAACTGGTACGTGAATGGCTGGAAGCCAAGGGGCGGAACAGGGCGAGGTTGCGTGGCAACTACCCCGTGGGACGCTTTGTCCACGGGCCACCTGGAGCACCACCCTCGCAGCCCTCTGCCAAGGCTCCAGTGCGCGTCTGGGCGCCGTCATCGTGGCGCTGGTGTGCCGACTGCTGATGTTCCCGTCAGGCTGTTGGGCGCTGTCGTGAGGTAACTTGCCTATTGGGCATTGCTCTCGCACCTTCGATCTAGGAGACTATTTTGTGTACCTTCTAACTACGGGCTGCGCGTCCGTGTGACCCAAGCCCGTCCTGTATATACCATCCCAGCGTCTACTGTCCTGTGCTTGTCCTTAGCCTTCCTAAATAGTCTTCGACGCGTTATCCAGTGGTCTTCTCTCTGCCTGTGTGGTCCTCGACCCATTCATAACAAAAGTGGCGAGCCTGCCAGGATCCCATCCAGAACATCTGCAGGAAGTTGAGTGCTGTGAGGACACGTCAATGAAGACTAGCATGGATGTAGAGAAGCTAGTCGCGATCGGGACGCTGCTCGATCTCTCAGGACTGGAACTTCGCCAGTGGATCGACACCCAGCGGACGGAGCAGTGGGCACAGATGGCAGCAGAAAGAGAGGCACTGCGTGAAGCCGCACAATGCGAAAAAGAGGGACGGCGAGAAGCTGCCGAGATAGCCAAGGAAGCCGCCGAGAGGGAAATGCGAATCTTGGAGTTGAAGATTCGTCTTCAAGAGGGGTCGCAAAACACCACCACTGTTACTGCCGCGAACGCAACAAACCGAAATGTGCCCTTCGGGAATCCGCAGAAGCTCTTGCCCCTCTTTGATGAGAGACGCGATGATTTACACGCGTACTTGCAGCTCTTCGAGCGCGTGGCGACTGGGCAAGGGTGGCCGCTGGAAAAATGGGTCGTCTGCCTCAGTACGTACTTGTCTGGTGAAGCGCCGACCGTGATTGGCAGTAAGACTGCAGAGGACTCGCTTGACTACAGCAAGGTCAAGAAAGCGCTGCTCCAGCGGGTCCGATGCACGGCAACGGCATACAAGGAGATGTTTCGGAAGGCCCGGGCTGAAGTTGGCGAGACGGGAAAGCAGTTTGCGGCGAGGCTCTCGAGCTACTTCGATCATTGGGCGGAAATGGCCAAAATTTCCAAGACCTACGAAGGTATGCGCGATTTGTTAATCTCGCAGCAATTCTACTGTTGTTGCCACCCGTAACTCGTCGCCTTCTTGAAGGAACGCGAGTGTGCCACCCTGGATGCCTCGATAGACGTCACGGACCGTTTCCTGGAGCCGCAGAGCTTTGGGAACTTAGGGAAGCTTCCAACTGACGCGCCGGACATTACGCAGGGTGCAGCCAACACACCGAGAAAAGTCAACACAGAAGTGTTCTTAAGCGATCGTCCTGGCCAACGCGCGCAAGTCTGTCGCACTGTGACCAAAGAACATGAAAACTGCTCCAAGCGTGGCCGCCCAGGTGTCAGATCCGACAATTGTCGAAGTGGGGCAGGAGACCAAGACAAAGTGATCACATGTGCTATTTACGAGCCTCCAAAGAGAGTCTCGAAAACCAAGTTCCACAGGGGCTATATGTCGGGCACAATTGGACGTGGTTCCAACTATATTAACACCAGCGGTAGAAATTCACCGTTTCTCGTCAAGGGAATGCCAGTTGTTTCTGGACGAGTGCTAGGAAAATTCGCCAGCGTGCTCCGAGACACTGGAAGTGACACAGCCATCGTCAACCGAGATATGGTCGACGACGATTGCTTGACTGGGATGACACGCCGAGTTTTTCTTCTTGACGGCTCTGTCCAGGAACTCCCAGAAGCAAAAATCCGGGTTCACACGCCATATTTGGTGGGATAGATCATCGCAGCATGCATGAGTCGTCCCATATACGACCTGATTCTCGGCAATATTCCAAAAGTTAGGAAGCCTCACCAGCCAGATCGTGACTGGGAGTACGAAGTTGCTGGCAACAGGGAAACACCGAAGAGCAGCCTGGGACGAACACTACCTTCGGAGCCTTGCTATCTCATTTCCGCCGTTGTAAGGACTGAACAACCGCAGTCGACCCGGTTCAACGTGCCACCGCCTTCGTGCACTCCTTACCACCGAGATCGACTACCCCAAGAGCTGCGCAAAGACTACACTTCGAGGTCCTGTTACTGAAAAGTCGGGAAGGAGTCTCGGTCCACACGAGGTCACCGCTACACTTTCCTCGAAAGCGAAGGCCTCTTATATAGAGAGTGCCAATTTGCAGAGGGAAAGACGGTGAAGCAGATGGTAGTGCCGAAAATCTTCCGGGAGTTCATCATCCGAGCGGCACATGAGAACGTCACACCTCGACATGCGGGCATTCGCAAGACTGCTCAGCGATTTTTAGGCAACTTCTACTGGCCGGATCTGCAAAATGATGCTAAGCGGTTTGTGCGCTCATGCCATACCTGCAGCCAGAGAACAACGGACAAGTTGCCGCTGCATACATGCTCAATGACACAGTTTAATAAAAGCTACTGACTGATATTTTGAGAACAAACCTTTTGTCCACTTCCTAACTCCATGCGTGTGAACCAGCAGCGACAAGCCACCATGCAACTGACTATTTCTGACTGCATGCCATGCGTGAGTGCGCTGTGACCGTGACCAGGGGACGTGACTAGTAGAATAGTTGTTTGCTCCCATAACAACTTTCTTAAGGTGGGGGTGATGTGATGAATGGCAACGTGAGTGATTGGCCGCGAAAGTGAGCCAGCAGAGCGAGAGCGACGATGACGAGGAAGAGGGGTCGCGCGGAAGTGATCGCGGAAGCTGGTACGCGAACGGCTGTAAGCCAAGGGGCGGAACAGGCTGAGGTTGCGTGGGAACTACCCCGTGGGACGCTTGGTCTACGGGCCACCTGGAGCACAACCGTCGCAGCCCTCTGCCAAGGCTCGAGGGCGCGTCTGGGCGCCGTCATCGTGGCGCTGGTGTGCCGACTGCTGATGTTCCGGTCAGGCTGTTGGGCGCTGCCATTCCTGCTGTTGGAACCGTTAGAAACGCGTCACGACTGAGAGTGAGTTAAGTTGCCTATTGGGCATTGCTCTCGGACCTTCCCAACTACGAGACTATTTTGTGTACCTTCTAACTACGGGCTGCGCGTCCGTGTGACCCAAGCCCGTCCTGTATGTACCATCCGAGCGTCTGCTGTCCTGTGCTTGTCGTTAGCCTTCTTCCTTCTTATATAGAGTCTCCAACGTGTTATCCAGTGGTCTTCTCTCTACCTGTGTGGTCATCGGCCCATTCATAACATACCTGTTTGTCTGCCTGCCTTCCTGCCAACCTACCAGCCTAGAGTCCTGCAAGCCTGCATGCCCACCTACGTTCCAACGTACCCATCTACCTACCTATCTACTTGCCTGCTTCCCAGCTCGCCTGCCTGTCTGCCTGCCAGCCTGCTTGCCTGGCCGTCCGCCTACCAGCCTGCTGGCCTGCCTACCTATCTACCTACCTACCTACCTACATTCTACCTACATACCTACCTACCTACCTACCTATCTACCTGCATGTCAGCCGGCTGCATGCCTGCGTACTTACCTATCTATATGCATACCTTCCTACCTACCTTTCGACCGGCCTGCCTGCCCTCTGAAATGCTTGCCTTCCTGCCTGCCTACCAGCACATCCACTTTCCTGCCGGACTGCCTGCAGGCCTGTCTACTACCTGCTTGTTTCTCTGCATATCTGCGTGCCCACCTAGTACCTACGTACTATACATACCTGCCTGCCTGTGTGCCTGCCTGCCTCCCTGTCTGCCTGCGTGCCTGCTTGCCTGTCTGCTGCCTACCTAGACACCTATCTACCTACCTACCTACCTGATGGCGCGCGGGCATCCTCCCTGCCTACATGCCTGCCTATTTACCTACCTACCTACCTTCCCACATACCTACCTTCCTACATGCTGTCTTACATACGTATCAACCTGCCTACCGACCTACCTACCTACCTATATACCTACATGCCAGCCTGCCAGCCAGCCTGCCCTCTAACATTCCTACCTAAATTCTTCCCTGCCTGCCTTGGCTCAATGTCTGCCTGATTACCTACCAATTACCTTACTACCTACCTACCTGCGTGCCTTCCCACTTACGTGCCGACCTGCCCACCTACCTACCTATCTTGCTACCTACCTATCTACCTACCTTCCGACCTGCCTGCCTGCCTACCTAATTGCCTACTTAACTGCCTGCCTTCCTCCCAGCCTACCAGCCTACAACCTACGTACCTACCTGCCTGCCTTCCTGCCTGCTTTCCTGTCTGCTGACTATCTACCTACCTACCTACCTACCTACCTATGTACCTACCGGATGGCGTGCCAGCTTCCCTGCCGGCATGCCTACTTGCCTGCCTGCCTTCTGACTGTTTGCCAGCCTGCCTGCCTCATTGCTTACCTACTCACCTACCTACCTACCAACATGTCTACCGATCTACCTACCCAACGACCTCCATACCAACGTGCCAGCATGCCAGCCAGCCTCCCCTCCTACTTTCCTACCTACCTGCTTCGCTGCCTGCCTTGCTTGTTTGTCTGCCTGGTTTCTTTACTACCAACCTGCGTATCTTCTCACCTACATACCGACCTGCCAACCTACCTACCCATCTTGTTTCCTATGTACCTACCTACCTGCCAGCCTTCCTGCCTGCCTGTTTACCTAATTGCCTACTTACCTGCCTGCCTTCCTGCCGCTCTGCACACAAGCCTCCCTGACTGCCCGCCTGCTTGCCAGCCTTCCTACCTACCTACCTACTGACCTACCAGCCTGCCCACCTATCTATCTACAAATCTACCTACCTACCTACCAGCCTACCTGCATGTTAGCCTGCCTGCCTTTCTATCTACCTGCCTACCAACCCACCTATCTACCCACCTACCTATGTACCTTTCTGCCTGTCTGCCAGCCAGCCTACCTGCCTGCTTACCTAAATGTAAGCCATTCCACCTACCTACCCACCTTGCGTCCTACCTACCTTCCCAAATACCTACATACCTAACTACCTGCCTGCCTTCCTGCATTTTTATTACCTACCTACCGAACCATCGACCTACCTACCCATCTATCTACCTACCTATCTACTTACCTACATACCTTCCTACGTACCCATCTGCCTACCTAACTACTACCTACCCACCTAAATTCTTACCTACTTACCTACCTACCCACCTGCTTACCTGTCTGCCTACCTGCCTACCTGCTTGCCTCCCTGTCTGGCTACTACCGTACATATCTAGTAGCCTGCCTTTCTAACAACGTACCTACGTACGTACCTACCTACTTACCTACCTACCTATCTACCTGCCCTCCTACGTGCCTGCCTGCCTTACTGCCTGCCTGCCTGCCTGCTTGCCTGCCTACCTAATTCCCTATTTTGCCTGCCTGCCTGCCTGCCTGCAAACCTGCACCCTGTCTGCCTTGCTGCCTACCTAAATAGCTACCTACCTACTCACCAACCAGCCTGCCCACCTACCCACCTACAATAAAGCCCGCTTATATCGAACAGCGCGGGGTTGTAAAATAGTACAACATAGCAAAAATTTTATATAGAAAGTGAAGCACAAAAACTTTCATGAGAGCCATACGCCGATGGAGTCATGAGCTATTGCTGAGCTATTAACACTCTGCAGTTTACAATAGATACGTCCCTTTCTCGGAAAGAAAACAATCATATTTTGGGGCGGAATATGACGTCGGGCCTCCCGGCTCGCCTGCCTACCTACCTGCCTGCCTGCCTTCCTGTCTACCATCCTGCCTGCCTCCCCGTTTACCTACGTACTTACCTACCTACCTACCTACCTACTTGCCTACCTACCACCTACATTCTTACCTACGTACCTAATTACCTACCTATCTACCTGCCTACCTACCTTCCACGTACCTACTTTCCTACATGCCTTCTTAAATACATACCGACCTGCCCACCGACACTCCTAAATATATACCTACAAGCCAGCCTGCCACCCAGCCTGAACTCATACATTCCTACCTACCTGCTTCCCTGCCAGCCTTGCCTCCCCTCCTGCCTGGTTACCTATCTATTACTTTACTACCTACCTGCGTGTCTTCCGCCCTACATACAGACCTGCCCACCTACCTACCCATCTTGTCCTACCTATCTACGTACCTTCCTGCCTGCCTGCCTGCCTGCCTATCTAATTACCTACTTACCGGCCTGCCTTCCTGCCACCCTGCACACAATCCTACCTGCCTGATTGCCTGCCTGCCTTCCTACCTAACTATCTACTTACCCACCTACCTATCTACCTAGCTGGTAACCTGAATGCCTGCCCGCCTATGCCTGCCTGTGCTTCCTGTACATGGCTGCCTTCCTGCAAGCCTACCAACCCTACCTACCTGACATACCAGCCAGCCCACCAATCTACCTACCTTTCTACATACCTACCAGCCCACAAATTCGATTGCCTTCCTACCTGCCTACCTGCATGCCTGCCTACATCCTACCTACCTACCTGCCTGCGTACCTACCAACCTACCTACATACCTACATACCTGTCTGCCTAATTGCAGTTTCCCTGTCTGCCTGCCTACCTACCTCCCAGAAACCTACCTACTTACCTAACTAAATTCGTACCCACCTTACTTCCCACTTACCTACCTACCCACCTCCCTACCTGCCTGCCTGCCTACCTACCTACCTGGTTGCCTCCCTGCTTGCCTACCAACCTACCAACCTAGTTGCCTGCCTCCCTGCCCACCTAGATACCTACGTACCTATCTACATACCTACCTACTTACCTACCTAGCTACCAGCCTGCCTACTTGCCTGCCTGACTGCCTGCCTGCCTGCTTTCTTGGCTCCCTACTACCCACTTACCTAACTACCTACTTTACTGGGTGTTGTCCTGCCTGCCTGCCTCTGTGCTAACCTGCACCTTGTCTGCATCGCTACGTACACACCTACCTACTGACCTACCTACTTACCTACCTATCTACCTACCTACCTACCAGCCTATCTGCATGTCTGCCTGCCTGCTTCCCTACCTGCCTGCCTACCTTCCAACCTACCGACCAATCTACCGACCTACCTACCTACCTACCTACCTACCTACCTACCTACCGACCTACATACCTACCTACCTATCTAACAACAACCTACTTTCCTTCCTACCACCACCATGCCAACCTACCCACTAACCCACCTACCTCCCTTGCTAACTACCTTGCCTCCTATTTACCTACGTACATATCTACATATCTGCACAGCTACCGACCCACCTATCTTTCGACCTGTCCCCCGGCTTGCCTATCTGCTTACCTGCCTGCCTGCCTTCCCACGTACCTTGCTACCTACATACCTACCTACCTACATACCTACCTGTCTACATACATACCTACCTACCCGCCTACCTACCTACCAACCTACCTACCTACCTGCCTACCTACCTACCTACCTACCTACCTATCTACCTACTACCTTCGTACGTACCTACCTTTCTACATGCCTTCCTGCACACCTTCCAACCTCCGTACCGACCTATTTACCTGCCTACCTACATACCTACCTACACACCTGCCTACCTAACTACCTAGCTACCTACCGACCTATCTGCATACCTCCCCATCTGCCTTGCTGTCTGTCCACATGCCTGCCTGCCTGACTTCTTACCTATCTAAATGCCAGCCATCCCACCTACCTACCCACCTTGCTTCCTACCTACCTACCTACCTACCTACCGGCCTTAGTTCATTTCTAATTAGCTACTTACCTGCCTTCCTACCTACGTGCCGCCCTGACTGCCTGCCAGTCGGCGTATCTATCTGCGTCCTGCCTAGCGACCTACCGTCTTACCTACTTACCTACCTACCCACCTACCTACCTACCTAACTTCCTACCTACCTTACTTCCTACTTACATACCTACCCGCCTACCTGCCTGGCTGCCTGTCTGCCTACCTACCTACATGCTTGTCTCCCTGCCTGGCTACCAACCTACCTACCTAGTTGCCGGCCTGCACATCTACATACCTACCTTCTTACTAACCTACCTAGCTATCTGCCTGCCTGCCTCCCTGCCTGCCTGCCCATCTACCAACTTACCTAACTACCTACCTACCTACTTACCTTTGTGCATGCAGTCCTCACTGCCTGCCTGCCTGCTACCCGGCACCCTGTCTGCCTGGCTGCCCACCTAACTATCTACCTACCTACTGACCTACACTCTCCTTGGCTACCTACGTACCTGCTTGCCTCCGTGCCTGCCTACCATCATACCTACATAGTTGCCTGACTGCCTCCCCACCTACATACATACATACCTACCTATCTACCTACCTACCTACCTAGTTACATACCAACCTACCTGTCTGCCTGCCTACTTGCCTCCCTGACTGCCTGCCTGCCTGCCTACCTATGTGCCTACCTACCTACCTTTTCACCCCCAACCTGCCTACATAACTGCTTTCCTTGCTTCCTTGATTCCCACTTACCTTCCTTACTACTTACCTGCACATCTAACAGCAATCCTACCTACCTACCTACGTACCTATCTTTTGACCTGCCTGCATGAATACCTGCTTGCCTTCTATCCTGTCTGCCTCCCTGCCTACCTACCAATCTTCCAACCAGCCTATCTGACTGCCTGCTGCCCTCCCTGCCCGCCTGCCAACGTACCTACATACGTATCTGCCTACCTACCTTCCTGCCTGCCGGCTGCCGTCATCCTACCTGCCTGTCTGCAGCCTACCTACCTGCCTACTTACCTATCCAGATATTAGCCTGGCTACCTACCTAACTATCTACTTACCTACCTACCTACCTACAAACCGATGTACGTACCCATCTATCATTCTACCTACCTCCCTACTACCTACCTACATACCTACCTACCTACCTACTTTCCTTCCTACTTCCTTCCTACTACCTACCTGCCTACCTATTTACCTTCCTTGCTGCCTTCATGCTTACCTACCAACTTACCTACTCTACCTACCCACCTACATGACTGCCTGCCGCCCTGCTTGCCAGCTTTCCAACCTACCTACCTACCTACATACTTACCTACATACGCACCTCTCTAAATATCCTCTTTCTTTCTTACCTACCTACCTACCTACCCACCTGTCTACATACCTCCCTACCTTCCTACCTACCTTCCTACTTGCCTGCTTGCCTGGCTACCTGCTTGTATTCCTGCCTGCCTGCCTCTCAGTCGGCCTACCATCCTACCTACCTGCCTGCCTGACTGCCTGACTGCCTGCCGGCCTCTCTGCTACCTCTCTCATTTCCTGCGTGTCTGCCTCCCACCTACGTGCTACGTACCTACCTGGCTGCCTGCATACTTCCCTGCCTGCCTGCCTGCCAACCTGCGTGCCTGCATACATACCTACCATTCTACCAGTCTGCCTGTCTGCCTGCCACACTGCCTGCTTGCTGCCTGTCTGCCTGCATGCCTACATACCTTCTTTCCTACTTACCTGCCCACCTACATTTACCTCCCTGCCTACCTACGTACCTACCTACCTATCTACTTACCAACATGCCTGCCTCCCTACTTACCTCCTCATCTACCTACATTCCTAAAGGCCTTCCTATAAACCTACAAACCTACCTACTGATCTACCTTATTACCTATGTACCTACCTGGCTAACTACCTACCTGTCCGTCTGCATACGTGCTAGCCTTCCTGCCTCCCAGCCTACCTACCTGCCTTCCTACCAGCCAATCAACCTACCTACCTGCCTGCCTACCTACCCACCTCAGCGCCTACGTACCTCCTTTCCTACCCACCTACCTACCTGCCTGTCTGCCTGCTTACCTGCATACCTGACTACTTCCATCCGGTCTGCCTGTCAGCCTGCCTGCCTGGCTTTCTGCCTACCTTCCGACCTACCTACCTACCGACCAACCTACCTACTTACCCAACTACCTACCCACCTACCAACCTACATACGGGCCTACCTGTCTCCCTCTCTGCCTACCAACCAACCAACCTACCTGCCTGCCTGCCTGCCTACCTACCTACCGACATAAGTCTGCCTGCCTACGGACATAAGCTTGCCCTCCTACATGCCTACCTACTTGCCGGCCTGCCTCCCTGCTTGCCTCCCTGACTGCCTGATTTCCTACATATTACTTTACTACCCACCTGCGTGCCTTCCCACCTACATACCGAAAAGCCCACCAACGTACCCATCTTGCTGCCTACCTAAATACCTGTTGCCTGCCTGCCTACCTAATTACCTACTTACCTGCCTGCCTGCATGCCTGCCTGCCTACCTTATTGACTTCTTACCTTGCTGCCTGCCTGCCTTCCTACATGACTACCTACTTATCTCCCTACATACCTATGTACCTTCCTGCCTACCTAACTACCAACCTACATACTTACCTACCTACCTAACTGTTTACCTACTTCTTGTTTGTCATTTCTTCCCCTCTTACCTCTTGAAAACCTTTCATGTTGTTCTTGTTAACCTTTTATGAACCTTATTTCACAGATCTTTTTATTGACGTGGAGATGTGCGTCTTTCTCACCTTGTCTGTCTCTTTCTTTCTTTCGAATTTCTTGAAAACCTTTTATTTTGTTCTTCTTAATCTTTTCTGAACCTTTTTTCACTGATCTTTTGATTGACACGGCTATGTGCGTCACCCATCTGCGTGTCTCCTTTTCTGCCTCCCTGCCTGCCTAATTACATACCTAAATACCTTTCTTCCTGCCTACCTACCTACTTACGTACCTACCTACCTACCTATCAACATGCCTACCTACCTACCTGCCTTCCTGCATTCCTAATTACCTGCTAACCTGCATCCCTGCACTCCTGCCGCCCTCCATGCAAGCCTGCCCGCCCTCATACCTAAACTGCCTTCCCACTGACCTACCTACCTACATACCTACATACCCACCTACCTACCTAACTAACCTCCCACGTACCTACTTACATACATGCCTTCCTACATACCCGCCAACCTTCCTACCGACCTACCTACCTACAACACATACCTACCTACCTACCTGCCTACCTACCCACCTGGCTATCTACCTACCTAGCTACCTACTTTCTTATCTACATACTTACCCATCTGCCTGTCTCTCTGCCTGCCAGCCTGCCCTCCTTCCTGCCTGCCTGCCTGCCTACTTACCTACCTAAACGCCAGCCATCCCACCTATCAACGCACCTTGCTTCCTACCTACTTTCCTAGCAACCTACCTACCTACCTGCCTTCGTGCATTTTTAATTACCTACTTACCTGCCTGCCTGCCTGCGTGCCTCCCTGCATGCAAGCCTGCCTGCCTGCCAGCCTGCCTGCCTGCCTGCCTTCCTACCTACATACCTACCTACCTACCTACATACCTACCTACCTAACTACCTAACTACCTACCTACCTAACTACCTACCTACCTACCTACCTACCTGTCTGCGTAGCTGCCTGTCTGCGTACCTGCCTGCCGTCCTGCCTGCCTGACTGCCTGCCTACCTCCCTTCCTACCTACCTACCTACCTGCCTGTCTGCGTACCTCCCTGCCGTCCTGCCTCCCTGCCTGCCTGCCTACCTACCCACTCACCTACCTACCTACTTACATACCTACCTACGTACAGCCGGTAAAAGGCTTGTCTATAACACAGCTTTCGTACTCTCAGCCCTATCCTGCCCCGCCGGAGCGGGATTTGAATAAAACTACTGCGGAATACTGAGGTCTTAGCCCTTCGCTTTTGCCTCCGACATGTTTGGAACGAGTATGTTTCGGCAGTTTTAGGATGTAGCTGGTTGAAGCTGAAATCGCTGTTATAGACAAGCGTTTTACCGACTGTACCTACCTGCCTACCTATCTATCTACTACCTACCTACCTCACTTACTGCATGCAGTCCTCCCTGCCTGTCTGCCTGCGTGCCTGCCAACTAACCTGCACTCTCTCTCTGGCTGCCCACCTGCCTACCTACAGTAAAGCCCGCTTATATCGAACACCGCGAGGGTTCTAAACTGGTTCAATATTGCAAAAAATTGATAGAGAAAGTGAAGCACAGAAAACTTACATGAGAGCAACCCTGCCGACGGAGCCATGAGCTAATGGTGAGCTCTTAACACACTGTGGTAACTATTCGTACGACAGTTTCTGGGAACGAAAACAACCATTTATTGTGGTGGAAGAACTGCGTGAGTATGGCATGCTTCTTCGAGCGCAACGCGTTGCTGTTGACTGCTTGCTCAACGGTATCCGAGCAGTCGACAACCACAAAACCGCTGTCGTCAAAGGCGCTGCAGTATCGTCCTAGCAGGGCCACAGCAGCTGCGGCTTCGCTCTTGCTGGGAACTGCTACGGAGTCCTCGGCGTCTTCGACAGAGCGGAGACAAGCATGGATACAAGCGAATACCGGAAACCCAGCGAACCGAGCAAGTGCGAGGAGCGAGCCGCGCGGACTTGAAGATGGATGACAAAGCGGCCCGCAGAGCCTAATGTGGCGCTTTCGGCGTGAACGGCATGCATTCTTGGAGCTGGTCTACTCTACCACGGTTGGTTTGGAAAAGCTCGAGCTCTCGCGGGAGTCCCATCGGACACCCCCGCCGCCGCCGCGTGCCGGTGTGTTGCGGGAAAGCCGGCCGCATGCCTAAGGAGAGTGAAAAATCTAATGCGGGAGAGTTAGATATATACATTGAGAGCAAATTCGCGTTCGGTATAAAAAGATTAAAATCCATGTCTTTTTATCAGAACTACACAAGTGCAATATTTTGATATAGGCAATATTTCGATATATTCTGATTCGATATAAGCGGGCTTTACTGTATCTACCTACCTGCCTAGCTGCGTGCCTGCCTGCCTGCATTCCTATAACTACCTACACACCCACCAACCCGCCTGCCTTCATACCTACCTACATGCATGCCTGCCTGACTGCCTACCTACCTACCTATCTGCGCATCTACCTACCTTCGTTTCAACCTGCCTCCCTGCCTACCCATCTGCTTGCCTGTCTGCCTCCCTGCCTGCATACCAACCCATCGACATGCCTCCTGACTGCTTACCAGCCGGTTTACTAACTGCATGTCTGCATGTCTGCCTGCTCACCTACTACCTACGGACGTACCTGCCTGCCTACCAGCCTATCTGCCTACCTAGCTGCTGCCTACCTACCCACCTAAGTACCTGCGTTCCTAATTTCCTACCTACCTACCTACCTGCCTGCCTGTCTGCCTACCTGCCTACCTGCCGACTTCCGTCCTGCCTGCCTGCCTGCCTGCCTGCCTGGCTGTCTGCCTACCTTCCGACCTACCTACCTACCTACCGACGAACCTATCTGCCTACCTACCTACCTATCTACCTACCTACCTACGTACGGACCTACCATTCTGCTGCTCAGCCTACCAACCAACCAACCTACCAGCCTGCCGGCCTGTCTGCCTTCCTACCGACATACGTAGCTACATTCCTAATTCCCTGACTCTCTGCCCACCTATGTACCTATTTACCTACCAACATACCTGCCTGCCTGCCTACCTACATCATCATCATCTTCATCACCACCAGCCTATCTACGCCCACTGCAGGGTAAAGGCCTCTCCCATTATTCTCTTATTACACCGGTCCTGTGCCAACTGTGACCAGTTTGTCCCTGCAAACTTTTTATCTCATCCGCCCACTGCTATGCTTGCCTTCTCTGGGGATCAACTCTGTTACCTATAATGACCAACGGTTATCTTGCCTTCGCAGTACTTGCCCTGCCCACGCGCATTTCTTCTTCTCAATTTCCACCAGTATGTCTTAACACACGTTTGTTCCCTGACTCACTCCGCTCTTTTCCTGTCCCCTAATCTTACACATATCATTATCCACCACATTGCCCTCTGAGTCGTTTTCGATTTAAGTTCAATTCTCTTAGTGAGCCTCCACGTTTCTGCCCCGTAGGTGAGTACGAGTATGACGCAGGTGTTCTACACTTTCTTCTTCAGGGACAATGGTAGGCTGCTATTCATTATCTGAGAATGTCTGCCGTATGCACTCCACCCCATTCCGATCCTTCTAATTATCTCTGGCTCGTGGTTAGGATCTGGGGTCACAACTTGGCCTAAGTAGATATATTCTTTTACCACTTCTCCTACCTCGCCCCCTATCCCAAACTGTTGTGCTGTTCCGAGGTTATTGTTCATTACTTAAGTTTTCTGCACATTATTTTCAGGCCCACGATTCTACTAAGTTAGTCTAGTGTGGAAAGCATCCTTTGCAATTCGTCCCCCGAGTTACTTAGCAAGGCAACCTCATCAGCAGATTGGAGGTTACTGAGGTATTCTCCATTACCCGTACTCCCACCTGTTAACAATCCAAAGTTCTGAATCCTTCTTGTAAGCATGCTGTGAATAACATTGGAGAGATTGTGTCTCTTTGTCTGACGCACTTCCTTATAGGTATTTTACTGCTCTCCTTATCGAGGATGACGGTAGCTGTGGACCCATTTTAGATATTCTCTAGTATTTTGACATAATGCTCCCCTACTCCTTGGTTTCGTAATGCCTGAATAACTGCTAGGGTTTCGACCGAGTCGAATGCTTTCTCATAATCTATGAAGGCTATATATAGTGGTTCTAAATACTCAGCCCACTTCTCTATCACCTGATTGATTGTATGAATATCGTCTATTATTCAAGAACCTTTACGGAACCCTGCTTGTTCTTTAGGTTGACTGAAATCTAAGGCGGAAGAAATTCTGTTAGTGATTACCTTGGTAAGTACCTTGTAGACGAATGACAGTCAGCTGATTGGCCTGTAATTTTTCATGTCCTTCATGTCCCATTTCTTAAGGATTAGGATGATGTTAGCGTTCTTCCAAGATTCCTGTATGCTTGCGTTAATTAGGCATTGTGTGTATGGTTTGCCAGTTTTTCAAGTACAATTTCTCCTCCATCCTTCAAGAGGTCTGCTGTTATCACATCCCCCCAGGTGCTTTGCCTCTTATATTTCTTTCGAAGCCTTCCTTAATTCTTCGGTTGTTACTGGTGGGATGTCTATCTCATCTGAACTACTTTCTCGTTCGGCATTATCTTGGGTGTCCTGGCTACTGTACAGATCCCGATAGAACTCGTCGGCCACTGTGATGACATTGCCTTGCTTGTCCTTAAGTGCATACATCTGAATTTCCCCACGCCAACACGCCTTTTTACTGCTTCAGGCTACCTCCGTTCTTTACAGCATATTTGATCCTCTCCATATTATACCTCCGTATGTCAGCGGTCTTAAACTTATTGATTAACTTATAAAGCTGCATTAGTTCTATTCTGTCAACTGGGGTGGAGATTGTCATGGTTTGCCGTTTCCTAATTAGATCGTTTGTCTCCTGGGAAAGTTTACCAGTATCCTGTCTAGCCATCGTGCCCCCGACCTCTACTGCACACTCCGTGATAATGTGTGTGAGGTTGTCGCTGGCTTCCTGTGGTTAGCTCGGTTTCCTCGGTAAGAGCTGAGTATCGGTTCTGCAGCGCGGTCCTGAATTCTTTTACTTTATGGCTTACTGTTAACTCAGTAATCGGCTTGTTTCGTGTTAGCTTGTTACAGTCCCTCCTCAAATTTAGCTTAATTCGAGATCTTACCATGCGACGGTCACTACACCTTACCCTTCCGAGCACTTCCACATCCTTCACAACGCGAGGGTTATCGCATATTATGAAGTCGCTTTCGTTTTTATGGTCTGCATTCGGCTCGTCCACTTCCACTTCCGGCTCTCCCGTTTACAGAACAAGGTATTCATTATGCGTAGGTTATTCCGTTCTGCAAACTCAACTAGTAGGTCCCCCTGCTATTTCTACATCCCAGACAATACTTCCAACTGCCTTGTCTCCAGCATGATGCTTGCCTACTTTAGCACTGAAATCGCATATAACTATGTTATACTGTGTGTTTACTTTAACCATTGCTGATTCCACATCTTCATAGAAGCATTCCACTACCTGGTCGTCATGGCTGGATGTGGGGTTACCCCTGTACCACCTTGAGTTTGTACCTCATATTGAGCCTAATTACTAGAGTTGCTGCCCTTTCGTTGATGCTGTAGTTTTCTTCTACGTTGCCAGTTAGGCTTTTATTGTCTAGAGATCCTACGCCCAGTTCTCTTCTGTCCTCTAGACCGCGGTAACATAAAATGTGTTAATTTTTCAGCACCATAAAGGCTTCACCTGGTCTCCTAACCTCACTAAGCCCTATGACATCCCATTTGATGCCCTTTAATTCTTCAAACAACACCGCTAGACTCGCTTCACTAGATAAGGTTCTCGTGTTAAACGTTGCCAGGTTCAGATTCCAATGGCGGCCTGTCCGGGTCCAGGGATTCTTAGCACGCCCGCTGCATCACAGGTCTGACCGCCGCCGTGGTCATTTGCTTTGCAACCATGGAGACTGCGGGCCGTGGGTTAATTGGCGTACTCATGGGAGGTTGTGGCCGTTACTACACCGGGGTGGCCACTACTGCTGTGATGAGGGAGTGCATTACCGGAAATGGTCGCCGGAGTCAGGCCGCACCCCAAGCCCCAACTGCAATTCCAGAATTGCAAAGGATTTTTTTTTTGTTCTGGGGAGGGGATTTTCCGGCCCCGGGATTGGAACCACGGTCTTTCTACATGCCAGGCGAAAAATCAAAAGTTGCCCGGGGGACATGTCGTCACAAAACACGCAGCTTATTTTCTTCCCCCGTCGGAGTCTGAACGGGGTCCCGGGAGTCTGTGCGAATGCGAATGCGCCCTGGGGCACATAACGTAACCTTGTTCTCTGAGCATGCAGTGTATTATCTGCACGTGGCGGAGATTGCATGAGCTGGGTCCTGGGCCTCTGTTATAATGGGAATCCAAGGGACATACCACAGCGTTGATCTCTGAACGCGTAGAGTATTTCTTCCCCACGACCGAGACGGAGATCGGGTCGGGAAGCTTTGATAATACGAATGGTTAGTTCTGCTTTCTGAGTTGGCCTTTAACTGCTCGGCGTGGATTAGCGCGTGTCTGGATGGTTTATTTTGTGGGCATTTCTAAGCGGCGGGGTGAGTTCCCTTGCGAACAAAAAGTAAAAAATAAAACGTTGCCAGAGGGATATACCAAAGCGTTGATTTCTGCACGCGCGGCGTATTTCTTCCCAGCGATGGAGACGAAGATGGGCCCAGGAAGGTATGAGAACGCGAATCGCCTACCTACATACCTACCTAACTCCCAACCTACACACCGACAAACCAGCGGGCCCATGTACCTACCTACCTACAGGCGTACAACCTACCTGCGTATCTTCATGCCAGCCTGCCTGCCTTACTTCGTAACTGCCTACCAACCCATCAACCCGCCTGCCTTCCTGCCTGCCTAATTGCATGCCTACATACCAACCTTGCTACCTACCTCCCTACCTGCATGCCTGCCTTCCTTACAGATCGCCTACCTACTTACCTACCTACCTACCGACCTGACTCTGTGCAGGCCTCCCTGCCTGCCTGCCTGCGACGTACCGGCCTGCCTTCATCTCTGCCGGGATGCCTGCCTGCCTGCCTGCCTGCTTTCCTACCTCGCTACCTACCTACCTACCTACCTACCTACATACCTACCTATCTACCTACTTACCTACCTACCTGCCTACCAACTTACCTACTTACCTACCTACCTTCCTAACTACCAACCTTATTATAGGCCTTCCTACATACCTACAAACCTGCCTACCGACTTACCTACCTGACAAAATGCCTACCTGCCCATCTGCCTACGTGCTAGCATTCCTGCCTGCCTGCTTGCCTACACTCCTACCTATCTGCCTATCCACCTACCTACCTGCCGGCCTGTCGGCCTGCCTGCCTATGGCTTGCCTGCGTACCAGTATACCTAGCTACCTATATACCCACCTACGTGCTACCTACCTACATTCCTTCCTTTCTACCTACATGCCTAACTACCTGACTCCCTGCCTACAAACCACCCTACCTACCTGCCTGCCTGCCTGTCAGCCTGGCTACCGACGTACGTACATACCTCCCTGAATTGCCTGACTCAATGCACACCTATGTACCTATGTACCTACCTACCTGCCTATCTCCCAATCTACCCACTGACACGTCAGCATGCCAACCTACCTACCTACCTACCCACCTACCTACCTGCATATCTCCATGCCAGCCTCTCTGCCAGCCTTCCTAACTATCTACCAACCCGCCTTCCTTTGTGCCTGCCTACTGGCATGCAAGGGTGCAAACCTGCCTGCCTGCCTGCCTGCCCTCCTACCTTCCTACCTACCTACCTACCTACCTACCAACATACCTACCTACCTACCTACCTGCCTACCTACCAACCTAAATACCTACCAACTTGGCTACCTACCTACCTCCCTCCCTAACTACCTACCTACCTACATACGGGCCTACCTGTCTGCCGGTCTGCCTACCAACCAACCAACCTACCTGCCTGCCTGCCTGCCTGCCTGTCTGCCTGCCTACCGACATACATACCTTCCTTCCTAATTCCCTGAGTACCTCCCCACCTATGTACCTATGTACCTAACTACATACATGCCTGCCTGCTTACCTACATACCTGCCTGCCTGCCTACCTACATACCGACAAAACTCCCAACCTACACAGCGACACACCAGCATGCCCATAAGCCTACATACCTACCTACCTACCAACCTACCTGCGTATCTTCATGCCAGCCTGCCTGTCTGCCTCCGTAACGGCCTACCAACCCACCAACCCGCCTGCCTTCGTACCTGCCTACCTGCTTGCCTGCCTGCCTGCCTGTCTGCCAACCTACCTAGCTGCCTACCTACCTACCTACCTACCTACTTATCGGCCTGCATCCTTAATGCGACCCTCCTGTCTGCCTACCTACCTACCAACCTATTTACTTGACTGCCCAAATGCATACCGTCCTGGCTGCTACGTAAGTGCTTGTTTGCATTTCTGCCTGCCCAACTACTACCTACGTATCCACCTGCACGCCTGTGTGCCTGGCTGCCTGCCTGTGTGCCTACTTGCTCTCAACTGCCTCAACTTGCACTCAACTACCTACACACCGACCTGCCCACCCACCCACCCATCTTCTTCCTACCTCCCTACCTACCTTCCTGCCTACCTGCCTTCCTACCTACCTACCTACTTACCTTCCTACGTACCTACGTACCTCCCTGCCTACCTACCTTGCTACATAGCCATGTACCTACCTACCTGTCGGCCTGCCTGCCTGCCTAACTACCTACATTCCTACCTCCCTACCTGCTTACCTACCTACCTACCTACCAACATACCTACCCATCTGCATGTTTGCCTGCCTGCCTGCCTGCCTGCCTTCCTGCCTGCTGCCTGCCACCCTGCCGGCCAGAATACCTGCCTTCCTGCCTGTGTGTTACCTACCTAAATTCCTGCCTTCCCACCTAACTACTCACCTTGCTACCAACCTACCCATCTGAAAAACTGCCTACTTACCTTTCGACCTGCCTGCCTGCCTGCCTACCAACCTATTTACTTGCCTACCCGACTGCATACCGGCCTGTCTACTACCTACGCGCTTGCCTGCATGTCTGCCTGCCCACCGACTACCTAAGTATCCACCTGCCTGCATGCGTGCCGACTTGCCTGTCAGCTGCCTATCTACCCACCTACCTACCTGATGGCGAGCGGGCGTCCCTGTCTGCATGCCTATCTACCTGCTTGCCTTTCAGCCTGTCTCCCAGCCTGCCTGCCTCCCTGCTCACCCACCGACCTACGTACCTACCTACCTATTCAGATACCTACCTCCTTATCTGCCTACCTACCTACCTTCCTACGCACCTACCTTCCTACATGGCTTCCTACATACTTACCAACTTGCCTACCAATCTACCTACCTAACTACCTATATACCTACATGCCAGCCTGCCAGCAAGCCTGCCCTTCTACATTCCTACCTAGCTGCTTCCCTGTCTGCCTCTCCTCCCTTCCTGCCTGATTGCCTACCCATTACTTTACTACCTACCTGTGTGCTTTCCTACCTACATACCGACCTCCCACCTATGTACCCATCTTGCTACCTACCTACCTACCTACCTGCCTGCGTTCCTACCTAATTACCTACTTACATGCCTGCCTTCCTGCCGTCCTGCACACAAGCCTGCCTGCCTTCGTGCCTGCCTTCCTCCATACCTACCTACCTACCTGCCTACCTACCTACCTCCCCATGTGCGTGTGTGTCTGACTCCCTGCCTACCTTCCTTCCTGCTGGCCTACCGTCCTTCCTGCCGGACATCCAGCCTGCCTGCCTGCCTAAATGCCTACCTTCCTACCTACCTACCCACCATGCTATCTACCTACCTACTTACCTACCTACCTACCTCCTTACCTACGTACCTACTAACCCACCTACCTACCTACCTGCCTTCCTCAATTGCTAATTACCTACTAACCTGCATCCCTGCTTGCTTGCCACCCTGCAAGCAAGCCTGCCTGCCGTCCTGCCTGGCTGCCTTCCTACCTACATACCTTCCTACCTAACTTTCTACATACCTTCCAACCTGCCTACGGACCTACCTACATACCTACCTGCCTACGTACCTACATACCTACTCATCTGCCTGTCTGTCTGCCTGCCTGCCTACCTTTCTGCCTCCCTGCCTGCCTGCCTACATAAATCTCAGCCATCCCACCTACCTACCCACCTTGCTTCCAACCTACCTTCATTACCTACCTACCTACCTACCTGCCTTCCTACATTTCGAATTACCTACTTACTTGCCTTCCTGCCTGCTTGCCACCCTGCATGCAAGCCTGCCTGCCTGCCTGCCTGCATTTGTGCCTGCATGCCTGCATGCCTGCCTTCCTTCCTACCTACCTACCCGAATACCTACCTAACTTCATACCTGCCTGCCTGACTGCAGTTTCCCTGCCTGCCTGCCTACTAACCAAAAACTTACCTACTTACCTACCTAAATTCCTACCCATCTTACTTACTACTTCCCTACCTACCTACCTCTCCACCTGCCTGCCTTCCAGTGCCTGCCTGCACACCTACCTACCTGCCGGCTTGCTCTCTGCCTGCCTACCAACCTACCTACCTAGTCGCCTGCCTGCCTGCCCACCTAGATACCTACGTACTTATTTACCTACCTACGTACTAACCTACCTAGCTACCTGCCTGCTTTTCTGCCTGCCTGCCTTAATGCCTGCCTGTATCCTTACCTCCCTACATACCCACCTACATACCTACCTTACTGAATGCTGACCTGCCTGCCTACCTCCCTGCTGACCGGCACCCTGTCTGCCCGGTTACCTACCTACCTACCTAGCCACAGACCTAACAGGATGCCCACCCACCTATCTACCTATCTAACTACCTACCTACCTGCCTACCTGCATGTCTGCCTGCCTGCCTGCCTACCAACCTGCCTACCTTCCTACCTACCTACCTATCTACCCACCTACCTACACACCGACCCACATACCTACCTACCTACCTGCTTGCCTGGCTACCTTCCAAATTACCTGCCTGCCTGCCTGCCTACCTACCTACCGACCCTCCTACCTACTTTCCTTCCTACCACCTACATGCCTACCTATCTACCTATCTACCTACCTTCCTGCTTGCTGGCTTACCTACCTACCTACCTACCCTTCCTACCCACCAACCTGCCTTCCTGCCTTACTAACTACATTGTTTCGTACTTACCCACCTACCTACATATCTGCACAGCTGCCTACGTACCCACCTTTCGATCTACCTTCCTGACTGCCTTCCTATCTACCTACCTGCCGGCCTGTCTACCTACGTACCTACCTACCTATCTACCTATGTGGCTACATACCTACCTACCCGCCTACTTACCTACCTAACTTCCTACATTCCTTACTTCCTACTTACCTACCTAACTACCTGTCTACCTACCTGCCTGCACCTACCTACCTGCTTGCCTCCCTGCCTGCCTACTAACCAACAGACGTAGTTGACTGGCTGCCTGCCTGCCTGCCCCCCTACATACCTCCGTACCTTTCTACCTACCTACCTTACTACCTACCTACCTATCTACATACCTTACTGCGTGCTGTCCACCCATCCTTCCTCCCTGCTAACCTGCACCCTGCCTGCTTAGCTGCCTACCTAACTTCCGAACTATTGACGCACCAGCCTGCCCACCACCTACCTACAAATCTACCTACCTGCCTACCTACCTACCTACCTACCTGTCTGCCTACTAACCTATCTACCGGCCTGCCTGTTTACCTACCGGCCTCTCTAGTACCTACTCGCTTGCCTTCATGTCTGCTTGCCAACCTACTCCATACGTACCTAACTGCCTGATTGCGTGCCTGCCTGCCTGCCTGCCAGCCAGCCTTCCCGCTTGCCTGCCTGCTTATCTGTCTGCTGCCTACCTAACTACCCACCTACCTACCAACCTGATGGCATGCCAGAGTACCTGTTTGCCTGCCTGCAAACCTAGCTGCCTGCCTTTCTGCCTTTCTGCGAGCCTGATGCCTCCCTGCATACCTACCTACGTACCTACCTACCTTCATACGCACCTTCCTTCCTACATGCCTTCCTACATAGCTACTAACCTTCCTAGCAACCTACCAACCTATTTACCTATCAGCCCGCCTGCCAGCCAGCCTTCCTTCCTACATGCCTCCTAGTTGTCTGCTTGCCTGCCTTCTTCCCTCCCTGCCTGCCTGATTACCTACATATTACTGTCTGCCTGCTAACCTGCACCCTGTCTGCCTGGCTGCCTACCAAACTACCCACATACATACTGACCTACCAGCCTGCCCACCTACGTAGCTACAATAAACTCCGCTTATATCGAGCAGCTCGACGGTTGCAAAATAGTTGGATATAGTAAAAATTTGGTATAGAAAGTGAAGCACAAAAAACTTACATGAGATTAATCCTGCCGATGGAGTCACGATCTAATGCTGAGCTCTTAATACTCTTGAGTTCACTATACATATGACACTTTCTCGGAACGAAAACAATCATTTTTTGAGGCGGAAGAATTGCGTGAGTATAACCTGCTTCTTGCAGCGAAACGCGTTGCTGGTGACTGCTTGCACCACGGTATCTAAACAGTCGACACACAGAAGACCGCTGCCCTCAAGGGCACTGCTTAATCGCCCTAGCAGGGCCACGGCAGCTACGGCTTCGCTCTTGGTAGGAAGATCTACGGAGTCCTCCGCGCCTTCGACAGAGCGGAGACAAGCGTGGATGCAAGCAAATAACTGCAAACCGAGCGAACCGAGCATGTGCGCTCAGCGAGCGGCGCAGTCTTGAAGATCGGTGACAAAGCAGCCCGCAGAGCACAATATGGCGCTTTCAGCGCCAACCGCGAGCATGCTTGGAGCTGGTCTACTCTGCCATGGCCGGTTTGGAAAAGCTGGAGCTCTCGCGGGAGTTCCAAGTGACACCCACGCCACCACGTGCCTATGTATTGCGGGAAAGACGGCCGCATGACTAAGCAGAGCGAAAAACCCGGCACGGGAGAGTTCAATATATTCATCGTGAGCGAAATCGCATTCGATATAAAAATTGAATCCATGTATTTTTATCAGAATTACACAAGGGTTCGATATAGGCCATGATTCAATATATCCGTGTTCGAAATAGGCGGGCTTTACTGAATCTACCTACCTACCTAGCTACCTGCCTGCCTGCCTACCTTCCTACGTAACTAACTACACACTCACCAACCCGCCTGCCTCGCTGCCTGCCTACCAGCCTATCTACATGCCTACCTGACTACCTACCAGCCGGTGTACTACCAACCTGCTCGCCTGCATGTCTGCCTGCTCACCTACTACCTACGCACCTATTTGCATGCCTGCTTGCCTTCCTGCATGCCTGCCTGCTTGTCTGCCTCCCTGCCTTCATGCGTGCCTGCTTGCCTGTCTGCTGCCTGCTACCTACCTTCCTAACAGCGTGTTGGCCTCGCTTCCTGCCTGACTGCCTACCTACTTACCTGCTAGCCTGCCACATTGCCTGTCTGCCAGCCTACCTGCCTGCCTGCTTACCTGCCTATCTACCTACCTACCTACCTACCTACTTACCCACCTACCTACTGTTTCTACGTGCATGCCTTCCTTCATGCCTTGCTACATACCTACCAACCTCTCTACCGACCTACCAACCTACCCACCTATATAACAACCTGGCCGTCTGCCAGCCAGCCTGCCCTCCTACATGCCTAACTACCTGCCTGCCTGCCTGTCGGATTATCTACCCATTACTTTACTACATACCTGCGTGCCTTCCCTCCTACATACCGACATGCCCACCTATATACCCATATGGCTACATAAATACCTACCTGCCTGCCTGCCTACCTAATTACTATTTACCTGCATGCCTGCCTGCCACCCTATACACATGCCTGCCTGCCTTCCTTTTTGCCTACCAACCTACCTACATACCTACTTACCAATCTTCCTGCCTCCTTGCATGCCTTCCTACGAAACTACCTACTATCTACCTACCTACCTACCATCCTACCTACCAACCTGCCTACCTACCTACCTACCTGCCTACCTACCTACCTACCTACCTACCTGCCTGACTACTTGCCTGACTAATTCTCATGTCTGCCTGAGTACCTACCAAAAACCTACCTATCTACTTAGCTAACTACCTTATTTTCTTCGACCCTTTCTTCCTTCTTACTTACCTACCTACAAGCGTACCTGCCTGCCTACCTACCTACCTCCTTGCCTCCATGCCTGCCTACCAACCTACCTATGCAGTTGCCTGCCTTCCTGCCTGCCCACATCAATACATACATATATACATGCCTATCTACCTACTTACCTACCTACCTAAGTGCCTCCCTCCCTACTTGCCTCCCTGATTACCTGCCCGCCCACCTACCTGCCTACCTACATAGCTACCTACCTACCTACCTACCTACCTACCTACCTACCTACCTACCCACCTACCTACCTACCTACCTACCTACCGGGAAGTAGGTAGGTAGGTACCCACTAGCCTGCCTACCTAACTGCTTTCTTTGCTTCCTTGCTTCCTACGTACTTTGCTTTCTATTTACCTACCTACCTAACTACCTATTAGCAAATCTACCTACCTAACGGCCTACGTACCTACCTTTCGACCTGCCTGAGTGCCTACCTGCATCCCTTCCTCCCTGCCTTCCTACCATCCTCCCTACATGTCTGTCTGAGTGCCTTCCGGCCAACTTCCCGGCCTCCCAACCTTTGTGCCTACGTACCTACCTACCTACCTATGTTCCTGCCTGCCTGCTGGCATTCCTGCCGGTCTGCAGCCTGCCTTCCTGCCTATCTAACATCCTACCCACCTATCAGCCGGCGTACCTACCTAACTATCTACCTACCCACCTACCTACTTACCTACCTACCTATGTACGTACACACCTACCTACCTACCTACCTACGTACCTACCTACCTACTTACCTACCTAATTCCTTCCTACTACCTTCCTGCCTACCTGTTTGCCTTCCTTGTTGCCTTCATGCTTACCTACCAACCTACCTACACACCTACTGACTGCCTGCCGCCATGCCTGCCGGCCTTCCTGCCAGCCTACCTGCCTTCCTATATACCTACCCACCTACCTTACTAACTATCCTTTTCTTTCTTACCTACCTACCTACCTATCTGAATACCTACCTACCTACCTTCCTAACTGCCTGCTTGCCTGCCTGACTGCTTGTATTCCTGCCTGCCTGCCTCCCGGTCTGCCTGCCAGCCTATCGACTACCTCTCTGACTTCCTGCCTGCCTGCCTGCCCACCTACATGCCTTCGTACCTACTTACCTACCTGCATACTTTCCTGCCTGCCTGCCTGCCTGCCTGCCAGCATGCCTGCCAACCTGCCTCCTACATACATACCTACATTTTCTGCCAGTCTGCCTCTCTGCCTGCCACCCTGGCTGCTTACCTGCTTACCTTACTTCCTAACTACCTACCTTGCTGCCTGCCTGCCTACCTACCTACCTTCCTACCTACCTACCTACGTACATACCTACATACCTACATATTAACCTACTTACCTACCTATCGACCTACCTACCTACCTATATATCTACCTACCTACCTAACTACCTATCTGCCTGCCTGCATCCCTACTTACCTACCTACCTACCTACCTACCTACCTACCTACCTACCAATCTACCTACCTTACTTACTTCTTACCTACTTACCTATGTACTGGCCTGCCTGTCTACCTACCTACCTACCTACCTACCTACCTAGCCCACCTACCAACCTGCCCACCTACCATCCTACCTACCTACCTGCCTGCCTGCCTACCGGCCGGCCTGCCTGCCTGCCCACCTTTCAACCTACGTACCAACCTACCACGCTGACTTGATTTCGTATGTGGACAATACACATCGTCATTCTGTAGTTACTACTAAACACAATAAAAGTCAAAATATGCAATAAAAATTAGCAGCGGCTAAGCTCGGCTATGCCAGGTAATGCGTACCGTCAGCTAAGGTTGAGCTGATTATTCTTAGTTTTCCTTTCTGTCTAGGATTAGATCGACTGTCATGCTTACTGCTGCTTTAATGACACACACCCGCTATACGCGTTATGTGACACATGTAGATTTGTCAAGCGGCTACGGCGCCGCGTCACATCACCCCAGAGCTGAGCTGGTTCCATAGGGGCGCGCCGTTGTTGCTGCGACGCACCAGTCATCGGTTCCACAGCCAGCCAGCCCTCCCATGATCAAGTAGACCGGGCCTCCACGTGCGAAAAGGAGGTCGGCAAAGACGCTGGGCTCGTGGGGTAGGTGAGAGACGCCGGGCAGAGAGCAACGTTCTTTGTGCCGTGGTACGTCACTGCTCCACGGGCAGCGCAGCTCGCCTCTCCACGAGCCACGCGAAACTGCTCAACCTCAGTCAGTTTAGCTCATAGTACTTCAAAAATTAGCGCTTTCTATTCAGAAACAAAAAAATACCTTTGGGTTTACCTTGTGTGTTCCTTTCTCTTTCACCCGGCTTACATTTTCCCAATCAACACATCGGTTTACAGTGCAGAACGCCAGTTCATATTTTTAGGTTAGCAGGTGTACAATGAATTGCTATCCACCTTTTATTGGAGTTTTTTTTATCGGTAGAACCAATTACACTGGAGCCAGGTGGGCGAATTTTGGCGCTGACGTAAAGGTTGGTGCTCTCGCCACGAGAAAAATGCAGCGAAGAGGCCCAAGACCGTGGTATTGATGGCGACCTAGACGGCTGTGACTCGTGAGCCCAACCCAAGCTGAGTGGCGACGAAGCCGAGTAGGGTGGCAGGCATGACCAGAGCATGAATCATCCCCTGGCCCAGCGAAGGCATCCTCACCACAGTGGTGAGCCCGACGAGAGCGGTGATGAGCTGGGAGGGGCCGTGCATCGTCCCGCCGGATTGCGGGTCTACGAAAATAGCACAAGTGACTGTAAGGAACGTGCTGCTCAGGTTTCGAACAATATTGTATTGCATAAATATTCATGGTTTGTTGTGTCATAACTAATTTTCTTGTACAAGAAACTATTACCTCGATATTAGGTTATATTTCTCGAAGTATTGATTGATTGTCCGCCTTCTACTTGCTATGCTACATCTGCGCTAAGCAGCACGCGGTAGTGGAAGGCTTTGGTTTTTTCGGACAACTTGAGATCTTTAAAGTGAGCCGAAATATCGACACACGGGTGTTTCTGCTTTTCGCTTAGCTGCCGCGGCGGCTGGAAATCGAACCTGCGTCTTTGGGGTTCTATATTAGTTCCTAATCGCGGACGAAAAGGGAGCGCGTGAAATAAATGGAGAAGCCCGCTAAAAAAACAAAAATTACGTGACCGGGCTTCTTACTTTGCCCCTACTTACAACAAAAGCTCCCTTTGGAAGTGTTTTGTGCTAAGATCCTTATTAACCACGAAATGTGAAACGTTTTGGGAAATTACATTTCCCGCTGCTTTCTTTATCGTATATAATACCCGACCTAATACATAGCGGTTTAGAAGGAAACATGCGGCGTTTTTTTATAGTATTGCCTTAAAAAGGCTCTCTTCGATCTACAATTAAAATCGATAGCGCCCCTGCCTACCCCCCTCCAGGTTTAGAGTGCTGCATATGTCGGTATACATAATTCAGGTACAAATTGAGGCTGCACAAGCTAGGCTAAAGGGTACTATGAAAATTTCTAGGGAGAAGACAAGAGGATGATCAGCCCACACTGCCGTAATACTCGACTTTCGATAGGAATCAGCCTGAAAAAAGGAACACAAAACGAAGAGGGAGATACATGACACACTGCTGATTATAAATTGGAATTTTACTGAAGGAAACTCAGATATATTGATACAAAAAAACACGAAAATTATAAAAATATAAAAAAGCTCGTTCACGTCAGTCAGTGAAATGATAAGCGAAGATCGCTGCGCAGAAACTCTTTTTCGGTAGGTGACAGGGCCAAAGACGGCACACTCACGTCTATCCCCAATGCTTTAGGTATCTCTCCTCCGACTCTACTTTTCGTCCGTCCGATAACTGCGATTTTGTGCAAGTAGGCTTCGCAGTGGCAGTCTCGAACGTGGGTAGCAAGGTGGACAGAAGGGGTTGCTTGGTGCGAAGCGATCTTCGCTAATCAGTTCACTGACAGACGTGTACAAGTTTTTTTTTATATTTTTTATATTCTGTATATTTTTAGTTTTTATTTCGTATGTATATATCTGTGTTTCCTTCAGTAAAATTCCAGTTGATAGTCAGCAGTGTGTAGTGTATCTCCCTCTACCTTTTGGGTTCGTTTTTTTAGCTGATTCCTTTCAAAGATTTACCACCTACCACAGACCAGAGCCATTCGACTTTCGAGTAGAAAAAAGGCCTGGACGCTACGTGCTTAGGGTACAATAGTCCTAAGAGGACAGAGCTGCAACCGCGGACCGGGAATTTTCACACGTCCCCCACAGCGCGCTCCAAGTTTCTTGAAACTTTCAACTTTCTGTCACATCCTCTTTTCACCCGATTGGAAACCTCAGTCAACTGGGTGGAAAAACATTTCTGATATTTTCAACAGCACGTAGGTAACGATAATAGTTGAACTTTCACCGCACCAATGGGCTTCCTTTTAGTTTCTTAGAATTGAAATTCTGTGTGGCAGTTTGCTCATTTATAACGGCTAAAAATGAAAGTACATTATTTTGAACCAGTAGTGATTTCTTATTATGTTTTTGACGGACTCACACGCTTAATATTTTTTTGTGCATAATACTCTTTAGCGCTCCTGATGCTTCCTGAAAATTTCACCCTCCTGCAGACTCAGTTGCTTCATGACAGAGAATGAGCACAACATTCCACCGTCTACGTAGAACACCCCTAAATACACCAAAACTTTGAGCTATTTTCATCTAACCGCACGACTAGCATTGAAATCGAGAACTTACTCCGCAAATTACATTCTTCATAAACCTCATATAAAATTTTACGCCCCATTTTGTTTTTATTCACGTCATTCAAAACACATGTAACTGTTTCGAGCATCTCTTCGGGCTAACCTCACTTAGCCAAAGAAAATTTAAAATTTCAAAATTGCCGTATTACATTTGTGCGCGAGAACGTTTTGCTATCAAATCGACTTCGGCATATGGCACATTTACTAATCGTTTTTGTGAAAACTTTAAAAGCGCTAAATTTTCAAAATAAAATATAACAACCTTATTAACAGTGATATCTTTTCATGGGAAGTTCCCCAGAAAGTTATTTTTAACTTGGGGATCTATTCGTGTATTGCATTTAACAATACACAACATCAAAAAATAAACCTCAGGCAGTTATTAGTGAGGTATTCAGTCTAAAAACAAATTTAATGGCACAATTCATTCACCTTGCGGTATTTTATTTTTAATAAAAAAATACTGCTGATAAAGGTCCCAAACGGTAAGAGTTAACGCAATATTATCAACAAACAATATGATATACAGTGATCCCTGGTTATAAAAAAATTGCTTTATTCGAAATATCGCTTTCTTCGAACTTTCCTCTGGTCCCAACCGAAAGGCATTAATTCTAGGTGGCATCACTTTAAGCGCACGAAGAGCCTGACCCCCTTAGAGCAAAGTTGTGAGTGGAGGCGTCGCCGAGCTGCAGCTACCCAGCGACGAGTCAGGCGGTCACATGGCGCGTCAACATAATATGGTGTTCCCCCGGCGATTTTATCGAGCTGGTTGTGCTCGATTCGAGCCATCCGACTTTAGACAAATGGACCAAATCCGTGGTAGGGTCAATGAATTTTGTTCTTAGATACTGTTGCTAGTCAATAGCTCGGACGCGACGGTTCGGGAATACCGACACTCGAACCGTGGAATAAGCAGCGTCGTCGACTACGTGGCGCAGAAAAACTCTTGTTTTGCAAACTGCACGGATGCACACCCAAAACAAAAATTGCCCAGTGATCATGCAAACCCAATAGCACAAATCCGGTCACTTTTGATGATTGCGCTCCGTACCCACCTTGAGCGTTAACAATTTTTTGAGCTCAACAAACAAGACCTCAGGCTCGAGCAACGGCATTTCCAGGTCTCTCCAGCGCGAAAATCTCGTAGCGTTCAGTGACGCCCGTACTCCCCCATAAAAGTGGACTTCGCCTCCTTATTCGCTCTCAAGTGTGGGAGCTCTCGCTCGCCTTCATTTCAACTCCTCGGCGCCTTGCAGCCGGTTTCGACTTTGCTGCTCCTTCAATGCTCCTTCTGCGTGGCCCGCTACGTTCAGTCACTTGGGCGCCTACTGAGCGTGTGTTTGGACGTGGGAGTACCTAAGCGGGCTGCGAAATAAAGTTGAATGCATTAGCGGCGACCACAGTCTTGCAATGCCTTATCCAATTGGATCATGGCTTGTTCGCTCCGTGCAGGAACTTGAAACAGCCAAAGCTCACTGTCTTTTTTTACACCTGAATAAAGTTTTACGTCACTCAATACATTCTGTTTTGATTCCTCGCTGTTGTGGAGAAATTAAAGCTCAATTGCTTCAGCTTATATCGAGTGATCGCTTATATTAATTTACCGCTTAAAAAAATTTGCCGTCCCGCTGACTTCGTCATAACGAGGGATTACTGATGATGCAAAAAGCCAAAAGGCCATTAATATCAACCCAAAAATATCCTTTATACCTATTCCTAGTAATCTACGGGTTAGTCAAGCAAAGAGAGCTGTTCGTTAACCAAAAGTGAAAATGTGTGGATTGAAACGGTGATAAACAATCAGAGTTAGCGTATAGCTCTAGGGAACAGTAAGCGCTCGTAGTTCTGAATGGGTTAAGGTATATACACAGAGTTATAAATGTTTCCGGTATTCTCTTTTTGGCATTGTTTCAAAACGAGAGATCTTTACGCTTGCATGTTCAAATTTGGTAGTAGTTTGCTTAAACGTAATGTTTATAACAGCATTCCTGTGTAGACAGTAATCCAGCAGTCGCATCAATTTTTCCGTTTCCAGGCAACATTTGCGCCCAGAACTAAAGTAGTTGTACGCAACGTACTTTGGCAGCTTGTTCCGTGCAGTTGATGATCTGGCAAACAGCAAATGTGGATTTAGGGAGACTTCAAGCGTGAACGTAGCTCTCACGCAAAAAGACCTCTCGCCGAAGTTGCGACTAAATAAGCCTCCCTCTCTATGAGGGTGGTTTCATTCCGGCTTAATATGGTTGTAGGAATGTAAAGAAAAAAATTTAAAGGGACAGAAAACCGCTTTTTTTTTCGAGTATATCTTCTTTTACCCAAATACAAGGGCATCAATTAAACCACGTTAATCTGACACAGCCTTGTTTTTAAGGCGTTCGAACTTTTGAAATTAGAATTTTTATTTTGCCAGCCATACGTGTCCTGCGGAAAGGAATGCTGGCAGCCATTAGTGATCCGAGCGGCAACATACTTTTAACTGCACGTGGGATTAGAAGAAACAATTAAAACGTGTCGTCAGATATAAAACAACAACACTGTGTAAACTTTCATTTTTCTTCATGTGCTTTCTGAATCACGCGTTGAAATCGCCGGAATTGTTTTGACACAGAACGTACTGTCACGTTTAGAAGATACAGGACGCTACCTTTCACGTTTCCGGAATTTTCGTTCAACATTAATTCTGCCTGTTTTTTAAAAAAGTCATAGCGGTTAACCTCTGGCTTCGTATGAGGTGAATGATGTGCTCACCATGACGATCGATTGTCTGTTCCTTTAAGCTCACCTTTGCAGTAGCACGCATCACCGTCACAAACACCCTTGATGCCCCTTTTTGAATAGAATTTCATCTCACAAGCATTAGTGCATAGCTCCTGGAAGCATCCTGACCGAATGGAAGGAAGCAGAAAAGAAAGGCTATTATCAACATCTGTCTGAGAAGGACCGTATTTTATCTTATTGAAAAAAGCTTCGTGCGAACTTCTGCGGCCACAACCATAGCAGTGCCAGCACAGTGTTAGCAGAAATGGTGTTCTGCGTCAATCTTAAACATCTAAGGAAAGAAATGAGAGTAATATGCGCGTAATCTAGCGGTTTATTCCCGTTACATTGCCCCGATGTGCTTCAGCATATCACTTTGATGAACGTCAGAATCTCCCCAGAAGTGCGTAACTACTTTTTTGTGTGTAAATGGATCTCAAACGTAATAGTGCTTCTGCCACACATTCCCATAACCTGCCTCATCTCGTTCCCTCCCACTGCCCCTCATGCCCTGCTCATCGTATTCGCTTATATCCCAATTCCACGCCAATTTTCTAAACACTCTCTTTCTCCCGCCTCTCACTCCACTTCCCTCCCGCTCTATCCAGCCTCACCACATTTTGCTTTCTCTCCCCCCTTCTACCCACACCTCGCTTCCTTCCCCGATCCCCTTTACCTCCTTTTCCGTCTCCCCACATCATGATTACTTGCTTTGACCTTCTCCCCCTCTCGGACGCTGCGATTAGATTTTTTCTGTCCTTCTCTTACAGATTCTGTCACCCTCATCGTTGTTACTTTGGAGCGTCTTCTATATAAGGTTCTGTAATTTCCTTCTTTCCAACTGCCGCGCCTTCTCACCAGTCAAGCGACCCAACGTGACCTATGGGTATGTCACTGATTGGCCACCACTATTGTAACTGGTGACTAACAAACCGCCAAGGAGTCAGTGACGCAGTATCAAGGACCACCAGCAGTAACATTGGTGATTAGGGTGAGAGACAGGCAGGCAGACCGACCGACAGACAGACGAAATGTTTCCCGTCTGCTTGTTGTAGAAAAACATATTGAGAGAGGAAAGCTAGAAAGCAGGCATCAGGCCGGACGGTGCTAATTCTGAGGCAGCCAGCCGAGCTAACTCCGATGAGAATGAGAATCGCGCAGAGGCCAGGGATGCGGTGATGACAGCAACCATGCGTGGTTTCCAGAGAATGACCACTCAAGCAATGAATGTCAAGACAGCGCTCACACTAGTTTCCCCGGTGGATGACGCGGGCATCCTGGCTTTCAAAGGGAGGATGGCCTGCGGAGAAATGGCTTTAGGAGTGAAACATGCATAGTTTCAATACCATGGCACAGTTGGTCAGCAACGCCACAAGTGGGAGCAACGACGTAGTTGACAGGAGGGGTTCGCTGGAGTAGGGTGTACGGACCAATGAAACGGATCAAAAACTTTTCGTAAAGTCCTGGCACACAGAGCGGCGTCGAAAAAAAAGCTTCATTGGGTTCAATGTAACTTCTCTGCGGTCTGCGTCATAGCGAGACTTACTGTCCTTTTGGCAGGACTGGGTGTTCAATCGTGCCAGAAACAAATTGATCGGTGATGTTGGCTTTGGTGTTCACGAGACAGGAAAATAAAGATGCGTCGAGAATGGACGGGGGGGGGGTGGCTGATGTAGACGAGAAATAACGCTGAAAATCGAGTGGTGTTTTGAATGGCTGTACAATATGCGTGAGTGACAAAGGGAAGTATGACGTCACAGTTCCTGTGGTCGGGGTCGACATTGAGAGAAATCATATCGAAAGTGTACGATTAAACTGTTTTGTTAGCCCATTTGTCTGGGCATGATAGCTCGACGTGGTTTCGCAGCAGTCCCAGCAGCTTTGAGAATTTTCCTCAAGAACTGCCGACAAAAGTTCTTTTACAAACGAGCACGAGGTGGACCACGAGGTGGTCCGTAAGAAGATGTATTTCAGGAAAAAAATCTGCGACCTCAGAAGCGCAGGCTGTCCGTTCAGCGGCAGCATCCGCATACCGCGTCAAGGGATCGACAGCGGTAACAAACCACACACGATCACTCAAATTTAAAGGCAAAGGTCATTACAAAACGATGCCTACAACTTCGAATGCTGCAACTGGAGAAGGCAGAGGCTGTGGCATACCGTTAGGGGATATCGTCTAGCGTTTAAGATACTGACACGAAGCGCAGGACGAAACATATCGAGCGACGCTTGTGGAAACACCCGGCCAAAAGTATCTGCTTTTGATACGGTCGTAGGTCTTGTGGACAGCAGTATGGCCAGCTGTGGCGTCATCTTGGAAAACCTGCGAGATGTGGGCTCGAAGACAGCGAGGGACGACTGGGACCCATCGGTCACCGGTAGGGCGGTAATTGTGGCGGTAAAGGAAAAGTTGCTTATTTGGCATCGTGTTCAGCTGTTAGGTGGGGATGTTGAACCGTCAAGGAGCTCCAGTAGTCCTCAGCAGTAAGCGTCGGCCAGCTGGAGAGAAACGGGGTTTGGTAGGACGTCTTGACAGGCGGTTTGCTAAGGGGCCATAGATAACACTGGCGAAGTCATATGAGATGACGAGTTACTTTGGGATGACGGCTTGGGGGAGTTGACAACGGGAAAGAGCATTGGCATCGTTGTGGCTTCACCCCGACTTGTGAGCCACTGTGAAATCATATTTGTAGATGGAGTACCCCGCGGCCAAGGCGCCCCAATAGGTTTTTGAGGGAAAGTGCGTGACGGCCTGTTACTGCTCCGACTTCCTCATCTTCACCCCATGCAGCAGACGTAGCTGACCATCATATTTTCAGTATATTCCTCACGAGCTGCCGCATGCTCTTGTGGCTGCGCCGGCTCGCGCCAGCTTTCTGGTCGATTCCATTAGACCCTCGCCCCATCAAGACGTGATTCTGCTTTCTGAGCATCATGCTGCAGCTGGAGGACCCAGATTTCCAACATATGGTGCCCAGAACACGTGACTTGTAGATGACGTCAAGCCCATCAACGCACGGAGACGCGAGAGCCAAGAAAAAGATGCGGAGCCCGTGATCTTGGCGAGCTTTCAGCTGCGTGCGACCGAATAGAACGACAGCTTCGAAGACGCGGCCGGGAACGGGCGAAAATTGATGGCCTTCTAGCAGAAGCGGAGCACCACAAAAGGAGAAAACGAGAGGCGATGGCAGGCACGGTGAGTGTGGTGCCAGAACGAAACGGCGCATTTTATGGCCAGATAGAGAAGTTCGACGAGGCTATCTTTGATGAGACTCCAGGTGGCCTAGTGCGCACCGAGACGATAGACGCCGGACAATACCGCGACAAGGTGTTCAGCACATTCGCAAATCTTCGTCTCAAGCTGCAAGGATGCCGGTCTTCAACGCCACGACCGACGACAATCCACCCATCACCAACTGAAAAATTCAAGCTTTAAAATTGGACGCGAAGAGCAGATCGTGGCAGCGATTCTGGACGCAGTTATCGGCAGCCGTCCACAATTGCGACGAGCTCAGCACGGCTGACAAGTTCAACTACTTGAGCACCGTACTCACTAGAGCAGCTGCATCAGCCACTGCCTGACTGCAAGCTACCCATGACTGCTACAAGGACGCCATCGAGATATTGAAGAAGTGCTTCGGAGATTACCGCATCCTAAGGCACGATCACCTGCGAGGTTTTCTGGACTTGAAGCCAGTGTCGTCATTATTTTGCGGGTAAACTTTATTGACACACTCACACAAAAAAGACCCCAAAAATCCGGGCTTCTGAATTCCAAATGTTTATCTATACAGATGGGAGGACCTGACGAATGTGAGCCACCAGAGCTTGCCACCAGGCCGCCTGGTCCGGTCCCTCCGGCGGCGCGAGCCAGACTTGGAGAGAAGATGGAAGAGGTGAAAGGAATTTAAGATGAGTTGAGAGTAATGGTTGCGAAGCAGAACAGTCGTAAAGAACATGCGGCGTGTTGGGAAAGCCAGAACAGTTAGAGCACCGTGCAGGGCTGCGATGGCCTTCTGATTGATGTAGTATGTGTGGGGTTGGAAGGCTGTCTGTTTGCGCTTCCCGGATAAGACAAGCATCTGCCCATGGTAAGACGTGAGATGGAGACGGTAGAGTCTTTCTATTGCTGACTAACTCGGGCACAGTCTGGCATCGATTTAGACGGGCTTGTGGCGTCTGCGTGGGTGGGTGGAAAGGGTTTGGCCAGACGTCTCCGTGTCTTCCGGTTGGGACGGAGCACGGGAGAGCTGATGGGCCAGCTCATTCGCCGGGATGCCTGCGTGACCAGGAACATTGTCCAGCACGTAGCTAGTACCTGTGTGTTTGGCCAAATGATAGTGAAGTGCACGCAACATATTGATGGGAAGCGAGTGCTCCTAAACCAAGTGGAGAGCATCTAGACTGTCGCTCAGAATCAAGTGTTTACCGCTAGTGTCTAAGGATACGATGGTGACAGTGATTGCTTGAGCCTCGAGAGACAGGACGGAGGGAACGCCCGAGTATATTTTCTGCAAGGGCGGGTGGGCAGGACGAACTAATACTGTGACCCCGCGTGCGGCTTTGGTGGAGAAGGAGGCATCTGTGTACGTAACTGTTGTTAGATCACCGTAGCGGTAGCGAAGAGTGCATATTCGAGCTCTACGACGTCCTGGATGTGAAGTTGTGGATACGTTGATTGGAATTGAAGGAACTGTTACGCGAGAGAGTGGATAATAAGGGGGCATGTCGGTGTAATTTCGGGTAAGGACGATACCTCGTAAAGAAGTGGGGATAGCAGAAGACGGCCATGCCAAATAAGCTGGAGACGAGTGTGTTGTGCCGCAAAATGAATATCAACGTGATCTGACAGTGACGCGAACGGCTGAGCAGCCTCTAAATTACCTAGGGGTGTGTATCAAGGTACCCTAGAGCCAGGCGTGTGGCAGGCCTGAGGAGCCGCTCGAGCTGGGATCGCTGCGATGACTTTAATTTTACCCATGGTAGGGCGTAAAGAATGCGAGTTTATATTAGAGAGTTCACAAGTCTCGTAATATCCTGTTCTCGTAGGCCTTGGCGACGTCGGGTCAGCCGGCCGATTATGTGAGTGAGTTGGGTGATTTGACCCTTCATCGATTGAGGCACTGAGAGGCCTTCCCGTCATTCCGCAGGTCAAAGCCGAAGACGCGAAGCCAGGCCTTACATGGGAGAGGCGTGGGATCAATCGTACGTTTTATTTGATAACGTTGGTCGCTAGCTTTAGCCATTGCAAACGCTCGTCAGTGACCACGAGGTACTCAGATTTCTGTGCCGAGAGTGTGAGACCTACGCTTGACCCGAAAGAGTGGACAGCATTATTTCCAGCCTGAAGTGCATCGTATAGTTCAGCTGGGCTGCCTGTAGAACACCATAGGATTATATCGTCAGCGTACAGTCCAAAGGAGATAGTAGGAATAGAATAAAGCAGACGAGTCCGTGGTCGAAGCGCCAAATCGAAAAGATTAGTCGAAATGACATATCATTTAGGAATGCCCCTGAAAGGAGTTCAGGGGGTTTGGTGGTAGTACTCTAACACCAGCGAGTGAAGTCGTGTGGTCAGAAAATTGTGAATGTAGTTGTACAGTCGGGAGCTGGCTTAAGTATTCAGATTTACTCAAGAATAGCCGAGTGAGAAACTGCATCACACGCCTTTTAGAAGTCTAGACTCAGGATTGCTCGAAGTTGGGCTGCACTCGGATATGCGTACACCTCTTGTTGGATTCGCAGCTTTGTATCCTGTGTTGACCTGTGAGCACGGAACCCAGTCATAGTCCGGTCAAAGAATAGGCTATGTTCGAGACGCCAAGTGAGACGATGCATTACCATATGTTCGATCAGTTTTCCAACACAGGAGGTAAGTGAAATTGGGCGTAGACTGTTCAAAGCAAGTGATTTGCCTGGTTTGGGGTTGCGGCGGATGTTAGCAGTCTTACACTCAGGGGGGATAGAGCCTGTTCCCCATGCTTTATTGATGAAATCTTGAAGAATTTCTAAAGCGTAGTCCAGAAGGTTCCTTAAGTGGGAGTATGTAATCACGCCCGGTCCTGGTGTTGTGTGTCGTTTGCAATCGGTGAGTGCTGCGCGCAGTTCCGCAAACGTAACTTCTGCATCAATAGTTTCCTGAGTGGGACAAGTGACGGGAGGTGGCGCAGCAGGCAAAGAAAAAATGAAAAGAAAGTCGCTTGAAGTTTGCCAGCGAAATCAGCCAAGGTAAAACCTGTGTGCAGCCGCAACGATGTGATGTGCGTGAATCGTCGTGCCTGTCCAGACATAGAACGGATAAGTTGCCAAATTCGAGTTGTATGCAGAGTTCCACTCAGAAATTCAAAAAAAGACACCCAGTTCAATGTTTTAAGAGTGCGCGCATATTCTAGAGCCTCGATTGAGGGTATCGATGCGTGCTTTGAGGGAGCGATTGCTCTTATTTCGCTTCCATCGGCGCATACGCGCATGGCGCTGATCCCGAAGTCGTAAGAGATGTGCATCAACTGCAAGACGTGTCTCTGAGAGAGCAATAATCTTGGTTTGGTGTCGAGAATTGTCAAGAATTGCCTAATTCCAGGAACTTAGGTCAGATATCGCGGCCGTATCGTTCAAGTCCCGGAAACCACTTCAATTAGTAAGGCGAGCACTTCTCGTTCACTCAATCGAACCCCATTCAAGGATACCGTGCTATGAATAATCTGGTGATCACTGCATAGAGAATTATCTAGGACCTCCCATATAGCTGAAGGTAGGCCTATTGCCCAAGTGAGATCGGGAACTGTATTTCTTTGGCAGCTATTTCCTTGTCGTGTGAGACTGGTTAGGTAATTAGGCAGAGAGAATCGGAGTTGCTGAGTGACTCGCCTTAAGGGTTGACCTGATGGTGAGGTGTATGTGTGGAGCCAATCGGGATGTGGAGCGTTAAAACCCCAACCCAAAGAATAACATGATTGCGGTAGGAGCGGATGAGCTTACCTACCCACCCCAAAGCGGCTCTCGCCTTACGAAGCCAACTATGACAACTAGTCATGACAACTAGTGATACAGAGCATCCAGGAAATTGAGTCAGAGTAAGGGCCGATTCCCACGTGGCCGAGTTGTATGCGGAAATATATACCTGGTGAGTTGGTAATGTGCGAAGGACATATGTCACAACATCGGTACGAGAATTGGGATCGCGGCGAGTCGGTATACTGGGCTGTATGAATGAATCCTTCCCTGCAATGTTGTATACACCGTGGGTTTCCTGAGGGAGTATGATAGATGTAAGCGGAGATTTTACGGCGGAGTCCGCGACAGTTTCATTGCACTATAAGTGGTGGAGCCATGTCCAGTTAACAGTATTTGTCGAGTCCGTAGATTAATCGAAGGTCACGTACCCCATTCCGCATTGTCTCATGAACACCAGGTGAGGTTGAATGCCGGGCGGCGGGTGCAAGGCCACGTAGCTAAGCGCGGGACGTGCCAAGCCGCTGAGGGAGTTCATGTTGACTCCAGTAATGTTGCTGTTGTGCTTCGTAGTATTTTTCTTGTGCTTGAAGCAGCGGTTGAAACAGTTGATAAAGCAGCTGTGCCAGGACCACTGGTTGCATGGCTGCCGTAGCGGAAACATCCTGTTCAGGTAGTCGCCTGATGTACGGCTGTTCCCGCCATGCAGCGCGGAGTCGCTTGAGGAGGGCGGTATGCCGCGCTTCAGTTTCTTCGAGCAGTCATCGAAGGTCATCTGCTTCTTGCCCAAGTTTTTTCAACTCGGCTTGAATAGTGGCTTCCCCTTGCAGAATGCGCTTCACTGGAGGTTGTTCCTTTGTGGCACTAGTTGATGTCTTTGCAGTCTCTTCGAGCTGGCTGGATGTTGTGGTCGCCGCGGCGTAGGAGGCGTGTCATTTACGCTCAACATGCACCGGTTGCGAGTCTGCTGTCCGTGCATTTTGCCTTTTGCTGACGATGGCAGCGCTTTAGTGGTACGCTCTTACGAGGTATTATCTGATAACTCCGCATGGCATTGTTCGGGTGTTCTGCCACGGCTCGATGATCGAAGGGGGCCGTATCTGTTCCCTCATGTCTGTGACCGCGGTCGGCGCTTTGCGACTAGTTCCGCATCAGCTTTAATTTTAGTCGGACGTTCTGGGTCGGTAGCCACATGTACCTGCTTCTTACTGTTACGGCAGGTCATTATATTTCCTTCCTTGCCTTTAGTGACGGCAGCGGTATTGTTTCCGTGGTTCTTGCAGCATGTGTCTGATACTGCCTGGTGATGGCACATGTTATTCTTGTGCCCTAATCAGTGACAGTGACTGCATACGGCCGATTTGGGTTCGTAGAGCGTGACTCGAGAAATGCGGCCGTAATAAATCACAGATATAAGTGAGCGTCGTCCCTCAAACGCCAACAGGCATGCTCCATGGCTGCCCACTAGGCGTGCGTCAAGTATTCTCTGACGGTTGCACCACAACGCCGCCTTGAGTTCAGCCTTGCTTTCCTTGACGTCGATGTTATAGATTACTCCACGGCACATATCTCGTCCGGGAGCCTGGTAGACTTGTACAGCAATCTATTTACCCGGAATTTCGAGGTTCGTCAGTTTGAGTAGGGCATCGCCTTGTTTTTTGTCGTGGACGCACCTTGATTGTGTTCGATGCAGGATGAACTCCAGGCGTCATGGATTTCGTAACTTTCTCTGCGGGCGGTGCGGAGATGAGGGCGAAGTGGAGGTCCTTAGTTGGTAAAGTGCTGAGATTCTCGTGGGCACGCGGGCGCATGATGAGGAGATACCTATCCACGAGAGGTTCAGAATTAGGATTTAGTTGCTTACGCTTACGCCGTTGTTGAACCTGGTAGGCTCTCCGGTGTCAACACCGTCACTGTCGCACACGTTAAATTCGGTTGTAGACCAGTCCGCCTGGGATGCAGTGGTGGTGCTCGGCGTTGTTGGGATGTGCACCGGGGACTTCCATGGTTGGGTCAGGCACTGTACATCATGACCGCATTCCTCGGCGCGCTCTTTTGTCAGGTATGTTTCAATGCCGTCTTCATCACTTGAGATCGCCAAATCATTTTCTTCAGCCGAATGCGTCAGGGGGTCGCGGCGCGTTCTTCTTCCCATTGTACTGCCGTCTGAGGCCATCGAAGAGTTTCTCCTGTCGTGGCAGTTGCGGCGTGCGCTGCGGCTCCTCCCTTAGCGTTGCTTGTTTTTCTTCGAGTGTTCGCACCGATGCTGGTAGGGCCCTTCGTGGCAAGCCTCAGAGTTTGCGCCATGAGTTGCTTCGAGATCAGCACGTGCACACCATTCTTATTCCTGTGGTATACTCGGCTGCACATCTGCTTGAATCGGCGTCGCCTGTGGTTGTCTGTAGTCATCAGATTGCGGTGGTGTCGGCGCAACCTGGCCGGCAGTCGTCCCTGGCGGTTCCATGGTGTAGGCTTAGCGAAGCCATCGCCTGCAGCGAAATGGTGGCCGTAAAACAGCCTTTAAACACGGTACGGTGTCGAGTGTCACCTCGATAGGCTCCTGGTGCGATGGCAAAAAGGGTGACCCGTAGCACTCGAAGCACAGACGTAAAGAGAGCTCTTGACGGGCGAAGGAATGCAGAGCGTCGGGACATACGTCCATTCACACTGGGAGCAGCAGTACCCCCTGTCATCGTCATCCAATGTCCGAAAACTGAGACACCTTTAGGATAAAGTCGAGGTCCATATCCGAAGCCTCAAGACACTTGGCACGAGCTGCACGACCTACTGCACCAAACTGCGTGAAATCCTGCTAAGGTGTGACGGCTCGTGTTCGCCGAAAAGGCTTCGGCAGGTGGTTGGCCTCAAGAAAACTGTGCATGGTGCCACACTGGCACAGGGTTTTCCGGCGGCACCACCAATATCCGGACCCGGCGATAAAAGAGACTATCGCTGGTTCTAATCTTGTACAGGGCCGTGTATGTGTGTGCACATCGGTGCATTCAACTCCTAGGAATCGTCGACGAGACCCTTTTGAAAAATGTCCAGCGGGCCAGCAATGGGAATGACTGAGTGCCAAGGGCACCTTGTTACCGTCTTGGAGACGCCGCTCGAACCCCCCGATAATAAGAACTCCAGTTTTTAAGTCTAAGTGGCTCGTTATGCCTCGTGGGACACGTGGGCACCGCGATCATTGACCACGTGGGAGGAAGAGTGAAAGAACGATAAAAGGTATTAACACAAGAAGCCGACCGGAGGGCGAGGAGAGTCAAATCGAGAGGCAGTCAGATCCAGGCAGTTAGATCCGGAGAGATATAGGGACTGCGATCCCGGGGCGGACAAAACAAGTCGCAACATGTATTAGGCCCAAGGCCTAACACATCTCGCGGGGCTATGGACCCCGGAGTCTAGCCATCCCTCGGGTGCGACGTCTGACGGGAGAGCTATGTGGGGAGCGGACGAGATGAGACGCATGAAGCGGAAGGCAGCAGGCATGGGAGCCTAGGACTTCAGAGTCTAGCCATCGCTCAAGTGCGACGTCTGACCACCTGTCTCCAACCTAGCCAACCGATGTCCAGCCATTGTACGAGACCCGAGTCAAAGCAGCCTGACCGTGGCATACCCTTCATTCGACGCCGAGCCGTAGGAGCCCTACCTTTATTAGAAGGAAGGAATTTCTTCCCTCTCCTAACATGGAACGTAGAATGAGCCAACCATGTGGTGAAGCAGGACCCATCCCTGGTTGCTCTGAATCTCCACGCTTTCCACACATTCTGCACTCAAATAGGCACTCAAAATACAAGCTTACCTGGTTGTGACACCACACAGCGGCACCTGTGGTTCGGGCACAGACCCTGCGTAATAAAAGTTCTGACCTTGAGGTCGCAAGTGTCTTTGCAGTCGGCTGGTTGACTGCAGGTATCTGTACAGCGAGCAGGGAGAAAAGGAGAACGAGCATTCAGAGTCGAAACTTTCTATAGGAATGCGTCGCAGATCAAACTACAATTATTTTGTTTTGCACGATAAGCTATCTCGTTTGCAAGAGCATTTGTTGGGCAAATTATTAGCAACAAAATTGTCTTGCGAGCATCGAACACCACATTTCCAGGTGGTGGAAGGAAGCCAGAATTATAAAATGTGATCGTGCACTCTGTACAGATGGTTAGAAAGAGAAGCTTCATTATGCTGCCTGGATTTGACCGTGGCATACCATTGTCAAGGCAACGAGGGGCAGGTGTTTCCCATTCCGCCGTTGACGCTGTTCGGTCCACACCGTCACCGCCCCTGCCAATCTTTCTAGCTTGAGCTGTACTTCATGTTTTACTGACTGATAGATTGATTGATTTATTGATTAATAGTAAAATTTCCTTGTAAACGGGGTGATGACGTGTCATCCTACTGAGAAAACTACTATGTCTATGTTTTACACTCTTCGTTTAAAACATGCTTTGCTCGAGTCAAGCACAAAATACTTTTTTTTCTGTTGCCGGTGGTAGCTGTCCTAGGCGATATTACCCTCTCTGCTTTTCATTCACCAGCATTTTATTATTCTTTAGGTCGTCTCGACAGCCTTGACGTTAACTCCTTCTGTTCTACCCTTAAATCATAGGGCTTCTGGAAGCCAAATATTTCCCTCTTGAAGATTTGGATGGATAGACTCACATCCTAAATGGCTCTGGTCTGTGCTAGTTGGTACGTCTTCGGTGGGAATCAGCTTGAATAAAACGAACACAAAAGGAAGAGGGAGTAACACGACACACTGCTGACTATCAACTGGAATTTTACTGTAGGAAACACAGATATATACATACGAAAAAACACGAAAATTATAAATAGCTTGTTCACGTCAGTCAGTTAAATGATTAGCGAAGATTACTGTGCAGAAACTCTTTTTCGGTATGTGACAGTGCCACAGACAGCACACTGACGCAGCTCTCGCCAGCTTCGTCTATCGTCAATGCTTCAACTATCTCTTGTCCGATTCTACTTCTCTTCCGTCCGATAACTGCGATTTTGTTCACGTTGGCTTCGCAGGGGCAGTCCCGAACGTGGGTGGCAAGGTGGCCGGAAGGGGTTCCTTGGAGCGAAGCAGCATGCTCTTGGGCCCTGTCGTTCAGGCATACGCCGGTTTGTCCGATGTAAACGGACCGGCACTTCAGGGGAATTTTGTAGACGTCATTTTTGCTGCAATCTGCGTATCTCGTCTGGTGTTTTTTGTCACAAAATGGCAACGGAGTGCACCTGTTAACCTGACGGCACATGCCGTAGGCCTTATTGGGGGCGGAGAAAACAACCTTGATGCCATGTTTCTTTCCCTCTTTTTCATGGCATGAGCAGTAGAATCGGACGAGAGATAGTTGAAGCATTGGCGATAGACGAAGCTGGAGATAGCTGCGTCAGTGTGCCGTCTGTGGCACTGTCACGTATCGAAAAAGAGTTTCTGCGAAGTAATCTTCGCTAATCATTTAACTGACTGACGTGAACAAGCTTTTTATCATTTTCGTGTTTTTTCGTATATATATATATATCTGTGTTTGCTTCAGTAAAATTCCAGTTGATAGTCAGCAGTGTGTCGTGTCACTCCCCCTTCCTTTTGTGTTCGTTTTATTCAAGCTGATTCCCACCGATCACATCCTAAAATTACGTGCAACTTAGTTTGTTTCTTTTCCGCAGACCACGCACCGCCCAATCATTTATGTATACTTGGAATTTATGTAGCAAGCCCTTATGTACACTGCCAACCATTTATGTACACTGCTTTTGGAATTTTCGCAGAAATTCCAAGGGAAGTGCCGCAGCATGCTGCGAACTCCCTCTGCTGTGAGGAGGGCTCTGTTATGCTCCCTCCCATGCACCCTTCATAGTTACCATTGCCGGTATATTGGTGCGAGAGTGTGGTACGTAATGTGTAAACAAGTATTTCTCCATTTATAGCTCGTTGACAATCTGATTTTTTTCGCGCATCCGCAGGGGATTGTCCGATGCGCTTTCTGGGTTCAAGGGACCACCAGAATTATATGTCCTCCAGCCACATAAAGCTTCGCTTTTAATGGGCAGCCGCACGGGCATGAAGAGCAGGCAAAGATTTTTCCAGGAGTGTATGGCGAAGCATTTTCGTACGCGTAGCGCAAAAGAGGGACAAAGTATAACAAGAGACAAAAACGAGCGCGAAATCCCCAAAAAGTTCGCAGCTCCACAAGAACCCGCTCCTAAACATCGTTAATCATTTCGACTTTAGATTCTGTATGCAACAAGCTTTCAAAAAACATTTACGGAATTCTCACAACCACCCACTGAGCACGAAAAAACGAAGAAAATAAAAATATTATTTTGCAGGCAATTGTAGACTTCGAATAAAGACCCTTCAGATGTTATTTCCCAGAGACCATGTGCAAGCGAACTGTAATATACGTTCTTTAACACATTCTGGAACGCTTTGAAATACCGTATCCCCATTCATATTAGTTGTAAAAACATGTTGCTAATTCGGCGCGGAGGGTATGATCAGTAGCAGTTTGGTGCGTGTTTTGCAATAGTTTGTTCTGTATCGGTCGTTCGTCTGCTTCCTTACGCAAGTAGGCGTGCAGGTTCAGGGCAACTTTTGGCTCAGTTTTTTTTTTCGATATGCTTGTTTTAGCCCGGCTGCGTCGTATTGTCACATAGCCAAAGACGACGTAGGTTTCACAGAAAAACAAAGATATTTGGAGAGAACTTGTGTTCCTTTACAAACTGAAAGAATGCACATATATTGAGGATGCAGTCACCACGGTGACATGCACAGATGAGCATCAGCAAATCGAATTTCGTGGCGTCAGCCCTGCGAGCAATAATCGTCCACGTGATGGTTTCGGAAACAGTCGAGTTACAACGAGAACACCGTAGATCAAAGAAGAATATTCTATTCTAGGCACTACACGGCGAAACATTGTCCCTATCAGTTAGGCCAGCGTGTGCGGCATAGAATAGAATAAGAGGGGAACGGGTTTCGTTTTAAAAACAGATACACCGGGTGCGGCGAGACTTTGGCAAAAACAATGGCTTCGTCCGTGCTCCTTTCGTTGTAAATGTCGACAAAAGACGACAATCTTTCGTAGACATTTGCCAAGAACATGCCTCCCTTCGCTTTCCCGCTCACCTCTAATGCTGTCCGTCTCCCGTCGCACTCGTCCTAAGATAAATACGCTGGAGCAATGCTTAAGTAAATTTAAACTGACCAGGCTTAATTGCTCACGGCCCGGTGCCTCGATGCCAGCGCCACCATACGGCGGAGACGCGGGTAAATCGAGGCACTCTATGTATTTTTTTTGTGAGTGAATGTAGTATTTCATTTCCTAACGCAAAAATCAAGCATCCACGTATTTTTGTGTGAAGGAACAAGGCAATTTCACTTATGTGTTGATTTCCTTACTCATATCTGCCTAATGTTTTGTTCTTATTACACAATATTGACAAGTATGAATATTGCCACCGAACTTAGACTTTAAGATTTCGGTGTGGGTATATAAAATATTCTGCAGCTTCTGTTCCGCTTTGCCGGTTTGCTGATTCGAGCGGCAGGCAGACACACAGACCCACATACAGACAGACCAAAATTTTCCAGCTAAATGAGCCCAAGAAAGACTATCGTCTTTGAAACACAGAAGTTAACAAAATTGAAACAACATTTCGGGGAATTACCCCCTTCCGCTAAAAGTGCATCGACACAATGCTAAAAGCAAGCATTTATACGAAGAATAAGTCAGTCATTGGGTGCAGTAAGGCTACGGGAAACCATGTGGAAGACTTGTGGCCGCGTGTGCCTTCATGATGTGCTGGAATAACCGACAGGGACAACCTCGTGAATAAGCTGACCAGCACGTCGCGGCATTGTTTAAGGTCCAAAATACCGTCGCAGGAGCTTCTCACTGCTGCCACGTCGCCTAATTGGTGTCCAAGCACACAAGGTGCGCCTGGGTAATATTCGGCGTCTCGACGTCTGGGGTTGTAGCGTACGGCCTCGAGCAGCTCCTGGCCCGCGTACGAAACTCATGCAAGTTGGCGCGCCTCCTTCACACGCCGTAGGTATCTTTGGACGTCGTCTACTACGTGTGACGGAATGGCGTAGTACATCGTTATCGGCCTGAACGACTTGATGAATGACTTCTTTTGTCACCTTCCGAATAGCGGCAGTCTCAGTGCAGCGCGTCATGTAGTCTCTCGCTATGACAATCATCGTGGTTTCGGCTCATGGACTATGATACAAGCCCAGAAGTTCCTTTCCGATATGTTGGGAGAGCCTCAATTGGACTGCGAGAGGCTGAAGAAGTCCGGAGAGTCTGTTCGGTGGCATTTTTTGTTGATGGCAGTGATGGTATAGCTCCGGGCGTAGCGGGAGACATCTGATGTAAGGCGGGGCCAGTAGTACTTTTGCCGTGATTTTACCAAATACGCGTGCTTTGCCGAGATGTCCGGAGGACGTGTCATCGACGCACATTTCCAAACGTTCGTCCCGAAGGTCTCCAGGGACGAAATGAAGATATTTTGTTCTTGTTCCGTGGTTGAAGTTATATTTTATGAGGACGTATTTGATGAAACAGAATGCAGGCAACTTTTGCTTGAAGGCCTTTGGCACGATGAAGTTGCGTCCTTCGAGGTAGCAGATAATCACGTGTATCACGGGGTTGGCGTGCTGGCGACTGGCTAGGTCACACCATCTTCATATGAGTCCATTAATGGTGAGTAGACGGGGGCGCAAAATAGGCAGTAGGTGTCGGAATGATTCTTGCCGGATTCATAGATGATTGTAACGTCGAATTCCCGAAAGCGCAAGCTGCACCTCCCAACATTGCCAAAGGGGTCTATATTGGCGTGCCAACACAGCGCATGGTGATCTGTCACAGCCTGAAATGGCCTTCAATATACGTATAGGCTAAATTTTGATATCGGTCATATAACAGCGACGCGAAGTACATGCTTTACTCGACCTGATATGATGGCCTCCGGCTATGCGTTCACTATCAAGAATTTTTCTTTAAAACACCTTTTCTGGCAGCTGTCCTGCCAGAACCTTTCTGTGCAGTTGTGATTTCTGTTTTTCAAGTTTCTGGTATTTTGCGAGCATATTCTGTTTTTCACTACAAACAATTGTGTGAATTCTCTGTTTCAGTTCTTTAGTTTTCAGTTCTTTTACGAAATTGTTCTGTTAAGGAGGTTTTTCTGCACAGAAAATCTGGGAATCTTCTGTTTTTTTTTATTGTCAGCTTTTACATGCTGTTAGTGTTGTACATACATCGTCTTTACTTAAAAAATGATAATTTACTCTGTCGAGTTCCTAGTAATTATTTTGCTCATTTAACAAGTATAACGTAGAAACATCAATCTCGGTTAAAATAAGTCAAACCAAATGTATTCAGTACCTTGATACAATTTGTGTCATCGTCTTTCATAAAAAATATTTTCTGCTACTTTTTTAATATCTTGGAAGTACTACAGTGGACCTTGCGGCTTTAATCTTCATGGTTGCGAAGAATGGTGCCTAAAACCAACTCACAGCATCATATTATTTGAAACTGCCAACACAACTACTGGTACGCAGTACACAGCAGGAAGTGACCACTCGGCACACCAGAGGACAGCGTGAAAATATCAAAGAAATTATTTATTTTGCAGCCAAACCTAGGGCTATTGCTACTACGAATCAACATCTTAGTTTCAAACAAAGCATCAACAATATCAAATGAGATTTGAGGATCCGTGAGCATGAAAACAAAATCACATTTCAAGATATTGTGGCTCATTCAAAAAAAGTACACTTGCAGTGACAGAAGTGCTGTTAGTCTAAAAATATGACATTTATTTCCAACTTGCAGAATTGCATTAAACACTGCACTGAGCTAACACAAACTATTTACACAACGTAATCTTGTAGCAAGCACAGTCATGAAGGATGAGACTTCTGGCGAACATAGGTGACGTTAAACTAAGGACATCTTTCCTACTGTGACATTGCATTACCAAATGTTCATATCTTGTACTCTACAATGCAGTAATACTACGGTGAGAACTCCGATAGGACTAGGAACACACTGTTCATTCGCTATCTGAGCTGTATTCACGTCCTTTCCTTGCAACTGAAACATGTGATTCTTGTCTACTGCCATTAGTAACACTGTACGTCGGTTCGATTAGAAGAAAATATTATGAAGTTCACTACAAACTTACAACAAATGCACAGCGCGAATTCTGGCTCTTTGTTTATTGAGAGATAAAGAATATTCCACTAAACAACCTATATCCGCAGCCCCGATCTATCTAGAAACAGAACGACACTTAAGAGTGCGTAGGTGTGGTAGTGCGATAAGAGTATCTGACGGAGGCGAAAAGCAAAAAAACGCTTGTGTGTATGAGATTTCAGCACATGTAAGGATCCCCAGGTGGTCAAAACTAATCCGGAGCCTTCCACTACGGCGTTCTTCATCGTCTCAGTTGCGTCGGCGCGTTAAGTTTCACAATCAATCAATCACATTAAAATTTATTTAAAGCTGTGCGACCTTCTATGACAGATGATTTGTCTACAACGATTATTTAATGGTTTGTACCCCAATTTCGCCATTATAAGAGAGCTTTGCACCGGGCGAGCAATATCGTGCCGGGAAGGGGAAAGGGGTCGGCTGGTAGACGTTTTTGTTGCTGCAAGTGCCGGCCTCCGCTAACCAGGACATGTTTAACAGCGGAGGTTAATGCCTCCATCGTAGGAATGGGTGAAACACGCAAGGGAAATGGGCCTTCACAAGAGCATTTATTTTACATCCATATAAACTTGCACATCGCTATTTTATTACGTCGGTATGGCACCGTCAGGCGCATCAACGTTAGACACCGAAATGCACGCTCCTGAACATTGCGTAAAGTCGAGTAAAACCACATCCCCTTTGTAGGACTACTGCCGCCTCTGGGCATAGCGGAGAAAGAGAGATTGAGAGATAAGATGCGCGGGCTGAGAGGCCGCGCGCATTGCCACCCCCTCTTCTCTTAATGGCCGCCGTCGTAATTGGTTTTTCTTGGGGGGAGCGCGGCTCCCCTTTTTGGACGCCTCGGAATGACGCGCCCTTGAGTAATTCGGAGGTCACCGTGTCACTCTCCCAATGTTTAGGCCAGGACGACGTCCTTTGTAGGCGCCACCCCTGCTTCCATTTGTGACCGCCAGCCGAGTTCTGAAGAGCCCGGCTCCCAACCAGATGTGTCGAAAGGGTGCGCCCAATTAGGGGAATAAAACACCGTTTCGGGGGTGCGTGCCTTCGAGCCATCGTGTTACGCTTAATGCGCGTAAGCCCGGGCGGCGGCTTTTGAAAGTGCCGCGGCGCCTAATGGCCACCTTGACCGTGGCAAAGCTGCCCCGTGCACGTGTACGCGTCTTCCAGCGGCCGCTCAGTCTTGGGAGAGGAGGGAAGTGCGCGCAGTTTGGGAAGGCGGTGTTTGGCCCGACGATTGGTGGGATTCGACATGTCGATCTGACCAATCAGGTGTGCTGCCCAGCTTACAATGGACACGAGAGGCTATAATCCCGGGCATAACGGCCAGCGGGAGACGGCTGTAATCTTTCAGGTCATCAAGAACCAGCCAGCCTTCATGCTTATAGCACGTAAGCTTTGCCGTCTAGGGCGTAACCCAGGGTCGATCGCTAAGGTAACGCAACTAGGGCTAAACTCGGAGGGTCGATCGCTAAGACGGCAATGCTTAACCAACCCTATAACCAAATTTCTGTAACCACCTTTCTGTAACCGACTCCTGTAAATAACCGTAAATACAGTTTTATTATTTTTGCTCATGAAATACTGCCGTCGCCGTTCCCTTGTCTCATCCCTGGCCACCACCACCGCTGAGCACCCGCAGCGAAGGCCTCCTTCGCCGCTGTCAACGAACCAAAAACCCCGAAGGAGGGGTTTCTACTCCTTTAAAAACCGTACGAGCGAATCGGAACTGAAACCGAAACCGAAAGACGTAGGTGGCGGAGGGTGCCTCAATTCACCGGCAACCCGCGTAGGGGCCAACTGTCTGCACTGATTAGTGTCATCATGAACTACTTCGCTTCACTGCTCGGAGACGGCAGCATCTCAGAGACGGCATATGGACGAAGAAAGTAGTGGGAAAGGTGTAAGGCGCGTTCGTATACCTCCTTGTGCTTCGATTCGTAGCACAGTGGGCAGAAGGCTGTGTACCCTTCATTGCGGCGAGAGGGTTTGTGGCTCGAATTCGGGCGCCGCCGCTTGAATTAAACGTTTTCTGGAGACATCATTTTCGTTATGAATATAACTCCAGTCAAATCTTGGTGTACCGGGGAAAAAATATTTTCGCGTTAAAAAACCGAGAAAAAAAAGACATTAGGTCTGCATATTTTGAAAACACTTTCTCCACCTTCCCGTGGGGAACAATTAGGAGAATGCCAAGCACCATGGGCGTTCCGTGTAGGTTCCATTGTGTTGCCGTTATGTCGTTTCATTTATCGGACATGAAAGGGAACGTAGTGTGAACCCCTAAATAGAGAAAGAGAAATGTAGAGACACCGAAGAGACCGACACTCGCGTTACCTGTTCGAACGCCTCCTGGTTCTCGTGTTTCTTTATTGCGTCCTCACGCTCCTACCACGCTGCCCGCCCTCTTCGTCCCGTTGCCTGTTTGACCTGCAAGGCGCGTGGCGCTTCCCGCCACAGCTTTCGAACGCTAAATTCAATATCCTCCTTATGTCATTACAGAGTTTTAGCAAAAACGGGTAGCGTGCGCTAACGTTACGGCGGCGGCTACTGGGACTCGACTGGGCATTAGCTCATTCGTTCCGGTAGTATTAAATAGTGCCGCGGGCCGGCTTTGGCCAGGCCCGCGGATTCGCTCCACTGAGGGTCAACCTGCTCGCCCTCCCCACCCACGCATGCGCATTGCGGTCGCAGTATCCCGCCGATGTAGCGTGAGCCTACGCTAGCCGCTATGCTTAAACTTATTATCCTATAGCACAGAGGCTTACGCTACGGCGGCGGGTTACTGGCACCCGACTGCGAATATGCGTGGGGGTGGGGGGGCAGTTCGAGGAGGTTGACCCTCCGCGGAGCCAATGCGTGGGCGCGGTTAAGGCCGGCCCGCGGAACTAATCAGCCCTACCGGAAGAAATGAGCGAATGCCCAGTCGAGTCCCGGTACCCGCTGCCGTAACGTTAGCGAAAGCTACCCGCTATGCTAAAACTCTCTAATAGAGAGTTTGTGCATACAGTCAAACGCTTGTATAACGAAGCGTGCGGGACCGTGGTAATTGTTCGTTATACACGTCACTTCGCTATATGCGTCGTGCACTAAATTGACACCCTATAAAGCAGATAAGCATATATATACGAAGAAGTTTATTCAATCTTACAAGAAGATGAAGGTTACAAAGCAGAATTATACAGACGAGGGTCCCATAGTCGAGACTGCACCAGGACCCTCGGTTAAATATTACATAGAAGAATAAAACACAGTGAGAGCCGCTAGAACCATATTATACAGTGGCATATTATAGAGCTATATGCGTTGCAAAGTAGTAATATATATTATCAAAATATATTGACAATATAGCAATACAAAATAAGTAGTATATTTAGGGCGGACTCGAAGGGGGAGAAAAAAGGACAAATAGAATAACAGGAAACGCAATATTATACATGTAAAACTATAGTAATATTCAAAAGAACACTAAGGAATTTTCAGGAGATAGAAAACACTAAACCGCGCATCTAGGTGAAATTTCTAAACACCCTATGCCACAAGAAACAAGAGCAGGCATAATTACATTCACTCAGTATTAGAAAACACGATGATGCAAAAAGGAAAAGAAGGAATTAAAGTGAAATGTAACATAAATTAATAAATACCCAGTGCAGAAATACAAACATACATTTCTTTGTCTTTAAGGAACGTCGACAAGGTCGTTGCGCTGATACCGTACACCTCGGCTACGTCCTTTTTTTCCGGCCGCTCTACACGGCACTGATGATCTTCATCTTCTCATCGAGGCTGAATTGTCGCCGCTTTTTAGTCCCTGCACCTTCACCTGCACTCATCGCGATTCCAAGACGTTGCAACACGAACACGGCGCAATGGAACAACCACGCTACAGACCAGGTCGGGAATAGACTCGCTTCTCTCCGCAGTCAGGCAGTGCGCGCATGCGCACACTTAGGTGACTCTTCTTACGCCGTTTTTATTCTGCCGCCTCTCCACACTAGCCCGAAACTCTCCTCCAAATCGTTATTGTCCTTTGTTCCTTCCTTCTCGCAACAGCCCTGTTATTCTAAAAAAAAAATCTCAAATACACGTTTCATCCCAAATTTGCACACCGATCGCCCTTTTCCTTCTTTCTTCTCTCTAAAAAGTGAAAGTGCTCCGGGAACAGCAGAACAGCCAGTCAGGACTTGGGACCATGCCGACGTACTGTGCCTGTTTTGTGCCATTTCTCATGTTATTTATTACACTGTAGACCCTGCTGCGACGGCGAAACTCGGTCCAGACTGCTTTTCCGCCGGCAGGAAAACAGTGAAGGGAGCGGAAGAAAAGGAATGCCACCGAAGCTGGAAGTTAAGAGGCGACATAGAAATTGTTTGTCGATGTCTTCCGCGCTCCTATTTTGTCTATTCGGCGCCTGTCGACACAAGAAAGGCCGAAGGTACTACAGCTGGTTCAGCAGTAACCGCAGTCGGGCCACGCCGCCATTCTGTGCAGGCGTTTGCGCCCCCCAGTGATTGTGTTCTTCGCCCCGAGGGCCAAAGGCGCAATTAGGCGAACCGTCCCCTCTCTGGCTGCGTAAAAGGAATCATATGGGCTACCCGGGGAGGGGTTTTGTGGGAGGAAACACTAGCCCTCGCTTACGCGCGCTGCCTGGAAAATATTTCGGAAGGAGGGGGAAAGGGGGGGGATCGAACTCCCTCCTCCCGCTGGCTACATCCCTGAGCAGCAGTGCAGCGGCATTATCGCCCTTTTTTATTTTTGTAGTTCTTTAAAAGATAGCCCTGGGTGACCTTGGTCTGGCCGTTTGCATTAGCCAGTGCCATCAGCGGCAGCAGCGGGCCGCGGCGACGCAGCCCCGAGCAGCCCGGTTGCTCGGATTCGGTTCGCTGCTGCGCGTTACGACGTGTGCGGCTAGCCGTATTCCTTAACAAACAACAATTCAGCGATTGGGAACGCATGATGTTCTTCGTTAAACAGGCAAATTCTCTGTAGTGGTATTCGCTGTATTGGCGTTCACAATACATAGGAAACACCGGAATCTGGCCAGGCCATATGGCATGGTTCGTTGTACAGGCCATTTTGTAGTAGAAGCGTTCGTTGTAGCGGCGTTTGACTGTATAGCCCTCCGTCCGCCAACGCTACGGCGGCGGGTAGCGGGGCACGCCGGGCAGGCGAGAATTTGTTCCGGTAGGGGGATTAGTTCCTCGGGCCAGCGTTAGCCATTCTCGCGCAATCCGCCTCATCCTCATCAACCTCCATACCCTCCCCGCGCGCACCTTGCAGTAGGGTTCCGCTAACCCACCACCGTAGCGTGAGAATCGGTTAACTGCTATGTTAAATCTCTCTATTATCTCAACCCAGCAATCGTGCGTATCCTTCGGCTTGGACGTAGGGATCAGGCCACTCTCCTTAAAATTCAGTATTTCAAATACCCAATATAGCGATATCCCAAAGTAGCGAATCACACCAGAGGGCAAGCTTCCCTGGGCTGCCCTCCTAGGAAACCAGTAGGGCTCGGATTCTTTTCTACTTACTTGCATCTCAGCGTTACAGAGAAAGGTCAATCATGGCTGAGACGGCCCAGACATTTACAAACGTGTCCAGCCGGGCTATAGTGTCTTCTCACTACCGTCGTTATGCGCTGCCTTTTTCCCTTCGCGTCGTTTCGCTCCCTGTCGGACTGGGAAGGTTAGATTTAGGCGACCGTCCTTGTTAGCAATATATAGATGCTTTTTGCGTAAGCATGCTTTGGGAGTTTACTCCGGTCAAACTGCAGTGGGGAAGTTAGACCCTTCTGCTGTGACCCTCGTCCTACTTTCTGCCTTGCCACAATTTCTTGTATTCTGTTTTCGCACTAACCCTTAAAGGGACACTGAAGTGATATGTAAACATTGCGGGATTACTAGCGCAAATTGTAGTCCGGGGTCCCCACGCCATGTTTCGACCACTCTAGGATCGTTTACGCGATTTTATTTACTAGAAAAACTAATTCGAAAATGCTATCCTCCTCTCTTTACGCTCGCCGATTTTCTGTGTCGGTTTCGTGTGACGTCAGGAGGGGATGAGCTCGCAATTGGCTGCGCGCTACTGCACGGCTCCCCGGCCTTCAGACAGAGTCAGTCGGCCCAGCGTTTCGTCCGCCGGCCGCCGGCGGGTCGTCGCAATCAAGGAGGTTAAAAAAAATTGCTTGGTCGCAATTCGTTCGCTTAGTTGAAACGAAGCCAGGACACGTTTGTGAATGGAAGAATGTGCCTTTCTTTACTTGGTTTGTTTGTACACTGTATCTAGCTCCAAGTCAAGGCCGCTTCACCCAAGCGCTGCACAAGCGCACATGCGACGCTTCGCTGACTGGTACGCCAGTAGGAAAATATAAGGCCTCTTGAAGGCGGGAGAAGAGTCAGCGAAGTCAATATAGGTACTAAGGAAATAAAATCAACTGATATTTTTACCGTACAGCGTAAAACTAGGGCGCGGGAAGCACTTTTTTGCGCTCTGCGAACAAGCACAGCGGTCAGGAGCACGACTACGCATCTGCGAACGCTTTTCCGTCTACGAAATGCAATTGCTAGACGTGAGCTACTGTGGAAACTCGGGCGACGCTTACTGCACGAGCGCAGTACAACAAATAGTCACCTAAGCTGCTTCAAATGCCAAAACTAAATAAAAGTGTAAACCGGTTGTACAATATATACCCTATATTAGGAATGCCTCCGCGACCCGCTTCGTGGCTCAGTGGTGTGGGGTGCTTGGTGTGTCGCCGCGAGTGTTTTGCGAGTCACGAGTTCGAATCCCCGCGGGTACGTGCTTTTTTTTTTGTAGCTTAACTTTTTTGTTTCCCGCCGATGTTTTCTATATTGAGTTCACCTTTTTTTGGGCCGGAACGTTCATGGCTACACGAACTAATTCACCAAACGCGCGCAGGCTGGCCCTGGCGCGCTAGCGAATTCTCGTTGGCGTGCTGTTGCCATAAGCACCGACTGCTTGCAGGCAGTGGGCACAGGCCATAATGAACAGACCCTTGGCCTGGTGCGAACACGCTTTTTACGATACAGGCATGAGTGAGGCAAGCTCCAAGTATTGGGGAAAAGCGCATGATATTTGGGCGTCTGCGGGTACGCGGAGGGCGTTCATGCACTGCGTAGGTCTTGGCTAGTGAATGCTACGACTACAAGCCGTCCTGGGAGGCTTATCTTGTGCATTTTACAGCCGACAACATGGCAGAAGCGCGGTACGATGATTACTGAGATATTGAGAATGCCCATCCAACAACGCCATTGGTTATGTTTTACAGAACCGAAACCGAAACCGAAACTTGTTTGATTGCTAACCATGGGCATCGTCCAATCACGGCGCCCCTCCTCCCAACGTCACAGCCTTAGTTGGTGCGGCCGCCGCACACCGCGCATGGTAGTTTTTCTTCTTTTGCGCTTTGTAAAATAATTACCGATTTGTCAACCGGATAAACGATGAAAAGTGTGCTAATTTGAGCTAGTCTACGCAGTGCAAGCAAAAACGGGAGCTTGACAAATTCACTTCAGTGTCCCTTTAAGCGGTACGTATTCGCTACTGGCGGGGACATGCTTTTCAACTTGTGTTATTATTACCCTCAAATTTCTGTTGTACGCCTCAATATAGGTCCCTGAAACTCGTCTCTAATTCTAAGGCCACAACGCATCCAATTATCAGCTTTCTGTTAACAACGTAGGCTATGATGAAGGTTGATGATTGTTGGACTCGTGTTCCTTTGTCCCCAGGTTCAATAGCTGCGCCCACGTAAATAATTTTTTTTTTGCTTTTTTGTACTTCGCTGTCTACCATTTTTACGTCCTCTTTTTCGTCACACCAACGTCGGACGCGGCATGTTCGTGTAATGGGGCGTTTTTGGGGTGGGAATAATATTGTACGCCCCGTCTTGAATCACGTCGACTGATCTTCCACCCCATCTTGCGTCATTCCCAGTCCGTGATGGTATCGTGTACGGCGTCTTTTCTGGGAACACAGGTACACTCTCGTGGCAATTTGTACGTAATTTCACAACTTAATTATTCTTACTCCCGTAAAGTACAGCCGACAAAAGAATATGTATACGTACGATTCATGTTGCAAGCGCAATGCGCTCCTTCGCAGACCCCGGCGTTGAACAGATTGTACCTGTGTTCGCATGTATGGACACAGATGAACTCCTGGCATGAGCTGAGCAGCCTATAAAGGGGAGAAATCAATGCTTTCTCAAGTCATGGATGTTAACTGATGTCTGGCGCACAAATCACGCGGTGTATGCGAGAAGCGTCACGGGTCACTTTAAGGCAGGTCGAGGTAGCATTGCGATATGAACTACGTATTCAGTTCCTAGCGCTTTCAAGTAAAATCAAAGACTGCCAATGCAGCGTTTCATTTTTAGAGCGTGCTTTCTGGCGCAAAATTCACCCTGAGTTTCAACCTGCGCGTAAAGCGCTACGCCGTCTAAATGCCCCGTATGCCCTATGCATATTATGGTGGCAGTGGAAAACGGGTATAAGGTGTCGGGGCGTGCAACATGGAGGCTGCACAAACATGGTCGATGAGTGTTTGGGAATTAATCGCTTTTTAGTGCTAAAGCTTGCTTTCCGGCAAAAAGACAATGTGTGTTGGGGTGCACCCTTTACAGGCGGCTTACTTCTTTATAATGAGGTCACTGCAGTGACGGAGATAACGTCACCTAAATCTTGATGTATCCGGGAATAAAACACTTTCGTTTTAACAAAACGTCATATGAATGCTGCTTTCGATATTGAAAAAACTATAGGAATGCCACAATCAGGCGAGGATATGCTGTTTTGGGACCTCAGAATGGCACGGAATAGAACACACACCACAGTGTCCAATCAAAAGCCTACGACTGAGTCATCGTATTCGATCGAGTAAGATGTCCGCGCCTCACCACTGCAACAAAACTAAAGTTAGTTCGGGCTGCATGACTCAATTGCGATAATCACGCATGTCGTCGATGGGAACCCTACCCAGGAATAGGCAAATTGGGGTGACGAACGCAACTTTTGTGGAAGCCATTCAGATGCGTGCGCATTTGCACGCTGAAAATGTAGCAAGAATCGATCGTACGAATGTGTTGCGGAAGACTTCACGGGTACACTTGCCTGCCTGGGTACCTGTCGAGATGTACGTGACGCGTAAAACCAACGCACAGTCGCTGGTGACCACATTTTTGTGGGGCCAATGGGGGAGGGGGCTATTCACAAAATACTCAGCTTTGCAGCTGAGACTGCCGATATTATATAACACGTTAATAGCAACGTATGTAATGACGGGGTAGTCATTGGCGTATATAGGGTGATCAAAATTACGTCGACAGGTTTTGAAAAATTACGTGCTTAGATTTTACGTGAAGTCAAATCTGACTCTACAGTCAGATTTTGCAGCCAGGGGGACACCGAATTATGTGGTAAATCAACTGTTTTCTGGGTGCAGTAAGCAGGCATGTTTGAATTGAAAAGTAAGATGCAATCGTGTTTCTACGCAGTTTCATTTGGCACAATTCTTCTAGCGCATCCCTGCTTCGAGATATGGAACGGCGAAGTTCAATTGCCGTAGCCATGATTACGCATGCTAGCCAGTGAGGACCGACGCAAAGCTCCTCCCTTTTGTTATGTGTTTTGATAGCAGTTCCAACTACTGCAGATTGCGAGAACGCGAGCCAAGACTCCAAGGGTGCCAGTTACTACTTCTCCGTATGCCTCCACCCTGTTGTCAAATTACACACCGTACACAGCAGGCACGTCACAAAAGGGGGAGCTTTGCGACGGACATCACTATCTTGCATGCGCAATCATACGAACGGCAATTAAAGTTTGCAGTTCGATATCTCGGAGAACGGTTACGCCAGAAGTATCGTGCTAAATAAAACTTCGTGGAAACACAATGGCGTGCATTTTTTCAATACGAACATGCCTGCTTACTGCAGCCACTAAAAACTTAATTGAACCACCTACATAAATAATTAACCTCAATATAGACGCGGTCTTTGCGCAAATCTAAGGGCCTAATATAAAAAAAGTCGGTCGACTGAATACTGATCACCCTGTTTATTAAAGCTGTTGCGGAGTGATACTTCGGGATGGCGTAGCTCAATCGTATGAAGCACTACATGAGTGACATCTCGGTGAGGGGTAAGGGTCAAATTTTAGGCAGGGTTTCTTTGGCCTCCCACATGGTTATGTGTCTCCCCCTCTTCTGCCCGCCAGCCTGTTATGAGCCGGTGAGTACTACATAAAAGAGACAGGCGGGCTCCGGAAGGCCTCAATATTCATTATTTCAGCTAGCGCAGATTACGGTCAGCCACTGTAAGCCGCCGTTCATACCTTGGCGATTTATTTTATTACATTTGGTAACCATGAGTAGGGCTGGACGTCTTAGCCGGCACATTTCTGCAGTCCAAAACATTGCAATGGTGGGTCATGTCGATTCCTAAACTATCGTAAATTTGTGAATAGAGATAACCTTAAAACCTACGGCCGTGTTGCTCACAACCGAAATCAAAACTGGTTGGCACGACTCTCCACAAATTAAACCATAAGAGTCACATTATATTACATACTCTTGTTGCCAAAGAAAAAAATGCTGCGTGCACACAAACGCCAGTACATATGCAGGAATAATCAGATATTGGTTACCGTCCCATCACATCGCCACAATAGTTTGTGCTTCTCATGTCACTATTACAGCAGCAGCTGTCGCCGCAGTCATCGTGTGGTATTTATTCTGTTTTCGGGATTCTTAAAATTAATACTTGTTTAGCGACCTTGTTAACAATGAGAAGCATGTCTGTTTTGGGCCATCTACGCAATATAACACACGCGACAGATTTACAAATTCTCTTCGCTTTCACGTGCCTAAGGTTAACGGCGCTTACTTTCCGGCAGCGGCGGCGTTGGTGTTAAGGGTGACGTGGAACATGACGAACGCAAAAAGAAGCACAACACGAAGCATGACGCGTTCTGGGAGTGTTCCTTCTCGTTCCACTAGACAACTGCAAAAAAAAATAGCAGTGGGTTAGCTCGGCTATGCCGGGATATACGTAGCGTGAGCTAAGGTTCAGCTGGTTATTCCTAGCTTTCCTTGTTGTCTTGGATTAGCTTAATTATCATGCTTAGTGCTGCTTCAATGACACACACCCGGCATACGCGTTCTGTGACACATTTATATTTATCAAGCGGCTCCGGCGCAGCGTCACCAATCGCCCCACAGGTAAGGTGTTTCGCAGGCCCATGCCGGTGTTGCTGCAACTCACGAGCCATGTGTTCCACACCCGGTCATCCCTCGCATGATCAAGTGGACAGGGCCGCTGCGTGCAGAACGGAGGTCGGCGAAGACCTTGGGCCCGTGGGGTGGGTGAGAGGCGCCGGGCAGCAAGCAACGCTCTGTGTGCCGTGTAATGTCGCTACTCCTCGCGCCTGCACAGCATGGGTCTCCAGGAGCCACGCGAAACTGCTCAACCCCTGCCAGTGTAGCTCGCGCTATAAAAGAATTTAATATGGGCCCCGAGCCGCCGCTCTGGATCAGTTGCTATAGCCGTTGTGCTGCTGAGTTTAATGACGCGCGTTTGATTACGAGCCGCTGCGGCCGCTTTCTGATGGAGGAAAAACTGAAAACATCCGTGTGTTCGAGATATCGGCGCTCGTTAAATGTATGTATAACGTAGTTTTGTCAAGCTAATTTCCTGTTCCAATTGAAAGGGCATCACAATAAACACGTTAACACGAAACGGGTTTATTGATAGCGCCCTACAGTTGTCGAAACCTGGGTGTTTTGACCTACGAGTCATTCGAGGCTGCCGAGAATAATACTCGCAGTCATGATAGTAAACCGTGCAGCAACATACTTTTAACAGTACGTGAGATAAAAACAGTATTTAACACATTGGAACCGTATAAAACAAACGTTATGTACAACCTTTCCTATTCTTTTTGCGATTTTGGATTCACGCATTGAAACTGACGGCGTTGTTTTGACATGCACGCTAGTGTCACGTTTAGGCACAACATGACGCTACCTTTCACACCAGAATGTTACGTGTCAAACCAAAATTATTTCTGCCGCTTTGTTGAGTAATTCCTTGTGGTTACTCCAATATATAAAACTCTGGATTTCTTATGAGCAAGAGGACATGCGCTCACAAAAATTAGTTGTCTTTCTCTGTTAAGGGGTAATTCAGGCAAACTACAAGTATGTTTAATTGGGAAGATTATCTGTTTTATAGGAACCCCAGCGCTTTTCCGGAAACCAAATATGCTTTATTCATATATAAATAAATCAATTTAAGTTAAAATTGGGACTTTCCCGCCATATTGTGTGTTTTTACAACGTCTGCAATGACATCACGAGAACTGCTCTGTAGCCGATTGTGGAGCCTCATTTACCGTTATTCAACATAGATGGCACCAGCATACTTTGTAGAGCTATTTTCTGCATTTGCATTGTTTTTCACCGCGTTTGTACTTGTCTTGCTTTTGTTTAGGTAGAAAATATTCGTTTGGTGGAACATGCTGTTCGCTCTGCAAGTATGGTCACTGACCACATTTAGTTAAAACTCCAAGGTGGGGTAAGTTTTCGGCGAAGGAAAGTTTAACATCCGCCTCAATACAGCCGTACGGCTCAAAAGGAAATTTCTCGAAAACTTCGCACGCAGTTGAATAAAACTTTGTTTGTTCCAAAATTTGAACCCAGGACCACCGCTTAACCGGAGCAGTCGCTCTACCAACTGAGCTAACCAGGAGGCTAGCCGTTTGCAGCGCGAGAGCGAATTGATCAACAACTCTAACGGAGGAACAGCTGACCGACCAGATTTAGGGCAAATCCCCAAGGTGGAGTAAGTTTTGCATTCAGGTGGTTGTAAAATTTTCCTTTAGTTTTCTGTAGTCAGAAAGATGACAATAAAATCAGAGCCCGGCAATATATCGCAAAGACGAACGGTGCCGTTCCGCATGTACGCGCATTCGGAACGCTCTCAGACACCGCCAAAAATCTTGCCGCTCACTCGGAGCACCGCGCAAGGCGCCGCTGGTTGCAACATTCAAGAGAAACGAAGTGCTGCGGCCGAGATCGAGAAAACTGACATGCATTGAGTGGACGGGAACAGGCATGCGCCCTCACCTATTCCGACAGCAGGCGCTCGGCCCGAAGGCGTCGCGCCAATAGTTATCGCGCACCGCTACCTTGGTCCGGCCTATTTGTGTGACTAACAGTGCGTCTAACTGCGGCTATTGGTTTGGGCAACTGGGCCTCAAAGCGGAACATTCGGCTTTTGCCCTGCGCTTCCCCCAGTTGTTGCTGTTGTCCCAGAAACATGATACATTTTACAGAGTTGGCCACACCAGCGGCTTTCATTGGACAACCCCTTAAAGGAAGACATGCGCGCAGCTGCATCGCGCATTACAACGGCTAGGGCCACCGTGTTGCTTCCTGGGTTATAAGCTCTGTTGCATTTTCTTGCAATGGAGAAAGAAATAGCCCGGGGAAAGAAGAGGACGAATCAAGGAGGACGCCATGAGTAGAACAGACGAACGAAGAGAAAGGAGGCGAGGAACTCCTGGAAGGCATGTTCATAATAGCAATAAATTTAGTGTGATCGGAATACAGTTGTAATATCTTTCCTGTGTCTTGAGACTCCTTTTCTCACATGCTCAAACTAACAAATAAATCAATCATACAAAAAGCGCAAATTTTATGAGTGTCGACCACAAGATGGCTGCAGGGCTGTCTGCGGTATTCTATACAAAGTGCATGTTAAGTCTGAATCCGACCACCGTTTTAAATAGCCATAGAGCAGCGCAAACTCGCATCGGGGTATTGTGTAGCCCTTTATTTGCATGCTGCGTTCGCGCAATATTTCATGGTTGTCGCAGACCAACGTACTCTTTAAGTAGTTTGTATTATCCTTGCGACCATTAGAATTACTGTTAGAACTTTCTCACGGCAGTTTCCTCTGAGTGGTTAAGTACGCCACCTGGAGATTCTCTGGGCAAATATTCCCTAAAAACGTCTTCCTACAGCTGCTCCTCTGGAGCTGTGGTACAGCACTCGCTTCGAAATGAGAAGGCTCGGGCAGGGTCCTTCAATGCTTCTCTGGTCATGAAACTCCCGGCCAAGTTACGTACGCGTGCAAACGCTATCGCGAGGGGCACCACCGCAGATCGGAGGGCATCGGGCGGCCACCGCTGCTCTGTGGCCAGACCGACGGCAGGAACGCAATAGCAGCATGTCCGTTCATCCCAAATTTTTTTGCTACTCACAAGATGATCAAGTTCATTTCAGAGGCCCACGACACGTAAAGCGAAAGCGCAATGCTGATAAGGCGGCGAGCGTCTGTTCTCTAACAAACACGCTCAGACCATGTCCCCGCCTGCCCTCCGATCACCAACAAGGGCCACGGTGCGGCCTCCCTGGGCAGCGGAAGAAGCTCTCCCATAGCGTGAAGGCTGTGTTTCATGACCAGAAAAGTATTGAAGGACAGTGGGTCGGGTTAGGGTTCGGTATGGGGGAAGATTTCTTTTAGCTTTCGGAAATATAAAGTTTGTGCTCATCCTGATTTTGTTATGCTTTTTTGTTATGGTTATTGCTATATCAAGTGATCCGTGCACAGGGCTTCTAGAATAGGTCTAAAGGAGCCACGAAGGCAAAACACAACTTTGGTGCATTCAAAAAACGGCTTGGTTAAAATCACACTGAAAGCAGTTTTAACGTATACTTCGCTCAAATAAGCGATGTAATGAGGAAACAAATTACACCATCTTTCCGTGGGCAACCATGAGGAGGATGCGAAGCACCATTCCGTGCAGGTTTTATTGTGCTGCCGTTATGTTGTTTCATTTATCGGGAGCGAGCATTGCCTGTTGCCATATTCTGCGCCGCAGGATCGCTTTGGGACGGGGCCGCCTGACTTTGGCAGTTCCGTTTAGGCCGTCTTTTTTAGATACGAAGCATCTCATGGTTGGGGCTATGTCCTTCCCTGGTGGTTGTCGTTGCTGTTATTGCGCCGTCCGGCGAGTCTCGGCGGGCCGTGATTGCAAGCAGCTCACAACCAACTGGGGAACGTGCATCTACCTCATCTGCAGCAACTTTAGGATTCATCCACTACAACAGCCCTTGAATTTATATTTCACACACCATAAGGCGGTCATAATCAAAGCGGAATGCGAAACACAGCTTGACATCACCTTCTTTGAACATGATGAAGATAATGCCTAAATATAGAGAAACTCATACCACGTACAACGTCTCTCTCTGTCTCTTTTTTATGCCTCACCATTCTAACACCCCCCACCGCCTCCAATAAAATTTCACCATTTTCCCGTAGAGGAACCCTGAGTAGTATGCGAAACAGCAATGGCGTCAACGCAATTTTCCATTTCCTAGTTCCGGTAAGTGAAAAGTGTGGTAGTTACCATGGAAACTAAACGATAAATACTACAGTAGCTGTGTACCTCAACCTCACGAAAACGACGAACTGAAAACTAATTAGCACTTGAATCGACCCCATGCCTGCTTCCCATACTACTCAGGGTTCTCCTACGGGAAGATGGTGTAATTTTTATCATTTTATTAATCCCCCATTTCGCTCACGACTGGAAACGTCGATGGAAAGAAAAGGGTGGTACTTTTACGCTTCCAGACCACGCAGAGAGTTCGCGCGAACAGGGAACGACATTTGCACCGCGCGTTCGCAGCCACCACGTTTTTTCGTACATATTGGAGTCTAAACTAGGTGAGCTAATGGCGAAAAAATAGCCCTTAAATTTGGTAGAGTGTCCACGTTAAGAACCGACGTTGGTTTGTATAACGCCTAATTGGCCGTTCGTTCGCGCCAATCTCGAACTTGGTCGTGTTGTGCTGACGCCGTGCCCGTGCGTACACAGGCAGTTGTAGCATTTTATTCAGTTTTTTCGTCGGTTGTAATTTATAACCGTAAAAAAGCATCCGAATGGTTTCACGGTACGTCAGAGGGACATTTTTTTAGTACTGCAAGCATTCTATTCCTCCCTCCCCTCCGTACTTTCCGGAAACCTTCTACGTGACCCTGTGTTTATCAACTACTGGACAAGTCCAGCGTAACAGATATTACGAAAGGTCTCGGAAGAATAGTGTGAGTTTTGGAGCCGTGCGCGCAACGTCTTTGTTCGCCTAAGCACATGATAGAACAAAATTATTGCTCCGGTGCTCGCGCTTTCGCTCCTAATTGCCTGGAGCACATTTTCTCTCTATAAAAGATGCTCGTTCATTTTATACGTGGTCAGGGCTGCCGACTGACATATGTGAATTGTTTGCTTTGCCGGCCGCAACCCTATTACCTCTCCTGCCCTACCCCAGATCTACACTGTGCCTTGTTTAAGTGGTTGGGAGTACACTATGCTTCCTCTAAATAAAGACATACCATTTTTCAAAATACACACAACAGGATTTCGTTCTTTCAAAGTACCATTATTTCCTTTTTATACATAGAAAGCACGAGTTTTAAACTCAACAAATCGTGCCAATAACTTACACGATGCATTGCATTTGATATGGTAGTTCCACAGTTCAATCAAGAAGTTTTGTTTTGGATTCGCGACTACGATTTGCAAACCATGACCCTTAGAAGGCAGAAACAAATATCACGTGAGTGAATATCGGCGCGCTCATTACTGAATGACGTACCATGGTCAGATTTTACACATCTTTCTGCTATTGCAATTAGCCCATCACACGTAGAATTATGAAGGTCAACGAACTTGAAACCGCAAAGAGCTAGCTTCAATGTTTCCCGTCAAGAGTTTTATTCCCCGCAGGAGCTGGATATGCAAGTTTACGAAGCACAATTTATTTTTGGCTGCCACAGTTGCACGAACAAAATAAACTCTCCTTGTTCTAGGTAAGTAGTGTCATGTATTTTACACGCGCGCGGTAAATCCGACGTCAAATTATTATTTTTTCCTGCGCGAACCTACCCGCGCGGTACAATTGGTGACGCGTTATAATCTTGCAAATACGGTATTCAGCTCCCCACTGCCCGCCGACTCAGCCCGACAAGCGCATCAACCCACCCCCTGCCTGCGAGCCGAACTGACTCGCCCCGACGGCTTTTCAAGTCACCGCGTCCGCTTATACATGAAGGCGTCGAGTCCAAAAAAAAAAAAACCAGAAAGATCCCCTGCGAGGGGCACGATCAAATGCAGAGCATTTCCGCGGGGGGCGCGCCTGCAAGTCGTATGGATTACGTATTGGTTCTTGTTGTTGTAATTGTTGTTGCTATTGTTGTTGCTAATTGTTGTAATTAACGACGACTGCTAATTGCGAGGTCACGTGACATCCTTTATTAGCAGGTTATGATCTCTTTATTTAATCTTGTCTTCTTTCTTCTGTCTTCTCTCTTCGTGAACGCGTAAATGCCTCTCGTTGACTTGATCCCCAATCGAGGGGAAGTCGATGAGGCGATCGTTAGTTGTCGTTGTTATTGCTGCTGCTGTTGTTGTTGCTGCCGTTGTCGTTGCCCATGTAGATCGTGGGGTAGGCGAGCTCCTCGGCGCGTTCGTCCACGTACAGTGACAGAGGCCGCATGTTCTCGCCGGGAACAGCGTCCACCACGTACTCGCCGTGCACCAATCTGCGCGCCACCACGTCCTCTTCGACCGTCGGCGATGCCGCCGTCGCCGCCGATTGCGCTAGCGCCTCGTCCGACGACGGCGGCGGCGCGGCGTGCATGGCCTTGTCGTCGTACACGACCGTGCGCTTGATATTCACGTCGATCGCCGCGTCCTCCGGGACCCGACGGGGCAGCGACAGCACCAAGGCGGGCACTTCGATGGGAACGTTCACAACTTGCCCGCGGATGCCGTGCTGCTCCGCCGCCCGAGTCAAACGACGAATGCTCATGAAGGGCAGCCAAGGTGCGATCAGCCGCTCCTCCACCGCGTTCAACTCGGGTAAACCCACAGGACGCGGCGCGCATGCTGGGGACGACGCCGCGGATCATCGAATCCAGCAGGAGTTGCACACGACGTACGTGCGGAACCGCTCCAACGCTGCGGCGCCCGTCACGTTATCGATGCTGTCCACCACGTCGATCAACCGCTGGACGCCAACAGTGCTGTTGCATTGCTGCCATTGTCGTTGTTGGCAGCGACGAATCCGCCGAAGCCGCCGTCGTTGACGTTGGCGTTGGCGTTGTCGACGTTGTTGTCAGCCGCGCCAGCAGCCGACCCGGCGCCGCCACCGACGACGACCGCAGCTGCAGCCGCACCCTCCGCCTCCAGAACAAGCGCACTCCAAAGAACCCGCAGGTAGTTGTTCTGGTGCGTAGCGTTCCGAATGTTCCCGACTGTGGTGAGGTTGTTGCCGAACCATAGTCGGTCGCAGACGGCGCCGCTGTGGCCGAAGCTGCGGTCGAGGAATTCCCGCTTGAAGCGGGCGTCGACGTCGCCTTGCTCGTGGAAGCGCGCCTGGGACTGTCGCTGGCGCGCGCGAGGGGACTCCTGGTCCGCTTCCAGACGAGGACGTTCGGCTTCGCCTTCTCGTTGACGTACGCTGGGATCCGCCCGACGAAGCGAAACTTCGTGCGGCGGCAGCCTCCGGATTTGCGAGTCGACGAGCACGTGCTGCTGCCGCCTCTCGTTGCCGCATGGCCGGATCCGCTTCTCGGCGCTTGCGTTTAGCGGTGGTTTCGCATTCGCGAACGTCGTCGTTGTCGGCTCGACGTCGGCGTTTCAATGCAGTGTCACGTTCTCGCAGCGTTGGATCCGCCGCCCGAGGTTCACAAGCGACCGCCGCTACTCGCTGCCGAAGTTCGCTTTCGGTGGCTCGGCGTTCACGAACGGATGCCGCTTCATGTTCTCGCAGCGTTGCATCCGCCGCCCGACGTTCCCGAATGGCTGCGGCTTCTCGCTGGCGAAGTTCGGCGTCGGTGGCTCGCTTGCGGCGCTTGCGCTCAGCATCCGCAGCAAGCCGCCGCGCCGCCTCCTCTTCCAGCGTAGCCATTGTCGATGAAGTCGATGGTGAAACGTGAAGTGAACCCCCTGCCGCGGCTATGACGCAACGTGGAGCGGTTATGACGCAACGCGGCGCGGCTATGACGCAACACAATCCAACACAATCCACTTTAATCCAATCCAATCCAAGCCAAGCCAATCCAATCCAAGCCAATCCAATCGAATCCAATTCAATGCCAGACCGACGGGGAGCGATGCGTACTACGACTACGGACGTCAACGCGGATGACATCGTGAGTTACTGAAATGCTCTGGATTTAAAATGCCGAACATGGCGGTATTGGAAACTGCGCCTTCTAACGCGTGAGCGCGAGGTGTTAGTCCACTACACCACGAAGCAACGGCAGACGCGCATAAATATCCTGTATACTGTACTTAGCCTGTATATACCGTATATCCTATATCCTGCCTAAATATCCTGTATACTGTATACTATAGACTACCATTGTCCCTGAAGAGGAAAGTGAACGGCATCTGCATCTCACCGGTACTCGTCCACGGGGCTGAAACTTGGGGGCTCACTTAGAGCGGCCAACTTAAATTAATGACGATTTAGGGAGCAATGAAACGGAAGACGATTGGTGTACAAATAAAGGACCAGAAGAGAACGGACTTGGTGAGGGAGCAAACGCGTGTTAATGACACTTTAGTAGAAATTAAGAAGAAGAAATGGACGTGCGAAGGGCATGTAATGCGAAGGCAAGATAACCCTTGCTCGGATCCCTAGAGATAGCAAATGTGGCAGCGGGTGGCAGAAAGTTAGATGGGCAGGAGAGATCAAGAAGTTTGCCTGGATAAATTGGCCGCAGTTAGCCCATGACCGGGATAATTGGAGATTAATGGAAGAGGCCTTTGCCCTGCAGTGGGCGCATGTAGGCTGGTGATGATGATGATGATGATGATGATGACTGTACTTGATAGCTTACCGCCAAAAATAGTAGTTTTGGCTGCAATTGCGATTCCGCCCTACGGGAATAGAGCTCGCTGCACTTTTGTTTTACACTTTCCGCTAAAAATGTCGGTCAATATCGATTCCTCGTTACCAAATAAACCTTCCGTTACGCCTCGTCGGTCCTTAACTAAGCCTATGTTTTCTACAAGCTTTGCTGGTCGCACCCGAATATACAGTTTGCCACTTCGGGAAACAAATTGTTCAAAGCGAATTAACGACCGGAGCGTCGTTAGCCGAAATACGGATTACGTTAGCGCTAGTGTGAGTTGTATGAACTTTATGGACCTTACTATGTCTATTAGCAGTGATTTAAATCTAGGAACTAAGAGAACAGAGCCCCATTGATTACAGCCCGAATGCTGTCGGAACGGTTGAAGTTTTCGCTTCTTGATCGATTCCCGACTACCGCTCGGACGATCGGTACTGCCGGCGTCTTCGGTCAGCCAGCCAGTCCCACATTGCGGGCTTCCTATCGGCCGACGTGAGCGTGTCCCCGTTGGCGTCATATGACAGTTACCTGCTCTGCATACTCGGATGTCGCGTCGCCCCCGTGTCGGCCTAGCCACCGCGTCTTAACGACATGCGTGGTAATAGAGCAAAAAATTAGCGGGGGCTTAGCTCGGCTATATCAGTATATGCGTAGCGTGAGCTAATGTTCCGCTGGTTAATGTTATGTTTCCTGGTTGTCTAGAAAAACCTGATTATCATGCTTACTGCTGCTAAAACGATTTCCAATCCAATCCAATCCAACTCAGTCAAGTCGAGTCACTGCTCCTCACGCATTTGAGCACGGCTCTCCAGGAGCCACGCGAAACGGCTATCAAGCGGCTCCGGCGCAGCGTCAGACTTGGCTCCTGCGCAACGGAGGCGCACAGCTGGGCACGCGTCGGCGCCAGTGCGTCTGCCGCGGGAATTACGTCACTCCCTTCGAATGAGCAGACCGGCGAATGTGCAGACCCAATTCTCTACACACCCGTACTGCAATTTGAAATACCCAATCCAATACAATCAAATTTATTCCAATCTAAATCAACCCCAATCTAATCCAAACCAATCGACCTCGCGCTTGCGCAGCACGGACCTTCAAGCTCCAACCGAAACTTCTGAACCTCGGCCCAGGTACCATTGAACACGGATATACGGAATTGTGGCCTATATCGAACCCTTGTATAATTCTGTAAAAATAACAGGCATTAAATTTTTTTCTATCGAACGCTATTTTGCTCAAATGGATATATCCAACACTCCCGCGCGGGATTTTGTGCTGTCCTTAGGCATGAGGCAGGCTTTTCCGCAATACAACGGCGCGCAGCAGTGGCGCGGTTGTTCCTTGCGACTCCCGCGCGAGCTCGGGCGCGTCCGAACCGGCCATGGCACAGTGGACAATCTCCACGAATGCATGCTGTTGGAGCCGAAAGCGCCACATTGGGCGCTGCGGGCTGCGGTATCACCGAACTTGAAGTCCGCGCCACTAGCTGCGCGCACTTCCTCTGTTCGCTGGGTTCGCCGTTATTCGCTTGTATCCATGCTGGTCTCCGCTCTGTGGAAGACGCCCAGGACTCAGTACCGCTTCCGAGCACGAGAGAAGCCGTCGCATTCGTGGCCCAGCTACGGCGTTACTGCAGTGCCATTGAGGGCAGCGGTCTTGTGTTTTTTGACTGTTTAGATACCGTGGAGCAAGCAGCCACCAGCAACGCGTTGTGCTCCAAGAAGCAGGCTACACTCACGCAGGTCTTCCGCTCAAATAAATTAATGTTTTCTTTCCGAGAAAGCGCCGTATCAGTAGTGAATTGAAGGGTGGTAAGAGCACAGCGTTAGCTCGTGACTCCGTCGGCAAGATTTCTCTAATATCAGTTTTTTTGCTTCACTTTCTATGTCGAATGTTTGCTATATCGAACTATTTTGCAATAGTCGCGCTGTTCGATATATGCGGGCTTTACTGTAATTGCTTCTCTCGTCTGAACTTGCTTCATCGTCTTTTGCCCAAACATCCTGCAGTTGTGCAACCACATAACGTCGATGGCAACGGTGTCATTAGTGTCGCATTATGGCGGCGATGGTTGTAGTCGCAGTAGATGTTACCCAACCGGGCGAACCACTTCCGCTCACTGACTAGCCAGAGTCACTTTTAAGTACTATTAATGACTCTGGCTAGTCAATAAGCGGAAGCGGTTTGTCCGTTTGGTAAAACCAAGACAGAACGATCAGTTTGCAGTTGCGATACAACACCAGGATTGCTGTAGTAGATGCTGGACCGGCCCGTTGCGTAAAAGCAACATTGACTGCTCCCGTCGCGGCCTTGATGCGACACCAATTAGACCATTGCGTCCTCGACGCCGTCACAAAAAACCATCTAGGTTGCTAAGTGCCTGAGAATAAGCGGCACTTAGGAACTCCGCTTGGAGACACTATTTCACAGAAGCATGTCGTCGTCCCATCAAGTTAACATCCTTTAGGAGATATAACAACCACCGGCTTCATATAGCAGGCGTTGGCGCTCGGCGAATTAACCTGTTATCAAAATGCTCCTCCTCTAAAATGATAGTTATGGAGAACAAATGTCAACGAAGCGCTTAATAAGAGGCTAGGTGGTAATGAAATAAGGGACGTCAATACTCGGTGGCCCGTAAGGCGAGGTGCATTTTTTTAAACGTTTCATGGCCCATAATCATTTTTATGCAATACTAAGGCACCAAGAAAGCTGTATATAATATCACTGAATTAGTGTCACTAGATAAGATACAGAACACTGTCAGTTCGGCGCGCAAGTGAGCAACGGGACCACTTTGGTGTTTATCAGTAGTGCCAGACAGCCGCTTCTATGGCCTCACTGTTAACTTTGAATAGGTCATTCGTAAGCAACGCGGCCGGAGAAGCAGCAATCCGGCAGCTTCGGACACACTTCTGCTACTGAACTGCTGTGCGGCGCGTTATCTTTGATTCGCGTTCGGGACGACGCCAGTAGCGTGCAGCCGCAGACCAGGGAGGTCAATCTGAGACTATCAAAGTGGACCTATAGAAAATGCATAAATAACAAAATGGCGATCGCAATTTAAACAAATGTCACGTGATGCGAACTGACCAATGATCAAGGTGGGGGCACTGAACGAAAGGAGAAAAGAGTGCTGATACTCTGTAACCTTACCAAATGACACAACGGTGAACCAAGGGCCAAGGCGATTGATTTGATTGATTGTATGCGGTTTAACGCGTCGACGCAACGCAGGCGATGAGGCGCGCAGTAGTGGCGGGCTCCGGATTAATTTTGACAACCTGGGGATCTTTAAAGTGCGCCGAAATCTCCAACACACGGGCGTTTTTGCTTTTCGCCTCCATCAGAAAAGCGGCCGCCACGGCTGGGATCGAACCCGCGACTTCTTGCTCAGTAGCGGAACGCCTTAGCCACTGTGCCACCACGGCAGGTGCGAAGGCAATCCGATCGCCGCGTCACAATTCAAGGTAACAGGAAAGCATTGGGACAGTCATGGTCAAATAAAATCTTCAAATAAACCTGCTCCCACATAGGGAAGACTGATTATTGGTTCCACCGCATCTGAATACCGGTATGTGGGTAACTGAGACATCAAAACTCTCGTATTTTACCCCCGTGATACCGATACAAACGTTCAATGGAGTCAAAGAAAAGTGGGAAACGTACATTCTCGTTCGGAAGTACAGCTCCTCAGGAACAATACCACGAAGACGCTTTACACGGGAGGCTGTCCTAGCCGCTGCTTCAGAGCCCTCTTCTTTCTCGGCCCGTGCTGTGGTTGTTGTACTTCTACGTCTTATGGCGCATACCCACGCGGGAATTGGCCAGGAATCGAGCAACTAGGGGGCTTATTCGCCAGCTCACAACTTAAAAGTTGTGGGCCACCTCGGCGCAGGGGGTGGTGCGCATGCGCGCGGGACCATTACACACGACGAAGTCCTGATAGTTCACAGCCGGCAGGAGATACCAATCTTCTACGCAGAATGCGTGCGCAGCATGGGCAGATAGTGCCACCCATAAGAGGGGGCCAGACAAGCCGAGGGGGCGGTCAGTCGCGCGTAGTCGAGCGGTGGTGGTTGGCCCGTGGAAGTGAGTGACCAGAGGCCTGTACCTACTCGGACGTAAAGACAGCAGCACGACGCAAGGTCGTCGAGGAAAACGAGTAAGTGTCTGCTTCGCTTGACCAAGGCTGGTTGAATTGTCGAAGCTCCCCGACAAGCGACTTCAGGATAGAGCATTCTTTGCTGGTGATCACTGTTCCAGATGGTGTCTGTCGGCTTCTTATCCTAGGGTTGCGTTCTGTTATTTTCACTGGCCTGTGGAAGGGCCGGCTAATTTTGTGTTTTTATTCTCGGGGCGTAGAATAAAACTTGTTCATTTATTACTGTCGTGTCTTGGTGTTTCCTCATCACGCGAAACGCTGCTCACGTACCCACTGTACAAGAATGCTAGTTTCTTAAATGTAAATACCTATTCGTTGGCATCCAGTAACAGCGCGAGCGATAGGAAACACGCAGCATGATGGTGTTGTCGATAACGCCATGGCGTCAGTGTTACGGACTGAGATGGCGAAATTTCTGGGAGGGAGATTGACCACAAATTGGGCTCCTTTCCCCTTCTTTCAAGGAACTATGAATAAAGCGTACAACATTGTTTTTTTCTGAAGATTTTTTTAGCACAACCTAAGCGCTTGTTCGGCTCCACCGGATGCTTTATTCATGCAGAAATAGAAGGATAAGAAAAAATACTGCTTCTTAGCTGGGGTAAGCACGGATAAGGAAATACTAATCTGTGGTTAGCCGTGCAAAGCCCGCTTCCGGGCTTCTACTCGCTTTTCTTGAGTCTCCGTAGGCATTCCGTACTCCTTCAGTGAAGCAGCCTGTCGGGCGGTAGCCGCGGTGCTGTCCGACGCCATAGAGTTTCTTACAATATACACTAGAGAGGAATCTGGCGCTAGCGTCTATGCACCTGAAATCAAGGCCGTCTGTGTCGGCATAGAGTTTCATACTAATATATACTAGAGGTAGGTCTGTCGCTGCAGTCGCTGGCCACCATGGGCGGCGTCATTGCCGCTAGCAACGTTCCTCCCCTACTTCGCCTTGGTTAGCCCCGGGGCTTCTTTTTTGTCTTGAAGCCAAATTCAACAAAAAAGGGTAACATTTTTTCTTGCTCATCCTGTATGAAGCTTCTACATAATCACTGGAGGTGCGATTTTATAATAAAAAACAAATTTGATAAACCTTGTACAGCAATATTGTTGCTTTTTTGCAGGCAGTGCCAACTGTTCAGCCTGTTCATGATCCTAACCAAGGACAAGTTGAACCTGCTTGCCCGGTACGTGACGAAACGCTCGCCGAAGCGCGCAGCTCCCCTGGACAGTGGCGCCGGATTTCCCTCAGGTATATATTAGTATGAAACTTCATGTGGGTTATCATGGAACGCCATTACCTCATGCGCTCGCCTTAGTTTTAACGTTTGCGTAGATTGAAACGTTTTAGCGACCGCAAAAAAAGTGCCACCAAAACGCGAACAATAGTGTGAAATTATGTAAGTGGAAAATAAAAACAAGCTGTTTTAAAACTAAGGAAATAGGAAGTAAAGCGTAATTTTACCGGAACGGCTGTGCCTGCTATTCCGAAGGTCAATGTTCTACTTACGAACAATGTTAATATTTTGGGGGAAACTCAATAGAGACTGACATTATTATATTACCAATATTTCAAATAATAACTTGTTTGAAGAGTGTGGAAAGTTTTTTGAGCGTGTCTATGAAAACGTTGCCTTCGTGGTAAACCGATGCGCAGACCATCAGCGACAGTTTGACCAAACTTGCTGAAGATAAAAGGATAGGACGGTTACAGGCGTCCGTATCTCTCGTTCCTTGTATTCGTCGAAGTACGTTTTATTTCTTTTCTTTTGTCACCTACAAATTTCGCGGGAGCATATTACCCGCTCAGTCATACGTCCTTCGACTGTGCATGACCAACGTGAGGTGAGATCACGCAGTGGCTGCTGTTTCACTGACCACGGCTGCTACAGAACAGGGAGGATTTCGGTTTTCTTGTAGCTCCTAGACGTGGTAAGTGATAAAGAAAAAAAATCGCAGACGTGGTAATGCATTGTAAAGAAAGCAAACCCCCAAAACCGCTTAAGAACCCTATTGCCATTCTAAACCCAAGACAAAGGGTGGATGGGGATTCATCCCATAGACCCCCACAACGACATGGATTTGCACGCGCAGTTTTCTTTATAGTATACTTACTAAGAAACTCTATGTCAGACGCCGCCTGCCGACGATGGCTCAAAGCAAGCCGCTCCCGCGCAAAGCTCTGCGAAGACGACCGGGCAAGCTCTCATTCATGGTCGAGCTAAGAATTGTGCGTATGCGCCAACCCAGGCGGCACAGAAAGTGTGCCCCAAGACCGGCCCGTCTATGGCCGCTTTCTGGCATGTCCGGCCAGCATCCAGGTTCTGCCAGCCACTGATCATGCGTTGAACGGCCAACATTCGGAAACCAGCGCTTCGGCATTTTTCCGTCCGCCCGTGTCCGGACGTACAACGGCAGCTAACCGGCTGCCAGATATTCAGTTCTCTTACGGCTGCCGATGTTGAGAAAGATAACGGCCGAAGTACGGCCTTAGGGCATCCGTTTTTTCTTCGGGAAGCGGTAATCGGCCGAAGCACGGCAAGCGACCGGCCACAGAATATGCGTATTCTTGCGGCAGTTGGTGTTCGAAAGGAGACCGGCCGGAGCGCGGCTGCCGTGCATTCGTTGGTTCAACGGTGAACCGCGCGTCCGGCGGATGCACAGCCCCAGAATATACGTTTTTCATCCGGTTAGCTGTCCTCGGCCGAATTACGGCAAGGGAATGGCCACAGAATATTTGGCAACCGGTGTTCAAGAGGAGACCGGCCTACGTAAGGTATCTGGTTATACGTCATTTTTTCGGCAAACGGCATACAGCCGAACAACGGCTCGCGCCTGGGCGCCGAGAATTCATGCACAGACGTGTTTGGAAGGAGGCCGACCGGTCTTTTCCTGGGGGGAGAAAAAGCCGTTAGGGAGCCGAACTACGGGGACGCGTTTTTCATCCGCTCCGTGTTTCTACGTTTTAAATGAACGAACATCGTTTGTCAAACAGTAATGAGTGTTCTCGATGAAGGGCAAGGTGCAAGGACTCACTGGACATTAGCAGGGAACCTTTTAGGCCATCGAAATGTCATTTATTGCCACAAGAAGACTGTGCCACACCGACGGGTGAGCTAAGCCTCGCCAGTCATCGCCGCTATCACGCCTCGGCCGCCGGCTTCCTCGACGCATCTGCTCTAGGCTATTCGCCCACTCAAGAAATGGAGAGCATTGCAGACATCGACCCGCCGGAGATGTCCGATCCGAGATGGAGATGGTTCACCAAAATAACTGGCCTTCAAGGGCGTCGAGCAAGCGGCCACCACGCAGGAGCTCAACCGCCACCATGTCAAGGACTCCCCACCAAAGAAAGGCAAGTGCGAGTAGAAGCGCAAGTTTTTCTGCTTACAATTAAACTGCGATAAGCAATGTTGCACTATGTAGTTGGTGATAAACGTAGAAGAGACTCGCTCGTGCATCGGTAGGATCAACTTCATGCCCTGCAGTATGCTACTTCAGGGGATTTTACGACTGCCTATGTAGAAAAAAAAATATTTTAAATTTGCGATAACAACAGAGCCCTGTCACTGACGAAGCCTAGCTGTTAATTTAGTTCCGATGTTTGAAGGTGAGCTCAGCTACTCTTGGGATATGACTCATTTGGGTAAACGTAATCGCCAGCATCCTAGCAAAGACGGATTTTGTCAGGATTTTCTTGCTCAACGCAGATTGTTGAGTTCACGCACGATTTGGCTCTTGCAATAGATAAGCTTAAAGTGGTTTACTGTATATTCTTGGACTGCAAAAAAGCAAATGATGGTGTTGCATATCACCTTTGGCGTAGTACATTTCATCCTATGAACTTAATGAATCGGTTTTTGCATTGTTATTACTATTGGCCCTATAGCTTTGTTCAAATGTACTGTGTAGTTAACCGGACTACAGCGAATGAACGTGATTCCGTATACCTGCAGCTTTATTCGAATTTATTAACATCCTGGTGTGCTGATTCAGAAACGTTTTTGGGTGTTAAACAGTGTGTTAACGGCACCTTTACAAGAAAACCTTCATTCGAATTGGATATGTATAACGTAAATTATGCTGCTGTGACAACGGCCGAGGAATATAAATACCTAGGAGTTTATTTAGGGAGTGGTTAGAGGTCAAATAGGCAGGTTCACACCATAAAAGTTACGGCTGCATATGTTTTTGGCTTTCTGAGACGAAATTTCAGTGAACCTCTATCTAACTGAAACGAACAACCGTATTTCACTCATGTGCGCTCAATCTTGGAGTACGCATGTGTTTTCGTGGATCCCTACACCAAAGAGCTCGTTGATACGCTCGAAAACATACAGAATATGTCAGTGCGATTCGTATTAGGTAATTGGCACGCTCAACTTAGCATGAGAGAAAGTAAAAGTAAACTTAAATGGCAGGACGTGAAAGGTCACAGACGAAACCATAGGTTGAACTTTTTTCGTAATACCTATTATTCGAAAACTGTTGTAGAAGGGGAGAAGTATGTCCAAGCGCCATTCTACATATCGCAAAGTGGGACCGCTAGCTTAAAGCAAATTATAATCTTTCCTTTAAAGGTGACGCCTTGCGCGATTCATTTTATTTTACATCAATACTGCAGTGTAATTATCTTCGACGTATGATTGCATTAACTGTTTATATTGACGATTTTCAGCGCGCTTTGTAGAATTATTTTGTTATTTTGCCTCATATTGAATGCTTAGTGTTATGTATCTTCCTACTGTAATGCATGCAAAGGCAAGCAGGCATGAAATAAATAAATAAATAAATAAATAAATAAATAAATAAATAAATAAATAAAAAATAAATAAAACAATGAATAAATAAATGAATAAAAATTAATAAACAAATAAATAAATAAATAAATAAACTTCCAGAGGCACAAGTTTGCCTCCGACGGGTTGAGAACCCTACGCATTCAACCTTGACCAATAAAATATTTATTGCCCTATTCGTTGCAGTATGCAAGGTTTCCTGTATGCATGCTACCATTGCTATGTTATTGGTTTGAAACAAATTATGTAACTCTAATTTTACGCCTTTCCTTGCGTGAACACAAAGGGATACAACTGCAGCCACCTGAAGCAGGGCGTCATTCGCGACGCCTCTAGAATTTTTTGAACGTAGTATGACATTAGAAGAAAATTAAGCTCTTTTGGACTATTAAGTGGTGTGGACGTATACTCATGAAAACAACATTAAAATAGATTGAAAATGAAAGTACCTGTTCGCTCCATCTTATGATCAACCCTGCGCAAGACCATCAGAAAAGTTGATCGAGTAGAAAATGTCTTGGCAAAAAAAATGGGCAAGAACTGGAGATACTTTTTTGTGAAGGAGTTATATTAAATGCTGCTGAGTGTTTTGTTGAGAACCAAAACGCTTCGTAAAGGCATTCACGCCGGTTTTATATACATCAAAACTGGTCAAGCAACTCTTATAAAAATAGTTTATGTAGTGAAAGTGTTCCGGAATATTGCCCTAAAAGAAATTGGCTAAAAGCGGCGCAATTTATCTCTCTGAAATTCAAACCACTAAAGTATGCGCCCTCCGCCGCCACCCCCACCCCCCCCCCCCCCTCCTCTTTCTTCGTTTATTACAGGTAAGCCACCCCACAGAGGAAATCAGGACCTGGACAATACATCTATTCAAGCTCCACAAAGAACTGAATATATTCTGTGTTCGGCAGTAAATGAGGCACAGCAATTAAAGGAACGACAATTTGTGAGCACTGTTTAATAAAATAATTTTGCTGTCAACTGAGGCTGGTAATTAAGCAAGGCTGCGCTGAAAGCTTGACGGCTGGTGGCTGCGCGCGAGCTCACTTTGATGTGGCTGCATTGGACACAAAATTCTGGGTTTGTGCTTATTCTGCACTGCGCGAATGAGTCATCTGCTTGCGCGACATGCAGTGACCGGCCTCAGTACAGCTAGCGTACTGTGGCTGAACTCCAATGCCCGTAGCACGGCCGTATTTCCGGTAGCTGCAGTCCGGCTGGAGTCCGACGACTGCATCTCGGCTGTCCTCCGGCGGACGTACTTCGGCCGTACACGGGTGGCTTTAGAATGGCCGGAGCCCTACGGCTGGAATCTGGCCGTATGACCGTTAGCCGGTCGTCTGGCCGACGGACACTGGCCGTTGAATAGCCATGGGAGTACGGCCGTATACGGCCAAAAGGCCCACATTTGGACATGGGCCGAACATGGCTGCCGGAAAACGGCCGGACAGAAAATCACCGGCCAAAGTACACCGGCCTGTTTTAGGCCGAACAGTCCTGTGCTGCCTGGGAAGCCGGCGGCGGCGGGGGCGGCTAGCGCACAGAGCGGCGGCCATCGCGGCGCCGCTACTTACGTGAGAAGTTTTCCAAGGGGCGTTTTGCCAAGGGGCAATTAAATAAAGATCAAATTACTGGCGACTGGCAAAAAACTCGGCGCGACTAGGTTAGCAACGCTTAGCTTTAACACCAAAGCTATTTCTCAGAGAAAGATAGTCAAAACGCGAAGCTTCCTCCAGTGCAACCAGAGGAAAAATCAGGGTAGTACAACATCCAAACTGCTTCACTGGACCGAAATGGCGAACTCAGACAGACACCGGTTTCATAACGTGGGGCAGAGTCGATTTCGCCCACGCGAAGCCTTTCATATTTGTGGTTCTTGATGGGACTTTGAGAAAACTCATTATTATCATGCGTCCGCCCATTGTGTAAAGTTGGCTTTTCTGCAATGCGTTGCTTTGTTCGGTCGCCTTGAACTAAGTGAAAACGTTTTGCTTGAAAGGAGTAGTGAGACGAAATTTGAAAGCTGAGATATATATGTATACACACTAAATAAAAGCGCAGAAAAACGCGGGACAAAGAGGAGAACTACACAGGATGAGCGCTTACTAACAACTGAGTTTAATGAAAGCAAAAACGACAAATCTCGACACAGCGCACACTTGTTGCTCATCATACACAAAAAACTGACGTAATTCAACAGCAAACGAGAAGAAATCAGCAAACCCATGCTCCGCAACAAATTGCCCAATGATCCGCGCGAATGTTAACAGATCGATAAATCAGCACCGAACATTGCGAATCCAAGATATTTACAGCATTTTCACTGAACGCTATCTTCAAGATAGGCGATTTCCTCATTAAGGAGGGTGACAGATGGGGCGCTTACACAAGTTCCATTCTTATTACACAAAAAGATAATGTAAGCCTTTGCCACCTCGCGTGTACGTTGTTGGGGGTGCCTAAACAGGACATGTTTTTTCTAGCAGAGGCACACAGCCATGCTTCCTAAAATGGTCAGATAGATGGGAACATGGCGTCCCCTTCAAGGAAGACGAGTGTTCTCAAAGACGAATGTTCAGGCACCTGCCCGTCTGGCCTACATATGATCCACCGCAATCAAGTGGGATTCGGTAAACAACGCCATTCCAGCATTTTACGAATTGTTTTTCATGCCTGACCCCGCAACCGTCTGCTTGAGTTTCTTTCTTTTGGTTGACTTTTCTTGCAATAGCCCCACACAAAGAGGACAATTTGTTTGGTGCAGAGAACGCTACCTTCACATCAAACTTCCCCGGAACCTTCTTTAATCGGTGAGCCACGCGATGGGTGTAAGGTACAACCACCTTCTTATCCAGACGGGCCACTTCACCCTCATCCTCAATGAGTACACGGGGGGCTTGATGTCTTTTACAACGCGTTGCGCTGCCGAAACCAACACTTCTTCAGGAAACCCTGCCTGCTTCAGGCAAGCCACCTGACGTGAAAAGCTGGACTGCAGTCGGGGCTCGCACGACTTTTTCAAGGAAGACCTGAGGCAGTTCACGGCTATACTGTTTGTGACTGTCTTCGAGTGACAAGAGACAAAATTCAAACGGGGTTTTGCACTCCTCGGACTGAACTCCCAGCAAACGTGGTCCGGGCCGAAAATTAGAAACAAATCTAAAAACCTGATAGCGTTATCAGTAGGGACTTCTGTGGTGAAAGTCAGCCCCATCCCACACAGTGCTTGAACTGCTTAAAAATATCAATAATTTCCCGCATCATGTCCGCTCGGCGGCAGAAGACCACGCAATTGACAACATATCTACATATATTAGAACGATACGCTCAGGCGCACGCTCAAGGGACCTGTCCACATAACTTAGAAAAATGTCGCTTAAAACTGGCGCCACTCTTGAACCAATACAAACTCCGGATCTTTGAATACGCACTTTGCCTTCCGATTTAACGAAGTGGAGCGCAGGTAAAATTGTAACAGTTCAAGAAATCCCTCAACGGAAATCCCGCTGCCATTTCTAAAAGGAACCTCATCGTTCAGTACAGTAATGCATTCTTTCACAGATTGCATAAGCTGGGCATGCGGCAGGCTATAGAACAAATCCTCAACGTCTACACTGAAGCCGGTGCAGTGGCCAGGGTTTTTCGTTACCAAAAACTCAACCAGCTGCTGAGAAGAGGACAAAAGAAATTGGTCAGCAAGGCTCAGTGACTTCAAATGCATCAATAGGAACCCCGAAACTTCATACAGCCAAGGCTGGCGTTTAGACGCAATTGCCCTGAATGGAATGCCCGTTTTGTGGGGTTTAGCTGTGAGGAACACAGCCAGTTGCACCCCTTTGGCTTTCTTTACAGAAGCTGCTAGTCTAAGAAGGTTCAGCTTCTTAGTGAGCCCAAGGGCTTGTCTTTTTACAGCCTCCGGTTTAAGAGTCACTGGAACAAAATTCTTCTCTATACCAGCACAGGCTTTTGAGAAAACATTCCCTCAGCTAACACCACAAAAAAGCCATCTTCGTCAGACACAAGGGCCCTGATGTCGTTAGTCGCAAAAAAGTTCACCATCGGTCCCACCTGCGCACATCGTTGTGGCCTCCCATCCGGACTTGCAATCACCTTCACACACTCCCTTTGAAAGTGGGTGAAATCCGACTCCTCCCCAAGACTTCGCAATACCGGCCTCGCCAGAGTGAATGGATAAAGCCCGAAAGGCTGTGATGATTCAACTGTTTTAAGGAACAGAGTAACCTAAATAACGGCGGGTTATGGACCATCAAGGGCGACAGTGCAGTGTATTTACACCAACATTCTACAAAAGTGTTGTTCTCGGGCCTCAATTTCCCAGTGACCGATATTACGATATTGGGACGCGGTTCAGTGAAAGCCTATCAAGTTCTTTGTTGCAGCTCAAGACGAAGCTTGGCGATTCATTTTTGTCCACTTGTAAGAGCGGAAGGTACATATTTGTGTCTAGAAATCCGGCGGCACGTTTTAAATTATTTGTGGGACGTCTCAACCACGACCGGCTATATTTTGTACGACCTGCTCACGCCGCCGTCTCCTACGGGAGCGCGCGTCCCCAGAAATGTCACGTGGGCTCGCTCTCACGCCGGGCGCCCCCGTCAGATGGCTCTGTAATTGATCCTCAACTTCGCTTGTTTACGCACGGCCCGCCGTGGATTTCCATACGGTGCGCGAAGTTCCACGGCTAACCGAGAGCGTAAACATCGCGGATGTCGCACGCGATTTTCGAAGTTAATTAGATATAAGTCTCATGCAAACGTATTTGTATGTATTCGTGCAAATGTATTTTTGGTGTGGTGCGCTGACTACAGCTTCACTTGTAACTGTGGCTATGATAGACTTCGTATTCCTTTTTTTTTATTTCCAGCAAATGGAATATTCGGCTCAATTATAAGTTTACGCTCGGCTAGTCTCTTTCCGGAAAAACGTTTTAGATATCAGTGAGAATAATTACATCGTAAGTTTACGTTACCGTAGTGCATTGTGCAGTAAAATGTTGTCTTAAAGAAAGAAAAAAAAAACGACTCGGAACATTTACATTACAAAGATTAAAATGGTCTTCGGGAAAGTCATTAATTGGTATTTGGTTGATAAATTGTTGGTCAACCGGAACTCGTGAAAGGAAATTCCTTTGGCGGAACGGCTGCTCGATTTGCAAATAAACGCAGGGGATCGCGATCTTTTGAGGTGGAGGACCGAGTTGTATAAATTCGACACGGTGGAGGGCCGCACGGCAAATCGGGGAGGAGGCGGGGGGGGGGGGGGGGGGCTTTGCAGGCAAAGAGAAAAAAATCAGCGAATTGACAATACTACTTGACTATAATCTGGGTAAATGTGAAGATCAATTCTCTGCTGCTGCCTCCCGCCTATCACCCGGGCCATTTGAGGTCAAAACTGGCGCGTCGGCCTTCAGATAAGAATTAAGAACAGGGGGAGGGCGTACGGTTCTGACAAGCGAGCCGCATGCGGCCCGATCGAGGGCCTCAGCTAGGTGGCCCGAGGGCCGCGGGTGGCGGACCCCTGACATAATTACGGAACGCAGCAGTGCACCATTGTCGACAACAAGCGCGATGACGTGCTGCGGTTTTTAAAAAAGTCACTGTAAAAAAAAGTGGTGTGAATGTGTTGTAAAAAAGGTGAAATACCGACCACGACCACGCACAATTCATTTCGAGCAGTGCATGCGCGTGTTGCAATTGCAATTTGCCCGGCGCGACGCGGGAGACACAGCCCGAGCCCGACAAATTTATAATTGACCGTGGTCTGGCTCGAGCTTGACAGAATGTAATAAAATAAGCCTGCGCCAACCAGACATTTTTTTTTAATATCAGCCCTAGTCGGAATTCATGGGCCCGAAAAAAATTTGCGGTCTTCAACCTATAGAAACGTACGTAAGCATACTGCAAGTATATTGGATTTAAATTTTTATTAAACTTGGACTGAGCTTTGTGCAACCAAAATTCATTGACTTACAGTATGTATTTTCAGGAATCTGGGCGAATGTGCTGCACTTGCGACGCTGACGCACACCGGGGATCATTAAAAGGATTTAGAGAAAGGGGGATAATCTTCTTTATTTACACATTTATTGAACAGATATTCCACCTTCCGAATTGATCCATTGAATTCGTGTCACAGAAAAACTATCCTTCAATATGCTTTTGTGGAGAAAAAAAAGTTGTCCAAAAAGCTCTTTATAGTTCTTCAGACAGGACGTCTTGTTTGCATTATGTAGCCCGCCGTGCTGAAGTTCCGTTCGCTTTTGTTTTCATTCGCTTTTCTATGTGTTCACTTAACCCAAAGGGTAAATGAGCAAACTTTTTGTTATCAACAATTTAAAATTTGCGGCATGCGACTACCGGGCCTCAGGCACTGCGGGCCGGCGCGCGCCGGTGCACGGCTAGAAAAAAAAAATTGTTCAAGCTCGAGCCCGGCCCGAGGTCGACAAAATGCGTGCTACAACGTTCGAACCCGGCATGCGGTCAGAGCCGGGCCCGGGCTTTCGGCAGCCCCGGGCCCGCGCAGTTTCCTAGCACAATTTCTATGCAGTCAATGCGACCGTGCCACGACTTGAGGATCAAACGCAGCGCCGTGGCTTGCAGTGGCGCTCCAGCGAACTAAAAAGAACAAGACAAGCAAAACCAAATTGCGCGCGCTGGGGAGCGGCGGCGTGCGCAGGTCGTACAAAATATAACCGGTCGTGGTCTCAACACGCATTAGATGGTTTAGCGGACAGCAATACATCAGCGATTTGTGTTGGGCATAGTGTCGGCAGGGGTTGAGAATACCCGCCAAATTCTTCAACCACGTAAATGTGACCTACAGAATTCAAAAAGCGCAAAAAGACGGGACAAGAAATGACTGCACACGGCGCTGTTTTTTTCATGTCTTTTTGCGCTGTTACGAATTCACTTAGTATGCACCAAATACCCAAATCAACCGTTCTAACGAAGTTTAATTATGACTGAGAACGGATTTTTTGTTCGGAAAGCAGGAATATGCACACTGAACAGAGGAATGACCACAAACACATGCGGACCCACTGTGACGTTGTTTTATACAGATCACCCTGTGTATGGAAGTCGAATTATATACCTCAAGGTGACGGTGAAGTGATTTGTAAACGGCGGGATTACTTATGGAGATTATGGTCTGGAGTCCCTAGACCAGGTTTCGACCACTGTGGTTGTGTTTACGCGAATTTCGTAGTAGACAAATTAATTTGAAGTGTTGTCTTAATCTCTCCATCTTTCTGGCCGATTTCCTATGACGTTTCGTATGACGTTTACTATTGTAGGCTCAGCGTGACTGCGCCCAATGTGGTTCGGCGAACCTAGGCCGGCCGCCCGCGGGTCGTCGTAATTCATTCCCTAAGTTAAAAATCAACCATGACAAAAATTGTGTCCGGAAGAATGGGGCTTTATTTTGCTAGTTTGTAAAAAAGTCCAAGTCAATGTACCTCTACACTAGCGCACGTGCAATACGTATATTGGCTTACGACGCTTCACTGTGTTCGCTTCACAGAAGCTGTAAGTTGCATTTGGCCACGTAACTGGTGCGCTAGTAGAACATCTCTGGCCAATAAAAAGTGGGAGAAGATTCAGCGAATTTAATGTAAGTTATAAGCCAAAAATCGACCAATAGTGTCTTTGTAAAGCGTAGATACAAGATACGGAAAGCACTTTTTCCGCATGGTGAGCTATCACAGAGGTCAGCAGCACGATGGCACATGTTCAATCTTGTTTTACCTGCCTGAAGACCGCAGTCTCTAGAGAAACATATTTGTAGGGATTTTACGGACGCAAAAAAAATTTCCTTTAAGCTGCTTACATCAGAACTCGTAGTGAAAACATACTTGCGCGGCAAAGGAATGTCTATCTCCTGCTCGAATAATTGCCGTTTATATCAACCGCTTTGTTTTGTGCCAGGATGTGGTGGCTTTTGGGAGGTTTTGCTACAAACTGTTAATAGGGACATGGACGCGTTTACGTGTCCATGTCACTTTACACAATGCAGTTCTTGCCTTCTCTGGATACTACTGGAGTTCTCTATTGTATATTTTTGTGGTGGGATTGTATAGCTTGTAGAATTGCCGCATGACTGACCGGCATACGGAACTCCCCCGCCCAACGAAGTTCTTTTTTTGGGAGCTGCCTGCGTTGGTGGAGGACATCTATGCGGAGGAAAGTTACCCAGCAGAGTGGCTGCACCTGTTGCGCACGCGTGACTGCTTTCTGAAATTTTGCCGGCTGCCTTATTGTAGCTGCTGTGGTTTCATCCTTCATGCATAACTGCTAACTTTTGTATTGCATATTAACCGCAAGTTTTTTATGCAGAAAAGAAGGAAATGTGGCATGGACGAGTGCCCCGACGAAGTAGATCCAGTGCATCGTAGCAGGAGGTTCGAATCTCCGGTTGAATTTGTTTGCTTAGTTGGGGACAGTTTATTTTTTTTGTATAGGTAACGATTTATACACTGCATTCACCATTTATCGCTCCAATCATCATTGCATTATGAACGAGTTTAAAGACTAGGTGCAGACAGAATCTGACGCGCTGGAGATTTTTCGTTGGCTTGGTGTTGACATATCACCGGAAGCTTGGGCGTACAGTGCCGAATCCGCCGATTGCCGGCCTCGTGCGAACGCGCGTCTGAAGACACAGAGAGTAGCAAGGCAAGCTGCGAAATTGAAGGAGAAGCTGATCGCCTCCGATGCTGCGGATGGCTTGCAGCCACTGCGAACGCGTCATCTAGTACATGTTACGACTTTAAGCGCGCCCCGCACGGGGCACCTTGAGTAATCTTGGTGACGGTGAGTGGCGACACCGCGTACCCCGAGCCCCCCATACTTAAGTTGTTACCTACCGTGACTAGAAGTTGAAAGGTGAAGGGTTAGAAGCCGTGAACGGTGGCCGTCGCAGCCTTGGTCAAGCTCCGGCCGACGGGCTCCCTGCCTGTCTACCAGGCGGGAGCTCCGGGACCTCTTTGACTACCAGGGTAAGTTCAAAGAAGAAAGTACCCTAGTCTCCCTGCTTTTATAGTATGCCCTATGGTACTTACAAACCCCCCCAAACGTGATCGGTCCCTGAAAAGGGGCCGCACCGAAGTATCTTTTCCTTCATTGCCATCTTTGACATTTCCTGAACCGGATAATTTCTCTCGATTTCTTGTGATGGAATCGCTCAATCCAACCCACCCTCTAGCATCTCAGTCAGTCTTCTTGATTGCAAAATATCTTGAAGCCATAGTAGGAAAATCATATAAGTGCAAAAAACAAAGCTCTGGTGAACTAATAATCGAGGTAAATGACAAGTAGCAGTCCACGAAGCTTCTAGCTCAGACTAGACTGGCTGATCTAGACATCAAGGTCACACCCCATCGGATCCTCAACAGCCCGCAGGGTGTGATATCCGAGACAGATCTCATGAATGAAACGGATGCGGATCTCCTTGCCGGCTTGAAGGATCAGGGTGTCACTGCCGTGAGACGCATCACTATCCGCAGAGACGACAAGGAGATTCCCACCAAGCACATTATCCTCACTTTTGACCGCGCAGTTCTTCAACAACACATACATGCAGGTTTTATCCGTTGCTCCATCCGTCCGTACATCCCGAATCCGCGGCGCTGTTTTAAGTGCCAGCGGTTCGGGCATGGTACAAACTCTTGCCGTAGCCGAACGACGTGTGCAAAATGCGCGGCGCACGATCATCCGACTGACAACTGTCCATCCGACACCCTCTCTTGTGTTAACTGCGGGGGGGCGCATGCAGCCTACTCCCGCAAGTGCGAAAAATTTCAAACAGAAAAAAAGATAATCAACATCAAGGTAACTGAGAACATCACCTTCCCAGAGGCGCGGAAGAGGTTCGCCTCTTTCCCCCTGGGGAGGTACGCCGACGCAGCTCGTCGGGGGGCGGAGCGGCGTCTGGTTTCCACAGGGACCCAGTTCAGCGAGTATGACCTGGTTCCGCCCCCGTCCCCCACTGGGCTGCCGCACGCAGCCCAACCCGGCCCCACGCCGCTTGCTGAGGCAGCAGCGGTTGTGGTGCAAACCACTTCTGTTGGGACCGGCGCCGCTCCCGCCTCTGTCTCCCCGTCCTCCAGTGCGTTGGAGGGTACCGAGGTGATGGACACCACGGGCCCCGCACCGGCTCCCACCGTCACCGCACCGCCCGTGCCACCTCTGGCGCCCACGACGGTGGCGGTGGTGGCGGCTCAAACGAATTGCTCCCGAAGTGGGGTCAAGTCCTGGGGACCCGGTTCGACGGGCACCCCTCGGACATCCGACGACGATATGGACGTCGCGCCGTTCCTGCCTGCAACGCAGCGCAAGGAGCGGCCTCCGACGGCCAAGCCAGTAGAAAGGCCTAAAAAGCCTAATCCAAGAGTAACAGCCACGAAAGACGACACATGAACACACACACACACACTCCAGTCATTCTTAAACGTAAATAATGGGAACAGAAAACATCATCCAATGGAACTGCAGAGGCCTCCTTAAAAATCTTGACGATGTGTATGAGATTCTGCATGCCAGTCAGCCAAGTATCATGTGTCTTCAGGAAACCCACCTCAATTCTAAACAAACAAATTTCTTAAATAGGTACATGGTATTCAGAAAGGACAGGGTTGGCTGCACCCACTCTTCAGGAGGTGTGGCCATTATCGCCCGGAAATCATTAGCATGCCACCCTCTCTCATTAAACACTGTCCTCGAGGCTGTAGCGATCCATACAATAATATTTAGTAGGTTGATAACGGTATGCTTCATTTACATCTCTCCTGATTTTGCACTTCTGAGCTCTGATTTCGAGGCACTGGTTGATCAGCTGCCCGAACCATACATACTAACAGGCGATCTCAATGCGCACAACTCTCTTTGGGGCTCCTCCAGAACGGATGCCCGAGGTCACCTGATAGAGAAGTTTCTTTCATCCTCCGGAGCATGCCTTTTCAACAAAAAACAGCCTACATACCATAACTTAGGACACAATACATACTCGCATCTTGACTTTGCGATTGGATCCGCAGTTCTCTTTCCATGTCTTGAGTGGGGTGTGGGCACAGACCCATATGGTAGTGACCATTTCCCCACTTCATTAACGTATGTAGGTATAGGCCCGAGCAGTCCATCTTCCCATAAAAAGTTTAATGAATCAAAAGCAAACTGGAGCACATTCACACAAATATCTCAACTACTCCACACATCCATAAAACACCTACACGTGGAGGAAGCCGCCCAACTCGTCACGGCGCACATCCTCGACGCCGCCGAAAAGTCCTTTCCCCAGGCCTCCAGTGGGTCCCGCACCCCAAGGAGGTTCTGGTGGAACGAGGACTGCAGACGGGCGCGAGAGGACCAGAACAAGGCGTGGGGTGTCCTTCGCCGGTACCCCATGTCAGATAACCTCATTTCTTTTAAACGGGCAAAGGCTTTTGGAAAGCGAGTGCGTCGCGAGGCGAAAGGGGGAGTTGGCGCACCTTCCTCACTTCCATCAACTCATACACTGATACACACAAAGTCTGGACACGAATACGAAAACTAAAAGGACAACAGACACACAGCCTTCCCCTGGTTAGTACAACAGGGGACAAACTGGAAGACGAGGCTAACACACTTGCACAAAACTTCGAACACGTGTCCAGTTCAGCACACTACACAAACACTTTCATGAAACACAAAACATCTGTAGAAAAGAAGTCCCTGCGTGATAACAACAAGTCGCACACTTCTTACAATTCTCCTTTTTCAATTCATGAGCTGAAGGTTGCTCTGAGCACATGTAAGCCTTCAGCTCCAGGTGCAGACAAAATCACATACACCATGATACAACAACTACACCCAGACACTCTTGAAACACTCCTACATCTATACAACAATATATGGCTTTCGGGGCACATTCCTCGCTCTTGGAGCGAGGCCATAGTAGTGGCTTTCCTAAAGGAAGGAAAGGACCCTCTCCCGCTAGCTATCGGCCCATCGCCCTCACATGCTGCCTGTGCAAGCTCCTCGAGAAGATGATAAACAGGATACTCGTGTACTTTCTTGAGTACAATGGTCTTCTCGAGAGCTGCCAGGCAGGCTTCAGGGCGGGGCGATCTACCAACGATCAACTCGTTGCATTAGAGGCGTATATCAAAGATGCTTTCCTCCACAAGCAGTACTGTATGACAGTCTTCTTTGATCTTGAAAAGGCGTACGATGCTGCTTGGCGGTACGGCATCCTCAGCGATTTGAAGTCCTTTGGAATGTCGGGTAACATGATGAATACGCTTGTTAGTTACTTGTCTGAAAGAACGTTTCGTGTGCGAGTTGGAACGGCACTTTCTAGGGTTCATGTGAAGGAAAACGGTGTGCCGCAAGGTGGAGTTTTAAGTTGCACTTTGTTTATTGTGAAAATGAATTCTCTTCGGAAGGCATTGCCACCGTCGATTTCATGTTCAATTTATGTAGACGACGTACAATTATCTTTTAAGTCTTGTAACTTGTCTGTCTGCGAGCGCCAAGTGCAACTTGGTGTGAACAAGCTAGCCGGCTGGGCAGATAGCAAAGGTTTTAAATTTAATCCAGGAAAGTGCACTTGTGTTCTGTTTTTTAAGAGGCGTGGCATTCGGCCGGATCCAGACAGTCGACTCCACGGTGCCTCTATTCCTGTCAAAAAGGAACACAAGTTTTTAGGTATAATCTTTGACGAAAAGCTCACATTCAACCCCCACCTCAAACAACTAAAACATAAATGCTTAAAAACAATGAATATCCTGAAGGTTCGGTCGCACATCTCTTTTGGTGCTAACAAACAACTTCTTTTACGTGTTTTTGCCAGCTTGATAGGCTCACGACTGGACTATGGTAGCGTTGTCTATGGGTCAGCCACTAAAACATCCCTCAGAATGCTGGACCCTGTGCTTCATCTAGGGCTCCGCTTGTCATGTGGTGCCTTTTGGACTAGTCCAGTCGAAAGTCTGTATGTAGAGGGCAACAAATGGAGTCTAGAACGTCAGCGAGCCTACACAGACCTGCTTTATGCCTTTAAAATCTCATCAATGCCTCACCATCCTTTTACATCAGTTTTTTATGATACATCCTTATCTCAACTTCTTACTAATCGTCCATCAGTCTCTGCTCCCTTCGCTTTCAGAGTAAGAGAAGAAGCGTCGCAACTTGATGTCATGTTCTCAGACACCATCAAAACCTCCGCTACTGAACTTCTACTACCGTGGCAGCTTCGCCCGATAGCATGTGATGTATCTTTTATAAGTGTCGAGAAAAACAGAGTGCCTAGAAGCGCGATCATGCAACATTTCTTGTCTCTGCAGCACAAATATAAGTGTGCTGAATTTTACACGGATGCTTCAAAAACTGCCACATCTGTTTCCTGTGCTGCGCATGGTGGCACCTTTAATGTCTGTAGAACTATGAATAGAAATACAAGTATCTTTACGGCAGAGGCCTATGGCATACTTCTTGTAGTTCAACATATTGTTCTAAGTCGAATTCCGAAATCTGTAATTTATACAGATTCTTTAGGTGTTGTGCGTACATTATCCTCACAGAAGTCTAAAAACCATGTGGTCAATGCTTTCATTAGTACTCTTATGTCTGTGCATGCGTTAAACCTTGAGGTGACCGTGTACTGGGTGCCAGGGCACTCTGGAATTCCAGGTAATGAGACCGCCGACCGAAAGGCGGCCGCTGCTGCCCTTATAACTACCGTTGACATAACAACAATAGCCTACACCGACCTCAAATCACGCATCAGACAACACCTTCGCACAACATGGCAAGCACACTGGAATCAACAGACTGACAACAAACTACATTATAAAGCCACTCTTGGGAGCATACACCACTGATACTCACAACAGACACAACGAAGTTACCCTGGCTCGATTACGGATAGGCCGCACGCATGCAACACATTCCCACCTGCTCGCGGGATCTCCTAAACCTCTGTGTAGCAGGTGCGGGGAGGGCCTATCCGTAGTCCAGATACTAATAACATGCAAGGTACTTCACACAACACGACACAAACACTTCTGAGAACTCTACAGACAACATATTCCACTACATCCATCGCTGTTTCTAGGTGACGATGCCCGTGTTTCTATGAAACGGGTGTTTGAATATTTGTCAGATGTTAAGTTTTTAAACCTTATCTCATATCACGCATAATCAAATCTGGCCCTATACACCAGCCATCACCATTACCTTTAATTGATTTTACTATGTCCTATTTACATGTTTTTATACCTACCTTTTTGTGGTAATCACCTCGTTTCATTATATAACTTCTTTTCTGGCGCTCTTTGCCCTCGTTGGCCTTGCGCCATGAAACACCAACCATCATCAACTTTAAGCGCGTGTCGCATCCTTATCTGACCTATAATGCCGCCGACAACGACATCCAACCAGCGATAACGTTGGACGCCAAGCATTTTGCTGCGGGCAACAAAAACCGAAACTGGTTTGAACAACTCTCAAAAAATAAACAACAACCCCATTCCGATACATGTCCTTGTTGCCAGTAGTAATAGAGCTACTTCTAAAACAATAACATCGACAAAGAATCATCTGCGCTTACATAAAGATTAAAATCCTGGGTATCGTCCAAGCACGTCGCGCGACGTTTCCTGTGAGGCGAACTTGTCTTGAAATGCGATTGCACGCTCTATAGCGTACTAAATTTGATGCATACTCAATTGCGCTGTTTTCACTGCTACTTTTTCTTTAGGGAAAACATTAGTGTTACTGGCATGAAGTGAAATTGTACGAATGTAGTTTTGTACATTTCGTTGGAGTTCGAGACAGTTTCGGTTTTGGTTCCTCCGTGCAATACCCATATGGTTTCTCAGGTTATCTGTAATCGCGCATTGATCATACTTCAGAAATCGACACGATCCGCTATTTACATATTATTGACTTCAAAAATCGGCGGCATAGACCTCCTTGCGCCGCTTGAAGCTAGCAAGTATCGTTTCATGCAGTAAGGCCGCGCCGAGGTAAACGCAGTGGCTGAAATTCAGTGCTCTACTTCATCGAAGATGGTGAACCGTGGGGCACCTCTCCCGCAGCTGCGGATCTCACCTACTCGCCTTTTCTCCGTACTATCCGCCAGGTCGTCGGCGAATCCGCCAATTAAACACATTCGGCCAATACAAAAAGGCCTCTACCCCTACATTTGAACCCGCACAGTGGATGCCAACGCTTAGACCTTCATAAAATTACGCTTCGGTAACATGCAACGAGGCTTATAAATAGCAAGTACATATTTTTAGGCACGCCTCCGTCATAACTGACATCTGCGACATGTTTTTAGCGGTAAAAATAGGCGAACACAAGAAAGAGGACAGGACAGACGCTTCTACCATTGCATCAGACATTGCTGTTTACTTGATGGATTGCAGTACTTTGGGCTGCTAAGATGAGCATTGATTGAATAACGTTTGCGCAGTAGGCTTTACCCCTGCCAACGCAAATATCTGATGAACAGCTCCTACACTTTTTCTGTCCGGATTATCGAACGGAAATGTGTGGTCGTGCTGAAAACCGGTCTGGTGTTTCACCCTGCGAAATGGTTTTACGGTTTACGATAATAAATTTCAGTTGGTTTGATTTCCTTATTACGTATATTACTTAGCTTTTTATTTGCTTTAGATTTTCTACAGGTGTACCCGTCGCACAGGCATATGCAGCTTAAGGCGAATCGTTGTATGTCAATTATATGAAACAATACTTGCTCGCTAGAAACGGTTCTCATCATCATCCTCATAAACCTACTCAGGTCCACTGCAGGAGAAAAGCCTCTCCCATTGACCTCCAAACACTCCTGTGCTGCGCTGCTCGAGGCCACAGTTTACCCCGTAATTTCTTTATTTCATCCGGTTTATCCGGTCCGTCTCTAAAGCAAAAACCATGTGACTAGAGGGTCATGGCGATTCCCGAAGTATGGCTAACGCACGATCACAGATATCGTTCAAAAATATGGGCCTGTTTCACGACGAAACCGAAACCGACACTAGTTCGAACTCTCCTCAAATAAACCACATTAACTAAATTTATGGCGCCACATGCTGTAGTGAATTACACTTAAGTATGTCCTGAAAAAAATTACACCACCTTCCCGTAGGGAACCCTGATGAGGATGCGAATCATTGTGGTGGTTCCGTGTGTTTCCATTGTGTTGCTGTTATGTTGAATGATCTGGTTTTCACTAGCGCCAGAGGAAATTCCGCATCCGGGTCCACACCGGTGGCAACGGCACGCAAGTACTCTTGTGTTACGGTATTTAGGCGGTGGTTCTCGAGGCGCCGAAACTCGTCCATCATGTTCTTGTCGATGTTGTCTCTGTGGTAGAATCGGTAGTCTGCGTCAGCGTTGGTGAGGTAAAGGTTGTTGACATTGGTGCACCGGCTGAGAGCAATGTACACGCCCTCCTCTTCGCAGCTTTGTCTTCTCCTTCTTCTTCGGCGCTTCCCCTACGGGAAGATGAGGATGCCGGTTGAGGTTGAACGCGAAGCTATCTCGTGATGGATTCTTTGGTTGGCCAATCCCTAGCGGCATCCTGCCACAATCAGCATCAGAGGCGCTGCGGACGGGGCTGGTTGAGGTGCAACGCGCGTGGCGCTTTCCGGCACAACTTTCCCGCGGGAAATTCAACATCCTCCTCTAAAGTTTTCATTTCGTCGTTTCCGTTGACGTTCAGCTTCGCATGCCTTCGTTGTATCAGTAGCTTCTTGACGTAGTTTGAATGAGTCAAGGACATAAGGCGCGTTCGTAGCACTTGCTCCTGTCGCGCATTTGTAGCGTAGTGGGAAGAGCACCGCGTACCTCCCGTTGCGGCCAGAGATTCGTGGGATAGAAACCGGGCGCCACTAACTATTACTTTTTTTATAGTGTAGTATGGCGCAGCTGTGGGTGTCAGGAGGAGAGTTGCGCATGCGCAGTGTGCGTGCGGACAACGACGTGGGACATGCCGAGACCATAAGATGCTCCGCATCTAAAAAACATTCTTTACCCACACGCAGGTGCGCATGCATGAACTGTAAAATCTTGGCCGTCGTATATTATATCGCAAGATGGGTTTGCTACAATTCGCGTTACTGCTGCAGTTCTGGTGGCCGCCGCAGAACTCGGAGGTTATTTTTTCTTATTGGGGACTTTGTAAATAAATGCAGTATTAGCGACTGCATAAACGAAGAAAAAAATGTTTATTTGCGCCCTTCTATGCAATGCAAACCGAATCAAAAGTTAAACAAATAAATAAAGCGTTGCTTGCTAGTTAGTAACCGATTTACTCGGGTGTGTAATGTTCTTAAAATGCCAACTCGACTTTTTTTTCTTTGTCGTGTGCAATATTCAAAGTACTCTTCGTGGGCTCAACTATCACGAAGCAGCTCAATGATTGGCGAAAAAGGGAGAAAGTCACATATTGATGTGACGATTCGGCGCAGAGCTCGGAATAGTGTAACGGTATGGCTAGCTTTGGAAACATTGATATTAGAAATTAATGTATATAACAATCTCACTTCAAACAATGTTATGTCTAGAACATGGCAGATCAATGCCGCAGTAAAGAAGTGCACTAGTGAACACAAAGTTTGGCTTGGTTCCTGGAAATGACAGTCTCTTTTCCCAATAAGTGTAAAAAGGACGCAGAATGATAAAGTACCACAAGCAAAAACGTATATGTAATTTGAGTATTGAGAATGTTAAAATCAATTAGACGTCATAAATCATTACGCAGCTCCTCCTTCCCTCCCACGGCGGTCCGCAAATCTCGCAGTATGTTTTACTCAAAAGGTACAGTTTCGACTAAACGTTAACAATATGAACATGTTTGTCATCCACGGATCAATTTTCGCCGTTTACCCATGTATGACACAACCACTGTAAAATAATGGACAGTTCTGTTTGAAGCTACGCAGCGAAAAAGTTATAGCGCTGGTTGCCGATTCTCATTCAATTGCATTCCCTTGTCTCTGGAGCTTCTTTTGTGTGCACGTTAAATGCCGTAAAGCTTAACTTGAATCACGTTGTTTAGTGCACCGGCCAAATCAATAGGATAGACCATCCGTTCATTTCAAGGAAAATGGCAAGCGCAAGAAGTTTTGTTTTTCTAGCCTATGGATAATTATCCAAATATTGATGATTATCTGACGACCACCTTCACGTATATTTAGTGATGCTACCACTCTGTGTCGGAGGAACCCAACGGATAAGACCCTGACGAATTGCAGTACTTAAAACGAAACTTCGTTTTTTGTTTTATGGACAGACGATATTGGTGAAATTGACCACTGAACATCGCGGGACAATAGGCTCAAGTTTGTGCTGGTGATCCCGGGGTCGCGGGTTCAGTTTATAACCGCAGCAGCCGTTTTTCACATGGGGGTGAAAAGCGAAAACGCCCGTACGTTGGAGATTTCGGCGGAGGGTAAAGGTCCCTAGGTTGTCAAAACTCATCCTGAACCCTACACTACGGCGCGCCTCATCGCCTGTGTAGCGTCGGCGCATAAACCCCAGAGTCAACCAATCAATCAATCAATACGCTCACGTGTAACAGGTTAAATGGAAGCAAAACTGAGGCCTACATGAATAAGAATAACAAAATTGTCAAAACGGCCAGGTAAATTTGATGGGTAAAATTTAAAAAGCTTATTCAAACCCATTGCTGTCCGCTTTATCCGAATGAGCGCTCTAAACTTATACCAGTGTCGGACCTTTCGTCCCTGTGGATCTTTCGTCTCGTTGGACATTCAGGCTCGATTGGACCTTTCGTCTCGTTGGATCTTTTGCTCTTAGGCATTCAGGCTCTATTGGACCTTTCGTCTCGTGGGACATTGAGGCTGGCTGATCATGTGACAAATTAGACCTTTCGACTTGTTGGATCTTTCGTCTCGTTGGACATTCAGGCCACAAGCGCTTTCTAACCCCTTCCGTTGCTTATTTTGTTTTGTTCTTTTCTTGTTGCAATCCCGGAGCCCGTAGCCGCGGTGTCGCGTTCGTTCGTTTTATATCGAACTCCTTACAGCGTCACCTCCATCTTCTAACAGACCGATGGGAAGGTGCCGCGTGTGCGGATATTTGTTGGGTTCCTTTTAGGGCGCAGCCCTTCCGCACCCGTCCCTGGGCTGAGCCGCGTCGCCGTCGTCGTTATTGAGAGAACGATGGCAAGACCGAAGAGTGAAAACAATTAAACGACGAGGATGTCTCGAAATTTGGAGGGGAGGGCGGTTCGGCGTGGCGCTGCGAGACGACTCTTCGAAAGTATGCGGGGCGGAAGGAAGGACGGGGGGCGCAGTATGCTGTGCCTGCACACACGAGGCGCTCCACTGCGCGACGGTTGGCGAAAACCTGAGGGGGGCGTGCGAGGAACGATGATGTGCGTTCGCTTAAGACGCAGCTCGCGGTCTCTTCGTAAGACGCACTTCGCACCGCCGACTCAGACGCTTACCAAAGCTGCCGTCGAGAGAATCCGCGAGTGACTGCTGCCCAGTAGCGGATCTAAGGGGGGGGGCAGTTCGGCGATCGCCCCCCCCAAGCCATCACCCAACCCCCCCCCGTTACAACCCCATAGACACCAATTTTTCTCCACGTCTAATTTTTTAGACCACGGAGGGGGACGCGAGGGCCATCGCTGTCCGCGGCGAGCGCTCCCCTCGCTTCTAACTTTTAGATGCGACGCTGAGAGCATCTCTTGTCGGCGGCCCTGTCCTTCTTGCGTGCGTTCGTCGTCGTCATCGGAGTCGTCCGCACTCTCCTCCGCTCACCCCTCTCCTCTACCATGGCGGACACTCTCTCGCAAGGGGAATGGATTGGATTCAATAGGATTGGATTGGCTTGGCTTGGCTTGAATTTGATTGGATTTGGATTGCATTGGATTAAAGGGGATTGTGTTACGTCATAGCCGCGGCAGACGCACTGGCGCCGGTGCGTGCCAGGGTGAGAGCGAACACTCACTCTCAACATCTGCGGGTGTGTGGCCCAGCGTGCTCTCACTCCTCCGGTGGGCGGCGCTGCGCGCGGTGCTGCGCATGTGCAGTACTCTCTCTCTCCGCGGTCTCCTCTCACTTGGGAACGCTGCGCATATAACCGGTGTGCCGATCTCCTGCGGCCTTTCCGTCGACGGTTGCTCGGCGTTTCCGCTTGAACCCCCCTCAGCGTAACATCACACCAGGGTTCCCGCTAGGGGATGTGGGCGTAATTTTTGTTGTGAGTATAGTAAGGACGCGTGCCCCCGGCTGCAATTTGCGTTGCGCGCGCGAGCTCAAAGGGTGTGGAGAGTTAGCTGGTGCCCCGACAGGGAGCGTGTGCTGACGGCGTTTTGCTGCACCGAAATTAGTGTTTTCTTGTCGGTCCGTGGTTGTCCCCTCAATGGGAATCGTGAAGGGGCTGCGGCATTCCGGCTCGCCCGGGAAGCTCGCTTTCGCGAAGGCGACGCCAGCGGGCCAGGAGGAACCGCAAATATCCAGCACGGGCCGCCGCCTGCTTGATTCCGGAAAGGCGACGTCAGCGGGAGATAGGACTGCGGGAAAGGCAGCTGTCCCGGCCACACACGCGCGTTGTTTTGAGGGGTGACGTCGAGACCGAGAAGAGAAAAGGTAGCGAACGAGAATCGAGTAGCCGCGCCCGGCCCTCTGAGAAACAGGGGGTCTATCCTTGGCAATAAAATAAAGTTGTACCACCACCACGGTGGCACCACCACCTCTGAGGGGTCTTCTTAAGAAAGCGCGAGCCGTAGTTATGGGCAGTCGGTTTGAGATCGTACATTGTGCAAGTCGCTTCCTGATCTCCGGTGTCCGATGCTAGGTTAGCGGTGGGGTGTTAAGCCTCGTCTCCGGTATCGCGTGTGTCGTCGTGGACTTCAAGGCTACCTTGGACTCTATACCCCAGACTCCCAAAAACGTAAGCGAATGCCCCGGCGAGGCCATCGTCTTTAAACTTACGATTAAGGCTAGCCACGCCTAGGGTTAAGATGTTGGCCTCATACTACAACGATTTTTTAGATGCGGAGCGTCTTATGCTTGAGGGTATTTCCCGCGGCTTCGGCGGTGGTCCGTGGTCCGCACACCACCATTTCTTGGCCAATCCCCCAAGTGGGTACGTGCTATAGAAGAGGAACAACAACAACAACTCCGGTTGTGCTTACGCTTGACTTCGTGATTCTTCAGATGAAGTAGGATGAAAGCAACAGATTCGTCATACAATGTGCTGACGCAATTAAGTGAGAGGATCAGCGCAAACACCAACAGCAATTACCCCGAACTACAATCCACGGAACGTGTATATATCTCGTCTTTACCAACCGCAATGGCGACGACTACATATAACCGCTGCAACGAGACCCACTGACTGTGCACTTCAGCGACCATAAGGCTGTCATACTCAAAGTAAGAAGACGTGAAAACCTAAATAAAGACCTGTAGATACCACTTCAATCTCGTCTAACTCGCGTATATACATATACAATAGGGAAAATTACACCCATCTCCCCGAAGCGAACCATGAGGGCGATATATGAGCATTAGGGGGTTCACTAAATTTGCAACAAATTTGGCTAACAAACATAATGGAGACGCAAGCGGAACCCAATGACGCTCCGCAACCCCCCCCCCCTGGTTCCCTTCGGGGAGATGGGTGTAATTTTTCTTAGTTTCTCTTTTGTGTATTTCTTGTATTTTTTGCATGTTTAGTTACCGCCTTGCATTAGCCGCCTATCGCGCACGTGCTCCCATTGCACTGCGTCCTGCGCGAAGTACCTGCGCACGTGTACCTATGTCCGCGTGAGTTTTTTTTTAAGCGTTGTCTGTCCCTGTGTAGTCTGGTCTGGTGTCATGCTTCTGTTGTAAATCCCTGTGTTTCAACCGCAGCCTGCTTTGTAGATAGTGTACTGCCCACGCTCGTCGATTCCGTGGGCTGACTTTGGTATTGCTTGTTTGGCTTTTTAAAATTTTTTTCCGATGCCAGTGCACGGGCTGACGCTGAATTGAATCTCAAATTCTGCACTGTGTACACGCTGGGTCTGCCTGCCATCGTTGTTATTTCGTCTTTTTCTCTGCTCGTTGTGCGTAATGTTGTGCCTAAAGACCATCGTCTTTCTAGCGTCTTTTTTGGGTTCGGCAAGAAATAAAAAATCGGGGCCATCTCCTCGCGAGGGGGACTCGAGTAAATGCGTCGCATAGGGGGTGTGTTTATTGCGTAACGTTAGTGTTTGGGGAGTTGGTGGTAGTTAATGCGTTGTATGAGCAGCTTCTTGAAGTAGTTTGAATGAGTCAAGGATTTAAGGCGCGTTCGTAGCCTCCCATTCTGTGTCGACTTTGTGGCGCAGAGGGTAGAGCACCATGTACACTGCGTTCCGCCCGCAGGGTCGAGGGATCGAAACCAGGCGCCGGAGTGTATTTTTTTATATAGTGGAGGGGGAGGGGTGCGGACTACGACTACGGATTTAAAAAAAGTAAATGCCTACGTCGCGTCTTGTTTGCGTGAGCCCGCAAGGGGGTTGTGACAGTCATCCTCGCAAATGTTCTTGCAACAAACGACTGCGTAGATGTTCCTAGTCACTATTTCTCAGCGGGTCGCCGCTTTTTCACTGTAGCGATAACAAGCTCATTGCTGCTTTTCTGAGGTATATTGAACGCTGAGGAACTATAGCGCACCCGTTTAGTCTGCGCATTTCATCTGCACTTCACGTGCGAAATAAACACGACGCGAGCTCATAGCTATTCGTGCGCTTCCGTCAGCGGAGCACCTGAACTAGTAGTCTCGCGGCGAAGACCAGGAGAGATGCTATTGCGCGACAACTTTCGCGCCATTGTAACACGTCAGAAAGAGCTTCTCAAATTTTTCTATCATTGATACCGATAAGTCTGTGCAAACTGCCGAAACGTGGGTACAATGGTACATGCTGGTACCTGTCTGCTGCGAGCCGTACTGAAATTGCAGACGTAAATCGCGTTATCAAATTTTGTCTAATTTTTTTTTAAATACACAGCATTTCAGTAAGTCACGATGTCACCCGCGTTGATTTCCGTAGTCGTAGTCCGCACCCCTCCCCCTACACTATATAAAAAAAATACTATCCGCCGCCTGGTTTCGATCCCTCGACCCTGCGGGCGGAACGCAATGTACATGGTGCTCTACCAAATGCGCCACAAAACCGACACAGAATGGGAGGCTACGAACGCGCCTTATGTCCTTGACTTATTCAAACTACGTCAATAAGCTGCTGATGCAACGCATTCAGTACCACCAACTCCCCAAACACTAAACGTTAACGCAATAGACCCACCCCCTGTGCGACGCATTTACTCGAGTCCCTCTCGCCGGGAGATGGGCCCCATTTTTTGTACCCATTGCTTGCTCAAATTTTGTGGCGTTGCGTGCGAGCAGACATCTGATAGAAAGCCTTTATTTTCTACATGGGTAATATCTACGCTTGCTGAGACTCATGGGTACCGTTTTTAGATGCGGAGCGTCTTATGCATGTCCCGCGGCGTCGGCGGTGTTCCGGCGTCTGCACGCCACCGTTTCATGGCCAATCACCCACGTGGGTGCGTGGTTTAGAATAGGAACAACAACAACAACTCTGGTTGTGCTTGCGCTTGACTCCGTGATTCTTGAGATGAACTAGCCTGGAAGCAACCACTCCGTAAGTGAGTGTGCTGACGCAATTAGGTGAGAGCATCAGCGCAAACGCTAACAGCAATTAAACCCAACTCCCCGCACGGGGCACCTTGAGCAATCTTGGTGACGGTACTGGCGATACCGCGGACCCCGAGCCCCCAAACATAAGCTGGATCCAACCGTGGTGATGTGTTTATAGGTGGAGGGTTAGAAACCACGAACGGTGGCCGTCGGAGCCCAGGTCAAGCTCCGGCGGATGGGCTCCCTGTCTGTTCACCAGGCAGGGAGCTCCGGGACCTCTTTGGCAACCAGGGTAAGGTCAAAGAAGAAAGTACCCCCGTCTCCTTGCTTTTTCCTATGCCATATGGACAAATCAACCCCCCCCCCCCTCCCAGACGTAATCGGCCCCCTAAAAGGGGCCGCACCGAAGTATCTTTTCCTTCTTTGCCTTCTATCTCGCTCCCAAAGCCAGATAACTGCCCTCGTTTTTTAATAATCGAATCTGTGGACAAATCGAAGCCGGTTTCCTCTCAATCAGTATTTCTTGTTTCTAAATACCTTGAAGGTATCATCGGTAAAACATATGACGCCAAAAAGCTCAGATTTGGTGAAGTGCTAGTTGAAATTAAAACCCAGCAGCAATGCACGATCCTCCTGAAACAAACCCGCATGGCAGATCTGGAGATCAGGGTCACACCCCACCGCAGCCTCAACAGTTGTCAAGGTGTGATCTCTGAGGCAGATCTACTAACCGAGACAAAAACTGATCTGCTCGAAGGCCTAAAAGAACAAGGCGTGACAGCAGTACGGCGCATCATCATCAGGAGAGAGAACAAAGAAATAGCCACCAAACATCTGATCGTGACTTTCGACCGCTGCACACTGCCCGAGCATATCAACGCAAGTTTCATCCGTTGTTCTGTCCCGCCATACATCCCGAGCCCACGGCGCTATTTCAAGTGCCAGAGGTTCGGGCATGGTACCAACTCCTGTCGTGGCAGAACAACATGTGCCAAATGTGGCCAGCATGATCATCTATCCCACAACTGCACTGCAACCAACCTTACCTGCCCGAATTGCCAGGATCCACATGCAGCATACTCTCGCACCTGTGAAAAGTTTCAACTAGAGAAAAAAATCATTAACATAAAGGTAACAGAAAACATCACCTTCCCCGCTGCGCGAAAGAGGTTCGCCTCTTTTCCCCTGGGGAGGTACGCCGACGCAGCTCGCCGGGGGGCGGAGCGGTGTCTGGTTTCGGCGGGGGCCCAGTACCGCGAGTCGGACTTGGTCCCGCCCCCGCCCCCCCAGGGTTGCCTCGGGCAGCCCAACCCTCCTCCGCACCGCTCGCTGAGCCACCAGCGGCTGTGGTGGCATCCACGTCCGGTGGGGATGCTGCTGCACCCACCGTTTCCCCCTCTCGACCGGCCCGAAGCACACGCGAGGGCCCGGACGAGATGGAGATGGAGGCAGTCGCAGTGACCCCCTCTTTCGCCTCACTGCCTGTGCCATCTGTGGTGCTCCCCACGCCTTCGGCACTGGCAGAGCAGGCAAAGAACACCCGAAAGGCTACCACGTGAAGGGGGCCCAGTCCGCTGGGCACCCCCTTGCCTTCAGATGACGACATGGACGTCGAGCCCTTCCGGCTTTCATCGCAGCGGAAGGAACGGGCTGCGACGTCCAGGTCAGTAGAGAAGGCCAGAAAACCCCTCCCAAGAGTGCAAGCCCCGAAAGACCCTACATAAATAGTCACACTCCTGTAGCTCTGAACACATAATAATGGGAAGAGAAAATATTGTTCAATGGAACTGCAGAGGCCTTCTGAATAATCTTGATGACCTGTATGAGATTCTGCATGTCAATCAGCCAAGTGTAATGTGTGTCCAGGAAACACATCTGAATTCCAAACACACCAATTTCTTGAATAGTTACCTGGTATACAGGAAAGACAGGGATGGCTGCACACACTCTTCTGGCGGTGTTGCCATAATCGCCCGCAAATCCTTAGCATGCCACCCTGTCACCTTGAACACCGTCCTTGAGGCTGTAGCCGTTCGCTCAATTATATTGAATAGGTTGATAACGGTATGCTCCATATACATTCCTCCGGATGTTGCACTTACGAGCTCCGACTTCGAGGCGCTGGCTGACCAGCTGCCCGAACCATACATTCTTACAGGCGACCTTAATGCTCACAACTCTCTTTAGGGCTCTTCCAGAACGGATGCCCGAGGTCGCCTTATAGAGAAATTCCTGACATCTTCTGGAGCATGCCTTTTCAACAATAAACAGCCTACATATCTTAACATAGGACACAACACGTACTCATGCTTGACTTGGCTATTGGCTCCGCAGTTCTCTTTCCTCTTCTCGAGTGGGATGTGGGAACTGATCCATATGGTAGTGACCACTTCCCCACCTCACTTAGATATATAGGTAAAGGCCCAAGCAGTTCATCTTCCCATATTAGGTTCAATGAAGCACGAGCTAACTGGAACACATTTACAGAGACATCGAAACTACACCACACATCCATAGCACACCTACACGTAGACGAAGCTGCACAACTCCTCACGGTGCACATCCTCGACGCCGCCGAAAAGTTCATTCCCCACGCCTCTGGTGCCCCGCGCAACCAGCGGAGGCCGTGGTGGAATCAGGACTATAGGCGGGCGCGAGAGGCCCAGAACAAGGCGTGTGGTGTCCTTCGTCGGTACCCCACGTCGGGTAACCTCATTTTGTTCAAACGGGCCAAGGCGTTAGGAAAACGTGTGCGCCGTGAGGCGAAACGAGAGAGTTGCCGCTCATTCATAACATCTATAAACTCATACACAGACACACGCAAAACATGGACACTGGTCAGTACAACAGGGGACACACTCGAAGACCAGGCTGACACACTTGCACAACACTTCCAACACGTGTCCAGTTCAGCACACTACACGAACACTTTCTTGAAGTATAAAGCCTCTTGTGAAAAGAAGTCCCTACACGACAACAACAAATCACAGACTTCTTACAACTCCCTGTTTTCACTACATGAGCTGAGGGCTGCTCTGAGCACGTGTAAACCCTCAGCTCCAGGACCAGACAACATTACATACACAATGATACAACACCTACACGCAGACACACTTGAAGCACTTCTACATCCATATAGTAAAATATGGCTTTCGGGGCACATTCCACACTCTTGGAGGGAGGCCATTGTAGTGGCTTTCTTGAAGGAAGGAAAGGACCCGTCATCGCCCTCAAGTTACCGTCCAATAGCCCTGACGAGCTGCCTGTGCAAGCTCTTCGAGAAGATGATCAATCGCAGGCTCGTGTACTTCCTCGAGTACAATGGTCTTCTCGAGAGCTGCCAGGCAGGCTTTAGGATGGGGCGATCGACGAACGATCAACTGGTTGCACTTGATTCATACATCAAGGATGCCTTCGTGCATAAGCAGTACTGCTTAACCGTCTTTTTCGACCTCGAGAAGGCCTACGACAACGCTTGGCGTTATGGGATCCTTAGTGACCTCAGGTCATTCCGTGTTTCGGGTAATATGTTGAACACCCTTGTTAGTTATTTGTCGGAGAGAGCGTTCAGAGTAAGAGTTGGTTGTGCACTTTCAAAGGTTCACGTCCAAGAAAATGGCGTGTCGCAAGGTGGCGTGTTGAGTTGCACTCTCTTTATCGTAAAGATGAACTCTCTTGGAAGGGCACTGCCACCAACAATCTCTTATTCTATGTATGTAGACGACGTGCAAATATCTTTTAAATCATGTAATATGTCAATATGCGAACATCAACTCCAACTTGTTGTCAAGAAGCTTGCAGGCTGGGCAGACAAGAATGGGTTTAAATTGAATCCTGCAAAAAGCTCCTGCGTTGTGTTCTCGAGGAAGCGCGGGGTCCACCCAGACATTACTCTGAATGGCGTGTCGCTTTCTGTGAACAAGGAGCACAAGTTCTTAGGTGTAGTGTTTGGCCAGAAACTCACATTCATTCCACACATCAAGAAAGTTAAACATAAATGTCTGAAAACAATTAATATACTTAAGGTTCTCTCCCATCAATCATATGGTTCCGACAAAGAACTCCTACTACGGCTCTATACTTCTTTGGTTGGGTCTCGTTTAGACTATGGCAGTGTGGTATATGGGTCGGCGACTAAAACAGCGTGGCGAATGCTTGACCCAGTGCTACACCTGGAGCTACGGCTTGCGTCGGGTGCTTTTCGCACTAGCCCTGTCGAGAGTCTCTATGTCGAATGTAATAAGTGGAGCCTTGAGAACCAACGGACATACATGGACTTACTTTATGCGTTTAAAATTTCATCGCTGAATAACCATCCTTTTTATCCTGTCTTTAACGACACATCCACATCTGTGCTTTTTGTAAATCGCCCATCCGTTCCTCTGCCCTTATCACATAAAGTGAGAGAGCGAACCTCGGATCTGAGCGCTTCGTTTTTAGATGTGTACAGATCATCCTTTTCAGACATTTTACCTCCTTGGAAAGTTCGTGCTGTGTCCTCCGAACTTTCTTTTATGAAACTTGACAAAAAGCGGGTACCGCGAGCTGCAATACTGCAGCACTTTCTGTCTCTGCAGTTTAAATACCCACTTGCAGAATTTTACAGTGACGCGTCTAAAACCTCGACTATGGTCTCCTGCGCTGCTCATGGTCCGAATTTCAGTGCAGCCAGAACCATGAGCGTCCACACGACAATTTTTTCAGCAGAAGCATATGCAATTTTACTGATTGTACCACACATACTTGAAAATCAAATTCCGAAGTCTATCATTTACACAGATTCCTTGAGTGTTGTTCGCGCACTGTCATCGCATACACCCCCCAAAAACCACATAGTTATTCTTGCATTTAACAATATCCTGTCTGTGTATGCACAGAAGCATCAGCTGCTCCTCTGCTGGGTCCCAGGACACGCTGGGATCGCTGGGAACGAGTTGGCAGACGAGAGGGCCGCTGCTGCTGCACTCAGGAACACTGTCGACATTACAATGATACCCTACACAGACCTCAAGCCACACATAAGACAACACCTGCGCAGAACATGGCGAACACACTGGGACGAACAGACAGACAACAAACTACATGCAATAAAGCCACACTTGGGACGGTACACATCTGACTCACACAACAGACACACGGAAGTCGCCTTGGGTAGGCTGCGGATAGGGCACACCCATGCGACGCACTCGTATCTGCTGACGGGATCTTCTAGACCCCAGTGCGGCAGGTGCGGAGAGGCCCTATTCGTAGTGCACATACTAATCACATGCAAGGCACTTCACACAACACGACACAAACACTTCACAGAACTCTACAGACAACATATTCCCCTACATCCATCATTTTTTCTAGGTGATGATGCCATTGTTTTCGTGAAACGTGTGTTTGAGTATTTGTCCGACGTCAAGTTTTGAAATCTCATTTCCTATCACGCATCATGAAATCTGGCCCTATACACCAGCCATGCTCATTGTCGTTTCGTGATTTCACTTTTCTTTTTACTGACTTTACTTAGTGTTTAAGGTTTCACCCCTCACATATGACTATTGTTTTGGCGCTCTTTGCCCCCGTTGGCCTTGTGCCATAAACATCCAACCATCATCATCATCATCAATTACACCTAACTACAATTCACGGAACGTGTATCTATCTCGTCTTTACCAACTGCAAGCGCGACGACTACATGCAAGCGCTGCTACGAGATCCAGTGACTGTGGGCTTCAGCGACAATGAGGCCGTCATACTCAAAGTAAAAAGACGTGAAAACCTAAATAAAGACCTTTAGATACCACTTAATTCTCGTCTCACTCGCGTATATTAGCATACAATAAGAAAAATTACACCCATCTCCCCGAAGGCAACCATCAGTACGATATATGAGCATTACGGGGTTCACTACATTTCCACCAAATTTGGCTAACAAACATAAAGGAAACGCAAGCGGAACCCCCATGACGCACCCCATCCCACCCATGGTTCCCTTTGGGGAGATGGGTGTAATTTTTTCGTAGTTCCCCTGTTGTGTATTTCTTGTATTTTTTGCTTGTTTAGTTGACGCCTTGCGTTAGCCGCCTATCACGCACCTGCTCCCATTGCACTGCGTCACGCGCGTAGTGCTGCGCACGTGTAGCTATGTCCGCGTGAGTTTTTTTTTTAAGCGTTGTCTGTCCCTCTGTAGTCTGGTCTGGTGTCATGCTTCTGTAGTAAATCAGCGTGTTTGAACCGCAGCCTGCTTTGTAAATAGCGTACTGCCCACGCTCGTCGATTGCTCGGGCTGACTTTGGTATTGCTTGGCTGGCTTTTTAAAATTTTTTTTTCGACGCCATTTCACGGGCTGACGCTAAATCGAATCTCAATTTCTCCACTTTGTACGCGCTGGTTCTGCCTGCCATCGTTGTTATTTTGTCTTTTTCTCTGCTCGTTGTGCCTAATCGTGTACCTAAAGACCATCGTCTTTCTAGCGTCTTTTTGGGGTTCGGCACGAAATAAAAAATAAAGGAATATCGCTGCGTGCCCCGTTTTCACTCAGCGCAGCGACGGAGCTAAATAACGCTCGCGTGAGCGGTCGGCACACGCAGCGGGAAGACAACCCAAAGTGGTCACACGCCGACCGACGATATTTCATACCAAGGGTGCACAAGTATAACTTGTTCGTAGTACTTTGTACTGCTTAATCGCCACTTTTTGCCCGGATGTGCAGCATGTAGTGAAAGCCTCGCGATTCGTTGTTCGTTTTTCCATGTACGCCGGTAGTACATGTGAGAATTCTGAGTAGCTTTAGCGACTTCGGCGCACGTGCATACGTGCGGGACGGCCTCCCTGCAAAAATAAATGCCTACGTCGCGTCTTGTTTGCGCGAGCCGGCAAGGGGTTTGTGACAGACATCCTCGCAAATGTGCTTACAACAAACGACTGCCTAAATGTTCCTAGTCACTATTTCTCAGCGGGTCACCGCTTTTTCACTGTAGGTATTCTGAACGCTGAGGAACAATAGCGCACCCCTATAGCCTGCGCATTTCATCTGCACCTCTTGTGCAAAATAGACACGACGCGAGCCCATAGCTATTCGCGCGCTTATGTCAGCGGAGCACCCGAACAAGTTGTATCGCGGCGAAGACTAGGAGAGATGCTATTGCGCGGCAACTTTCGCGCCATTGTAACACGTCAGAAAGAGATTCTCAAATTTTTCTATCATTGATACCGATAAGTCTGTGCAAACTGCCGAAACGTGGGTACAATGGTACATGCTGGAACCTGTCTGCTGCGAGCCGTACCGAAATTGCACCGGTAAAGCGCGTTATCAAATTGTGTTTAAATTTTTTTTGTACCCATTGCTTGCTCAAATTTGGTAGCGTTGCGTGCGAGCAGACCTGGGATAGAAAGCCTTTATGTGCTACATGGTTAATGTAAACGTTTGCTGAGACTCATGAGTACCGTTTTTAGATGCGGAGCGTCTTATGCTCGGGGGAATGACCCGCAGCGTCGGCGGTGGTCCGGCGTCCGCACACCACCGTTTCTTGGCCAACCACCCATGTGGGTACGTGCTTTATAAGAGGAACAACAACAACAACAACTCTGGTTTTGGTTGCGCTTGACTTCGTGATTCTTCAGATGAAGTAGGATGAAAGCAACAGCCCCGTAAGTGAGTGTGCTGACGCAACAGGTGAGAGCATCAGCGCAAACACTAACAGAAATTACACCCAACTACAATCCACGGAACGTGTATCTATCTCGTCTTTACCAACTGCAACGGCGGCGACTATATACAAGCGCTGCTACGAGATCCAGTGACTGTGGACTTCAGCGACCATAAGGCCATCATACTCAATGTAAAAAGACGTGAAAACCTAAATAAATACCTTTAGATACCACCTAAATCTCGTCTCACTCGCGTATATACGGATACAATAAGGAAAATTACACCCATCTCCACGAAGGGGACCATGCGTAGGATATATGAGCATTACGGGTTCCCTAAATTTCCACCAAATTTGCCGAACAAACATAATGGAAACGCAAACGGAACCCCCATGACGCTCCGCATCCTACTCATGGTTCCGTTTGGGGAGATGGGTGTATTTTTCTAAGCTTCTGAAACCATTTCGATCTAAACGTTGATTGGATTCGTACCTATTTTTTCTGCCTCGTTACAGCCTACTGTGAAGCATGGAGCGAATTAGTTACACAACTATCGGCAGTTTTTTCAAGATTTCCGACGCGAGACATCGTCTCCACCCCTTCTTTGTTGCGCCTCTATGAGAATTACGCGAATTCCGAGTGCGCGCGGAATGCCGAACACGAAAGGGAAATACCGCGCGCCACGCTGTTAACAGACAGTGCAAGCGGAGCAACTTCATTAGTGGCGGGTTCATTGGACATGGGAAACGACAACTTCTGTAAGAGGCATTTGCTAGAGTCCCATTCGCAGCCGCCAGAAAATTACAGTTTCCCACACTCCGTCAACAATAAAGGCGGCAAAGAACAGAAAAGATACTAAAGTCACTCACACTTGTTAAAATTCAATTGGCTTGTTCTGTCGGATAGTCAGAGAGGTCTGTACTGCAAATACGGCGCATTATGCACAACGGGAAGCGTCGGAGGCTACCAAAAAAACTTTTGCCTTGAAAAACTCGTGACGAGACCGCTCAGAAAATTTGCGAGGCTATTAGGCAAAGATGGGCATCTTCCTCTGCATGAGGCCACAAGATACCACAAGGAAACAGTGAAGGCCGGAATAAAACTTTCTTGCGTGTGCTGATGCACCAGAAAAAATTTCGCCAATCAATTTTCCAACCAGCGACTTCTCCAGGTGACTGAGAACCGAAACCGCCTCCTACCTATCGTGGAAACCATCATATTTCTAGGGCGTCAAGGCATACCGCTGCGTGGACACAGAGACGATGGCAGGCTCCTCGACAGCTCACAAGAGGCTCCGCCAGTCGCTAACGAGGTTAATTTTCGTGAAATTTTGCGCTTTCGGGTCTCCAGTGGTGACAAAGAACTTGATAAGCATATAGTAAGCACGTCATATCGGGCCACTTATATCAGCAAACCGACTCAGAATCAGCTGATCAAGTGCTGTGGGGAGGAAAGAGTTGCTAGGATCATTCAATGGGTACAAGAAGCCGGCATGTACAGTGTATAATGTTCGATGAAACCGCTGACGCAGCCCATTTGTCACAGTTATATTTTGCTCTGCGGTATGTCCACAACAACGTGGTTCTAGAAGACTTTGCCCAGTTTCTAGACATTCGTAGTGACATAGGTGGCCCGGATGTCGGAACCGGTTTACGTGAGCCTGTTTTGAAAGGGAAGGTGCTCGGAGAAACGGTTATTAAGGTTCTGAAGGCGTTAGGACTTTATCTTGAAAAGTGCGTTGGTATATGTACGGATGGCTGCAGTGTCATGGCCTTTCACGGTTGTGGCGCTGTATCTGAAATTGAGCGTTCTGCCCCCCATGCTGTGCACTGTCCTTTCTTCAACTATGCGCTTAACTTGTCGTCAAAATCATCAAGGTCCAGTTCGTTAGGAAAATTGTTGGTGTTATGAAGGACGTAATTTCCTTCTTCACAGCGTCCCCTTAACGGAATGTCGTTCTGAAGAGCGTTCTTGGTAGCCAACGTAAAGGCATCTGCGAAACAAGATGGGTGGAACGACACGACAGTATTATCCAGTCCCGAGATTCACTCGGGAGTGTGGCGAAAGGTCTGGATATCATTTCCGGCAGGACAGAAATGCACAGCTCTGCGAAAGCTACGATACTGGGAGCAGCTATCAGCGACGGCGAATTCCTGGCTGCAGTTACTTGCTTGGCAGATATGCTTACACATACACTTCCCCTTAGTCGTCTGTTCCAAAAAGAGTGCGGTGACGTTCGAACTGCTAGGACTGCGTTGGTAGACACTATTGCGGTTCTTGATATACAAGGAATTGACTCTGCCGAAGAATTTTCCAAGCTCTACAAAGATGCCATCAATTTGGCGGATTATCTGGAAACGGAGATTCGGTCCCCACGTATAAATAAAAGACAGACGCACAGGTGCAACGCGCCTACGCTATACACAGAGAGCTATTACAGAACGGCCGTACGCAGTCAATTACTCTACAATGTGCTGACCGACTTGAAAGCGCGATTCACAGTCGAGGCGGAAAGTGCTTACGAACTGTTTATATTTGTGGCATCACAGACACGCACTACAAAAGACGAAGACGAACAATCTCTCGCAACTATTGCTGAGAGATATTCCGCGTTTTTTGGGACAAATACTGATGCATCAACGACTGCAAAGATAGACCACGCTGAGCTGCGTTTATGGCACAAGAAATTGAAGCGCGAGGACGAACACGGAGCGGAAATTCCAACTACTGCTGTTGGGGCGCTGAGCGTGTGCGACTGGGAAATCTTTCCCTTAATACATACCTTTCAGATACTGACCACCTTGCCTGTGAGTGTTGCCAGTGCCGAAAGGTCTTTCTACGCTTTACGCCGTTTGAAGACCTGGATGCGCTCTCAAATAGGCGAAGGGCGCTTGACTGGACCGGCATAGCTACACACTCATAGGGATATTTTAATTGACACGGCCAAAATAATAGAGCGGGGTCGCAACCAAACACAGCAGACGACGGAGGATAGAATTTGTTATCTAGGTAGCTTTCATATAGTGCTGCGAAGCATCTTGTCTTTTTGTTCATTTATGTGTTTTGTTTTGATTGTCCGGCTGCGCCCGGCTGTGTTATTTTTTTTGCAAACGGAACGCGCGTTTCTGCATCTTTTAAGTGCAATGCACTTCTTAAGCAACCCTGAACCTGCGTCCACCGGCGATGTCCGCGCACGTGGAGATGGGCGCACGCAGCCTGACCGCTGACATAGCACATACCCACGTGGGGGATTGGCCAGGAATCTCCTCGTCTTCCTTCGCAACGGGGGGAGATGGGCACGCGCTGCCTGGCCGCTGACATGGCACATACCCACGTGGGGGATTGCCCAGGAATCTCCTCGTCTTCCTTGGCAACGGGGGGAGATGGGCGCGCGCTGCTTGGCCGCTGACATGGCACATACGCACGTAGGGGATTGGCCAAGAATCGGGCGTGAGAAGGGCTAATGCACCTGCTTAAAGGAGTACTGACACGAAATTTCAAAGCTGAGATCCGCTCTAGCAATCAAGTACAACGACAACACAAATAGGTGTCTGTGAATAAATGCATCTTTCTTTCTTTGTAGTTGTGTGTGTGTGTGTGATCTCTCTTTCGCGAACATTACCGAACCGCGCAAATTCAACTCGTGCATTGGCACTTTCACATTCTTCCCCTCGGGGAAATGCGGGGATTTTCTTATGTGTGCTGTGCCGGCTATCTAATTTGATAGGAAGAGTGTAGCGCAATCTTAACTGAAATAGAATGTTCTTCTTTATTCGTTGATCTTCAATATGTAAATCGATGGTTCTCGAAGGATTGATGCAGAGGTATAAACGTTAGCCCGGAGAACACCACGAAATTCGATTCGCCGACGCCTGTCTGCGCCTGGTCACTTGGTTGACTCCTGTGTCACCGCTTGTGTATTCTTTCAGTTAGTAGGGGAGCACAGGTTCGCTCGTTTAAAGCTTTGTGTTTGTTTAGGAGCCTGCGTCGTCCTTGGCCATGTGAAAATATGTTGGTGCTTTACAGGTTAATTACGAAGATGCCAGCCCTGATGTTTGTATAACAAACCCTTGAACCTTGTTATCACAAATGAAGAGTTTTTCACAGTTTGTAAAAATATTGTCTTTTGTGGTGCCGTCTTTTTCCAATTTTTCTGTGCACATTGGTTAAGGTTGTCACCTATTTTCATATAGTTCTTCGGTTCTTTTAGTAGATATCACGTTATTTTAGTCGTTTTGCTTCTCTACATATCTGTTTGATGTCATAATGTTTACGTGATCTCCATGGCTATGAGTTACTCTACTTCCCTACAAGAATAGCTCGGAATGGCTGTTATGGAAAACGAAGAAATCGTCGCAATGTGCTGGTGAATGCTCCTTATATAGCTCTAATTTCCCATTGTGTTTTTGTAGCCGGTATCAGGACTCCTGTATGAAAAGTGTGTTTTAGAGAGTAGGGCCAGAACAACGTTTCGTTTTGCCTACTGCCGTAAATAAACTGTTTTTGAACTGGTCACATGCTTGTCTCAAAGTTGCTGATAAAAAAAGCACTAGGTGTGCAACTGAGGACAAATGAAATTTCGGTCGGTTGCGAGCCCCGTCTCATCAGCATTATGGGACCGCCCACCCCTAAAAGTGGGCACCTGGTTCCGCCCCTGGTTCTGCCTCAGTGCATTGCCGCTATCAGGAGTGAGTGATGAACTGGGATTGAGGCAACGCGTCGCGCGCTTTTAGCCGCTGCAGATAAACGAGCTGCCGGTGCGGAGGCACAGCCCCGCTGACGCCAGAACCTCGTGTAAGTGCTGAACAATGAGCGAGACAAGTAATGCATGTGCTCCACCGTCCACTGCAAATACAAGTTTTCTGCAACCTTGCAAGTATGTCCGTTTGGAATTCTTTGCCTCGACATATATTGTACAGTCACAACTATACAGCTCCACCCAAATATATCATTAGGGAGTATCGTAATCACCACCAATTTTTTCTTAACACTTTTTTATTGCTGTTTTTGCTCACAAGGGTCATGCGGCCGGCGAAGTCGCATCCGCTCCCTTCGCCCCCAACTCCTTTTCTGCGCGCAGAGCACGAAAAATTGTGGTTGATACCTCTGTCATAGGATTCGTTAAAACACGAAAGTAAAAGATGCCTTCACAGGAGCAGTTGAATGTTAAAGGAACCTCCTTCATGTTCGGAGGCTTCACGAGTCTCACCCCGCCTAACTAATTGATGCCGACACACAAGAAACCAAAAAATAACCGCTTTATTCTGGGACAACAAAACCAAACATGAAATGCACAGAAACCGCAGCTTGAAACACAACTGTTATGGGAAGAGCGCAACAGTGGAGCCTTGCCTCTATTCACGCCAGGCCCACCTACACGAAGGCGCTGTCATCTAGACGCCAACTGTCGGCGCTGATTAGCGTCATGACACGCTACTTCACTTTGCCTGTCCTACACGGCAGTGCCATTTGAATGAGTCATATAGCGAATTCCATTGGGAGAACAGGAGCAAGTGAAGCGAGCAGCCAGAGCAGCACACGGGAGTAGCGGGGACGTGTGCTTTCGTTCCGCGAATGAAACATTCGCGCTGCTCCGGGAGCAGTGAAAAGAGGGGCGAGGGTGTGATGTCAAGAGTCATGTAACCAAACTTTCCCCCTCTCGCTTCCCGGAACATTTGGGGGGCTCGTGTTGCCCGCATGCTGTTCCTCGCCAGTTTTGCCTGATACGTGCCGGTGGTTTTGTGTCTGCCTTCCACATGGCGGCGAATGAAGAAGCCGAGCTAATATTCATGTCCATGATAGGGTCAGCATCGTATCTCCCAAAAATTACCTGCGAACGATAATAGCATCCGCCGTCTTTTCCAGACACGACTCTACCTTCGGTCGCTGCTCCGGCGGGGTGAACAGGTGCTCGAACATAAACTCAAGCAATGTCAAATCGTCGTCGTCGTCGTCGTCGCTGCTGCTGCTGCTGCTGCTGCTTTCCGATGATGAGTTTGCGCTTGAATCTTTGGTGCTTTCATCATCTAAAAGTAGCAGCATCGTCCAAACGGCCGCGCTTAGCTGCTGTCGTACGCACTGAGCGACTATTGCGGCTGCTGGATTCCGCCATTTTTCCTCCGCCACCCGGGGATAAACTTGAAATGACGTAAAAGAGGTCGTGCGGCTTCCTCGGCGTTACTCCGCCGCTGGCGGCGGAGCACCGAGAACTGCTCTCGGCTGCTCTCGGTGCCAAAAAAGTGCTCCTCCTCGACCAATGAAACACAACGCCCCTGCTCCTGCCCGACCACTGGAAGACTCCAGAACTCGCGAGAGCACTTCCGGTGCAGTTAGAAGTGCTCCTGTTCGCCCAATGGAAACCGCTAATAGGGAACGACATAAGGAGCGTTCGTAGAGATGCGCACTTCGCTGCTTATTGCGCAGTCGGTAGAGCGCCACGTTCCTCCCATTGCAGTGAGAGGGCATGGGCTGGAAACCGGGAGCAGCAAATAAATGGCACTTTTTCTGGCGACGTAACTTCGTGACTAATGTGACGTGCTGAGATGTACGCGGGCAATAAACACTTTCGTGTTAAAAACCCCGGCAAATGAAGGACTGCCAACGCTGCTGCGAAATGTCTCTTGCTCGCCGAGTGGTTGGGGCTCGAGGGTAGCTACGCGGCCGCCAGGCGCCACCACTCGTGAGCCGACGCAGCCACCTGGAGTGGCATTCAGCTTTCGAGCATTCGCAGCTCGGCCAAGAGGGAACTGCCATGGACCAGTATTGCGGAGAACTTTTCGCTGATCCGAAGCGACTCAGGGAGGTCCTGGGGGTTCGACTGTTCATGAGGACTCCCGGGACAATTCCGAGGACGTCGACGATGCCTACGGCTGTGACCGGGACTTTGGGACGGAAGCCAGATGTGACCAGGGGGGGGGGGCGACAGGCGCCCGCAACGCGGGAGCGTTCGGTCGTTTTGAGCGCGAGTTATGCGTGTGCTACGCGGTCATTTCAAATGCATCCCGAAGGCGGTTGCACCAATTGACTATCGAGTGCATGGGCCACCGCTTAAATGAGCGTTAAACGGCCAGTTTGAAGTTTCACTGTAGCACATGCGTTACACAGGTTCCGAGATTGGCTCCAGCTGCAGAAGCTCCGTCTGCACGCGTTGCGGTTGGCGAACACAATTATTGGAAAGGCTTTGAGTTGTAATTTATATGGTTGTCTAACTCCTGAAAGGATGCCTTCCTGGAAATCTATCTGTGTAGTACGTCATCTCAGTTTAAAGGAGATTAGTCTATAACAGCACCGTGGCTAATGAATTATTGGGAAATTTCAACTTTGATACTTCTGTTACTCTTTACACTTGCACCCTAGTTCCCAGTTCCTTGTGACGTAGCGCATGCCTTCTTAGACCCACCGGCTTCATTCACATAGAAGGCTGATCACTTTGGATAAAGCTTGCTAGCGAATCAGCCAAAAACATTAGGCACAGGATTCTTCCTCTCTCTCGCCCTTATCGTCGCTGTGGTCAGAAAGACACTAACAAAGCGGTTGATCCTTCTTTAATAGGCATTGGTAAAACAAAAGTCAAACGTGCCTTCACAGGAAAATTAGAATGTTTATTGTGCATCTGTCTGAACATGCACATCGCTAGTTTATATTTCATCGGTATGGCACCGCGAGACGCCTCAACATTAGACACTGGATTACATGCGCTGGAGCATTGCGAAAATCCGATTTAAATCCCAAGCGCTCGAAATCTGTGCGAACGAAACCGAACGGGTGGTTAGCAAATCGTTTGGTGAGGTCACAGTACGCTACAGCGAAAGGAGCATGATTTGCGGATCTGCAGCAGTCTTGTGGGTGTGCTTGGTGAGCGACGTCCTTCTCACTGCGACCCTATTGGTCCTGCTGCGACAACATTGGCCCTGCACCGTGGCGTCTAAGCCAGACGGTTGCGTTGCGACAAGCTCAGCTTGGGGAACGCGGCGGCGCAATTCCACGAGCTGAGAGACTTTCCACATAGGTGGCGGACGGAGAAACACAGCAGCATCCGCTGCTGCATGCTGCCCTATCGCGGCGCCAACTACCGGCTATGATTTGCGTCATGGCCCACTACTTAGCTCCACCTCTCCTTGACGGCAGCACCATCTGAATGGAAAAGTTACAGGGAAGGACATAAGGCGCGTTCGTACAGTTACCCGGGCATGACTTCATGGCTCAGTCGCTAAAGCGTTTCACATTTCCGTTTCGGCCATAGTGCTCGTGTGCTCGAAAGTAGCGCCACCGCGCCAATGGGACTTTTCTCGTGACGTCGTTTTCGTGACGGATATGACGTAGTTGAGGTTTGAGCACACAGTATTAAAACACTTTCTTGTGAAAAAGCGAGGTTCCCTCATGCTGACTCTGCCCCTCTTCTTTTAGAGCGAAGCTTTCTTCGTGTCACTGAGGGTGGTGTCGTAACCAAAACGCAATGCGGTGAAGCCAACTTTCTCAGTTGATGATGATAATCGGGGGTGAAGTGAAAGGTGGTGGAGCCGCCACTATCAATGCACAAGCCTGAAAAACGTCGCCTTTGTCGCTAGACTGTAGGGGCTTTGTTTTTTGTTGTTATTCAGGGGCGGATGACCCTACGCTGTTCCTCAAGAGGGGAGTAGTTAAATGCTCCTCTTCTCAATGGGGGGGGGGGGAGAAATAAAGCCACTGAAGAGCGACATAGAGGCCAGAATACATGGAACGAACTTTCACGGGGAAGTTCGCGCGGCGGAAAACGTGCCGCGGCAGGACGCCGTATTTTCGTTGCCTGAAATACATGCCGCGAAGACACGGCGTCCGCCTTCTCGCCGCCGCTGGGTAGCTCTCAGCGTGGCTCTATGTCCACAATCAACGGCGGCGTTCAGTAAACCTTCACAATGAAGCAGCCTCCCGCTTGGGTTGTACGTCGGTGGATGATTCTGCGTGACTCGGGGGTGTTTCTTCTGCTGAAACATGTGTTTTCAGTTCCCAAAAGCATTGAAGGAAGTAAAAAAAGGTGAACGTTCCCGCGGAGATTCGAACAAGCGACTACCGGAACAAAGAACCGGCGTTCTACCTCCACTCCGTCTCCCCAGATGGCGCTATGGTGCAAAAAAGGGCCAATCTCCCCGCGAGGGGGACTCGAGTAAATGCGTCGCATAGGGGGTGGGTGTATTCGTTAACGTTTTGTGTTTGGGGAGTTGGTAGTAGTGCATGCGTTGTATCAGCAGCTTCTTGACGTAGTTTGAATGAGTCAAGGATATAAGGCGCGTTCGTAGCCCTTCATTCTGTGTCGGTTTTGTGGCGCAGTGGGAAGAGCACCATGTACATCGCGTTCCGCCCACAGGTAGTGAATGCGTTGTATCAGCAGCTGCTTGACGTAGTTTGAATGAGTCAAGGATATAAGGCGCGTTCGGAGCCTTCCATTCTGTGTCGGCTTTGTGGCGCAGTGGGTAGAGCACCATGTACCTTGCGTTCTGCCCGCAGGGTCGTGGGACCGAAACCAGGCGCCGGTAGGTATTATTTTTTATATAGTGTAGGGGGAGGGGTGCGGACCTGTTGTTGAGAGCGAGGAGGGTAACGTTATGCGGGAGATGAGGAGTGGGGTAGAGGGCGCACCTAGAATGGCTGTTGCGGATGCCGAGGCACGCCGACAACGCCGGGTGACATCGTGAGTTAAAGAAATGCTCTGCATTTAATAGGGCTAATCAAGCCCGGCCCTGAATACCTGCGGGTGGATGCTTTGAGGATGTTGCTGTATTTGAGAGTCCCTTGCAGCGATATGGCCTGTTCCTCACACGCCGATCTTGCAGACGGGCCACATGTTGCTGTTAATACTGGTTATGTAGGCGGATAGCCTTTATTCAAGCTAATACATCCTATCGTACATGCACCCGCCCTAGTTGCTCAGTAGCTAAGGCGTTGCGCTACTGAGCAAGAGGTCGCAGGTTCGATTCCCCGCCATGGCGGCTGCTTTTCTGATGGAAGCGAAAAGCAAAAGCACTCGTGTGTACAAGATAGGGGCGCACGTTAAAGATCCCCAGGTGGACAAAATTAACCCGAAGCCTTTCACTACGGCGCGCGCCGCATCATACGTGTTGCTTCGGCGCGTTAAACCCTACAGCTAATCAATCAATCAGGCGTACCTGCCTACCTCGGCGACACAAGCTACGGTAGTTAGGTGGGGAGCGTGTTGCGCTTGCGGCTTGAGCTATCAGAGATGCGCGTACTTCTTGGAACACCATTTGCTTGAATCGATCTCAGATCCGTTTTTCAGCTCGAATATCCGTTTTTTTTTTGCTCGAATCGGCGCATAACAAGCGTACGTATAGCAAACTGTTCCAAAGGCGGCTGTGTGCAGCAGTGTTGCGGAGTTACCATTCCGGAATTGGAATGATTCTGGATTCATTCCACATTTTCGACCTGCCGGAATGGGAATGGGAATGGAATTAAGGACAACGCTTGGCGGAATGGAATGGGAATGGAATTAGGCGCCTTTTGCCCGGAATGGAATGGGAATCGAATGGTGATTTTCAGACGACGGTGTTGCCATCGATGGAATGTCCGGCTACTTAATTAGTCTCAAAGGTAGCAGTGGCGACGAAAACGAGAACGCATACCTGGCATCTAGAGTAACTGAATCCGCGCAGCCTGCCTCAGCGCGTGTGAAAATGAACTTCGAGCCGCACAAGCACGCCTGGCCGGTGGCTCCGTTAGGTCGGCTCTTTGTGCTAGACAGGCTTTTTGAGGCATAGCTTTCTCTGTACAACTGTCCTTTGCGCCGATTGCAGACCGCCGTCTCAATCGCAAGCGCAGTGTAGCCAGTTCAGCAGGCGGGGAATAGCATTGAGAAGTAAGGGGGGGGGGGTACCAACGGCGGGCTGCAGCAAGTAAAAACCAAGGAAGAGAAAAGCAAATTGTGGGTGAAAAATTTTTGTGCACGGCACACGCCATAAGAGTAAGGATCGAGCTTCGATGGTGTTACTGAGCTTTCTACCTCCATGCTCTGGTAGCGGGGAACTGAGATATATGATTACTTTAGTTGTTATATAAGACAATGCATAGATAGATTGATTGATTGATTGATTATGGGGATTAACGCGCCGACGCTACTCAGCCGTACCGTAGTGGAGGGCTCCGGAGTAATTTTGACCACCTGGGGATCTTTAACGTGCACCGAAATCTCGAACGCACGGGCATTTTTGCATTCTGCCTCCATCAGAAAAGCGGCCGCTACTACCGGGAATAGAACCCGCGTTCTCGTGCTATATAGGACAATGCGGAACACACAGCTGCCGAAAGGAGTTTGTAACAATTGCGGCTCCAATAGCGCCCTTCTTTGCGATTGCTTTGAGAGCTCTCAGAGGTGCGACACCGTGCTTTTGTTCAATCGGAAGTGCGGCCCTCTCCTCCCGTTGTCCAAACTTCTTCGTTGTTTGGTTGCTGCGCTTCTGTGCATTGACCTTTGCGCCTAGATACAAACGTACCTGATTACTGAAGCCTTAGTAGTTGGCTTGAAAGTTGGAGCATCACCAATATTTAGGTAGGAGGGTCTCATTTAAAAATTCTGGTAAGGTCCTCTTGCGTACCGGTTGCGCGTTCATGAAAACAAACATACAATAAGCCTCACCATACTTTTTTATATTGACAGGGCTCTCGTCACGATATGGTTCTGTCAACTTAAATGAGGGGGTCATAAATAATGTCTTGTATTGAACGTTGAGGTATGGGCAGGGCAATATACAAGCGCAATGGAGATTAACGTGGAAGCAGTGGCAAGTTTCCTACGGTGTATGCAAAAACACGTAATGGTGTTCCGTGCCGCTGTCCTCCCGTCTCTCGCGTTGGTACAACAGCATTAGTGCTCAATGTTGTAAATTCACTTGAAATCATCCAAGTAAGCTTTTCAAAAGCTTGTACATGTGAACAAGCTCCATGTGACATGCCTGTGAGTTGGTTGTCCACAGCATACTAATTTAGCTGCTATGACGGCATGGAAAGCAGATGCCAAGATGGCACGCCACAGATTGCAACAAAACGTAAAAGGCAGAGATCAACGTAATAGCTGCTTCATCTTGCGTCCCGCAAGAACAAGCCGTTAAAACATGCTAACATGCAAATACTATATTAAGTAGTGTGATCCCGCTACTTATTATGCAAAAAGGTGCAGTGTGACACTACCCCTTTTAAAGCTAAAGGTTTTTAGTGGGAACGATCGGATTCTGTAAAAAAAAACTTATACGGACCCCCTTAGACCAGTTGGTCGACCGAAAAGCTGTGATAACGTCTCTAGACACACGGCGCGTGCGTAAAAACGGGGACCGCAAATTTGGTATTTCTGTCTCTCTCTCTCTCTTCCTGAAACAGGGCTTCCGCTGTGTCAAAACGCTTATTTTAAAATCGCACAAACGAACGGTTCTAAATAAGACAACACACGCGTCAATCATGAAGATGGAGCACAATAGTAAACCTTTATCTCATAAACCCCGTAACGGTGCGCATTTATATCGTTCGTAGTTGCGTTTACTTAGTGCGCGAAAAATCTTGCATGGGTTCCTTCTTCGCCGGCGGTTTGGGTGTCTGATGGTTTGACGTTCGGTTAGACGCACTTTCAGCGAAAGTTGGATGAACTTTTTAGCTTTCGCGCTTTTCTCTACTTTTATTAGGAAGGGACGGTAATTTTTTGCATTGGGTAGTTCTTCTGCACGAGATATGGAACCATGCAACTGCTACCACATCCCAACTTCGGTGACACGTGATACATTTCGCATGCATCTGAAGTTTTCAATCCGTCAGATAAAGTCCGATTCATGTTGCGTTCCTCGGTAACTCGATATCGCACCTGAGGCAGTTTTTGCGTTGAGGAATAAAGGAATGGTATTGAACCTCCCGTCCATTCCAGGAGTGGGAATGGGCTAACTTCTGTCATTCCGAGGAATTGAAAGGAATGGAATCACGACGAGTTTTAAGTCCTCGGAATGAAATTGGGATGGAATGGGGATGCCCATTCTGCAGCACTGGCATGCAGCTACCTGTGCACGCCATACCCCATAACAGGGACATCGGCAGACCTGAATGGTTCCTTCGAACTTTTCTGACCCGGCTAGATTGGCGCGGACGTTTCTTCAGCCGCCGCGCGTCGGGACCTGGAGCGCGCCAGCAGGCATTCTTCGTAGTCTTTTCGTGGCATATTCGCTCCATGTATCGTGGCTTTAACGGTGATTTTGATACGGCGGTGATTGCGTACCTGCAAACCAATGCAAGGGTCAGCTTCGGTGCGGGGGTAATTATTCTGAGATAAGTGCTCGCAATATTACCCTCTGTCTTCGTTAATAATTTTTCAGTGGCAATAATGAAACCACTTAAAAATTGCCGTGGCCAGGAGTCGTGGGCTAAATAGAGCGCGTCTTCTCCTTCGTGAAGCCGGGTTCAATTCAATTCAATTCAGTTCAACCTTTATTTCCAACATGGCAAAAAAGACCGTAAAGCATACTGACCGTGAAGATGACTCGCAGACGGTTGACACTAGCAGAGTTCTGTGTTATGTTTTTTTTTTCCTTTTTGAGTTTTTTGCAAGAGTAGGCAAGGGACAATATACACGGTGATGCGCAGAATAAATACAAAGCATAGTATTTCCAGTAACATAGGAGCGACAACAGCCGTCGGCAAAACGCTAAATACTTCTACACAGTGTCAGCATTGACAGGAAAAAAAAGGGAAGAAAACAGTTTTCATCAATGTATGTGAAAAGCAACGGCATGTGCTAGGGACTTTTAAAAAAAATTCCTCTCCTCTTTTCTGGTGTTACCGCTTAGATTTGTGTTCATAATTTTGCATTTGTTTACCAGGGAAGGAACAGTAAACCGTACCTACTGCAGAAAACAGCTTGTTCGTCGAAGCGGAACTAGCCACCCATCACAACCGAGGCTGCACGAAGGAAAGCCGTGGAAAACAAACTGATGCGGAGTGGTCATGAGGGCGTAGGTGACAGAATGCAGATGTTGGCCTTTGCGAAACTAAACTAGGGGAACTGAGCCCGATTTTTAATAATCATTTGTAGCAACTCAGCTACGCAGCTACATTTTCTCTTTTCTCAGAACGTAATGTAATTTTTGTCAGGGCACTTGCTACCTACAAAAAGTAAGAAGGAAGCTTTTAAAGCAAAGCTTTCTAGCCCTACTAGCTAACGATTGTTTCGTGGCGTGTGGGACAGGGAACTCCAAAGCAGCTGCGGCGGCGGCGGTGGCGGAGTGGGCGGGGGCTTCCCTCACGGAGCACAGTGTCTACTAGATGGCGCAGCGAATGGTTGACCCAGCATTCTCCGGGTAGGTTCTTTCTCACAGCAGGGGGAGCGCGGGCGTGAAAATTGATAGTCTCCTTTAGCGGCGGTTGTTTTTGGGCTGTTCTAACGTTCTTCGCGTCCGTTGCGCGCTTTCTTCGAATGGTTGATAAACCTGTTCGGCAGCGCCTCCAGAGTAACCCGGACCCGATGCAACTGAGTGGTCGTACGGCAAAGATACGTTAGGGATAAGTCTGCAGGGCGGGAAAACAAAATCTAGAGACCAATTAGAGACAGCTGGCTGCCAGTGAAATGCTACCTTTTGCGCACTGCTTGCCAAGAAGGGGACTTGGTTTTTTAAATTTGGAAATACCAATTAGGTTGTGTTTTAACAGGTATTACAAGAGACGGATGAAGGGAGTGGTTCTGATAAACAGCGATTATAAAAGTTTCGTCAGCTTTGTCGCATTTCGCAAACTTACAAACTAAAGTTTAAAACTGTAACGATGGGAATCACTAAGTCCACATGCCGGATTGTTCTGGTGTCTGCGCTTGGGTCGCGTGGTTGAGTATACCCCGAGCTAGCACATCAGGATCTCAAGGTTCCGACTCTTCACCCTTCAAAACACGCTCCTCTTCGTTTTCTTTCTTCCGGAACATGGCCGGGCTACCGCGGCAGCGTCCGCCACTCGAGCCCGGCCGTGGCCGACGCTGCGGCGTTTGGGACGGCGCCTCGGCGAATCCCAGGTAAGGGCTGGCAGAATATCTGGTTTCACAGTTTGTAGAGCTACGTGTGTGAATTGAACTGACGTCGCGTGCACAATTGTCGTGGGTGTCGTTTAAAGCTTTGCTTTTCAACCACCTTCACAGCGTGGATTGGAGGCAATTGTTGTTTACCATGTTTACACCTGTACATCTGATTTATTGATTGTAGGGTTTAACGCGCCGAAGCAACGCAGGCGATGAGGCGTGGGGTAGTGGAGGGCTCCGCATTATTTTTTACAACCTGGGAATCTTTATCGTGCGCAGAAATCTCGCACACACGGGCGTTTTCTCTTTTCGCCTCCAGCAGAAAAGCGGCCGCCGCTGCCGGGAATCGAACCCGGGACCTCGTGCTCAGCAGCGAAACGCCGTAGCCACTTAGCCACCGCGGTGTATTTACTTGTACAGCTGGATATTAGGTTTACAGTTTCTGCTGTCTTTTAGATGCGGAGCATCTTATAGCGGTGGCCTGTCCGGCGTTGGCGTCGTCGGTGTCGGCACTCACACTGCGCATGCACAACTCTCTTCCATCCCTCTCTTCAACAGCTGCGCGTTACTCTCTCCACTCTCTCTCTCTCAACCGGGTGCGTGCGCTTCGAGTGCGTTCACTTCTACTCACACCACGCATGCTCGGCGCTTGCGCATCTCTCCTCCTCTAGTCTCCTCTCCTTCAAGTGTGAGTATAAGCAGCGGTAGCGCGCTGCGCGCGTCAGTGCCGCGCTTGCTCCGGTTGACGTCAGTTGACTCCGCTTGACTCGGCTGACTTTAGTTGCAGTGTGATGGAAGCAACAGCCTCGTCTTCAAGTGGGCCGACGCAACCTCATACTAGCATCAGCAAAAACGCACACAGCAATGTTACTTCCATTCAAGACTAAGCTGCGAAGCGAAGGGCACGCGACGCTGAAAGTAAACGTTTGATGCAAGCGGCAGACCCTGAACTACGAAAACGAGAAACCGCTTCGAAACGACAACGTCGAGCAGCAGTACCTGAACTTCGAGCACGTGAAGCAGCATTGGTTCGTGAACTCCTAGCGGCGGATGCCGAACTACGACAACGTGAAGCAGCGGTGGTTCGTGAACGTCGAGCAGCGGAACCTGAACTGCGACAACGAGAAGCCGCTTCGAAACGACAACGTCGAGCAGCAGTACCTGAGCGAGCAGCAGTACTCGCTAGGCATCACCCCATGGTTCCCCTCGGGAAGGTGGTGTAATTTTTGTTCCAGGAGAACCCAGCTCTAGAAGGCACAACACTGCCGACACCGTGAGCCTAAATGGTGGTTCTTTCTTTGCCATCAGAATTCTTCGCGTATTTGCAAATGTACGTCTGGTGTACAAGTCAGTAGAAATTTATATGTAAATAACAAGTCAGTAATAAATACGTAATCTGTGTGCAAGTCGTGTTCCAGAAAAACAGCCGCGGTAATGAGTACAATATCGGACGGGGGAGCAGGTGGGTGCGCCCTCGGCCGAGTCAGTGAAACCTCGAGATTGAATCTACCAAACTGCGTTGTTTCATCTGCAGAGCGTAAATCTGTGCCTGTTGATAACTACAGCTGTGAGAAAATGCCGCGAGATAACAGGATGGAAGAAGCTGATCGCGCAATCGAAAGCATAGGCCATACCTGCAAAAACAGGGAAGCGTTCGTATGCTGGGCGCTTCTCCCTGTCTGTTGTCCCGTGGCTCTACTACCGCTCCATTTGGTCGCGACTTGGCTCCTGAAGTAGAGGAGCATGTCACGTGCTCGTTTTGGAGGTTGCTCTATCGGAGAGAGGCGCACCAGCGGCCATGGCTGCCGGAATAATCGTTCATTGTGCTCTTCCCTTTACGATGCCTGCAGCAGAAGAAGCTTGTGTGTCAGCTGCCTCGTATCTCGTCTCTTTTCTTTGGTATTTCACGAATTGAGCCATAATTTCGGCAAGAACGCCTGCCTCTTTACGGAGCTTTTCTCCATATGCGTCGCCTGGATCCCTCTCAGAGTCCACCTGCCTGAAAGGGCACCGCCGACTGAGGAACGCTGCCACCAGAGATCACGTCATGCCCCCCCCCCCCCCTGCCGAGAAGCGCTTAGCTGCCTCTACAGAGGACTCCACGTTCGTTCCACCGGCATCAGGCGACGACGAGAACACTGATCATACCGCTTCCCAAGGAGACGATACTATGGCGGGTGAAGGAGAAGTCGTCGCTGAAATGACTGACGCGGATTCGGAAGAATTCAAGCTGGTGAGTCACCGCAAAAAGCATACCGTTGTCATACCTGTGGTTGTGTTCCCGGCTAAGAGCGACCAGGACCTCAGAAAGGTGAACCCTATTACCCTCTTCTCAGTGTTCGAGTCTCTGTTGGGCAAGGCCCCACTTCGCAGCAGGTTCCCTGCTCAGGGTGCCTCGCTTCTCGACGTGGCCACGGAGAAGGAGGTGAATACTCTTCTGAGATGCGACCGGGTCGGGGGAATTCCTGTGTCCGCCCGCCTGCCTCATTCCTACGTACAGAACACGTGTATCATTAAAGGTGTTCCCAAGTGGTACACGGAGGAAGACCTTGTAGGCTATCTCGGGCCTCAAGGTGCGCTGCACATTCGAAGGCTTATGCGGCGCGTCGGCTCTTCGGTGGACAACTAGAAAACCACTTCATCTGATGCAGTGGTGCTTTCGTTTGCGCCAAACACGAAACGGCCGACCATGATCAACTTCGGGTGTACAAGGCACACAACAGCCGATTACACGGAGACCCCATCCCGCTGATTCAAGTTTAACGTTTTGGGCACATCGCCAAGTTCTGCAAAGGAGTCCTGCGCTGTAAGCGATGTGGAGGCCCACATGATTTTCATCAATGCAAGGCAAACTTTACCTGTGCCGACAGCGGCGGCGATCACCCCACAAGTTTGAGCGGGTGTCCTTTTCGCGTTAGCGCGCTACACAGGAGGAAGGCGTTCATCGAAGGACCAAAATCCCCTCCACCGCCACAGCAGACGTCGCTGGAGTGGGACAGTTTCCCGGCCCTAATTGCGCAGGAGTTCGTAAAAGTGACGGAAAGCACGAGAAATATGACCAGTGTTGAGCAGCCAAAACGACGGGATCTCCCCACTACACCAGCTCCTCACGATGCACAGTCACAGCCTCCTGCCGTGCAATGCGGGCGGGGTCAATATGCCGAAGTCATAAGGGATCGTCGTGTCCATTCCAGGAGAGCCATGGTAGATGACTACTCCAGCATGGTTCGAGCTCTCTTCACCGCTCTCCGGTCCCACCTTACTTCTATGGCTCCAAGCTTATGCAAAACCATCCACGAGACTCTGCTTAGCCTGGAACATGTCGTTTTGGGGTTTTCTGCGACACTGCTTCCACAGTTCAATGCCTCTTCGGAGACACCCCTTAGTCAACATCATGTATCCTAATTCAAGATCTTTTCGGAATGAAGTAAAACGCTCCACTATTTTACAATGAAATGCTAGAGGCCTAAAACGTCGTTTTTTGGACTTTCGTAAGTTTGTGTTCATAAATAACTTCCCCATCATTGTTATTGTGAGCCAAACGCAAATAAAGAAACTAAACATTCTGGATATGAAACTTTTACCTCAATAACCTCTTCCGTGTCGAGCAAAGTACTGGTGTTCATCCGAAGAGAGCTCACATATGTTCTACACTCTGTTCAACCACATGACTGTAAGCAGTATATATGCCTCACGGTGAAAAAGGAGGGCTTATTATTCACGCTAATAGCAGTTTATATATTTTCATCCGGGCACTTTGAGTACAAGAGACTAGAAAAAATGAGGCAAAACACCCCCGGACCATGGATTATAATGGGAGACTTCAACGAACACCATATGCTCCGGGGTAGCCAGAAGAATGATCTAAGAGGTCGAACACTTGTCTCACTGTTGTCCCGACATGAGCTTTGTTTTGTAAATGACGGCAGCCCAACTTTTCTTCGTGGAGCAACATATTGCAGTTGTCAGGACTTGGCATTGGTCTTCAGAAGTCTGACTGACACTGTTCAGTGGTTTACAGATATTGAAACCCATGGGAGCCATCATCTTCCGGCATACTTGAAGATTGAGGGCATTGATTGTTGGCGTCCGTGGAAAATTATCCAGCGGATAGACTGGAAATATTTGAAATCCCGCATGGAAGATATCTGCAGCAAAGGACTTTTCTCGAGCTTCGAAAACGCCACAACTAGCACTGCGGAGGACACAACGCGGAGTGTTCGGATACATTACATACTTACGGAGTTCGACGAAGCTTTAGAACACCTTAAAGCTATTCGCTGTCGCGCGGAACGGATATACCGGCGCAGAAAGTATATTCCTGACCTTCGGGAGGCCAGACATACACAAAAGAAAATTCAACGCCGTATACCCCTAGTACAAGCAGAACGATGGATGTCATTCTGGGAAAACTTTGATCGTCGAAAGCCTTTGTCTCACATCTGGAACACTGCTAGGGGTCTACGAAGCATGACGCAGCAACGACGCCCGTTTAGTGCCTTGGCGCTTCATCAGAAACGCCTGGAAGTGGAGGTTGCAGAGGTCTTTTGTCGCAGAATCGCACAGGGCCCATCTTTGCCCAGCCAAGACGATATACGCGTTGGTCCAACATCACGGGACTCCCGCATGAACCTGCTGTTTTCCACTGCACAGCTAGACGCACTATCTCTGTGCCGACGTACATCTTCACCAGGGCCAGATGGTGTCACATACGCTGCCCTGCGCCACTTAGGTCAAGGAGCCCGTCACACCCTTTGCCGTATAAACCCGTCATTGCAAGATGGCAAGGTCCCTGAAAAGTGGAAATATAATCGTCTGGTGATAATCCCTAAACCATGCAAGTCTCCGCTGGACCTCGCGTCGTATCGCCCTATAGCCCTAGCAAGTTGCATAGGCAAGTTAAAAGGAAAGAATGGTTTTTCTCCGTCTGGAGTGGTATCTTCAGCACCACAATATTTACCCAAACTCTATGGCTGGATTCCGGTGAGGGCTTTTTCCATCGACAATGTTATTGACATTGTGACATCGGTGCAGCATGACAAATCGCTCAAACGTCTATCTGCAGCGCTGTTTCTCGATAATAAAGAGACTTACGACAACGTTTTACATGACGCCCTTTTAAATAGCCTGGAGGATGCGGGAGTGGGTGGCCGAACGTACAGATGGATTCAAAGCTTTCTATCTGGACGATCATTTTTTCTTGACACGACGGATGGCACGACCTACCAACCCTACATTTTCCCGGAGGTCCCACAAGACAGTGTTCTTAGCCCGACATTGTACAACCTCACGTTGATTGGGCTTCAAAAAGTCATACCAACCGCTTTGCATCTCTCCATGTATGCTGATGATATTTTCATCTGGGCATCGAAAGTTTCACGTCCTCAGGTGCGGGCACGCCTTAAAAAAGCCGCTACCTACACATGCGCATTCTTGCGTTTACAAGGACTTGAAACAGCGCCAGATAAGTGTGCAGTGTTGGCATTTACTCGTAAAACAATGTCGCAGTATGGCATCTATTTAAATGGTCACCCCATTTCCTACGTGAAGAGTAACCGCTTCCTTGGAATTGTAATCGATCGGGACTTATCATGCACAGCACAAATCTCAACTCTGAAAAAAAGGCTTTCTGGAATTATCCAACTTTTCAAATTTCTGGCTGGAAAGACGTGGGGCATTTCTATTCGCTCAATGCTACATCTTTACAATGCGCAATTTCTGGGTTTTCTATGTTACAACCTGCCCGTTCTGTCCAATACAAGCAAAACCAACTTGCGTGCAATTAAGGCGATGCAAGGCCGAGGTCTCCGAACGTGTCTTGGTCTACCGCGTTGCGCCTCTACAGTGGCAACCATATGCACCGCAAGAGACCATCCGATAAGGACCTACGTGGCAGTGGATGCACTCCGGGCTCACATTATACATCTCGCTCGGCTGCTTCATCACCACCTTGCATCCTTGCCGTCAACTAGACCACAGGCATCCTTTTCTAAGATAGTCGCCGCTCACTGCGAGAGCCTCCCCTCAGGATACACACCTGCGGCACGACCATCATCGCCCCTTTTGTGCCTCTCTAAGCCAGAAGTGCACCTAACCATCCCGGGAATAAGCAGGAAATCGGACGTTCCACCACCAGGTCTCCAACAGATCTCTATGCACTTTTTACATGAAGCCTACAGAGACCGGATTCATATATACACCGATGGCTCGGTAACGAACTCCTGTTCGGCGGGAGCTGTAATTGTGCGGGCCAGATCGGGAGAAATTCAATTCAAGCAGTCCAACTTAGCAACCTCAAGTGCATCCAAACTCGCAGCTATTCGCGAGGCTCTTCTGTACCTAAAGCAAGAATTACCACAAAAATGGGCTCTGCTTTGCGACTCCAGGCCAGCTCTGCAGAGTCTGCGCTCTGCTCTTCGCCGCGGCCCGTACGAACAGCTTGTGGCCGAGATTCGTCAAGCGTATAACTTCCTAACAAAGCATGGGCACAATATGATTTTTCAATGGCTCCCTAGCCACTGCGGCATTTATGGGAATCAATGATCAGACAAAGCGGCTCATCATGCCCATGAAAGGGCCCAATTGGCCGACATCCCGTTATCGCGCCATGATGCAGCAAGGTCACTGCGCTCTATCGACCGCGAAATCACGGTGACCGTTTGGAATACGCCTCAGTTTTCAAACCCCTGCCTGTACTTGCTCGACCCTGAACTGCAGCGCCACTTACCCACTAACATGCCACGTTCAGATGCCAGCCTACTGTGCCGACTGCGGATTGGAGTTGCTTTCACTAAAGCTTACTCATTCACTATCGGCATGACTGACAGCCCTGCGTGTGACGTGTGCGCCACTGACGAGACAATAAAACACCTCTTGTGTCAGTGTGTCCGGTTTGCAACGCTGAGTCTGCACCTGTCAATCGCTTTCCGTACAACCAGCCATTAACTGCGCAAACTGTTCTGTGTCACAGACGTAGCCCATCGCAGTCCGAAAAGGCCACAAAAGCGATACTTCGGTTCCTAAAGGACACAGGCCTGTCTGAACGATTTTAGAGACACTGTGCACCATTGTTAATTTGTTATTTGGTTAGTTTACCATTTCAGTTTAGGCTTTATTTTCGCCTGTTGTTTTGTTTTTAGTTATCTTTTATTTTTATTTTCTTGCTTCTCAAGCTCTATTCCTGTCTTTTCAATACTCTTTCTTTCTCTTTAAATCCCTCCTTCCCCACTTCCCATGTGTAGGGTAGCCAACCGGACTGTAACCTGGTTAACCTCCCTGCCTTTCGTGCACTGTATTGTCCTTGTAGTTTGGGCATTGGTATAATGAGAACCAGGATCGTGAGAGTTTTTGTAGGGCCGATGTGGAGGCAAGAGGGAGATCCCGAGAACTCACGCAGAAAACAAAATGCAACATCTCCACACCGCCGATGATGGTCAGGGTGAGGAGTACAAGGACTCGAAATGACGTCCAAGTTGCGTGCCGAGTAACATCCGATTTGTGCCCACCCCGTCATTTGATTTGAGCCGTGGGTTGCACCTTGATTATGCCCTAAATGAAGCTCCAACTCACGCCTCAAATTGAATTTCGCTTGATTTTTGCTTGAAGGTGGTGTGCGCGCTGATGAACGCGGATGGTTATTGGGAGGTCCTAAGGTACTCCGCACCGTTACAGACGCGGGAGTGAGCCGTTTGACTCCCGGTCATACCCCAATAGGCAAGACACCTGGCAGTAACTCTGTCTGGTTTATCAGACACAGGCTCAAATCTTGCCGGTGGCTTTTGATTCTTTGAGATCGCAAATACTATGCGCACGAACGCGGACGGACATTGTACAGTCCTAAGGTACTCCGAACGCAATATTTTACGACACCCTCGTGAAATATTTGAACTAGGTAAATAGGTGCAACGAGACTCTCCGAAAGCAGTGTCATAGGATGCGGGATCACCCGAGATTTCACCGGTGGATCCCATGCGGTTGGAAACCCAGGGCGCCCTAATTTTTTTTCATGTCCAGAAGAATAGGTGGGGAATTCAGGCACATTTTTCCGTAGGCCGTGTCGCTCTGCAAGACACACAAAGCAGATAACTAGGAGTATAGAGGGCACGTGTAGAGGGTTTCCTTTGAGAAAGGAGGGACGCCCATGCCCAAGGACGTCAGTGTATTCTCTCTCTCACTCGCCACCTCCCTTCACTCTGCTGACGCCCCGGTTCAGTAACGCGGCGTCTTGACGGCTCCTGGACGCCAGTCAAGACTGGTCCGCGTTGTGGGGTAACGCAGGAGGAAAAGAGGGAATAAGTGCGACGAAATTCCGATACTGGTGAGCGGACCCGGTGCGGTGGCTGAGTGGCTAAGGGGTTGTGCTGCTGAACCCGAGGACGCGTATTTGATTCCAGGCCGCTTTTCTGCTGGAGGCGAAAAGGAGAAACACCCGTGTGCACGAGATTTCGGCGCACGTTGAAGATCCTCAGGTGGCCGGAACGAATCCGGAACCCTCCACTACGCGCCTCATCGCCTGCTTTGCGTCCCCGCGTTGAAGCCTACAATCAAAATCGATACTGAACGACAGAAGGAGTGACAGACAATAAATGCCGCCGTAAAATGGAGAGAAAGTCGCTAGTGGGATGGTTGCAGCGCTACGGACGGTTTCCGGGGTGCACTAAAGGCGTGCGATAAAGGCCACGTTGCGGAGCTTTAAAACCGCAGAAAACGTCCGCATCGTGCCCAGCCTCTAGTCTGCGAAACTGAGGGAACAAAGAGATGATCACGGATGAATATATAGATCAACCAATGGATCTTCAAAATACGTTATCGTGATTATCAAAAATTTTCCCTTGCTATCCGAGTCGTATAAAGTACGGGAAAAAATAGAGGCACTTATTTACAAATAGAAATGCAATGCAAGAAAACACCCAAAAAATGATGTTTAGCAGGGAAGGCCGTCTTGTTTGGTTGGAGATATTTTCGTGATGTTCTTTTACCCGGGGCTTCTCCTGCAAGCCTCCGTAGCACTGAGGATCTGACCCCGGGTATCTTCAACCGAGAAACTCATCTCTGATACAAAACTGCACATTTATTTACAGCTCAGCGGGCGGCTAAAAAACAGTGCTCGGCCGGAGCCCAAAGATGGCGGGCCGAGTTCTCCTGCGCCCGGACCGCGTCTCTCTTGTCTCATCTTCCCTTCCTCCTGCCTCTGAGGGCCAGGGAAGAAGGAAAAGCCGGTCGTCTTCGTCCGTGGCCACCCCATGTGCTTGCGGTTAGGACATCAGGTGCGAGTAGGCGCGGCCTTTGTCGGAATGCGCGGCGTTCGAAAGCACTGCGCCATACGCGCTTTCCATTTCCGCGCTGCTCGTCCCAGGGCCCGCGCCAGTTCCTAAGTCGAAGCGCCCGCACCTCAACCACCATTGTGAAACATAACTTCAGGAATGTTTCACGCACGAAACACACCACACACACTTTTGGCACGTGAAACATCGTTACTTAAGTTGACGACACAACAATCAGCACGGCAAGTGCTCCTTGACCCTGGCTGCAGATCACAATGCCAAAGGATAGCCCCAACACTCTAGTTCAGTCAGAGCGAGCGGCCTTTAGAAGGTGGTATGCACCGGCCGTCGTCGTCCGAAAACACCCTTTCCATGCGGCGCACTCCGTCGCACAACAGTAACATGGGTCCCTCTCCTCCTCGCTTTCTCGCTCGTGAAGGGACCGCTGCTGCCTCGTCAGCCTGCGTTGCAGCCACGCTGCACTGCGGTGAAGCTGGCTGACGCTTCCTCCCCTTTTCGTCCGAACACCCCTGTTCAGCCAATCCTGAGCTTTGAGCGTCGTGCTCCACTACGCGCTGTTCGTCATCGTAATCAGCAGACGGCTGCTTAGCGGCCGCATTAAAGCTGACATGGAATTCTGGTGAGGCTATCTTTTCAGTGACTCCGGCCGCCCTTCCTGAAAATGCCTGGGCTGCATTCCTTGAGCGGCCGTGCGCTGATTTGCACTTTCCTCTCTGAAGTCGCTAAAGCTCCCCATAGCAATCACATTTTCATGATATGACATTTATGGACCTCCAGAAGCACTGGATGGACTTTGCGTGACACAAAGTCATCCTAATCCTCACGCGATTCCCGTGCTGCTGCATCCTGCAAAGCTACTGGCCGCTCGGCCACTATTCCAAAATGTTCTCTGTCTCCGCAGGGTGCGACGACGGGCACACGCTCAACTGAAGCCAGATTCAGCCGCTTCAGTACTGCTGCTTTAAGAACTGCATTGTTCTTCCACTGCTCCGCCGAGAGTCCAGCTAGGCACCATGTAGACCTCACGCTTAAGTAGGGGAGAATTACCCCTGCTGGACATTTTTCGGAACACAGTAAGAGTCTAGCCTGGCCTTGGCACAAGTGAACCGATCAAGCACAAGCGCTTCCTGGGAGGGCATATCTACGATCACCCCTTGCAGCATGCTCTTGGAGTCTAATATCCCATCCATCTCGCTGTACCCTTGTGCTTGCTGTCAAATCAGTGAGGCAGGGGCGTTGTTAGCGCGTCTCAAACGCTGACTCTTTAGGCGTTCCTCTGCTAACTCCGCGTCAGCGATCTTCAATTTCGCATGCAGTAGGGCCATCTTGTCAGTGAAATACATGGCTGTCCTAATTCTGACGCTCTCTGCCTCGTCAGCCCTGATGGTCAGCTCCATCTCACCATGTTTATCCACCCGCCCCCATTTTCTCAGGGCTTCTCATGAGGCACGCCATACATATGGTGAGCCAGGCATCCAGTATAACGAGAGGCACTGACCTGCATAGGTGGGTTCTTGTGGTGATAGGCTGTATTGGTCGAGGTGGCGATCCGTATCCACGCGGCGCCGGCCGCGTTCTCGTTCTCGGGGCTGGAGCGGTGATCCGGTTCCTTCCGCAGAGGCGCCCACACGCGGCAGTAGAAGGCACTGCCTTCTGGCGTGGCCAGCTCGCTCACTGCTCGAGCCGTTCCCATTCAGCAGGCTGCATTGAGCATTGAGTCCGCTGAGCGCTGGTCGAGCCGCTTCTCCACCTAACTGGTGAGCTCGTTGCTCCCGCCGATCTCGTTCAGCAGACCGCGAATTTCTCCGCCTGCTCCGTCCGTCAAGGGCTTGTATCGCCCGCGGGTTGGCTTAGTCGTGACTGTTGAAGATCCTGTCGACTGCGGCAGTTATCTTCGTCGATGTTCTTTTCCCCGGGGCTTCTCCTCCAAGCCCCCGTAGCCCTGAAGATCTGGCCCCGGGTATCTTCAACCGACAACCTCAGCCTCCGATACAAAACTGTCATTTATTTACAGCCAATCCGGCGGGTAAAAAACAGTGCTCGGCCGGAGACCAAAGACTGCGGGCCCAGCACTCATGCGCCCGGCTCGCGTCTCTCTTGTCTCATCTCCCCTTCCTCCCGCCTCTGAGGGCCGGGGAAGAAGGAAAAGCCAGTCTTCTTGCTGGGTGGCTACCGTATCTGGTGGCGGTATGACATCCGGTGTGAGCAGGCGCGGTCTTTGTCGGAATGCGCGGCGTTCGCAAGCGCTGCGAAACACTTCTTTCCATTTGTACGCTGCTCGCCCCCGGGCCCGCGCAACTTCATGCGTCCAAGCGCCGACAGTTGGGTTATGCAGACCACGAAATTGTGATTCGAAACATTTGTTGAATCAACGGGGCGGCCCTCCCCATGTATTGCCCTGCCTCTTGGCCCTCTGGCTGGCTTTTATCTTCGCTAGCTCAAAGCTTACGTAATGTAGCCTTCTTGGTTGTCCATTATTCTGCGAGTTAAATATGCGAGATGGGTGTGAGGCATTTGTAAGATGTGGGTAGGCGTGTATGGTGGCGACCATTCCCCTTCGGCACAGGCGACCACTAGTGGAGTCCGCTTACGCAAAAGTGAAGTTCAACCCAGCGGAAGTGTGCCTTCGAATGAACAAAGAATATCAGATTCTGGTGGTTGAAGCCATCGAATTGCTCCGGGCTAATCTGCAAACCTACTGGGACAAACAGGTAAACAGTAGAAAAAAATTCGCTGCAATCCACCCCGTGAGTGTGGTTGGAAAGCAAAGCTGTAGACGGCACTCAGATCGATTACCCACGCGACGTCCCTTAAATTTACTCACGTCACCCTACAAATATTGAAACCAGAGAGAAGTGCAATGCACTTAACCACACCTTTTTAGATGAAGGGCATCTGATTCTCTTGCCTTGTCCCCCCGGCGTCGTCGTCGTCGTCGTCAGCGGCGGCGTTGTCCACCCCTCCCTCATTCAGCTCGCCGCGCCAGCTGCGCTCTCCGCCGCTCTCCCCTTCTCCTCTCCAATAGCGAACACTCTCTCGCGAGGGGCATTGGATTAGATTCGATAGGATTGGCTTGGATTGGATTGCATTGGCTTGGATTGTATTTGGATTGGATTAAAGTGGATTGTGTTGGATTGTGTTGCGTCATAGCCGCGGCACGTTGCGTCATAGCCGCTGCAGACGTGTTGGGGCAGGCGCATGTGCAGTACTCTCTCTTCCGCGGCTGCCTCTCCTTCGGGTGCGCTGCGCATATAACCGGTGTGCCGTTCTCCGGCGAAGCAACATCCACGCTTTGCTCAAACACCTAGACTCCATGCCGCTTTACAAGTACGGCAACGTCGTCATCGACTGGGACCGGCTTACGCAGTCCCCTTAACGTTATGCGCGCTATAAAACGCGGTCCCTTCGCCGCTCCGCCCATGCGTCGCATCTACACAGGGGTTCCCCCAAGGGAACGTGGGAGTTTTATTACTCCAAAGTTATATTCCTCGTAAGGTTAAATGAAGGATCATGCATGAATGGTTGTTGGCTTAGTTGTATGGTGTGGCATATGAGCGGAAATATTTTTATAAAATTAACTGAAGCTCAAAACCGGTGTTAGACGATCTCACTTCTCCATGGACGGCCGAGACGGTGGGGGAAGAGAAGAAGAAGAAGAAGAAGAAGAAGAAGAAGAAGTAAAAAAGAGGATGTAGTGCCCTCTGGTTGGCGCTCTTATCCGGCGCCTTGGCGCCGGCTACAAAGACGAGAATAAAGAGACGAGCGGCGCGTGCTTCGCGCGCCAGCACGGCACGGGCAGTTCGATTCTGAAAGCCTGACACGCTGGTACTTTCTCTCTTGCGTGCGCTGCGACCCCGCGGTACCCGACAGTGGTTACTCCGGACTAAGACATGGCCGACCCCAGCAACCTCGCACCCTCGGGCCCTCTTTTGCCTGGCGTTTCCTCGCGGCCGCAGGACGTCGCAGTCATGCAGCTCCGTCTGCCCACCTTTTTGCGCAAGAACCCACACGTTTGGGTCGCCCAGGTCGAAGCCGTCTTCAATCTGCACCGCGTCACCTCGGACACTACTCGGTTTCGCCACTTGTTTTGCAACCTGTCGCCTGAGGTGGCTGATGAAGTGGCAGACATCATCGGTGCACCTTTGAATGATGCTCCGTACGAGCGGCTCAAGCAGGGTATTCTGGACCGAACCACGGCGTCCGAGAGCGCGCAGCTCCGGCACTTGCTCACCCGCAAAGAGCTTGGAGATCGCCGCCATTCCCAGCTGCTCAACATCGTGCGACAGCTCGTAGGCGTGAGCAACGTGGACTCGAACGGTGCACTTTTAAAAGAACTCTTTCTGCAGCGCTTGCCACAGTCCACTCGCATCGTTTTAGCTGCTGCACGGGACTTGACCCTCGACCGCGCCGCCGAGCTTGCCGATAGAGTTCACGACGCCACGTCTCCCTCAGTCGCTACCCTCGCTTCGACAGCAGAGTCATCGGCCGTGTCCCGCTTAGAGGCTCGTATCGATCGATTCGCCACTTCTATTGAAGCGCTTAGGACTTCCTCTGATCGCCGATGCGGCTCCTCCGCACGTCCTAGCCGTCGTTCGTCTTCCCCTTTAGGTTCTTGCTCGCGCAGGACTCGAATCTCGTCTATCTGCTGGTACCATCGCACTTTCCAGCACCACGCCCGTCACTGCACTTCCCCATACAGCTGGTCGGGAAATGCGACGCGAGATCACTGATGGCGGCATGTGACCTCACCTTACAACCCGGCCGCCTTTTCCTGGTCACGGATCGCATTTCTGGTTTGCGTTTCCTTGTAGACACGGGTGATGAGGTCAGTGTATTACCAGCCACCAAGGATGAGCGTACTTCTAAGTCACCTGGACCTACGCTTCGTGCAGCCAACTCTACATCTATCGCCACGTATGGTCTGCGGTCCCTCACCCTCGACCTTGGTTTGCGGCGTGCCTTCCGGTTGGTCTCCGTAGTAGCCGACGTCAATCAGCCCATCCTCGGCTCCGATTTCCTGACCCATTTTGACCTAGACGTCAGCATGCGTCAACATCGCCTGATTGACAGCAAGACGCGCCTTTCCATTCTTGGCGTACTGTCTACTATCCCTCCAACTGGCATCTGCACGCTGCTTCCCTCGTCGCCGTACGCAAGAATCCTCGAAGACTTCCCTGAGGTTACGACACCCTGCAACTTAAACCAGCCGCACAAGCACAGCGTTACCCACCACATCGTCACACGTGGTCCAGTCGCAGCTCGGCCGCGCCACCTCTTCGGTGAGCGTCTGGCGACGGCTAAACGCGAATTCGAGCACATGCTGGAACTCGGTATTATCCGCCCATCGTCCAGCAGCCAAGGGGTCTCCACTGCATATGGTTCGTAAGAAAAGTGGAGACTGGCGTCCATGCGGCGATTACCGGGCGCTCAACGCTCAGACTGTCCACGACAGCTATACCCTACCCAACATCCAGGATTTCACAAGCCACTTGGAAGGGTGCACCATCTTTAGCAAAGTGGACCTTGTCAAGGCATATCACCAAATCCCCGTCGAGCCGGCCGATATCCCGAAGACGGCCATCACTACACCCTTCGGCTTGTTTGAGTATGTGCGCATGCCCTTGGGGCTACGCAACGCAGCTCAAACATTTCAAAGGTTCATTGCCGAGGTGACACGCGGCCTTCCGACTGTATTCGCCTACATTGACGACGTCCTTGTCGCGAGTCCCACTCCACAAGATCACGAGCGTCACCTCCGAGAACTCTTTGAACGCCTTCAACAAATTGGCCTGGTCGCCAACGCCCAGAAATGCGGCTTCAGGACGTCCGAGCTCGAGTTCCTGGGCCATCACATTTCGGAGCAGGGAATTCGCCCTTTACCCTCTCACGTTCAAGCCGTGAAAGATTTCCCCGAACCTACCAGCCTCCGCCAGCTTCGTGAGTTCCTGGGCCTGGTGAATTTCTCGCGATTCTTTATACCCTACTGCGCCAAACTTCTGCATCCACTGACTGAGCTTCTTCGCACAACCAAGAGTTCCTCATCCGCGATTTCCTGGTCTCCCGAAGCTCAAGCCGCTTTCAACGCTGCTAAGCAAGCCGTCGCTAATTCGGTGCTTCTCATTCACCCGAGAACCGACGTCTCCACTCGCATCATGGTGGATGCATCCAGCGTTGCAAGCGGCGCTGTTCTCTAGCAGAGAATCGATTCCGAGTGGCACCCGCTGGGTTTCTTCTCTCTGAAGCTCCAACCTGCCGAGACGCGCTACAGCGTTTTTGGTCGTGAGCTGCTCGCCATTTACGCCACCATCCACCACTTCCGGCAGTTTTTGCAGGGCCAGTCCTTTCACGTTCTTACGGACCATAAGCCTCTGGCGTACGTTTTCCGTGCAAACTCCTCCACGTACGTCGCACGGGAACTCCGTCAGCTCGCCTATATTTCGGAATTCACGACGGACATTCGGCACATCAAAGGTACCGACAACGATGCTGCTGACGCGCTTTCACGCATTACCTCCATCGGCAGTGCTGCGTCTGCTGTGAACTGGGAACGCCTAGCTCAAGCGCAGATTGAAGACCCTGAGCTGCAAGCACTGCGGGACCACCCGGGTTGCCTTCGTCTACAACTTGTGCCTCATCCGTTCGTGCCTGGCTCACTGTGGTGTGAAATGTCAGCGGCGGCGCCTCGACCCTTCTTTCCGGGTGCCTTTCGTCGTGCTGTGTTTCACTCGCTCCACGATATCTGCCACCCCAGCATCCGAGCCACGCAGCGCCCCATCACACAGCAGTATGTCTGGCCGAGCATCAACGCTCATGTCCGCCAGTGGGCCCGTTTGTGCCTCGCTTGTCAGACAGCCAAGGTGACCCGCCATATGACGACCCAACGCAGCCTTTTTTGCCACCTAGCTATCGCTTTGACCACGTGCATCTCGATTTGGTCGGACCATTTCCTCCCTCCCGTGACTACCAGTACTTTCTCACAATGAGTGACCGCTTCACCCGTTGGCCCGAAGCCGTACCAATTCCGGACATCACGGCAGAAACGGTCGCAAAAGCCTTCGTTTTGACATGGGTTTGCCGTTTCGGCTGCCCCGGCATTGTTACCACGGATCGAGGCAGGCAGTTTGAATGTACCCTGTTGACTTCCCTCAGCCGCTTCCTTGGCACTAAACACTGCCGCACCACGGCATACCATCCCTGTGCCAACAGCATCGTTGAGCGGCTCCATCGCCAGCTAAAAAGTGCTCTCACTGCGCGCTTGGATAGAGAGCACCGGGTTGATCACCTGCCTGTAGTGCTTCTTGGCCTGCGTGCCGTCCTTCGTCGCGACCTCTGCTGTTCAACTGCTGAACTTGTCTACGGCGCATCCCTGCGGCTTCCTGGCGATTTGTTCGTCCCTACGGCCTCCTCGCCCCAGCCGCTTGAGTACCTACAATGCCTGCATGGCTGCATGCAGCACCTGCGACCGGTCCGACCTTTGTGCATCCCGACCTGGCGTCTTCGTCACACGTTTTCCTTTGGCGGGATGCTGTAAAGGCGCCTCGTACCCCTTCCTACGATGGGCCGTACCGTGTCATTAACAAGACCCAGAAGTCCGCCACCATCCTCTTGAATGGCCGCGAAGAAGTCTCGTTGGACTGTCTCAAACCGGCCTACCTCGAGACGCCACCCAACGAACTCCGCGCAGACATCGCAGGCCTAAACACTCCACTGCTCGCCCCCAAAACCAACGCCCGCCTGCCTCGCCGTCGCGTCACGTTCGACATTCCGTCTGTGCGGGGGGCCCTGTAGCGCCCTCTGGTTGGCGCGCTTATCCGGCGCCTTGGCCCCGGCTACAAAGACGAGAATAAAGAGCCGAGGGGCGCATGCTTCGTGCGCCAGCACAGCACAGGCAGTTCGATTCTGAAAGCCTCCCACGCTGGTACTTTCTCTCTTGCGCTGCGCTGCTACCCAGCGATACCCGACAAGGAAGAAGAAAAAGAAGAAGAAAAAGGGAAAGGAAATGAAAAAGGAAAAGAACATGAAATAGAAAAACAAAAAGGAAATGAAAAAAAATAAAAAAATAAAAAGGGAACGGAAAAAACAAAGAATAAGAAGAAGAAGAAGAAGAAGAAAAAGAAGGAGGAGGAGAGCGAGGAGGAGATGAAGGAGGAGGAGCGAGGAGAGGAGTAGCAAGAAGAGGAAGTACTTCTACTTTGATTTTTGAACTCTCCAAAGTGCCGCTCAGGGGAGTGGTTCCTTCTTCACTTGAACCCATATGCTGTCTGCTCCGCCTGTGCTCCCTCTACCCACTGAAGCTGGGTAGGCCGACAGGGGCTGGACAGCAGCATCTCCTATCGCTCTTGTGGGGTAGTTGACGGTAGAAGAGGAGGGTGCTCAGGGCTAAAGCTTTGAAGGCGATAATGCTGGTTTATGTCCCTAAACGAGACAAGTGGAAGTCTGCCCTCGCGCAGCTCTATACCACTGTGGTAAAAGCGCAGGCTTGTTGGTGGGCGTATTCTTGCTTCTCCATGAAAGCGTGAGCGGCGGGTGTCCAGACGATATGAATGGAACCGTTTGGGGAGTAGGTTTTTAGCACATGCAGTGTGCGTCTTGACACCCAACCCGCCAGGTAATTCCGGTAGGCTTGTTGGGAATCGGTTACTATTTTCCGAACCAAGGTTGTATGAGAGCCAAGCTCATGACTGCCTCTTCTGCTGCCATCATGTTTAAGGCCTTGAGTGGGGCACACGCATGGAGGTTGTTTCTGGAGGTAGCCACGATGATGGCGCACTACTGCCCTCTATGTCGGGAGAGGGAGAAAGAGAGAAATAACATTTATTGAAAGAGCTCCGCCTGATGGGGCGGTGGCGCCTGCTCACCGGGCCGCAGCGACCTGGAGGACTGCATGATCCTTACGGATGGTCATGTTGAGCACTTGAGCCCGTGCTTCTCGGCGACCCTCGTCCCGTGAGGGGTTCGTATTTCTAAGCAAAGGGAGCATCGTTAGTTCCTGTCACCAAGAGTGCGGGAGTATATCAAGCGGAGTATCATTTAGTGCTGTCCAGAAAATCTGGTTCAAGATGCGGCGACCTACACAGTTCTGCCCATTTGGGGCTCATGGTTAGAAAGGTGGCCCTCTATCAGCTCTTCCACCGTGTTGTGGAGCCCCGTGCTAAGCAGCCTCTCAGTCGACGCAAAAAGAAACAGACCAGTAGCCTGCTCAACCACCTTTCTAATCATTATGTAAAGCATTTTTATAATCTCTTTGCCGAGAAGAAGACAGAGGGTTGACGTAAATGATTCTCGAGAAGACAAAAGCTTGAATTATGCTAAACGTTTTAGCAGCAGTACTTTTCCACCTATCTCACCAAAAATCCTCAAAGCCTTATGCAAAAAATTGGTTAGGGAGGTTCGGGAAATTGCACTGGTAGCCTTGCGCCGTGGTACCGGCTAACCAGCTCCTGCTGGTCCCAATTACCCGAGGGGTACGGGGTTAAAATCGGCGTGGAACAATAAGAAGTGGAGCGAATGAAAAAAAAAACAATTCCCGCGGTCGGTCAGCACCTGGCATTATTAAAACCAGTGTCTCTACAATGGAGATATTCCTTTTTATCTATGTTCAATAAGTCCTGCTTTTACAAACATAACCATCACTTACAAATAAACCCATACTAATATATGAAATCACTGCACCACTTTATAATAAAGCCCTCGCACTTAATAATGTTCATCTGTGTTAGTCAATGCAATAGTGACCGCAAGGGTGGCACAGATTGTCGAACTTTTTTCTACTCTAATAAAGGGAAACTAGCCTTTCAGAAACAAAACGTCCCTAACTCCCATAACTGTCCGAGTTGCCATTGAACATCTCCACATGCTGCAGAAGCCATGTAACATTAATAAATAGAGGGGAGCACCCTCCTCCTGATGTTGCACGGACAAATACTATGGCGTCGATTACGTATCTTTTTCAATGTGCATTGCAGACTGAAGTCTAATCAAATTCTGGGCACACATCATATTAGTTGAGTTCATTGTGTCGAGGTTGGCTTGGAACTGTGCCGAATATTCTAGCGCGGCATGGAATTTTGGTTTACATGCGGGGAGATCGGAATGTCGGCGGCCCGAACAGACCGGGCCTGAGAGTTCGGGACAACATTCAGGAGCAAGTTCGGAAAGAAATGTCAGGTGCAATAGCCCTGTCGGCGACCAACGGAGAGTTGCCGCCAGATGTCCCCTCTTTTACTACTAATGCATCCAGGGGAAATTTGGTTATCCCATGCCATTTAATAAGGATTGCTCTTTGATTTTTTAGCATGCAATTTGCACTATTCTAGGAAGCCAGTCCGACAACTTTACACCCCATTTCTTACAAAGAAAAACAAAGTGCGGTTTGTGGAAGCTCAGCAATTCTGACTTTTAAACCCGTATGTCTTGGGAAAAAAAACAATGTGGGGTATGTGAGAGCTCGGCAAGTCCAATCAGTGACAGTTGTTCGGTCAGCTGACATCGGAAGACAGAAGTACACGAGGAGCCATTCTTGTCCACGGTAACAATTCATGACGGAAAACAACAGCGCAGTAAACGACGATGGACACAGAAAAAATTCGCAAGACAGGCGCTGCCTGGCCACTAGTATTTCATTGAAAGAAACAAAAATTTCTAGCCGACACGTGCAATCTGATGTGGTGAAAACAACCAAATAATCAAACCTATGATAAGCTCCTCTTTGATTGAAACCTCCGATTGAAAACCTCTTCTGCTTCCGTCGACGTTTATTACGCTGTTACTTTCCATCATAAATACATACCAACTTGGCAAACTTTGAAACTTGTTCCATGGAAAGTGTTTTCAAACTTCGCATTAAAGGGTACTTGGGGACGCAAAATTAGGAAAATATAATAATGCAGCGCCACATATTCAAGCTGAGAATTGTGTATTGGAAAGACCAACAAAAAATAGCGCACAGTTTCATTCATATGCATCTCCAATTTAGAAGATGCGCGTGGGATGAAGGCCGCCCAGAGGCGAGCTGTTGACTATTATTTAAATTATTTAAGCACATCATTCTCCAATGTCACTATTTATGATCGGTGTACATCCTGAATGTAACGCTTTTGTTGGTGGTTTTGGTATCATAACCACAATACTTGCACCGAGCTTTAGACTGCCTTGTCGAAGATGAAAGTGTCGAAAATTGACAGGCCACGTCGTAAACCTCCATCTGCAACATTGCGTGTTCTGGACAACGTTTTCCTGCGTATATCACCATGTTCGAGACCCAATTAAGACGAAGCAGAAGCTCAGACTGACGACGAGTTGGTCGGTACCAATAGGTCGCCAATGTACCAATAATGCTGTTATCCAGCCCTTGTTCACCAAGGTGACCCTCATACGTGGCGGCGAGGAATTATTCACAGTGTATACTTATGTCGTGTATGGTTTCCAATGCACATGCTCCCCAAATGCGATTTCGGCTGGGTTGTCGCCCTTGACGAGGACGACATGGTAAGAAAGACGAAATAAATAGTAGGGCACGTCCCGTTCACACTCATCTCTGAGAAAGAAACACTGTATGCTTACGGCAGCCAACGAGGACGCGGTAATGGCCACCTTGCAGATAATGTATGTACTTTATCAGGCAATTGATGATTCATACCCTTCGTCCTGCAGCCATGCCATAAAAGAAGAAAACCGCCTGAAAAAGGTTCATTTCCGAGAGAATTGATTGATTGATTGATTGTTGTGAAAAACGACGAATAACGCTTGCCAAATTACAGATCAACATCATGAAGTACAAGAGAAGGCCCATAAAACCAGTGCTTTCAGTACAGCCATGACAGCGGTCTATTTCCTCAACATGTTTGGTGCCGTGAAACCCGAGAGTAATGGCCTGGGGGACACCACATTAAGGCAAAGAGCGATTTCGAAGCATGCGAGGCCCGGGAAACCGTTTGATGTTCTGGCACCGTGGGCCTTGCACTCGAACGGCGCCCCCCCCCCTCCCTGGCTAGCTGCTCGACGCACCGCACCAACCACTGGGAACCCGGAAGTGTCGAGCAGCAGAACAGTATCAAGAACACACAAACTGTGGAAAGTCAGCCTACTGAGCAAAGGGAGGCTGTAAGTCAGCGGCTGAGGGATACCCACCGGCAAAGATATACGAACTGATCAGAACACCAGACAACATTGTGGAATGACCAACACCAAAAATAAGTAAGCTTAATCCTTCTCTCATCTCTCCCGTAAATGTTAAACGATATAAATAAACTTGAGAGACAGATACGCGATCATCTAGATATAGAAGATTACAAAAACGTTTATGAAGTGGATGAAAAATACTGATACATGATTTTCAGCACGAAGTGGCTGCCTAATGACAACATATCCAAGTTGAGCTTGATCCGGAAAGACAACCATGCAGCAGGTTTGTGAAGAACAATCTTTCGTGGAAAACTTCGGCAATAACTGAAGTCCCACCCACCCTAACATCATGGATCTCCTTGGTTACTTCGATAGCTCCCCGTAATGGGGTATATGAGTGCACAGACCTATTACTTATAACGAATACGACAACGGCAGAAACCATTGTACAGCCATTAGGTTACTTGCGATGTTACACAATTGTTGCGCAGTGGTTGTGGATAGATTTTGTACAGAGTGAAGAACTCTTCGCACAACCTCCTGAGGTCGTTTCTGATCATCAGGAGACCATTGTTTAGATGCATCTGATCACGAATAGTGATGCCATGAACACTAGACGGAACCGGCGAAGGAGGCGAAGACTTCGGGACAAGCCTAACAAACAGAAAAATACTGCCAAACCAAAGACGAGACGCAGAGTTTGTGAAAATTCGGCTAAGCTACGCCCCAATACCGTCAGGTGGAGTGAAACTAATTCCTCCACATTTACAAGGCGTGCGATCCCGACAAACATGTTGTGAGAGAACGATTGACGTGAGACAGCAAAAATTTTCTTCCCTGCTACACAGCAGAGGTCCACTGTGCCTCCATCTTCAATATTAACGAAGACCGTTATTAGAAAGTAACATCGGACGTCAAACCACCGATGGAAAGTTAAGCTGCTTATGAACGGTGTCCGAAGAGCTGGGACAATTTGAACCACGTTGCGGAACACTATAATTTTATTTTAGGGGAATGTTTTTTCTCCTCGGGTGTTTTTATGCGTAGATGCATCAATGTCGCGGGCGGGAGGATGTTGCGGAAAAGGAACAAGACCGCTGGCGAAATTACTGGTCATTATCATCACCGAGTGAAGAAGGAAGATTAAACGGGTGTTCTTAGTAGAGCTATGACTCGGGTCTAGTTCCTTAACAAATAGAATGGTATATTCACAGCTGACAAATCCCTTCGAAATGCAGACAGTCACTAATATAGAAATACCATTGAGCGTTGAAAGCCACAGGACCAGCGTGAGGCAGTTCACTGTACAGACAGAGGAAGTCGGAGACGATGCTTACTTTGCATTTATTCTTTAAATTCCGACAGTTTATTATTTATTGCTCGATGGGTGCCAAGGCTACTCCGAAACAAGATACACCCCAATGAGCATCAAAATTAGTCAGAATGTTTGCTCAATATGCGCAAAATAAGGAGAATCTCTAACGCTGAATCACCAGGCCACGCCTGTCGAAGAGGTTCACAAAGGGCTCATGGTTCTATAAAAAGTTGTACCCATATCATACTAAATATTTCTAGGAATCATACATTTATTGCAAGAGAAACATTGCAACTACAGAGCCAGCGACATTTTGTTGTCAACGATGACTAAATTTCGTGCTGCAAAAAATAGAACTACCCCAATAACACCCACCGGAGAAAAAGACAAATGCGTTGTCACGTCTATGTTTGGTCATATACATGAGAACAGTACGGTTGATTTTCAAAATTTTGCATCGGTGTATGATGTTAAGCTCTAATAATGGGTCATAACCTTTTTGTAGAACACAGGAGAAAACTGCCATTGTGCGGCAGGTATACGACACATGGACTGGAATAAGGCCATCTTACAAACGCTGTTTATCCACGTCAAGGCTTTAAAGGAGGCTAGACAAAAGCTTACAATTTTTTATGGGGGAAGGACAATTTGGCATCATTGTCATCCAAAATCACAACAGCCTACTAGGATCACTGCTGGATGAAGCGCACTATGGTCGCCATCTTCCCGATCCATTTCTGTACTGCTTAAATCAATTATTTCCCTCTGAAACTTCTTAATTTGTTTCTGCGTGGAATCAATGTGCTTCCCCTCCGTGTATTTGAACTGTTATCCTCTATTGCAATTTCTTCTCGAATCCAGAAAGCTCGTCTCCAATCTTATAAGGTAACAGATAGCATTGTTTTTTCTAATGGTCAGCTGAGGCGACAGAAGTGTGTGTTCAAGTTCCTAATTAACGCGCCAAGTGTCCGTTTCATATGTCGACACCGGCCCAACGTAGTGGTGGTATATTCTCCTTTACTGTGATAGCCTTCGCTAACTTTCGATTATTTGGGAGTGTTTGCCCAGTGCACACTTACCCACAGGTATTCTGCGCCATAATTATGTCTCGTAGTCAGAACCAGTGCAGAACTTCTGACGGAGGTAGTAATATTCTTTAACGCTTTACTTGTAATTCTTATGCTGTAAGCAGTTTTGGCGAGATATCACCCTCTCGTACCCATTTTGGAATGAAGTATTTGTCCCTTTGATTGCAGTAATTACCCGATTCTAACGCGCACCCGATTTTCCAGGCAAAACACCGAAAAAACTTGCACCTCCGTTTGTAGCGCGCAAAGAACTTTGTGAGCAAGGAAAACTAATGCGAGGGAAACGGACGATTTATTCCCCGAAGTAATCTCACTCATCTCCCTCCTCGTCGCTCTCCGAGAGCTCCTTGTCGGCTTCCGCTGACCGCCACATCTCATTGGTGCCGTCAAGCGCTTTCGCGATGCCACACTTCTGAACGAACTTCAACCATGTTCGTTCAACGTTCAACCATGGCCCTCGCCTCGCATGCCCACCCCGCGAGCTTCTCTAGAGGCATACGCTTCAGCCAACCGCTCGTTGTGAACGCGTAAGCCGCTCGTAAGCCGCGGATGCGGCGCACCTTCGTTGCCGCTGCTGCCACCGCTGTTATCAAGCACGCAAGTGGAATAATTTCAGGCTTTCTGTGAACTCCGAAACAAAAGCCTAGTCGCCAAGATCCGAAAAATTGTTGCTAAAAGCTTCGGCGCCATCTTGAGACTGCAATGGCGATGGGTGGAACGAAATTTCAGCTGTTTCGGCAGTTTCGGTTTCATATCCGATTCTAACGCGCATGCGATTTTTCAGCCTATTTTTGCGGGAAAAAGGTGCGCGTTAGAATCGGGTAAATACGGTATCTAGGAAGATCCTTCCCGCACATCCTTTATATGCATCGCCTTGGTATAGGACGTCGCATGTATATTTCCTCCATTTTGTCATCTTTGAAATTATTCCTGCCCCGTTGCGGTGCTTTGAGAATCAAAAGTTTTTATGGCTAGTTAGATGATTTCAGTGTAATTACTAAACTCTGCAGATTTTAATCACCTGGATAACGACACGTATGTATTTTTTGTTGAATACTTTTTCCAACACCGAACCTGGTCCCTGGTTGTTGGGAATCTAGGTTGTCACTTGTTCGGTAATCTATTATTTTGTTAAACAGATTGTATACAACTGAGAGTAGGCTCAAGGGCCAGTAGTTCCTTATGTGTTTGTCCCCTTATTGTGAATCAGAAATATCTTGTAGTTTTTCAAGGCAATGCGAACTTTGAGCGTCATGCATTTTGAAAATCGGGCAGCAAGCTATTTTATTACAATTTTTTTGCACCAGATTTAAAACATCTATTGTTTACCGTCCGCGCCTGCAGCTGTTCCCCTTGCCGAGCCCTCCAGGCCCTTTTCCTATACCTGTTTGTCTAGTTGTGGGACATCGCGGTGGAAGCGTGGATTCTTAACATTTTTCCATTCTCTAACATTGCAGTCGTACAGTCTGGTTGAAAATTGTTGGCTGCTTTATTTATATCGGGCATGTAACATCACACATCAGCAGGTAAAATCACACATATAATGTGTGTTGTTACCTGCTAGATTCCGACAGATGTTCTGTCTTTGGTTTTAGGTAGGTTCTTAAGTTGCGGCTAAGCTTCCTTCTTTTCAGAATTTTCTTAATTACTCCCGTGTTTTGTCACAAATGCCGATAGTTTTAGGTCGGTTAATGAACTTCTACAGCACGGCTAATTCAATTTTAGCCGCCGTACGGGACCTGTTTATGTTCTTACGTTTCAATTACAGTGAAATTTTATTTCACTAGCTCGTTTAGGACAAATTCTCTTTTATGCTCAACAAAGTTGAAACGTTTGCCTGATTTTTCTTACAACCAATACAAATCCAAATCAATACATCGTGCAACATTTTGTGTAAAGCTGTACTGTTTTTTGAAGTCGTGTCGCTGTTTTGTAGATGGATATCAAATGGATACACTCCACCTATATTCGCTGCACAACAACTATCGTTTTCTTTGCGGAGTACAACCAACCGGGAAACGAGGATGCAACTGAAACATGGTTTGTCCATAATTCGGTGATAGAAACAGTTCAGTGACTGATATATTACCGAAAGGTAGCTTTTAGGGAACAGTTCTTGATGGAGAGTCCCCACTTGGCAAATTTGCGGCAGTCCCCATTATAGAACCACATTGGTCACGCCCACTGTCTGAGCAAGGTGAACCGGCTTTTCCTAACAGCTAGGGCCAGGCAGCCAAGCAGGGCAACCGCCCAGCCTTCTTATCAGGGTTGGGGTTAGGCCCAGCGGAATTATTTATATCTGATGCCCATACGAATCTGGAAGTTCTGGCCACCGAAACAGTAGTTACGGAGTGCAGTAAAAAATGCGATGTCATTATTGCCGCAGGAAAAGGTCCAACTTAGGCAATTTAGGAAGGTTTCGTATTGAAGAATCTTGCCCCTGTAGTTGGCTGAGATACCAGCAAGTCATTATAGTACGTAGTAATCTGGGTCTTTTGAGGTTACGCCATGTGGCTGGTAGATTACTGCGTTGGTGGCGAGTTGTCTCTCTTATTCCAAGGAAGCCCTTATGACCTGTAGCTGAAACAATATGTTAAGAAGTCGGATTATTACTCCAATACACTCTCCGAGGTTCTGCCGGAGTGGGTTCCGTAATGCACCCGGTTCGAAATTCAGACACGTCCATTGAAAACGACATAACCAAATTTAAAATAATTGTGCAAAGCCAAGAGCGTTCACAGGAAGTGTTTGGCTAAGGGCGCTAAACGAGCGGCCGTCCACCTGCATTTCCTCAATTATCAGTGCCGCCGTGTGCCCCACTTCACACGGAGGCTCCCTGAGGAGCGTGAATTAAGATGATATTTTTGGCATCGTGGTGATAAAGGTCATCTGCACGGCCCCCTGTCATCGTCTACGGCATCATCTGCCTCTTTTGCTTGAGAGTGGTCGAAATCCAATGAATTTTTTTGCGTTTCCGGTACTCGTAACCTTCCGTCTGGGTAATGGTTTTGTTGCATGTGAATATGGTGGGAAAGAAGATAAGCGGATTTGGTCTGCGCGAGAAGCATGTAATGGTTAGTGCGGTTCGTTTTGCAAGTATCCCTGCAGGTGTTTAAATGTAAAAGGGTTGAACGTTGGGCGAGTTGGTAATGATGCTTCTCAAGAAACAAAGTGCGGGCAAATTAACAGGAACAAGAACACATTATGCAGCCGATGCGCAGACTCCCAACAATTTTATTATTAGACACATCAAAGCCCTAAATGCATAACCGACACGCCACACATGCGTCACAGTTCTCGGTGCACTCCGCCGCACATGGAGAAAACGGTTACAAAACCACAAAAAAAAACTTTGAGTCGCGCGAGTGGCGAAAAAGAGCAAAGATAACCGCATCACACATGGGTTACGCCCCCCCCCCCTACCCCCAACACGCATGCTCAGAAGCGGCACCCAAATCGCGCTAACTGCGAATCTAAGCACGTGACTTCTCAACGAAGCAGTGTGCTTGAAGGACGACTGATGATCTGAAAAAGCTTTTAAGATATGGCTGATTTCTAGAAGTTCTCGCGTCTTCATGAGCTCTTGTACCCATTATTTGGCGCGCAGTTTTTTTTTCAGGAGTTTATATCCCCAGTGCGAGAGTTGTCGCTTCCCAAATGGTGATTCGCAGAACTGCTGCCTCGTCAGGTATACGTGAAATGCGTCCTCCAGATAGTTCATCGTGTGTCCACAATTGCAGGTATGGCATCGAATAAAGTATTCGTAAGTTCCAAAGCCGTGCTCTATATGTATTGCGTTTCTCTCATGAGCCGCACGCGCTTGCTGGAGATCTGGGAAATCACGCAGCCAACCTTATCTCCCAGCTTGCTGTCTTTTTTTTTGGTTTTGAGACCGCCGTTTGTTTCTTATGTACCAAGGATTTTAATCTCTTTGGGCTCTTGGATAAGAATGCGCCACAATAAGATATTAATTGGAGTAGTACACTTCGGCAAGTGGAGGAGATGCAAAAATTCCGATTTTTGGCCTGAGCATTAAAAACCACAAATTGCAGCATATTATTGGACCGTGTTTGGGGCAGCTTGCACGCCACCCTCGATCTCCCCTGAGACATGTTTTCTTGCCTAAATGGCAATTTCGTCGGCACAAAGCGCCTCCTACGCTGCTAAATTTGGCCAAATGGGCCCAAAGATGGAGCATGGAGGGTAAAGACACCCGGAAACGTCTCTCAGCCTTGTCGTAAACCCCGTGCTCACAACGTATAGAGCCTGCGTGCCAAATCGAAAACAGGAATGAGCGCCGTACTGTGCCATAAAATTGTTTGTTGCAGCTGAAGTGAATGTCTCAATGGGTTTTGCCACGATGGATGAAAGAAGCTGTTTTTTTAATTTGTCAACAAGCTCCTTCATGTCCAAGGCAAAGACCTTTTTACAGTTACAATATTGTTCAACAGGATCACCGACTGCGGGTTTGAGGAGTCGGAGGGCACCTTGAGCCAACGTGAGAAGGAATTTGAACACATTGTTCCCGAAAATGTTAGGTTCTCCCGTTACTTGTTGAGGTGATCTCGGCCGTGCATTGATTCACCATATCCCCTTGACGCTAACGACGTGCTGCCAGAGTTATAGCCGCAATTGAGTAATATATTTCAGTGATTCCTATTCTTTCTTTCGGTGCTATGGTCTCGCAGCATAAATGTTTTCGCGGTGGCCATCTATCGCCTGAACCGTGTTCAAACCCTGGACGATCCTTTCCCTTTCTAATTCTTTGTTTTAATTAAACATATTACTCTATTTTGGGTGGGACCTTTGTATTGTAAATGCATCTATTAAACGCTTCGGCTGGTTTTGTTTCCTTCAGCCAATTCGAAATGTTTGGTCCACGCGTCTGATCTGTTTCGTGTTGTTAAGATTGTAAAGGGTAGACACGTTCAACCAGTTATGGGTTCCCGGGGGATGAATGGGGTGCGTGTGAAGAGACATAAGCAGCGTGGAGATGAGCTACGTCACTGTTCAACCTCGCCTCTGTTTTTAAGGGTTCTGGCATGCCTTAGATAAGGCTTTCATATTGTAACATCTGAGATAGGGTCCCAGCTCGATACCTTCATTGCTCAGCCATCTCAAAACGTCTTTGAAAACGTGAACACATCGGTAGACTTGGGAATTGAAGAAAGGGTGGTGAAAATGTATAGTTTACATTCAAGGTCAATGCGCGAGGAGCGTGCCAAGTCCTACACAGAAAGCAGCGTTGTCAGAGTGGACGCGCTTCGCAGCGGCGTTTCCCAATGCAAAGTTTGCTGGACTCCGATCCGGGGAAACATTAAAAGAAGTGAATATAGGTAGGGACGCTCCTGACACAAGTTTTCTACACTTCGCATAGCTGCTGTGGTGCCGGAGGAGCAGATAACAACGCTAGGTTGCTGATCCGAGAGGGCATGCCGTTGGCGCTTGGAAACAACGGTACCATACATTGTGAGCACATCCTCGGTGCGCGTGGCGCCATTCGGTGAGTTTTGTGCCACGGGAAAACCAATGGGCAGAGGAGCGGCGTCTGGTGCACCATATTCTGCAGCAGGCACTCCGTGGACTCGTGAATGTCTGCAGACTTTCGATGTGTATGGTCGAGGTCAAATCATGCGAATGGAAGGGTAATGTCAGGTTTGAGCGGAGTTTGAGGGTATTGCTCGCGCTTGCGTAAATGGTCTCGTTGCCGATTCCATCACGGTGTCCAAGTATCCAGTGTACGTTAACGACAATATTCGATGTGTCCTGCATTCTGCGACAGGCCGTCTTTATAAGGCCACATATTGTTCCTATGAATACAGTCAGGCCAATCAGACTAAGAGCTTCGTGGCTATCCGTAAACACTGTAGATTGCTGGTAAAAATGGTTGCTGAAGGTTTCCGCAAAATGCTCGGCAGCGAAAACTGCTTCTGAGCGTGCATGACACGAGCTCGGAGGGCGATGAATGTGAATTGTGCGGTACCCGCACATTTGACCACAATGAATGATCGCACGTTGAGGACCGCTGGGAAGATAAATGTGCGGCGCGTGTGCATGTGTAATCACGTGTTCGAACTGAAGTAGTTTAAGCACCACATTCGTGCATGGAAGGTTTGTTTTGAGGTAGAATTTGTACACGTCTACGATTTATGAACAGAAATGTAAGTTGACCAGTCTAATGCACAAGCGCTATTGCCCGTACGTTTCACTGACGCACAAAATTTCTGGATGGCAACTACCTCTGGCGGTTTTCCCAAACTTAAAAGGTGGCGCTTTGAGTGAGTTTTTCGAGGCATTAGAGGCTCTTACATGTAACACGAAAAAAACAGCGCAAAATACAGTATGATATAAAGAACTACAATGTACCAAAAATGTCCACTGCACGAACAATGACCCAACTGGCCAATGTACCATCGTACAATGTATCAACAATGTACTAATGTAGAATGTACATTGTACGTCGTACATTGGTGTACAATGTACATCGTAGTACAATGTACCAACTGGCCGTTCAGCAAACCTTTCTGCCATACATGTAGTTTCATTGGATTGGAAATACCTCCTGTTTTTTGTGGTAAGGAATGGGGGACCCCTGAATAAGTGTTCTTACCACACAAAATAGGCATGATGATAGTGATGGATGGATTTTATGGTGCAATGGCATCTACTGAAATGTGTAAAAAACGGGCGGGTAATTAACGCTGATAAAAGTTAAAACTGGAAGCAAGAATACCAGTAAAACGAATTAAAAATTTGAATGTGTTGTGTACAGGTCCAGTTTTATCTGTGCTTGGTACAAAATGGCTGGGGAAAATAAATCTCAAAAATTACTTAGGAACACGCTTTGAAAAATCATGGAGACGCCGGACAAACACAACATAGGCTTGTTTGGGTTTTGTTGTTTGTGGTATTTGGGAGAATGTTTGTGTGTGGCTGTCTGCAGTGTCCCACATCTGAAGTAAATGTGCAATGTCTATAGGCATCCTTCCCACCCGCTGAACAGGGGTCTTGAAGGGAAGGGATTAGTGGAAGTGTGTCAGATACAAGTAGCTATCCGTATTCTAGGTAGTTCAGTCTAGATGAAGCTGTCGTGTAAGTCAGTAGTATATCATTCTAAGTGTGCGTTGATAACGTGTAACTTGTCACTCTGTGTACCCTAGTCTACATAGGATTTTTTGCGGATATGCTGTTGGGTGGGTGGCTTGAGATAGCTGTTTAGTATTCTTGCAATATTTGTAAGTGAAGCAGTTCTACCTGTTTGATCTGCGGTGCCATTCCCGAAGATCTGGTGTTGTCAAGGCATACAACACACTTTCAGTTACGTAGACGATTGCCTGAACAGCAATATTGCTGATGTTGTTTTTGGATATCGTCGCTTACAAAAATAAACGCATTAGCCTTAAGGAGCGTTTTTGGATATCATCGCTTACAAAAATAAACGCATTAGCCTTAAGGAGACTGTATATTAGATAGATTATAAGGTATGTTTTGTTTCAAATTAAATAATGTTCAACAACAAGATAGGCAACCAGCAAATGTTCGTAGTTATGGGCCGAAATGAAAAAATAACGGTGTACATGGTCGCTTCTACTTGCGTTAAAGGTGAGACCAAAACAGCACAGGGCACAGTAGAGGCAGTTTCTGACGCATCAATGAAACAATATGGATAGAAATAATTCGCTCTAAAAACAAAGTGCTGGAGAACTGAAACCCCTGGCCCTGAGTCGAATTTGTTTTACAAATGTGAAGTCACATGAGATCGGGTGGAGATGGCATGATGGTAAAACATTGCTACAGGATGTTTCTCAGGTGTTTAAAAGGAAGGCAGCATATTCGGCCCCTTCATCTTTGTATTTGTGAGAAACGAGGAGAAAAAGAAGGGTGATGCAAAAAACAGGTCTAAATTGGATGTATGCTTACATTATACTTAGAAGGCTGATCCTATAGTGCAGACGTGTTAAAGGCTATTTAGAAATGCACCTTTTAAAATTTACTGTTCGGATACTTTAAACAAGTCACCACAATTTCGTAGCTCAGGTAAGAAGAATTTGGCACAGCTTACGTAAATAATTAGGACAGGGCCTGTACGAAAAGGGCCACTTGAAAGGTGAAGCCCCAAGTGGAGCACACTGTAGAGAAGTTGTAGCGCTGTTTTCCTTACTTACCCGTTCACAACACTGCCACCCTCTATCTGATATTGATACCAAGTCATTATGAAGACGGAATACGAGTTGTTTTTCTGCAACAAACTATTGGTGTAAAACACCTTTACAAAAATTGCTTATTTTTAGGTATTTATTTGTTGGTGCCTAATGTGCAAATGCTAATCCGGCCAACTAAGTTCTTATACTTTGGCAATCCTCTTTCACAAAGTTTTACAGCAACCTTTGCGCCAAATTTTAACCCCTTAGTAGTAATAATTTTACAGTTAAGCGTTTCCTCTTAGGCGCTGATGCAGCTGCGGGCGCGGAGTCACCTGCAAGCAAAACAAACATCACTTACTTCCACGACATCATGACCATTTGAAGGCCTTACTCGCGTTATCGCGTTGCTGTTCCTATAGATTGACAAGTTAAATCAGCTGGCCAGATGAAGTTTTGGTAGGTAAAGCAAAAAACCGAAATGGAAATATCGCCTTTGAAGAACGTGGGAACCCAGCGTTGAAGACGCGTACACGAGAAGAAAGCAAGACCGCGCACACGCGGCGACTAGCAACAGTTTCATTATTAAAATTTCGAATGAAAAACAAGGCCGCACATGGGGCATATATTGTAAAGTAAAAAGACCAGTTCCTGAGGCAAATTGAATATCAGCCCTTTTTTAACTCTTCTGGTTGTTTGCCTCATACCGCCAGTGAGGGTGCACTCACGCAGTAATCAAAACTGTGCTTTCGCATTTTATAAGCTTCGAAAAGCTCCCTCTCGAACTTTGTGGCTCCACTAGCAATTATTGGAGTTTGTAATAGGGGGTGGGGCAGTCACAGCACCAGCAGTGGTAAGGGAAATCCTCTTTCACCCCCCCCCCCCACACCTGACGTGACCGAAGTTTCATGTCCTTTTAAACGAACATTCAGACAGCGTCCCTTCTGCCCTGTATGCACTTTATTGAACTTCCGGGCTATGCGGTACATAAGATTTGTCGTGCACTTCGTGAATTTTGTGTCATCGCTGGTTGTGCACGTCCCAGTTAACACAAGCACATCATGTAGAAGTCTCCAACGTATCTTGTGCAGCTGTCCAAGACATCTTGATCTGCACATCAGGGCAGCTACCAAACTTCTATACGACATGTTGGCAAGACCTCCAAGATGTCTACGCAACACCTGATCAAGATTTTTATAGACATTGCCCAGACGTGAGATAGCCATCTAGTAGCTCGGCTAACGCGTCGCTATGCCTGAGGTACAAGACGTCTTGCAAGATATTCTTGACGACATCTCAAAGACTGCTAAAACCTCCAACAAGACGTTTAGAGGACGAGTACTAAACACCTCATCGCTATCTGGATTGAAAGCAACAAAACGTTTATTCTCTGTTTTGACGACGTTCTCAAAAATCTTGCATAGCAATCCACGAGGTGTCTTCTAAGCATGCCAGTTAGATAAATAATGTCTTGTGAAGATGTTTTCTAGTAGTTGTGGTAACATAAACGAGAACCTCTCACAGCAGTTTACGCAACCGTTATTGTAGTCATCTTGCTATCATCTTATTAAGATGTCACCAAGACGGCTGTTATAGCTCTTGTCCTGTTTTACGCCCAGAGAATATATAGAAATGTTGTTATCAGAATAAGAGTGCACACATATAACTGGTTTCATCTAAAACAACTTTGATATTGCCTGGATGGGACAGCATTCCCTCATTTAACTGCATTTTATGTGGCCTGACAAACTTGAGTGAGCTAAAGCTTCTCGACACACCATAAATGCCACAATAAGCACAATAACAACTTTTGCAAGACTAACCATTTTATTATTCAAATAAATCATGACAAGTCAAAATAGAATAAAAGGTGACCTAAAGATGTGGAAGTATATAAAAACTTGAAGCACTCAAATTTAAGCTATACAGATGTTATGCTAAAAGGCAGAAATTAGAAAATTAAAAATGAGAGAATTGCCATAGTGTATAAAACATGCTTATGAAAAATGACTAGATACTGAATGCATTCCAGCCTTTCAATGTTATATGGGAAAAAAGTCAACTACAAGAACTAAAAAGAATGATCATCAAAAAAGAGTTAGAGATCACAGAAAATGTATCAAAACATGTGCATTACAGCGAAAACCTAAAGGGGCAGAGTCTTGATGATGTTTGCAGTGCTGGAACTTCCAGGCATGCTGATCAAATGACGGAGGTTTAACCTGCCTGCGATGGGATAAACACACTAATCTGATTATACACAGACACGCACCCAAATGAAACACCAAAATTACATTTTTGAGTAAGGAGGCTTTTGTAAACCATTAGGGCAGGGCAAATGTAAATGCTTAAGGTAGCTACAATTTTGCGGGTAGCCAGTGAACTCTTGCTGAGAAATTTTCTTATTAACCATTCTTTCCTTTATACACCTGGAAGGCCTGCGTAGGGGACGTCAACAGCGACTGATGATAGGGGAGGGGGGAAGTGGGTATACACTTCAGTGGTTTTAGCGTGCCACTTGTGCAAGATGCCAATATTATGGCCAATATGGCGGCAGGTTAATAATGCAAATTAGTTGCAGCAAATAGCAAAATGTTGCTTGAAAACTATGTTAGGCAATATAAAGCAGCGTAAAATCATTCGAGCAATTTCCACAATAATAAAGCAAATTTAGAAGAGGGGGAGCAGAAACACAGGCGGTGTAGAATATTGGCTGCAATCCCTTCCAGGCTACTACCCTCAATGAAACATTTTTTATGGAGGACACCTGATTATTTGGTGAAATTTTGCATCTTGTAATGACAAAATATAATGCCATTTCAACCCAACAACTGTACTTGGGTTTTTTTTTTTCAGGTAAAACCTGAATTTACTGTATTTTAACCCTCAAGTGTCAGAATTGGGTTAAACCCGCTTTCTCTCCTGAATAGACCTTTTCAAAGTAGCGATCTCCACAATCGTGGGCTGACGGTCCGTTATTTTCAACCAGCACTTACTGGAATTCCAGGAAGCCCCAGAAGAAAAGCTTCCAAAATCACTGAGTATTGACAGAATTCTACTGGTCGCTACCGCAGGTCGGAAAATGCTTCACTGACAATCTTGCGCCTTGCTGATTGAAACTGGGGTATTGAGACGACCTTTTCCCAGCGGAGATACATTCAACGATTAGAGAGATCTTGAATGGAGACCGAAATGTTGCGCATGAAGATGATATATGCATAAACAAAGACGTGTAAAACACTATGACCAGGTTTTTGTGGACAAAATATTTCGATTGATTGATTGTATGGTTTAACGCGCCAACGCAACGCAGGCGATGAGGCGCGCCGTAGTGGAGGGATCTGGATTAATTTTGACCACCTGGGGATCTTTAACGTGCGCCGAAATCTCGTAGACACGGACGGACAGGAAATCCGTTTTACAAGGAAATCCACGGAACTGTCATGGGAGCTTCCATATCTGTTACTACTGCAAATTTGGTCATGGAGGTCATTGACCCGAAGGCCCTCATCGATTTCGCTCCCAAGCCCAAGTTATTTGTCCGCTACGTGGACGGCTGCTTCTGCGTTATCAATAGGAATGATGCCCCACGGCTCCTGCTTCTCAACTAGATAGAAGCCGTCATCCAGTTCACAGCAGAATGTGCGTGGAACAGCAGCCTTCCTTTCCTCGTTGTCCAGGTGAACCGTACCGGAATTAGCCTTTCGTTTGCTGTGCACAGGAAAGCGACGCATACCGGACAGTACCTGAAATTTAATTTGTGCCACCAAGCCTGTCACAAGAAATCTGTCGCTTCCTCTCTTGTGATGCGGGCAACACGTATTTGCTCAAGTGACGACGAAATTACGAAAGAACTTCAGACAATACATCAAAAATTATTGACAAGCGGGTACCCGGAGAAGCTTATTAAGAATGTTGAAGATCGCGTGCTCAATCCCAGGCCATCCCAGGGCAAGCGATTTCGAAGACGCGCCGGCATCCCATACGTTCCTGGGGTCAGCGAAGCTCTAAGCCGTATCTTTGCAAGGTATGACCTTACCGTTGCGCACATGCGGTCCGACAAGCTGAGGAATCAGCTTGTGAACGTGACAGATTGCTTGGACACCAAGAGATACCCCAGTGTTGTCTACAAGGTACCATGTGCAGACTGCAGCTGCAGTTACATTGACGAAACTTGCAACTTCATCAGGAGATTAAAGGAACCTCAAAGGGACGCGGGCAAGAACAGGAAAGTGCCGAACACCCTGGACGAGCACGCCGATAATCATGGTCATTCCATCGATGGGGATAACGCCGCTCTAATAGCCAAGGAAAAGAGTTCAAGCACCACACTGCTTGTGGAATCTGTGTTTATTCAGACGACCGAGGACACTATCAATACGACAGATGGAAATCTGCCGGCAAGCTACAAATTACGTCACATTTTAGAATAAGAAGCGAGTTACAGCTCTCGCCAGCTTAGTGTGATCACGGGACCAGTATGGGTCCCGAAACGTTGGTGTTTTCACCTTGACTTGGTCAGTGACCGCATCTTCGTCCTCATAAAATAAACTGAGTGCATTACTTAGTACATCTGAATATTTTACACGAAGAAGCACACATTGCAGAATGGTTTTACAAAAAAGTCAGATTTATCCCCAAATATGAATCTGAAAAATAACAGCTGATTCTTACCAGCCGATTTTAACAAAATATAAAACCAGAATCCTGGACGAAAATGTTATTTTTCTTCAACTGCGAAGTTTCTGAGAAAGCTGTATAGCTTTTCTTTGTAGCCGTTTGGCTTCGTTCAGGTGGATGTCAAACTTTCCTTCATATAAAACATGAAAACAGACAACTGTAACTATACTGAGCATACTAATAATGTGGCACGAATTGGGTGGGTCAAGGGGAGAAGCGGATAAAAAAAAGCACATTTTTTTTATTTTTTATATTTTCTGGCTATTTATTTTATTAATTTTGAATATGCTTTCAGTCAACAAAACAAATCAAACTAAGTATTATCGAAAATTCAGGGAAAACATGTTTGAATATTGATCAGAACTTGGTGAATATGTGTGTAAAAGGCTCCTTATGATTCAAGTTAGTTCAGTGACATTTTGGCCATCTTTGCGTAGCTTTGTTGCATGGCACCATTCTGGCTGGTATTGTGCCAACTGGATTTGTATGGCCCAAGCATTTTTTTTCGGAGGGAGGTGTTCGTGAACTTTGTGTGTCAAAGTAGAGAAGAAAACGTTTCCCCGCCTATTTTGAGCGGAACTAGTGAGCCTTTTACTTCTGATGCAAATGCGGGATAAGCACTGGCTTCTGCGACTTTTTTTGTCTCCAAGGGTGATTCAGTTATGCTACACGTCTAAAAAACATGCAGAGTGAGTAAAATAAACTTTCAAATTCCTGTACCTCTTTGAAGCATTTTGAAGCCTGGCTGGGCAATTCTTCAGCTAGCCTTGTATGGCTGGCAGGTCATCTTGAAGGGAAGTCCATAGTTTCCATCAGTCAGACCGCATCTGCAGAAATTCAAAAGTGGTCTCAGTGTTAAGCATGTGCGAATAAAACCAAAAAGCATTCTTCCTTTATTTAAAAGCTATACTTTGACAGCAAAACAAACAATGCAAATTTAGGGTGTAATTGTGTCAAAGCTACGTAATGAGGCTATGAGCCACGTAACAACGTGGGCTCTGGATTCATCTAGATCACTTGCAAACACTCAACACACAGGCATTCTTGTTTATAGCTTCAACTACAAAAGTGACTGCTGTGGCTAGGACTAGACCTGCACCTGTGCCCTTAGAGTGCAACGTTTTGGCTACTATAGGCCACCGCTACTTCGACGAGATGGGCATGAGGTGAGCCCGATTGGGTAGCTAGAATCAACCTGGGCTGTTTGAGAATTTTGAGGTGAGCTTGGTGTAGAGGGTCACTTGTCATAAACTGTGGGCTTCCAAATATTTCTTCACAGCACAAATTTGCGCAAGTTGGTTCGAACTGTGACACATGTGATGGGACAACAAAGAAGGCCACAGAGGACTAGCGGTGGTCCTTTGCGGTCTTCTTTGTTGGTCCTGTGTGGTCTTCTTTGCTGTCCCGTCTTTAGTGTGCTACTTAACCATGTTTTATATATCTTCTCCTTTGACTATTGTTTTGTTCACAATTTTCTCTTTGTCTGTCCAAATCAGTGGGTCGTCACTGCAGCGCCTAATTTTGAACACATGCACACCTTGCGATGATTTCCGTCACACGTTTTGGTTTCGCACAATCCCTCAGCTTCACTAGCTCAGACTGAGGAAGGCAAGCCTTCAAGCCATCACAAGTGTCATTCAAGCACTTCAACTTGCCTCACACTCCACAAGCGTGCAGCAGGCATGGATGTCATGTTAACACCAGTGCCTCATCTCACACACCATTACCACTTAAGGAGCACTGACACCAATTTTCGGCGTTAATATTATTGCGCAGTTCGCTTCCCTTACTCAACAGAATACCCTGGCTGAAATATGAGCGGCCTGCGACGCGAAGAGCATAGTTCAATTGGATCTCATTTATTGCGTCCACGGAGCAGCGGGCGGAGCGGCGCTCAGCAAATGGACATCAGCGTGACATCACCCCGTGAAGCCAGAAGAAGTGACGCGACAGCTGTCGTCAAAAACTCGTGAAGTCACTTCACACGCGCGGCCCCACAAGCGGCGAGAGGGCGCAACACACTCTCAAGCGGGCGCCGGTGACGTCCGCACAAAGCGGTCAGGTCAGGCCGGGATTCTGTCATATGCGCCGTTCGGGATGAAAGCGCGGGAATGTTAAACAAACGACTTTCAGCCTGTTCAATGTAATTAGCTATTGCGCGCTGAAGTATTTGAAGTGCTTTTTCGGCTTCGCCTGACCATTAAGCATCGATAAAAGCAATAAAAGTGTAACATAAAATTTTCGTGTCAGTGCTTCTTTAAAATGTCACCGAAAGCTTGAGTCCCAAAATTTTTGTAACTCTAGCCATGGGCGTTTGAAGCAACACAAGAAAAAATAAAATCAGGCAACAGGGACGGCACTGAGCTAGCACGAAATGAACCGCATTATACGCACCGCTGTCGGCGCGCCTGTCCAACCACACAAATGGAGTCTGCGCTGCTGCTCCCATGCTAGCAAGCACTCGAGAGGCCAGTGCATAATAACCCTATGAGAAGGAGCAAGAAGCTGGTAGCTGGTCGACTTTGGCTCCAACAAATGTAAAAATGTTTTGGGCTGTATTTGCTTATATCTGAGATGTTCTCTTACAGCTTTGTTCGTTTCATTGTGGGAATCGTTCATCTCAACATCCAACAGATTCAAGAAACTTACTCCATTTTACTCTGTGGTAAATGTTAACTTAAAATGTATGATTTCACTTATTTCTGCACAAGAAACCAATAAAACTGGACAAATGTGTTCTCATTGGCGCTATAAGAGAAAAATGGAAGTGCGAAACAAACTGCATCACGTCCTTCTAATGGCTGTACACCTTGTAAAATATGGAAGGTTTTACGCACGAAGGACATATCTCGGCTATCAGGCATGCCGTAGTGGAAAGCTACTGAATAATTTAATGGAGATTTTTAACATGCACCTAAATCATGACAGTCGGGAGATTTTTTATAATGCTAATCAAAGATGGTTTAGGTAGATTTCCGAGCGAAAAATGCGATAAAAAAAGAAGCACTGGTAGACACACCTCCAACTTTAAAGCCCTACTGTGTACTGCTATAAGGCACACTGAAGATCTTACAACGTTAAGTTACAGAAGGTACTGGCTAGTTGATTCTTTATAATTTGAGAAATACACTTACTGCATGATTACACGAGGACAGGAACACGAGGACGACAGAGTGTTCTGGCTGTTGAGAGTAATGATTGGATGTACACGTGTTGTTGCTTCTTCAAAGAACAAGTTTGGTGCTCAGCCTGTTATCCTCCTGCTTGGCTATCATTTAATCGTACAGTTTGTACTTTTTACATAGGTTAATCTTTTTGGTCTTAATACTGATACAGCTTACATTGATTTACGAAGTGAATTTTTAGAAAGCATGCAGAGCGTGCCGAAAAAATACAAGATTGCTGTACCTTTTGGTGGCATTCCAAAGCTTGAAGGGGCAATTCCTCAGCCAGCCTCGAATGCCTGCCAGGTTCTCTTGCTATACACTTGCTATATGGAAAGAGGAAGAGGATGAAGACGAGACGCGTCAGCCTTTTTCGTCGGCTCTCATATTTTAGACTCGAAACCATTTTTCAAGATGTAATCCTGCTGTGACGGTACTGCGAGCATCGCATATGCAACCCGTGGCAGGCGTGCGGCCCGTATTCGCGCTGTATAGCCTGCCCCACAGCCATTCATCAGCAGCAGGACATGATCCCCAGCCCGTAATGGCTGCCGCTTCCCTTCTACATGGACTTCCAGTGCAACCGGATGCCTCCGCTCCTACGAGCCGAATCTCCGAGTCAACTGGGCCACCATTACCTCCTTGTCAAGTAAGCTCAGTTACGGCCTCTGTATCTTCGAATCCGACATCACCTGATGCAAAGCCGCAGCTACAAGAAGAAGCATGCACCGTTTTCCCACCAGTAGACGGTGATACCATCTCGGACTCTGAGGAATCAGACAAATTTTGCCCCCTCCAGCAAAAGCGCCCCCGTAATTCTTCACAATGTCATCAAGTCTCCGACAGAAACTTTGCTTCATATGCTCCAAAATGTGGTCTCGTTGTTATTATAAAACCAACAGACCCTTCAAAACTCATCACCCGTTTCAATCCCCTTGTCGTGAAAACCGCATTGGAGTCCGTGGCTCCTGCTGGGGTGCTCCAAGTACGTCCAAATTACAGATTGAATCTACTAGCCATTGATACGCGAAATACAGTTTTCACGGAGCGTCTGCTAAATATTACTAGCATTGCAAAGATCCAAGTGCACGCATACGAGCCCCACCCCAGAAATTGTGGGATGGGTGTAATTAGAGGTGTGGTTACGGACCTTTCAAACTCGGAAATTGCTGACGCTTTGCGTGAGAGGGTGGCTATATGATCGATCCGAAGATTAGGACAAAAATCACAAAGCGTGCTGATTGTGTTCGCTACTGAAACTACGCCGGAACACGTCATCATAGGCTACACACGGTACCGTGTATTCGAACACAATGAAACTCCCAGACAGTGCACAAAATGCCAACGTTTCGGCCACGTGGCTGCGGCATGTACATTTTCCTTGCGCTGCGCCAGATGTGCAGATAACCATGATCGTTCTGCTTGCGGTGTTGAGGATCCTCGCTGTGCTAACTGCGCTAAGCAGCACGAGTCATCATCCCGTAACTGCCCAGTACGCTGTAAGGAGAAGGATATAACCCGCGTCAAGTCGACTAAAAAAACTGATTATAAGTCAGCCAAGGCGATTGTGCAACAGCACTGCGGCACGACAACAAAAGATACGCCGAAGAGGAATATCAAAACGCCTGATGCATACACGCCCGTCGATGTCGACAAGGATTTCCCACCTTTACCTGTACGCGAGCGCGGGCAGTCGTTGAAACTCCACATGGAACCAACACCACCACAGCCTTCTCTTGAAGCCGCTAGTATGGCTGCCCCGCCAGATATGACTGTGCATACATCACCAGATGTGTCCTCGGTTGCATGCCCACCTGCAGCTCCAACCTCGCCTACAGCAAAACAAACTGCTGTTCCCACTCCCAGAGAGACTCCTAATACCGGTCTTGCAAAATCTCCACATCGTGCATGCGTTAGAGGAGGTCAGTCAGAAAACTCCAATCACCAAGGTTTGGGCAAACTCAGCTCCTTAATTCTCTTTATGACCCAGACCATGCGTACATTCCTGGCCTCGTTTTCCTCACCAGAAATTGAAGCCCTCATCACCCTCATAGACTTTGCAGCTCCCTTCCTCACTCAGTGGCTGTAGGTGTTACGTCTCCAGCCAGTACTCCTACAATGCAACAAATTCGCAACGCAGCCACAATTTTTCAGTGGAATGCGGGTGGGCTGCAGTCTCGACTATCAGATTTCCGGAGATTTGTAAACAAGCACCGTTTTCCTGTGATCCCAATTTCGGAATCACGTCTATCTGAAGACGTACGCCTATCAGGATACACATTACTGCGTTCCAAAACTGATGTGCCTTCAACAAGAGCACTTTTAGCTCTCAGAAATGACCTCACCATTGTACACCATGATTTGACGCCAAGTGCAGAAAACGAATACGTAGCAGCCACGGTGAAAATCGAAGGTCTGTCTTTCACCGTCATTGCCGCCTACATTCCACCTCGAAAGGCGTTAGATAGAGACCGTTTGGAGAGTATCCTTCGTGCTACGCCGCCTCCGCATATACTCACCGGCGATTTTAATGCGCATCATCCGTCATGGGGAAGCCGCAGAACAACAATTAAAGCGCAGCACTTGCTAGATATTGCTTATCAGCACAACATGACTGTACTTAATACCGGAGAACCAACTTTTTTCCGTAAAGGCGTTTCAAGCGCTCTTGACGCACCCTCGTTTCCTCTACGCTGCTTTCCAGATTAAGCTGGTCTGTGGATATTGAATCCCACGGCAGCGACCACCTCCCTACTTACATAACACTGGACGGTGCTCCGGGCAGTTATAGAAAACATGAGGTCCGATTCACAAACTGGGAGGTATTTACCACAGCAGTACAAGAGGGCCTGAGTTCAGTGTTATCCTACGACGACTTTGTAAGCACGATGGCTATTGCGCGCAAAACGAGCACGACGGCTTTTATATTACCCAAGTTATTCTCTGTCGCCGACGCAGAGTTTGAAAGGCTTCGTGCCATACGCCGGCGAGCAGAAAGAAGAGCACGTAAACCACTGGCACCTGAAGACATTCGAGAATCCAGACGAGTGCAGAAGCGCATTCAACGGCACATGGGCAAATTGGCTAAACGTGAATGGACATCTTTCTGCTCAAAGTTGGACCCCCAGGAAACCACTCACTAGAATATGGAGCCTCGTCAGAAGTATTCGCACACCACCGACATGTCTCCACCCATTTAACGCGGTTTCATTACCGACCAATTCCACATTCTTAGACGTCGCTGAGATGTTCTGTGCAAAAATTGCGGCCACATCAACGTCACCTCCGTCACTTCCATTTTCGGAGAACGGATGCCTATCACATCACACGCCCCTTACGGATGCCCCGTTTACAATACCGGAACTCGTCAAGGCTTTATCTGCAGTTAACAAGTCCGCCTCCCCTGGTCCAGACGGCATAACTTATACTGCTCTGACCCATCTTGGAGAAGAGGGGAAGAGATTTCTCCTGGACATTTTCAACCAATCCTGGAGGACCGGTCGTCTGCAGCCCAGCTGGAAGACTGCTCGCATTGTGCCTATACTGAAGCCAGGAAAAGATCCCTCAGACATTCAATCGTATCGACCCATTGCGCTTTTGAGCTGCGTAGGCAAGCTGATGGAGAAAATGGTGCTGCTTCGGCTAGATTGGGTTCTGAGTACAAGAAATATTTACCCGCCACAAATGTCCGGTTTCCGCAAAGGCAGGAGCAGTATCGACAATGTAATCGCCCTCTCTAATTGCGTCAAGCGTGAAAAAGCACTCCGTAACACCGTTATAGCGGTGTTTTTGGACATCAAGGCTGCGTATGACTCTGTCACGCATGACGCTATCCGCATTCAAATGCACTCATTGGGTTTTGGTGGTCGGATGTACGATTGGCTGTCCAATTACCTTACCGACAGAAGCATCTTCATGACCACCTCTGAGGGCGACACATCGAAGCACACCGTAACTCGTGGTGTTCCACAAGGAGGAGTACTCAGCCCAGCGCTTTATAATATTTCCCTCATCGGCATTGAAAAATGTTTGCCACCTCATCGCGATTTCCTTATATGCGGATGATATTTGCATATGGTGCTCCGGCCGAAATAGGCGTGTGCTTCGTGCGAGGCTTCAGCGGGGAATAGATGCTATCTCAGAATTCCTCGCAGTGCGTGGACTCCAAATCTCGGCAACAAAATCAGCAGCCATCGCTTTTACGAAACGTGATGTCACACGATACGAGCTCACGGCAATGGGGACACCAATACCTTATGTCACAAATCATAAATTTCTCGGCGTCACATTCGATAGATTGTTGACATGGACACCCCACATTCGCAGTTTGAAAGAAAAGTTCTCGTCATTTTTCAACATCTTCCGAATGCTTTCCAGCAACAGTTGTGCTGCACAGTTTACTCACTTCTTCGTCTCTACGACGCTCTCTGCGAAGGGCTTTTACGCTACAGCCTTCCTGCGTTGTTTCCCCTCTCAGCTGGAAATCTCAAGGCTTTGGAAAGCATGCAGGCGCGCATACTCCGAGTGTGTATCGGCGTCCCAAAAACAACATCAACCCTGGGAACGTTCACTGAATGTAGACGATTGACGCCGGCAGCGCTGCGCAAACAGGAACTGCTTCGGGCATGTTTGCGTTTTGTCACGAGGCAATGTCACCATCCATTGGCTGAGACTTCTGCTTCAGATCTGCAAGACCTTTTACCGCAACATTACGAGATCCCATCTCTGCCTTCGTACCCGCTATGGTTGCTCCCACCCATAAGCATTCACACAGCCGTGCCAGGAGTGACGCGAAGAGCAAATGTTCCCGCTCCAGCTCTTAAGTTTTACACTCTACAACTTCTAGACAGCAAATACATCGGCCATAAACATATATACACTGATGGCTCAGTGACAGAAGGATCTTCCACGATTGGTGTTTGGATACCTGCGTCGGGCACTACGATAACCAAAAAACTCAGTCACAGGACGTCATCAACAGTAACTGAGCTCGCCGCCATTCGTGCTGCTATTGAATATATCACCACGCAGTCACCCAGCCAATGGGCGATCTTTACGGATTCCCGCGCGGCCCTTCACTGCCTCCAGTCTTTCCCTTCTGACCAGCTAGTCGGGGACATTCGGTTTTTACATCACCAAGCCGTGAATGCTTGCCATTTCGTCGAACTCCAGTGGATACCGGCACATTGCCGGGTATCGCGTAATTCAACAGCAGACGCTGCAGCTTCCCAAGCTCACAACTGCCAAGTGCCTACTGCGGCAATACCGTTCTCTAGGAAGGATGCGGCCGCACTTGCGTGTCGTGTTGCGCGGCAGGTACAGCTTTCAATATGGGTGGATCCATCACGTCGCTATACCCCGCTTTATTCTGTCGACCCAGAATGTACTTTCAAGTCACCCTCTTATCTCACCAAACACGACGCAGCCGTAATACATCGCATACGCCTGAACGTCGCCTACACTCGCCTTTTTCGTTTCAAGCTTCAGCAGACCAGCCGGACTGTAACTGTCCCGAAGATATTTACCATGTCGTATGTGTGTGTAAACGATATGACGAACCAAGACGCTCCTTGACAGTGACTTTGGGCAGGCTACCCACATCGTGTCTTACGTTGAATTATGTGCTTGGCCCCTGGTCATGCGCAAAGATGGCTTCACGTGCGACGAGGGCCTTCCTAAGCTTCCTTCGCAGTTCAGGCCTAGTTCACAGACTTTAACAGTGCCGAGCATTGACTCGACATGTGCTACAGAACCGTGACCGTCACCTTTACGCTCTCAAGCTTTTAGTGGTGTCCCAGTGAACATTTCGGGGCTGTGATCACCGTGACTACTAGGTTGGCGGTCAAAGTGTTATGATTGCTCGTGGTCGCTCCGCAGTTTCCTGAACTGTGCTTAAATTCAAAGTGAACCTTCAGCCATTGCGTGTTTACCCCGTCTTTTATTTTTAACCTGACCTAGTGATCTCATGACCCCGTGTTGGCGCTCCGCGGTTGCCTAAACTCTGCTAAATTTGAAAGCGAACATTTCCCCAGTGCGCTAGAACAATTCTCTAGTGTGTTTTAACACTTCTTTTACTTTTACTTCGAACTACTGAACTCTGTCTACAGACCGCTTGTCGTTTTTTCTTTCTTTCTTTTTTTTTTTTTTTTCATTTGTGTCATTATTCACCTGACGTAGCATGTTAGGCTATCTGCTGGGCAGACCTCGTCAGTACCATTAAACTGCGTTCTCTCTCTCTCTCTCTCACACACTCCAGCGCTGCCTGCAGTACAAATATTAAGTTCCAGTGAAGTAGGCAGTGTCTTTTCCTGCACAATAAAAAAAGGACTACTAATGCAGAGAAATATTGCCTCCCAAGCATCATGCATGCAAAAACAAGCTATGACTCTTTGTACAGACAGCATCTTTGTTAACAAGAGGGTGCACTACATGTGTTGCATTGTCAATTCATTTCTGATAACAAAGAAGTTGATGTAACCACAGCAGTAACAACCCCCTGCACTCAGCTAAAGCACCGCACACATTAACCTGACGCAGACATGAATAGATTGATCTGTTCACTCAATCCTCCTGTGCACACATAAACTGAACAAAATCTATGGCGTTTAGGTAGACTCCATGAAAACCACCTTTTACATCAAACCAAGTCGTGCACCTCTGCAGGAGGTGTAGCTGAGCGCAATTGCGCCTGCAGGCGCAAGTGGGCTGCTGAGTAAGGCTGGAAGCATGGCAGAAGGGAGCGACAGGAGTTGCTTAACTGCTTGTGACCTGTTGACTCAGCCTGTCTACTCATACATGTTCTTCACCAAGCAGACAGTGTCCGAATCAACTATACTCACCTCGTGGGCTTTCACACTCAACCCATGCACTTATACATGGGCGCACTTAATTGGAATAAGAAGCGACTAAGAAGCAACTATCCACTCAACCCTCCGCCCTCCTCCTCCCATTTCTGTATTCAGGATTATTTAGCAGTCTAGACTACTATAAAGCACTGCCGACAAACAAACAAGAAATTTTAAAACTTTGTTTTTGGGGGGGGGGGGGTGCCATTAAAAATGGAGATGCTTGGTCCTCCAGGTGAGCCAGCAATTACTGTTTGTAAGCACACATGGACTTATTGGGTAACGGCCTCACAATGACCACAGCTAGCTGAAGCCCCATTGGGGGCTTCACATGACACCAAACAATGGGCCGATTTTTCTGGTGCTCTCAGCTCTCAACAAGTATTGATTGTTGCGACCATTTCACTTTTGTTTAAGATAAGGGGGAAGCCGAGGGACAAAAACACCAATGCACTTATTTCCGGTTCACCTAATAATAACTGAAGCGTCTGTGAGGCGTTTTGACGATATTTATTTACCCAGAAGGCCCACACATCAAAATACTAATGGAAAGGAGGCAGTTACGTCGCCACCAACTAAGAAATGCGAACACGGCACAATGCTGATCAACCTTACTTTTTCGGGTGCACGCAATCTGAATCACACCTAAGTAGTGCGTTACACAAAAAAAGCACATCTGCGGCAAACGTCACGGGAAGTTCATGGTCTGGGAGGGAAAGTTTTTAAGCGTACACTCACCTGAAGTGTGTCCCAGAAGAATTCGTAGGAACCATTTTCTCGAAGCCGCGTGTGTCCGAGCTGGGAGCCAAAATAAGTTGCACACCTGTTTCTTGAGACAAACGCTACTTCTGCCGCCTCGACGAACTTCTGAAGGCGCCATTTCACCAATACAATGTTGACACTAAAAGCGCTACAGTGAACGAGAACCCACCGCTGAAAGCGCAACGAACTTTTCAGTTTTCTTTCACACACACTACCAGCGTTATCGCTGCTGACAGAAAACTTGCTGTAGTCGCTGGCACAGCTAACAACAGACGTCTACACGGAAGGACGGTTTCAGCTAAACGTAACACCACAGAAAACAAAAAGAAAACACAGCGAGCGCGGCAACATGGCTTCCCGGCATTCACTTGGTCCCAGATTTCAAAATTTGAAGAAATAATCAGTCATGTGCATCTCAATTACTTGCACATTTAAATTGCTAAAAATCTGTAAACTAATTGCAGAATTCATAATTATTTTCAGCAGATTTATTAATAAGCTTCTGTTCTTTTTATGTGGGGTCCTCTAAGTACCGCCTTCACGATATTCCTTCCTCGCGTGTAAGCTTCACCAATCCGCCGCAGCTTCGCACTCGTTTTGTTGTGTAACGCAGCCGCTTGTAGCACTGGTATCTTACCCCTTATTGGCGCGGTTGTTTGAATGTGGAGTAACGAGCTGCAATGCGTGATAGCGGTTCTAACCAGGAAACACTCTTGAGACGGGATTGCGCCCTACCTGATAAGCATCCGTGTAAGTGTGACGCCGGCATTCAACGGAAGATTTATGCCGGTGTGCACTCAGTTCGTTAGCAGCATCGTGCGAGTACCCACTTGCGGGCGTGTTGTCAGTGGTCTCTGGAATGTGAAAGTAAGATTTTCCCTCTATGGTACCCTATCAGTATGTGGAGGACCATCGTGCGGCGAGAGAATATTGTTCCTGTAGGCTCACAACACGACGTAGGTGAGCGGGTCAATCACGTCAACCGCACTTAGCGTTTTAAACTGTGGGTAATTCGCTTCATTTGAGAAACCGTGATCTTTTTGTTTGGGGGAGGGGGGGGGGTTCGGTGGTTCTGATGTACCCTGGGGAAAATCACTTCCTATATTCGTGCCCTTTTGCACTGCGTCAGGCTGAATACCTAATGCGACACGAAGAACCCCACGGCTGCAATTCTGTGCACGTCCGTTGGAGAGAAAATTGTGCTTGGCTAAGTCATGTTAACAGCGCAGCTGTCGTTTGTGGCCGTAATGTGTGCTGTGTGCGGCGTCCTCAGAAAACTGGGTTATAGTTACTGCCGCCGTTTACCGCGCGTAGGATCCCGCGTCTTACAAGGAGTGCCCGGTGTCCAGGCTTGCACGTGGCGCTCGCAAACAAAAAAAACATGAAAACAGTTCACGTGTGTTCACGCCTCAAGAGGGAGATCAAAACAGCTCGCGCTACAGACGTCCACTTCGCGAAACCCGTCGGCGCCGGTTCTAAAACCTGTTGACGCGTTCAACTTTGGGAGAAATGTGAAAGCCTGCGATCCGGGGACGGACGCCAGTCATGCATTAAGAAGACGGCGTACGATATAGATGAATATGACGATGACCTCTACTGCCGCAATGTGAACCTGTAAATAAACAAGTTCAAGGGCTTACATAGAAAGAAATCCTCCAGCTTCGTTATTGTTCACCTTGCGCGACTTAAGTGCAAGCTTCGCCAATTTTTTTGGTGTAGCCATAACATTATTCCAAGTTCAAAGGAATTTATTCTCAAGTTCATTTCTCGTGGCATAATTTAGACAAAGCGCGTTCAAAGTTTTATAAATATTTCACGGCAATTGTGTTGTAAAAAAAAACACTGGTACCAACATAAGGTTCACCCCCAAGTAATCATGAATCGGGGTTAGTTGGAAATGACGTGAATCCCAGTAAACGGTAAAAAAACAGCTTCAACTGTAAAGAACGCGATTGCGAGTAGATTTCAATTCATCATAATATACATTTAGAAAAACAAAGAAAACCTAAAGGAGTCCTTTACAAGCGCTGCTTTTTCAATGGGTGTTGTGCCTGTGTCTTTTAAGATACCTTGGTTCTCCAACAAATTTGCTATGGGAATGTAGACTGGCTTCACGTCCAGGCCAATTTTGTTGAACTATTGAAATTTAACTGTAGCGCGCATATCAATGCCTATGGTTATTAAGTATCCTTGCAATGTATGATGAAGAAACGACATTCTGATAATTTTTCAGCCGGAGCTCTGAATACATAGTGAAGCGTGTACGTGCACAGCCTGCATGCGCGTAGGAGGCAATTAGGTTTAATAAGCCCGTACACATAAGATGTTTGCATAATAAAAAAGTTTCACCGAATATGAATTTTTTTCTGCCTTGTATTTTGGTGCGATAACCCAGTTCTCATTCATTTATCCACATATACAACCATGATGGAGGCGAAAAGCAAAAACGCCCGTGTGTACGAGATTTCGACGCACGCTAAAGATCCCCAGGTGGTCAAAATTATTGCGGAGCCCTCCACTACAACGCGCCTCACCGCCTGCGTTTCGTCGGCGCGTTAAACCCTACAATGCAATCAAATCAATCACATATACAACCACGTGTGTGTGTCTGTCAGTGAGAAGTAGCCACAGGGGTTTATTCAGAATTCAGGTTTCTAGGGGGTGACGAAATCTTTCTGTGGTTTTCTTTTGGGGGAATATGTAAACCCTGAGTAGCCAAAGGAAAGAATAGTGTTCCAGTCAATCACACAACTGACGAGCTGTTTGCCACAAGCACCAAGCGCGTTTCATGCATGCAATGGTCTCTTTAGCCATCTGGCGCAATCCACCTGGCATTTTCCTTTCTTCTTCACGTGCCACCTCGTCTCTCACCTGTCAGCGAATCCACGATGAGTCCTTTTCCCTAGGTTTGACTCTTTCACGCTTGATAGGACTGGATTCGGAAAACGTTATTGGGGCCTTCCAATAAAGCCCTATTGCTAGGTCATCTGGATTTAATAATGTTCCCTCAGCCTCCGTGAGACGCGTCCAGGAGACGCCGTAAGAAATTAGTTCTCACGATACTTTGTACTATCTCATACCATATGCAATGTAGGCGATCACGTTCTGTAATGCAGAGCCTTCTAGCCCTATTACAGCGAACGTCGTTTAGACGCAGTTATGTGCGTAAACAGAGGGGTGCAAAAGGGGCAATTCCACTTCCAATTGCCCCACAAGAAGAGTTGCCTACTTCCACTTGTTCTTTGCCCTCCCCTCGCAAGGCAAATCCTGCCGACGACCATAGCTCAGCGACCTCAGCGCAACGTGCTAAACGCTAAGAAATTAAAGATTTTTCCTTTCCACAAAACGTCTGTCATGAAGGGACTATGGCACGTCTTGCGTAGATAGCCAGAAGACATTATTAGTAGGTGTCTTCGATTCTAAGCTAGAAAAGACGTGTGCACGACAATGATTGCAGTACAGCTAGACGATATCACGTCATTGAAAACGTCTTCAAGACCTTTTTAAAATGCCATCTCTTAGCTGTCTCTCAATCAACGTCATGTAGACGTGTTCAATAGCTGAACATCTGACACATCTATTAGTGATATCTTTCAGCTATCTACACAAAACGTACTGTAGACATCTCATGGTAGACGCTTTGTGGGTGTCTTAAGAAGCTTACAACATCAGCCAGCGAGGACAAACGTCTTGTACACGTTGAGGTTGATATGTCTTCTAGCCATCTTAGCACAGATGACTTATCAACATCTCACGGAGTTCAAGACGTCGGAGATCTTGCACAGGTGTCTTGTAGCTATCTCTCTTAAGACATCTTTGAGACATACAAAGATAGACGTCTTATAGGTAACTTTTGTAGCGCAAGATGTCTAAGACCTCGCAAGACCATGGTAGACATCTCTAAGACGTTTTGTGTTCAGTGGGCGTGGTCTTAGGTTTGCGCTGCTCAATTTTCACGTTCTCGTTCAGCCGCCAACATTGAAGGTACGGTACATCCACTTGTTTCCATGTTTCTTTTTCGGTCACAACAACTGGTTGTAGAGTACATTCAACGTTAGCTGATCCCGCTGGGTATTCAGATCCCTTTTCGGACACATCCTCGGCCTATGTCTTTCAGTTTCTTTGTGAACAGCCAATTGGCAAATCTGCGTTTTCTGTGGGGTGTATAAGAAATCTTTTATTTTTAGCGCCACATGGCGATTTGTTTTTAGTTGTGCGGGAGCTTATTGAAGAGAATGGCGCTGTGTCGTTCCAGAACGGCTCTGGCCTTTTTATTGATTCGTTTTCCCAGCTTTTGAGTATGTACCTGTCTTCATATATTGCTGAGTTTCTATATGAGCTGTTGGTACCGCACAACGGAATCTGTATAGCATCAAGCGTAGCACCCCTTTTGTGCCATATTTTTCTTTCAAAGTTGTCAATGCTCTGGGCACTGCATTGCATAATGAGAGGGTGGTGAAGGCTTCAGGTGTTGATGACTCATTTATTTTGGTAAACCTGAAAAACCATGCGGCTTAAAACTGGTGTCTCCTGAGTGTTAAATTTACAAAGCAACTACACATTGAATAATGTTTTTAGATTTAAAACTAACCTTTTGCAATACCTGGCACGTTTTCTTGGGGAACTCTCCCGGCACAAACAACCAGCGTTTAACATTTGAGTAAATCTATTCCCAGGTATGAAGGCGTGGCATATTATTACTATGTTTAAGCCACCCCTTCAGGAAAAGCAGTCACCATTCAATGAAACGAGGTTTTGGCAAACAAGTACAGCGTTTGAAGGCGGCTGGTTTCTTTATTACTGTTTTAAAGTCGGTGGCTGGAAAAAAGTTAAATAAATGAAAAAAACGTTCGCTGGAAGAGTATAGGCATGTGCTTTTGGGGACCGTATGAACGCGAAAGCAATTCCGCACATTCAACAAGATATCCCAGTACATATGAAAGTTGCCAACAAGGATGCGGTAACGTATTGTTTTCGGCACCGTGTAAGCTGGGAAGCCATTGTACCAAAATTGAAAACCGCAAACCAAAGAACACGTGCGCAACCCGCTATGCCAAAAAAGTAATGAAGTGCACATCAAATGTTATCTACGGCATATAGCTGAAGTGAGATAATGTGTATATAGGACAGACAGGAAGCTGGCTAAATGTTATTTTAAGAGAAGATAAAATTTCGGTGAACTCAGGCAGGATAAAAACTTTCCTGCCCATTGCCGATGTTTTCGATGCCACCCCCTCTTTGACAAAGCTCGAAATAATTGGTAGTCGAGCAGGAAAGTGTCTGAAGGAACTCATAAAATCTTGTGAAATGTGAAAGCATGGTTTTTTTAGTGTGAGGGTGCTCTCACTTACGATATCAGTAAGAGAAGCTGAATATTTGAAGTAGGGCCGCTATTGAATTGCGTCATCAGCTGGTCTTTTTACCTTAGTTTTAATGGCACATGCCCAGGCCTTGGTTTTCCTAAAAAAATATACATTAAACTGTTGCTCCTCCCAGCGTGTGCCTTTTCTTACTATTTTCTCGTCTACACATCTTGAAGGCTTTGTTCCACCGTTCTTCAAAGTATGTACCAAGAGGGCCAAGACCTAACTCTGAACACAGTCGAAGTAACATCGAGAGTCTTCAATTCATGGCCATGGCTGGTAACAGCGAAAAAATCGGATGGAAACACGAAAAGACAGAGATGCAAACATCCAAGCTTTATTAAAAAAAAGTTTTATACATTTCTCGCAACCTTATAGATTATGCGCGAAAAGAAAAGAGAGGGAAAGAAACACCCTACCTGCGGACAGCGGTGGTGGAGATTATAAAAATTACATTTCAACCTATGCGCCGATAAGAGAATCTATTCTTCATGCAATAGAACAGAAGGCTGACTGACACAATCCATTCACCGTTGAATCATGTGTGCTGCCTCGACGCTCCCTTGCCGTCTGGTTTGATGGGAGAACAAAATGGAAGTTTCGGCCAAACGGGGTGTGCAACCTCAGAGCTTGCAATGCGCCAGCAGTGAGAACTTGTAGCTCTTTCGAATGAATTGTAATGTTCTCATAATCGCATGTTAAGGCCACCTCGTCTGCATAGACACGCTTGCAAGGGTGACGAATGGAATAGACGACGTCAATATGACAAGGAACATAGCTATGAATATGCTTCACCATGCAGCAAGGTGTGGCAATAAGGTTTTTAGATGCAACGCATCTCTTTACCTCGCATTGTCCGGCGTTGTCGCGGCGTGGTCCACATCCCTCCGCCATTCTGCTCGCCGCGGCAACTGCGCGCTCCGCCGCTCTCAACGCAGCGCCACCTGGGCGTCAGCGCTCTGAGCGGGCAGCTCGCGCTCGGCTACTCTCGCTCCCGTCGCCGTGCCAGCTGTGCCTTAGCGCGCAGCCTGTGCTCGGTTAAAAATTTTATACCATCTTCCCGCCAGGGTAACCATGGGGTAGATGCGACGCAGGGGGGGGTGAACACGCTGCGTAAATAGGATACACAACAACAGCAATCCACACGTTGATATCGCTAACATAATAGAAACGCAAAGGCAACCCCCGATGCGTTGCATCTCTCCATGGTTCCCCTCGCGGGAAGATGGTGTAAATTTTTTATTTATGCGGCGATAGGCGTTTGCGCCTATTGCTTTTTGCGCCTATGCGCCTATGCATAGGCGTTTGCGGCTATGCGCCTTTGGATGCAGCGATGGCGTAGAGGTAGAGCATGCGCCTCGCGTGTAGAAGGACCGAGGTTCGAATCCAGGTGCAGGACATTTCCCACCGGATTAAAAAAAACCGCGCATTGATGGCATTGCGCAAAAGGGGCTTGGGGTGCAGCCTGACACCGGCGACCATTGCGGCAATGCACTCCCTCACCAGAGCAGGACTGGGCACCCTGGTGTAGTAACGGCCACCACCTCCAATTAATACGCCAATTAACCCATGGCCCTCAGTCCCCAGGGGCTGCGAAGCAACTGACGACGGCGGCGGTGAGACCTGTGACGCAGCAGAGGGCGCTAAGAAGCCCTGGATCCGGACAGGCCGCAAAAAGAATCTGAACCGGGCAACGCTTAACACGAGAACCTTATATGGCGAAACGAATCTCGAGGTGTTGTTCAAGGATTTAGAGGGCAATAATTGGTATGCAATAGTATTTAGCGAGGCTATAAGAGCAGGCGAAGCCTTTACGGTGCTGAAAAATGGACACGTCTTACGTTACCGGGGTCTAGAGAACAGAAGAGAATTGGGAGTTGGGCTTCTAGTCGATAACAGTAGAGCCTGCAACACAGAAAAATACTACATCATCAACAAAAGGGCCGCAGGTCTTGTAATTAGGCCCAATAGGAGCCACAAGCTCAAGGTGGTGCAGCGCTACGCGCCCACATCCTGTCACGACGACCAAGCAGTGGAACGCCTCTATGAAGATGTGGAATCGGCAATGGCTAAAGCAAAACAAAGTATACCGTAGTTATGGGGGACCTCAATGCTAAAGTAGGCAAGAAGTAGGCTGGAGACAAGGCAGTTGGGAACTATGGTCTGGGCTGTAGAAATACAGGGGGGACCTACTAGTTGAGTCTGCAGAACGGAATAACCTACGCATAATGAATACCTTCTTCTGTAAACGGGACAGTCGGAAGTGAACCTGGAGGAGCCCGAATGGGGAGCATAAAAATGAAATAGACCTCATATTATGCGATAACTCTGGCATCGTGCTGGATGTGGAAGCACTCGAAAGGGTAAGGTGTAGTGACCACCGCATGGTTATCTCGAATTAGGCTAGATTTGAGGAGGGACCGCAACAAGCTAGTACGAAAGAAGCCGTCAAATGAGCTAACAGTAAGACGCAAGGCTGAAGAACTCAGGATCGCGCTGCAGAACCGATATTCTTAACGAGCAGGCCGAGCCTACGACACAGGAAGCCAGCGACAACCTTACACGTATTATCACGGAGTGTGCAGTAGAAGTCGGGGGCACTACGGCTAGACACGATATTGAAAACTCTCACAGGAGACGAAAGATCTAATTAGGAAACGGCAAACCATGACAATCTCCACCGCAGCTGACAGAATAAAACTAGCGGAGCTTCCGAAGTTAAACAATAATCGTAAGACAGCTGACATAGGGAAGTATATTATGGAGAGGAACGAATACGCTGTAAACAACGGAGTTAGCTTGAAAGCGGTGAGGAGGTGTCTTGGGGTGGTGAAAAATCAGATGTATGCACCTAAAGATAAGCAAGGCTATGTCATCACAAATAGGCATAAAATAGTCACAGTGGCCGAGGAGCTCTACAGGGATCTGCACAGTAGCCGGGACATCCAATTTAATGCCCAAGGAGTCAGTAGCTCAGAAGAGATAGACATCCCACCAGTAACGACCGAAGAAGTAAGGAAGGCTGTGAAAGAAATGAAAGGGGGTAAAGCGCCTGGTGAGGATCATATAACAGCAGACCTCTTGAAGGATGGCAGGGAGATTGTACTTGAAAAACTGGCAAACCTGTATACGCAATGCTTAATGACCGCAATAATACCGGAATCTTAGAAGAACGCGAACAAATGCGTAATATATAAGAAATGCGACATGAAGCACTTGAAAAGCTACAGGCCGATCAGCTTACTGTCAGTTGTCTACAATGTACTTTCCAAGGTAATCGCTAACAGAATTTCTGCAAACCTAGATTGCAGTCAACCTAAAGAACAAGCAAGGTTCCGTAAAGGGTATCAAACAATGGACCATATTCACATTATCAATCAGGTGATAGAGAAGTGCGCTGAGTGTACTGAACCCCCATATATAGCCTTCATAGATTATGGGAAAGCATGTGACTCGGTCGAAACCCTATTAGTCATTCACACATTACGAAACAAGTGGGCAGATGAGCATTATGTAAGAATACTAGAGGATATCTACAATAGGTCCACAGCTACCATCATCCTCCATAAGGAGAGCACTAAAATACCTATAAGTAAAGGTGCCAGACAAGGAGACACAATCTCTCCAACGTTATTCACAGCATGTTTACCAGAAGTATTCAGAAGGTTGGATTGAGAACAGGTGGGAGTAAGGGTTAATAGAGAATACCTCAGTATCCTCAGATTTGCTGATGACGCTGCCTTGCTAAGTAACTCGAGGGACGAATTGCAAAGCATGCTTTTCGCACTGGGCGAACAGAATAGAACCCTGGGCCTGAAAATTAATATGCAGAAAACTAAAGTAAGGATCAATAACCTCGGGACAGCACAGCAGTTTGAGATAGGTGGCGAGGCAGTGGAAGTGGTAAGCGAATATATCTCCTAGGCCAAGTTGTGACCCCAGATCCCAACCATGAGGCAGAGATAATTAGAAGGATCAGAATGGGGTGGGGTGCATATGGCAGACATTGTCAGATAATGAATAGCAGCCCACCATTGCCGCTGAAGAAGAAAGCGTATGTCAGCTCCATCTTACCGGTTCTCACCTACGGGGCAGAAACCTAGAGGCTCACTTAAAGGGTTCAACTTAAATTGGCAACGACTCAATGGGCAATGGAGCGGAAAATGATAGGTGTAACATTAAGGGACTAGAAGAGAGCGGAGTGGGTCAGGAAGCAATCTGGTGTTAAAGCCATATTAGTAGAAGTTAAGAAGAAGAAATGGACGTGGGCACGGCATGTAATGCGAAGGCAAGATAACCGCTGGTCATTAAGCGTAGCAGAGTCGATCCCTAGAGAAGGCAAGCGCTGCACGGGGCGGCAGAAAGTTAGATGGGCAGATGAGATTAAGAAGTTTGCGGGGATAAATTGGTCACAGTTGGCACAGGACCGAGGTAATTAGAGAATAATGGGAGAGGCCTTTGCCCTGCAGTTGGCGTAGATAGGCTGATGATGATGGTGATGTATAGGCGTTTGGGCACAATCGACCGAAGGTGTGCGCCAATCGAAATCCAGGCGTTTTTTGGTTGTTTACAGCCTTCTCCGGGCACGCTCTTTATGCCGCATTCTTCGTCCGGATTGGTGGCACCAGGTAAGGTTCTATAACTACTCTCTGGCTGCGCAGTTTGGACCAATAGATAGTCAAGGCCCACAAAATACTTATTATGGGGACGGGTGCGCTTCCACTGATTAAATAACGATGGGATTCTGTAACATCGTGCAGCCTATCCTCCGAACCAGGAAAACATCCACTCCTACGCAAGGACAATTGGTCACATTGGGTGACGTGCAGCCCCTAGAGCCTCACAGCCAAGTTCTGCAATTACGCCCAAAGTTTGCTTTTGAGCCCCGCTTGTGGAAAGCGGGAAAGGTCGGTCTGGCTCGTGAAATCACCCATCTTGTTCCAGAGGGTGACAAGGAGCGCTGAAACGGAGAGTGCTCGGATGCCGTCGTTAGGTCTAGATTTAGGCCTGGAAAAAGTCCAAACTTGTTTATTATGTTGGATTTCCTGGTGGATGATGAATTAAGATTGATTGTTTCAAATGAAGCGTGCAAATTCGCTGTTTTAAAGGAGGGTATGTTCCGTGGCAATGCTTTAGGAGCAGTGCATAACAATTATAGGGTAACGAATGATCAGCCAGCGGACAAGAAAAATATGCTATTGCGGGGCTGTCTTTGTTGTCGTTCTAAACTGGCACAGTCTGTAATATGGCAAGCAATGTAGAGCTTGAGGGCTTTTATACTACTATATATATACTATATATATATTTAGTATATACTATATGTATATTTATATGTATATTTATATGTATATACTATATGGTTATTTATATATACTACTACTACTACTAGTACTACTACTACTACTACTACTACTACCGGAAGTGCTACTGAACTCTTTCTACAAACCTCTTGTCATTTTTTTTTCTTTTTTCATTTTTGTCATTATTCATCTGACGTAGCATGTTCGGCTATCTGCTGGATAGACCTCGTCAGCACCATTAAACTGCATTCTCTCCCTCTCCCCCGGAACTACTGCCAAGAAGCCGGTTTCGCAGCACCCCCCGGGCAGCGCAGGTGCCCTACAAGTGTATGGGTGTTTTACTTAGGTCTGTAAGTGATGCATCATAGTGTTTTTACGTTGTCTCAGCGTAGATCTGAAAGCCTACACGCACGTAAGCAAACATAACAAGCAGTTGGTAAAAGTGCACAATTTGTCGTTGTCACACCAGACCTATTTTGCTAAAACATTTTGTGTATGATGACTGCAGGCTGCAGAACTGGGTGTTTCGTCGAAGTGCTGCGGAGCAGTCTTGGCCTGCTTGTCTCATGTGTCCTGTTTACTAGCGATAGGATGTTTAGTATTGGGGTCTATAACTTGCATGTATGTTTGTAATAATTGATAATATGAAGAACGCCAACCCTCTCGTTTCTAATATGGAGCGCCAGTTTTCCAAGAAATATTTGCCGTTTTGATTAAATGACGTTGTCACCTGTGGGGCATTCGCGAAGTATATACCAAGCTTCACCAGGGCCACCTTCGGCAGCGTGGAGCGCCTGAGCCTTTCAGATATGAGCCGGGTGAATAGGCGTTAAGGATGCAAGCCGTGACAACTTTTGATTGCCTTTTAGACTGGTAGGTGTCTTATGAATGTGTGGTGAAGCTTCGGTGTTTCTGTTTTTGTTCTCAATTTTGCTCTTGCCTCAATGAAGATTTTATCAGAAGGTGGATTCGGGTGTGCCTTTGCATGTTTGTGTCACTGTGCAAGGGAACTGGTTGCTACTCTAAAGCAACTGTTAGCGCTCTTTTGAAATATGCCACCGACGTCCAAAGCAAGCATGGATGACTTAGCTAGCAGCTGAGTAGTACACTGCTGGTTATTAACCTCTACAAGCACTTGGCTGGTCAAGAGTTTTTTGCGTTATATGATTTGCAGATTACACCCTCGAGGAATTTTGAACTCACAAGCACACCCTACGAGGTAAAAGGACGTTCTGTGACAACCCATTCCATCACCATAAACTCGAGAAGTTGTCTGGCTTCTATACTGAGGTATTTGGGAGGAGTCACAACCATACTTTAGTGCAACCACCTTTCAGGGGTCTACCTTGTGTGTGGGAGTTCATGAAGGTACCGTGCAACCCAGCTTAAAGCAAGGGATGGGTATACTAAGTTCGCTGAATTTACCGTGATAGCAATTGCCGTCCTGGAGCCTTGGGGAAGCTTCCTGTTAAGACCAAGGCTTGATGAAAGAGCTTGACCAAGGCTCTGACGGCCACAGTTCCAAGCTTTTACCCTTCACCTCTCAGCATTTGTAAACGGTTACTTAAGCATATGAATCTCGTAGTCCACATTCTCGCCTCTACAGTCGCTTCTAATAAGATGGTGCCCAGAGCAGGGTAGGGACTCTAAACGGGACTCGTGTTTTCAACCTCAAGCACTCCCTCAACATAAAGTGGGAGGGATTTAGCATCCCCAAATCATTGACGTTGATAGTTGGGACGCATTAAAGATTAGATAAAACCTTTGAATGAACTGACCCGCGGTTTGATACAGGACTTGGGAGTGAGAAGCAATTCGTTATCCTATTCGGGACCACCAAGCTTTTGTGGCGGCTTAAGTTTACATTTTTTGTTGAGGGCTATTATTTGAGTACCGTGAATTACCAACGCTACTACTTGGTTGTCAAGAGGCATGAATAGTCTAGTCAGGATTTCAAGGGTCGTAGCTTCCTAATTCGGGGAGGCTTCGTCGATGGGCTCCACTGGCCTGCATGATGCTCCAGCGTGAGTAGTAAGACGGCGATGTCAAAATAGCAGACATGTTGACGTCCTCTCATCAAGCTATTTTCATAACTGCACAAGAAGTGATGGTACTTCTTGGTAATTTTTTTTTGTCCATTCAGAAAGGAGAAAGCGAGATCTAACGGTGATTCACGCCCAGCGGCGCATTGGGATGGTGGTCTTCGATCGACAAGGCGCCACAGACGATGGCGTGCCGACACCGCCGCATCCGAGGACAGGGAAGGGACTGCTACGGACTGCCAGAGTGTGGCGATAGGCGTTTTGAACTGCTGCGCTACAATCTCCTGATTGGCTGGTGCCCACCTGGCTGGTGACACCATGCTGTGGGCCGGTCCATGCCGCGTATCTGCAAAGCAGGCCTAGCGAGCTGTGTTCGAAAAACTTTTTCCGCTATGCTGTTTCGGCCTGAGTTGGGAGTATCCCGCTATATAATGTCATAGAAATATTTCGTTGTGTGTAGGATATTTCCTGAGGCTTCCCTTTTCGCGCATTGGGTAAGTGAGCTTGCAATAGCCTTAGGTGACACCGCTGTCGGCAGGAGAGCCTAATTCTTGGCCTCAACGGCCGCCGTGTTTCTTGATCGTATTGGGGATAATGCCTATTGATAGCCAACCGTCCTGCCGGTGAAACAGCCCGAAGAAATTGTCTGGTTGCACCTTGGTGACCAAACAGTCTTTTGTCTTTTGTGTAACCTTTGTGCAAACAAAGCTGGGAAGTGGTGGCGCAGGTTCGCTGTTTTTTAGGATAAATGCCTTTTCCTCTTGCTAACGCCTCCCTGCTGACTTGTTGTTTTCGGAGATGTTCTTGAGCACAGTGATCACATCCCGGCGTTCGCCACAGTAGTTATCACGTGCCCCGCCATGGGTACACCACACTTTCAAGTTTTGAGATGAATATCACGCACCAAGGCATGCACTTCATTGAAAGGTTCAGCAGACGCGGTGATCAAGTCTGTGCCCAACTGCACGAAACACTGAGGGTGTCTCCTATCGTAGATCGCTGCAGCCGTCACCACTTCGTCACGGCGCACACGAGAGACGGATTGTCTGGCCCACCGCATACCACAGGGATAATCTCCCATTGAGAAAGCAGACGACGCCGCCGGATTCTGGGAACCGTCTGCGTGACGCACGGAGGTGGCGGGATTACCGGCGTCAAAGCGCGCACCGCGCAAGACACCATTGTTAACGCGCCCCGGCCGGCACAATGCACTGTCACCGCCTTTCGCTCTCACCCCGAGGAGTCGCGCGCACCTGCTCGTCTGCGAGCGTGCCGTTCATCCAAATATGGAGGCGCTTCATTGAATATTCCGTGGCGTGCTGAGTGACAGCTGTCTACGTTGATTTGGGCACTCCCTTACGCGTGTACGAACTCTACAGGGGCGTTGCCGAGGGAGGGTGATGTCGAGGCTTTATAAGGCCGAACTTGGGCGTTGGAAATCGTTCTTGTCTGAGCGCCGAGCTTGGCAGTTCCCGGCTGGACAAGGAGTCTTGACCATTGAAGCTAGGTTGGGATATGTGAGCCTCCTAGTGTACACGTTGGGATCGCGTCGGAAGTGTAGGGTGCAACGCCGTACCGGGAAACTAGACGGATCCTGCGGCGAGACAGGGTCTCGGCCGTCGTGTCTCGAGCGGTTTGTGTACGCCCCGAGAATAGGAGAATTAGACGAAGTTGAACTGCTCGAGTGATTTGTGCGCACTCGGAGCTAGCGTCGAGCTGAAGTTTGAAGTTTTTCCTTTTAAGTGCGAATGCACTTTAGAAGCGACCCTGAATTCCGGTGACCGCCGTCCGTCCACATAGCAACAGCTGCGGGTGCGCGCTGTGCGCGCGCTCCTCGTCTTCCTTACCAACGGGGGGAGATGGGCGCTCGCTGCCTGGCCGCTGACATGGCACATACCCACGTGGGGGTTTGGCCAGGAATCTCCTCGTCTTCCTTGGCAACGGGGAGAGATGGGCGCGCGCTGCCTGGCCACTGACATGGCACATACCCACATGGGGGATTGGCCAGAAATCGGGCGTGAGAAGGGCTAATGCGGCCGCTTAAAGGAGTACTCACACGAAATTTCAAAGCTGACATCCGCTCTAGGTACAACGACAACACAAATAGGTGTCTGTGCTTGGCACATACCCACGTGGGGATTGGCCAGGAATCGGGCGTGAGAAGGGCTAATGCACCCGCCTAAAGGAGTACTGACACGAAATTTCAAAGCTGAGATCCGCTCTAGCAATCAAGTACAACGACAACACAAATAGGTGTCTGTGAATAAATGCATCTTTCTTTCTTTGTAGTTGTGTGTGTGTGTGTGATCTCTCTTTCGCGAACATTACCGAACCGCGCCAATTCAACTCCTGCATTCGCAGTTTCACATTCTTCCCCTCGGGGAAATGAGGGGAAAATTTTTTCTGCTCATGTACCCAGTTATCCTACTGTAAATAGCTGTATATAAACCTTCGTTTCACTTAATCAACCCCAAGGACTGGAGTTCGTCCATTCGACCGCCATCTCCAAGAACTTCTACACCATCGCCCTGCCAGCCCCTTGCCAAGACAACCCAAGCCCGGGTGATTGGGTTCCTTATCGACACCGGACTTCGGGGAAACGAACCAAAACCATCTTTACTAGAGCAGCCGGCTGGATTTGGCATAAGAGGTCAACAGGCCACGACCACGGGAAGCACGCAGACGCAAGCCCGCCCTTATCGCCAGCTGCCGAGCTCCACGCTGAGTGGAGCGGCAGAGCCAAGCTAGTGTACGAGGCCAACGACGTGGCAGCCGACCACCGAGGGTGCGGGTGAGTGGGATTTTTTGCGCTTCGTTATGGCGGTGTACGCTGAGCCTGGGGCTGCATGGTAGTCACGCGGAGCATGCTGGCGAACATGGCGGAAAGAGACGGAAGGAGCTGCGGAAGGAGGGGTGGTCCAAGCGGAGTCCGAAACAATAATTATTACACGAATGAAATTGGAGTTTCAAGAGTGGCAGAGAAAAGCAGAGCGCGAAGCGGAGGAGCGAAAGAGAAAAGCAGCGCGCGAAGCCGAAGAAAGGGAGAGAAAAGAAGCGCGAGAGGCGGTGGAGGGAGAAAGAAAAAAAGCACCTGAAGAGGACGAAAGAGCACGCGGGGCGGCAGAGGGAGAGAGATGAGAGGCGCGAGAAGCAAAAGAACGCATACAAAAACTTTGGCTCGAATCTGATGAGCGGTTGCTAAGGTATGAGTTGGAGCTCGAGTGAAGAGGGCAGACGCTCTTGCGCTCGGACACCCGCGATCAGAAACAATAGGGCACAGACGAAGTGAGTTGTATAGCGACAGTGAAGTCGAATGGCGCCGGCCAATGTTTCGGAGTTGAACTTGGCGATGCTAAAGTAAGTAGCCATGGCTCCCGATACGGTGCTCGCATTTCCACCAGTGTCGAACGAATGGAGACGGACGTTGGGGTGTGGAGTGACGAGGTAAGCGCGTCCGGTAATACCGTAGAGTGGTGTAATGAAGTGATGCTCGAGCATGACGAGCAGTCTCGGAGGCGAAGTTTGGGAATGGAGCTGCAGCGAATAAGGCAGAATCCGTCGAGCAGGCCCAATTATGCACTGACAGCAAAGTTGAATGGGGGCAGCCCGTTTTTCAGTTTGAAGCCGCGCGAGAACGAGATAAGCGACCGTGGCTGCGCACGGGACGCGAGCGGCTAAGCCGGGAACAGCTGCATGTAAAGGGAAGCGAGCACGCGGAGCATCGCAGCGAGTGCGTCCCGTATGGGAGCAGAGTCAAGGGGTAACCCCGTTGTCGCGGGTGTAGAGCCGCCAACTGCTTTTGCACCGGACACTGCGCTAGTGCATGCTGAACTTGCTGGCATGGGCAGTACCCAAATTCTAATCGATGGCCCGGAGGAGACTGGAGTCGCACAGGAAAGTCTTCGGGCCCACCGCGCTTCCAATTACCCTCGAAAGTTGCACGAGAAAGAGAACTCCATGTCGAGCGTTCAGTAGATCGCCCAGAAGAGAAAGGAGATAGAAGACCAGAAAGCATGTGACGAGGTGGAGCGAAAAAGAGACGGAGTTGACGATCAGGCTGAGGAAAAGCAGGAGATAAAGGCTGATAAGGGAGCTGAGAAGGTAGACTGGGTTGAACACGCAGAAAATAGAAGAGGAAGTGAGAGAGAACGCGAGAAGACGGAGGATGATGAGATCAGAACGTTTGAAGAGGGTACGAACGATTCGGAGATGTCGCGTGGGTTTGGTAGTTTTTATGGTGAGAGTGTAACATAGGAGGAAGACGAAGAACATGAAAACGCATGCGTGGAGGCTGCGAAACCAAAATTGAGAGCTCCCCAGGAGGCTGCGAAGGAGAGGAAAAAACCTTGAGAGGAGGCAGGTACAATGGAAACATAGGAACGAGACACAATCGGCGATCTCGCGAAACCGGTGTCCGAGATAGAGCTTCGTAGCTTTAGTGTTGGTTGCGGCCATTACCGAGATTTTGTCGGGAGCCGCGCTGGATGGGTTGACGCACTACGTTCTGCGACCTGGCCGTGGGTCACAGGCCCTAGTTCTGAGTTGTGCCAGGATGAGTGCATGCTGGGACAGCCCAAAACTGTCATTGTCATGCCGTTGCTCAGAATGCACATAGCGTGCACAAGCGGTTATTGGTAATAACAGATGTTTGTGAGGTGGTTGCAGCGGGGCACTGTATACGTAAGGAAAAGAATGACCCCGAGAAGGTCGTCGGGTTCGCGGCCCGACGTTCCGCTCCAGCATCAACCCTGCGCTCACGCCGCCAGAATGCGGCATTGCCTTCGTTGGGGCAAAGGAGTGGCATGGACACTTGGCATATGGGACAGGAAGCGAAGTCGTATTTTGCGACACCACTCCGGCTTTCCCGAAGTTGTGTTCACCTCATGGGGCTAAATTGTCCAGACTTGCGTTGTCACTGCAACGCTCCACGGTCGGGGCCCATTGCAGAGGCTTTGGAAGTACGCGAATCCCCCATTGAAAAAGCAGACGACGCCGCCGGATTCCGGGAACCGTCTGCGTGACGCGTGGAAGTGGTGGGATTACCAGCGTGGAAGCGCCGCCGCGCAAGACACCATTGTTAAGGCGCCCCGGCCGGCACAGTGCACTGTCGCCGCCTTTAGCTCTGACCCCACGGGGTCGCGCGCACCTGCTCGTCTCCGAGCGTGTCATTGACCGAAATATGGCGGCGCCTCTGTGAATATTTTGTTGCGTGCGGAGTGACAGCTGTCTACGTGCTTTGGGCACTCCCATACGCGTGTACGAACGCTACATGGGCGTTCCCGAGAGAGGGTGATCTCGAGGTTTTATAAGGCCGAACTTGGGCGTTGGAAATCGTTCTTGTCTGAGGGCCGAGCTGGGCAGTTCCCGGCGGGATAAGAAGTCTTGACCATAGAAGCTAGGTTGGGATTTGTGAGGCCTCTAGGACAAAGGTCAGGATTGCGTCGTAAGTTTAGGGTGCAGCGCCGTACCGCTCAACTAGGCGGATTCTGCGGCGAGACAGGGTCTCGGCCGTTGTTTCTCGAGCGGTTTGTGTACGCTCCGAGAATAGGAGAGTTAGACGAATTTGAACAGCTCAAGTGATCTGTGCGCACTCGGAGCTAGCGTCTAGCTGAAGTTTGAAGTTTTTCCTTTTTTTACTCATGTACCCAGTTATCCTACTGTAAGTAGCTGTATATAAACCTTCGTTTTACTTAATCAACCCCAACGCCTCTAGTTGGTCAATTGGACCGCCATCTTCAAGAACGTCAACACCATCGCCCTGGCCGCCCTCTGCCAAATCAACCGGAGCCCGGGCGATTGGGTTCCTGATCGACACCGGACTTCGGGGAAACGACCACAACCATCGTTACTCCCTGCATATAGCGGATTTGCAAGAGGCAAATCGATGCACCTTCGCTCGCTTGCTGTCCTCAAAGCGCCCCTCCCCTTTTTCTGGTGAATCAGCCGATTAGGACGCACAGACAGTTCTACCGCACGTAAGGGCGGTGAACCCTATCATTATGTGCGCCATCCCTATATTGTATGGGAATGGCGACAGCTCCCCTCACCAATGAATTGCATTCATACAGTTCACCATCACCTTTCACTTTTGTCCCCGACACTCTTACATTCGAGCATAAACAGGGATATGGATTTAGAAACCTATTGTAGCCGGAAATTGTGCGAGAATCTTCTGACAAGATATGTCCGACTTCCCTGCATTCAACGCCGATGTGGGTAGTTTGTTGTGAAAACCGCCAATCACTACCCCGCATATAGACAGAGGTCATTCATTGGGTTTTTTTCAGGACAAAGAAAACTTGAGAAACACATTTATGTAGGTTGTTGTTACCATATTGACTTGTGCTTACCTTTATGCTTCCTTGAAATCGGTAAGCTATCCTACCAGGCTAAGGTAATTGTTTTGTTGTTTATTAGCCACGCTTTCCTTTTCGCTTGATGACGCAAAGTATTCATTGGTTGTTTTTGGTGATTGCACAGCGCGTTATCAATGGTTCTTAAGATCAAGACCGATAAATTTATGTAAAACGCTCCCGTTGTTTTTTGATTAAAACAAAGTTGTGACTTCGTTAGGCGATTTAGAACGAAATGCTCCTGAAGTAAATAAAGGTTTGCATACCCAACTAGCTACACTCTTTCTGGCAATGCTTAACTGTTTACCACAGGCATCCTCTCTGCTGCTTTTCTGTGGCATTTTCTTAAGATTATTCACATGCCTGCTCAAAGAAACTTTGCTGGGGAGCATAAAAATGCGACTTCATTCAATACCAGATATTTTGAAAATTATGAAAAGCATATTGGGGGTTTTTCTTCTTTAACAGATACATTTAAGCCCATTAACCACCGCGGGTTACAGGAGGAGGTCACTTGGATTAGGCTCCTACTCACAACTTCTTTGGCTAAACCGCAAATTAAACACGAATGCGGGTATTCTGTAAAATGAAATGGAAACGTATTTTTGTAATTTCGGTACAACCAATACAAACAATAGTGTCACTCAGCTGTGCTATCTAGCCATCCTTCTATCGCAAGTCCCCCAAAACATTCGAGTGAGCATCCTGGGATAGCGTTATAAAGGTTATTATTGCCCAACTCAGCCGCATTCGCTGCAGGACCCCACATCCCGTCCAACATACTCGAAATGCGGCCTTCGAGATGACTTATAGCCGCAAAGTGTATGTTGAAGGAAAGGTGCGAGGAAATATCAGTCACGGAACTATCGTTGCCATCCAGAAATCTGCTGCCACATATTTCTGGCGATAAAGTGGCAGGGCAATTTTGAAACGGGGATTTCAAAAAGGCAATTATTTCTTCTCGAACGTTTTCTAGAAGGATGTAAGAATAAGTCCAACAAATATCAAGAATACCTAGGCATTATAGTGTGAAATTGCCACTTGGAAGATTTTGGGTGGCAGGTGTGTTTCCGAGTGGGTTTTGAATCCTGACAAAAAGTAGTAAAAGCTCTACAAAGATGGAGCATGCTAGCTGCCTCAAAAGATGTAAAGATTTGGATAATGCAGCGCGGGGAAAATGTATCTGTGTGGTGTCCAAAGCAGCGTTTGCCGTGGCACAATAAAGTTGTAAATAAGAGACAATCATCGTCTGGCCATTACACTATATCTCCTGCAGTACTTATGACTGTCAGTAGGAAGGTTAACACAGGACAAAAACACAGCAGAGGACACAAGCGCGTTACTTTAGTTGAGTACTAAAGTACGTCATCAGTAACATCTGAGGTAGGGTGGCACCAAATTGGATTTAGGCCAGAAGTTTAAACATGCACCCAGGCTGGTACTAAACACCTTTCTGCACAGAGATTTTCCTGCTATAAAAATACGGCTCGAGAGACATGGGTGCCAATATGCAGCGTATCACGCAGACAAGATATACGGGTTATAAGAATGAAGGAGATAAGCGCGCCACCTAACGAGTGGTGCAACAGAAGTGCTTCCTGCCGGGATGAATCACAATTACTACTCTATTCCACATGCCAAGCACATCACAAATTTATGGAGGCCCTATCAACAAATGTTGGCAAGTAAACGAACTTTATATGTGCATAAAAGAAAGTGAGACTGAGGTTTTTTGACTTGAGGAAAGGGTAAATATTACCGCAACCACTAGTCTCTGGTTTGTGTATTTGTCTTTTTTTAACATTTGACATCAATAACTGCTTTATCTAAAGGCACGTTTACACTCAGCTTTAGCGTAGGTGCGCGCGGTATGGTTGTGCTACGGTGACAACTACGGAGACTTCTATACTCCACCGTCATGTAACCGCCGGAGCGCAGGCGGAGAACGGATCATTTCGGGGGCAGGGACACCGAGATAAGGCATGTCTGTATTGCCCGATTAACACGTCGGATATTTTGGCGAACTTCGGCGCCGTTTCGCAGCATGCTCGTTTCCTCATCGCCCGGACTAGGTGTGCGCACGCCCTCTCGCTCGCCAACATTTCGACTGCAGAGCATGATAGACCGTTTCATAACCTTTACGAAAGTCGGCACACTAGTCGCAAAACCTGCACATGTGGCTGCCAAAAAATGCACTGCCTACCATTTAGGTAGCATTGCTACGCCGTGCCACCAGGGGTGGAGTGTAGATGGGTGCGATTGCCGCTTGCGCACTCTTGATTATATGCCATCACCTACTGCAGGACTGCGAGATCATCAGCCGGAAAAGTCGATGTATATACACCGTTTGTGTTATAGGTGTACCAAGTATATCCGTCTCATTGTTTTGAAAGCCGCGCAGGTATCTGATGTGTTAGGAAGAGTTTACACCGTGTCGTTTGTTAGTGCTTGACTACCAACGTCGTAGAGTCGATTCGATGGATCTCGAAGAATTAGGCCGGAGGATTCATGTTCACACGGAAAGGCCGCGACATGCTATTCGGCGGCGCCTTGTCTGCGCGCGTCAATTAAATTACCTCTGCTACGGCGTTTCTATTTTTTAGGCTTTTGAGGAGCACTAATTCTCTCCAGTGCATATCTGTTCCTTGACGAAAAGCGACGTCGTTGTTTTCTACGTAAAATGTAAGCAATATTCAGCAAATTTCTCTCGACTGCTGTATTGTAAAACACAGAGATTATGGTGCTGAGAGGGCGCGAATTCTTCGCAATGTTACGGAGCACTGTTGAACAGCAGGAATAGCTTCTGCAGACAGATTTGTCTCCGAAAATGTTCCAATGCTTTTAATACATAATTGGGTCTGAGAAAGAAGATACGCAGCGTGCAATACCAACTTTTTACAAGTTAAGCCATTGATGCCCAATGGTTTATTTTTGCTTCACATCGCGAAAACATGTTTGTACACTCAAAGCATTTCACAAATCACAATCTGAAATAAACAGTTATGTTCATTGACACGCCCACAACGATGGCTTATACGTGGGCAAAACTGGGCAATTACTCCTCCATATATCAGTTTAACAAGAGTGCTGTCTTAATCAGCATGCTTTACGATTCATGTAGAGACCATGAATTCAAATTTGGTGTTTTTATGAGTTGTACTAACAGCCAAATTGCTCACTTTTGCTTGCCTGTTATTACCCTACCTGACCGCCAGGCTCGACGTTACGCCACACGCGTAATCACGTCTGGCCTTTTATAGCGTAAAAGTGTGTGCTTCGCTGTCTATATACTTTTTGAATGTCGGGGCACCTTCTTATTTCAACACATGGTCTGAAAACTTCAAAACTGTGAAAATCCCGGAAGAAAAAAACAGGTATTTGAGTTGTTGCTACTAAGCAACGCTTGGTACAAAGATCTAGAGGGCATTCGAAATTGTTCTGCACAGCCGTATATGGGGAATCCGAAAGAAACCTGGCATGCACAACCGGTTTAGCAATATGTGGATGCTTGTTCATGAATGGAATACCCGATATCAATACTGGTATTTTCAGTTGGTACATATTTGAGCTCGGGGACATAGTAGCGCCTCGAGGTTCAGTCCTGTAACAAATGCTTTCATTCTAAAAGTTATCAAGTACTTGGCCATCTACACGCATTAAACATCGCAAAAAACACGCTTTAGGACTGGTGACATATTGCTCTGAATAGCCAGTAAATATTCAAAGGTTACTAGCATCACCTAGAAACTAACACTAGCATTTTCGGTAGGGGGCGTCGCTCGTATCTGCAGTATGGAGTGTTCTCTTAGAGAAAAGGGCAACTCCTCAGAGAGCAAATTCTTTTTAGCGGAAGGCGCATTTTACTGACCACGACTTTTTTTACTGTGCATTATTGCAGCACATCATGAAGTGTTAGCTCTTCATTTTCCTTCTGCTCGGGTCCTCCAAACTCCCGTTGCCGTCGAACAGATGCATTCGCGTTTCTACCCGACGTCTTCAACTCCTCAGCCATAAATTTCAAAAACGTATTTTTGCCAAGCGTACAACACTTCAGTTTCACACTCCAGTATCCTCCAGGATTAAGCAGACAATACTGAATAAATTCCAACTAAACCTGCTCATGTGCTACGTAACTCTATCCTAATATTTCTCGCAGTTCCTGAGAACCCAATTCAGATTTCATAGAGCAGTGGAGGACATCGCCTGGCTCTCAAGTGCCCCCTCTGCCTCCTGGTGCTCGACCGGTCGCTCGTGCACCCTCACTAATATATTAGCAATAATATAAGACACAAAGGGAATCTACCAGACCCAGCTCTACCTATTTCTCTCTTTTCTTTGTTCTATGTGCTGGAAGCTTTTTCTCGACAGCCCGTTATTCAGCAACCTGCTTACGTTGCACGCAGAGCCACTGATGCGCTCACGGAAATCAAATATCAAGTCAAGTCAAGTCAATGTTTATTTTCACATAGCCATGCAATGTTGAGGGACACAGACAAAAAGCCTTTTTTTTCTTTTTTCTTTACGTTTCGTTATATAGGACTTGACAATGGCCTGTGCCCTGTATACAGTTACAGCAGCGTTGTGGATAATACATGTGTCCTACAACTACATAAACCAGAAACAAAGCACAGCATCACGATTACTATGTCACATTCAAAGACATGAACAATAGGTGTGGGAAATACATGTGCTACAAAATTAAACCAGCGTAAAGGAACAAGAACAACATCAACATCATGTCACGATACAAAAGCCAAGGAGTGCCAAGGAAACAGGAAATATAAGAGTACATGTTTAAATCGGGGATGAATTTTGTAAAAGAGGTATAATAAATCTAAGCATTTGTCTGCCGTAGTACAATTGTATATATGGTATTTTCCAAATGTCTGTACAGCTTGTGTCATAAGTGCTTACCCGAACTGTTAGAGCAGCAACGTCTCTCAAGACAGAATCATTGTTTTTAATGCTAATATTGTGGCGAGTAAGTAATAATAAATCATATAAATTTTGCACCGGGAGCAGTTTAAGGTTGTCAAAAATACAAGTTTGAAGACTGCCCTAGAAAGAAGGACCCGCCACCCAAGCAAAGAATGTGTCGACAGAGCTGGCTCACCTTCTGTGGCTGTTCCACTACAGCTCATGGTTTTGCTTTCGTATTTATCGCATGTTCCGAAGCTAGTGTTACAGTTCCTCTTGCACACACACTCCGTGAAAAAGGGAAATATACATTATTCTGGACAGGAACTGTACTTGCAAAAAGGGGTCTACCTCTGCACACATACTGCATAAACAAAGGTTGTTTTTAGTACAATCAAGGTGCAAAACGACCACACGCAGCAGAGGGTAATGAACGAACGCGATCAAATGCAACTGGGGTTTAAAATGGGCATGGGTAAAAGAAACTATTGTAAATGTGTAACGTTATGATTTTTGTAATGCTTGACTAAATGGAAATACAGGTTGCCTGTAAAAAAAGGGGGGCCATTTCTGCAGAAAATGCTAACAAAGACAGAGTAAACGTCTTCGAAGGGAGCACTGTGCTTACTTTTCGTGTTTCAACATAGCTTTACAAACGGCTTTTATGTTCCAGGTTTCCACACATATTAAGAAACTGAGAGAAGAACCGGAATTTATCAAAAAGGTAAGGTTTCGTCCTCATGCCTGATTATTCCAGCAGATCATCTTATTTATTATCGTCGGTATTGTCATAAAAGTCTGCGAAACCTACACCTCTTTTCTAATATGTACGGCTTCGAGGATATGGCATTGATTAAAGCAAATCTCTGGAGATAGGTATGTGTCTTTCCTACTAGTGATGTGGAATAACGGTGTTTAAAATGGTGCAAGTTGTTCGTTATACAGTGCTTGAACTATTAGGGTTGTATAAAAGACCTAAAATAGCGTACCTTTAGCTTTCGTCGCCAATATAAGGGTCATATATAGGTCATCGTATTATATTTCGCACTTCTTTAGAAAGCCGTGCGAAATATGCTCGCCGACATTTTGATATGTCGGATAAATGTTTCCAACGTTGTTCGCCATCTGATAACACAGTTCAATCATTTATTGAATATTAATATATTTTGTATATATTTTGAAATAGAGTTACGGCACCACATAATATGATTATTCAACGTCCGTCTCATACCAATCTTAAGACTATCATAAGTTTTGTATTGCGGCAGTACACAAAAGTCTCAAATAGCTTAGTCATCTTCGTTTAGACATTTTTGATACCTGAGATGAAGGCCGGCAATTATTGGCATATTTTTTATTGCATCATCCTTACACTCTAACAAATGTGATAATGGTTTATGTGTAGTTACCCTTCTCTTCATGAGTGACCGCTGCTGCCCTAGCTCATATACTTTTTTAGATTTTTTATTGTTGCCCTTTTTTCACTACATTTTATATCATTGCAAAAACTGGGCATTGTCCTTTCTTAGAAGTGTTACCTTTACGTAGAGCGGCTGAGGCGGTTTTATTGCGCTAATTTTACAACTCATTATGAATACCTAATTGATGTATTCATACCATCAAAATCCAAATCAAAGCACAGGAAGAATAAACAGAAGCATTTCAGTGAAAGGAAAGAGAAGAGCCCCGTGTCACCGGGGAATTCTGGCTGCTACCTCTCGCCCTAAAAATACAATTTTATGCCTCTCACCTGTCGGGCTACCTCGGCAGTTACTTTATGCCAGGTGTGGCTGGTTTAACAGTCCATAAAACCACAGCCGCATAGGTACCGTATCGTCCCGCTTTATGATCAGAACAAGCTTTAATACGGTCTAATATTCGAGAAAGCAAAAAACTACGCGAAATAGAACAAACACATCACGAAGTTACAGGAGGCTCTCTCGCACTACTGCTGTGTGAGCTACTTGCTCACTATGGCCACAAACTTCACTTACATCTCCTCGGTACAGAAACTCTGCCCCATTTTTGCGTCGTCGATGGCAGTTTAGATGTCATGTTCTAGCATGGGAAATTCCTAAATGGAGAGCGGGAGTTCTGAGATTTATCAAGCAAGCCTTTGTACTCTCAGGTTCACAACCGTGCTGCTTAGCTGTGACTGTCTCACGTTTCTCGACCTCAGGAAAACTTTGCATTTCTAGAATTTGTGCAAAAATTACTACACGGGATTCAAAGGTGAACCCACAGTGGTTTACTTTAAATATATCAAGAACAGTGCCCTAGCACCTTCAGAAGGCCCAGCTCACACCACAAAAGCTCCAGCTTTTTGCAATAGACAGAGAGAAAGGCAAATGTTGTATTCGTGGTAGGAATACGTTGTTCCTCTGCCCATCAATGAGATAAACACCCAGACTGCTACACAAAGAAAGAACACGATGTGAAAAAACAACGCACTGCAGTCGTATGAAAATTTCGAGCTCTTTCTCGCAGACTGAAAAACTTTAGGGCAAAGCATGGATTCCCCGCTGTAGTTATTCTACCCTACAACTTATCCGCCATGCGCACCAGGTTGCAAATACATACAAAAAACTGCTCGAAAACCGTGAGTGAACAAATAGTTCGTTGACTGCACAGCAGGCAGAATAAGCCATTCTTCTAGAATTTCGGAAGAACCACAGACATGTGTTAATTTGCATTTAAGGAAGTGTAAATGCACGAAGAACACTACTCGCACATTTACACTATGATGGGAAAAATCAACATGACCGGATATCTTTCAATGCCCACAAATCATACAATTGAAAGAACTCGCGTGACCTATGCGGCTAAAAAAGCGCATAAATATTTCAATTGTTTTCGGATATTTTTGAGCATGCGATAGTAATGTTTATTTTGGTATTTTGATAGACACTTTGCATCCATTCTTTGCCTTCAGTGGGGAACATATTTCGCTGCATTAAGATAAATGCATTCTTGAATTCGTAGCCTAAAATATCGATTTCGTCATTGAGTCTTCTCAAATAGCGCAAGAGTACCACTCGCTTCACCGTCGCTTTCTGTCTCCCTCTACATTTATTTTCCACAGAAAAATTTGCGGCTCATGGCGACGTAAGACCGTAACAGCTGCGCCGTGTGTGCACTCGCTTTGATCTACCCTTGCGCTTCTCACTTACGCTGGCTTAGGAAGGAAGCAATAGAAACGCCTGAGCACGAGTCAGGAACTGGCGCATTGCAGCTGAGCACTCGAAACCACGGTAACATCTCACAGTCCATAACTTGAAAACAGGCTTAAACGTCTTTTTGTAGAGATATTTTACTGGACAGTCGTGCTTGAATATAAACGCTTTTGTAACGTATCCAGCAACGCTGCACAGTAACAACCATGTACTTTGTTACCTCTTGTTACGAGAGAACGCGTCTGTGTAGCAGAATTACCGTTTTGAACGTGCTTTGCTGTTTCATGATTTGTTTGTCGTTAAAATTGTCCATTCATTGTTTCACCGTGTGAGGCCACCCTCTTTCGTGCTACATGGGACCGCTAGTAGAACACAGCTCACTAAGAGATGTGGTCTCAACGTGTTCTGCACGCTGAGCCATTTGTCGAACCTATTCCTCCTGAGTTTTTGTTTGCAGCCAAGTTGTCATTTTTTGAGGGATTGTTGTTACTTTGAGACATTTACAACTGTATTTGTTTGCATCCCTAATATCCTGTAGTTGTCCTAGAGTGCTCCGTTCGCCCTTCCCCGAAATTATTGGAGCGCAACACCGAACATGTCCATCTAAAGCCCTTTGAAATTATCTGTTGACGCAGGGAAGCAACCTTATTTCAGATCCACGTATACCCACTAGGCCCACTTTCAAGCACAATGACGATAGGCATCATTTTTCACCCACGATTTCCAGCAGTGCAACTTGCCAATATGGCATACATGCACGCGCCCTGTCTTGGTGAACGCTTGTAACGATCACCTACAACTGGGTGTGTACGAGTGTGGTTTTTTGCTTTGTGTGTTGATTTTGATGTTTTTTTTTCGGAATATCACTTCTTTCCTTAGTTTTAAACCGCGTCGTGCAGCGCTCTAGTAATAAGAGCTAGGACAAACACAATTTGTACGTTCGGTGTGCCTTTGCAAAAGCTCTGTTGTTTGTTTTTCTGGGAAGACGTAGGGTGTTCCACTGTCTTGCTGTCAATGATTGAGTATTCATAACATGCGGCCAAGCATAACATGCGGCCAGGTGCAGCAACGTTCCACGATGTTATTCGTATCGCAGTAACGGAGGCTGGGCTGATGCCACATCTAGTTCAGAATATTTTGCAAAAGAGGGTGCGTTATTATAACTGTTGCTCTAGGTGCCTAATTTGAATACGAAGGACACTGAGAGTTGCGTGCTAGCCTTTATTTTACGAAATGTGCTCCTACTTGCGTAATTCTGAAGATGGTTTACTTAGGGATTCAAAACTATAGTTGCGGAGGCAAATTACAGCGCTTATCAATTCAATATGCTTTTGCTCCAATTACAAATTGATGTTCGTAAAATGAAGGCCATGTATACCACGACCATTAAGCTATAAAAGTTCGAGAAATGGTGAAGCAATCAGCATCATTAAATGTATTTTTGTGCAAAAAAAGATCATTTTTCGTTTCACAATGATAATTGTTTACTGTTATTTCGTTCAAACAAAATTGGCTGTGCTTATTTACTGCAGTTTTTCAAACCCCGAGCTGTTCAGCAAGAAGTCACCATGGCTGATGCACTCCTAGAATTGTTAATGGCAAAGAAAACGAAATTGCGTAAAGCTTTTTTGTTTGTTTGGAAGCAAGACCAGTGGACAAACGACGGAGTGGCTCACTACTATCGCAAGGGACACGTGCGGCTTTAAAAATTAAAAAAGGAACATAATTGTTATCAAAATAATGAAACCCACAGAGTACTGGCGCAAACTTTGAACAATGTTGCGTGGCCTTATTACCAGTATTTTTGGACGTATTTCGGAATACAGAAAAAATGGGGTTGTGGTCTAACGCCACTTGCGTATCAACACGACGTCTATTGTCCGCTTATGTAACAAAGCTCATTATTGCACAGCACTTACGCCCTGGCCCCTACGCTTCCGGTTTGGCGTCGTCCTTCGTTGTAACCAAGCAAACGAATGGGGACAGGGAAGGCAGACGAACCCGGAAAATCGGGAAGCCAGTGTGGCGAAACTGTAAGGGAGAAGGCGGAATGGCGAGGTGGGGCGGGATAATCCCCGGGGGCGACGCGGAATCAGATAGGTGAGCAAAAAAAAAGAGGCCCCCGAAATTTGAGTTTGCAGGAAAGAGGAGGATAAAAGTAGGGCAAAAATGTGCTTGGGAGGGTGGCTTGCAGAAGATTACGAATCACGGAGAAGACAGCATGTGGTGGTGTGTACAAATTTTGCAACAAAAATCTGCAACGATCAGCTTTTTCCTCAACATTATCATATGTATCAAAAATTAACGTTATAATGTTAACATAATCGTAATGAATGCCAAGTTCGCAGAACGATCGTCATCAAGCTCCCGCTAAGTCCATTCCAGGACCAAGGCCGCTGTCCTTGACCTCCAACCACACTTATCTTCCCCTCCATCAAGTTATTAGCCTTCCCCTTTTTCTTTATCTGCATCTCGGATTTCACACTTCCGTACGTGTAGTTCAACGACTATTATTTCTTCTAACTGCGTGGCCAGCCCGAATCCAATTCATGCGCTTTATCTCAACTTATATATGGTCTTTTCAATTTGTTCTATGAAGCAGGGGGTTCGTTTCTTTTCGGAATGTGTCATTCTATCATTATTCGTTCCATTGGCGTTCGAGACGATCAAAGTTTGCTTTCGAGTTGTGTATTAGCGGGCCAATTTTCTGGAAAACCTTGTCATCACCGGCGGGGCGCAATAATAGTATATTTATTTTTTTAATGACAGAGGTAGCTTACTTTCATTTTCTGGGGGTGTTCGCCGATTGCACTCCAGCCTAACTAATTCTCAAGCGAACCTGCTCTTGTGGTTGGGATCAACGCTGGTAACTTGACTGAAGTAGACATTACCTTCTACCCATTCTAGCGTTTTTGTGCACATGCTGAACAGAGCGCCTCCGCGCGGGCATTGTTGAATATATTTATTATCATATTCATCATCAGTTTACGCAAGTCTTCTGCAGGACAAAGGCCTCTCCCATTGATCTCCAACCACTCCTAATATAGGCGTAAATTTTATTCCCACAGCGTAGCTTTCATTATTTAGTTCCTCAAGCATTTTTTGACTTGTTCAACATACTTCCATACCAAGTGCTCTGGAACATGAAATGGCTCAAGTATTTCCTACTTATCCGTAGTTAAGTGTTTACCCAGTTAGCAACTCAATTACCCACCAGACAAGCTGCGAACTATTTTCCTAAATGGTGTCTGGAATGTATCTTGCTTGCGGTTAGGGAGTTTGTCGCTTGGCTTCGGGAGAAGTATACGGCCCATGCATTGTTTATATAATTCGTCTAGGAGTTCTAAGTAGTTTTCTTCTACCCGCTGGACTTTCAATGTTTCCACCACTCATTCCTTCATCACTGAATCAACCATTACCTCGTATTTCATAAATGAGAAAAAATCTTGGGTATTACCGCGGTGCAGTATCTGTCTCACCCCACAAGTTCCATTCCGGTGACGCGGATTTACTTTTCGCCGCTCCAGCGCTTCTTCTCGCCACCGCCGACCCCACATTTACTTATGGTAATTACAGTGATTTGTCCCTTCGCCACCACTGATGCTTCTTTCAGAAGTTCCACAGTCGGCTGACAGCGGCCATAGCGCCATTATCACATGATTCCTGAAAATCAGCACAGGCGCGAATGGGTAAATACACCAACACCGCCGCTTCCCAGAATGCATCTCCGTCCGCTACCGCTTCAAAGTACACCTTGCCCACTACCTGCACGCCCCTGCCGTTTGAAACGGGCTTACAGAGCGACATGTTTAACAGTGTCTTTCACTTCTAAGCACCCGCTCATGACCTGTTGCCGGGTTATGCGTACATGCCATCCTTCTTCACAGAGTAAGAAGGGCACAAAATTTTATATTTTTTGGGGATCTGTATCACTTTATTGAATACATTATATGTGTTCTATTGTTTAAAATACTTCCATAAACCCAGCCTTTCCTCTGGCTTGATGAGAACCGCGGCTGTTGCTCATTCAATAAACTGTTACTCTGGTAAACATCTTGTAACTCACTGGTAACAGGCTGGTGGGTCTGTTGTTTCTAAATTCCCTGGTAAGTCCTTTCTTGTCAATAAAAATTTTCTTGACATTGTAGCCGTCTGTGGCACTGGTTAAGTACTGAAGCATTCTCGAAATAGTCCATCGAGCTTTTGATTATATCCTTGCACATATCAGAGACCTGCTGTTAGCAATTGGCACCTGCATCTCTAGCATATTCTAAGTCGTTGAGAGCCTTTTCAATTTTTTTTGTGCCTAGTTATAGGACTTCAAGATCTAAAACTATACGCTTACTTGATTTGTTCGGTGTAACTTCGCGGGCAATATAGACTGGTGTTGAATCGTTCTGTGAGTTTATCGGGTCACGTTGTGTGTAGTGTTACCCTGCTCGTCTTTAAGTGCGTACGTTCTGTCTTTATTTAATGCTGACTCCTTCACATGTTCTCTTAAGTTTCCGCCTTTCTTCATTCGATCCCTTCATTCGATCACTTCCCTCTTGTACACGCTATTGTGGTACGTTTGTTTCTGTTATAAATTTCAACAGCTCGGACATCTGAACCATAAACTACGGACTCGACGTTTTCATGTTTAGGTGATTCACAACTAGTTTCCACGTTTTTGCGTTAGTTTTTCAGTTTCTTTTTTTTGCACATTTCCAACAGCTGCTGCTGAATCCTATATTGCCATGGTTGGGTTAGTATTTATCATATCTACACCCTTCCAGTCCTCGATGATGGGTTTCTTACTTTTCACTGCCCTGGCTCTCAATCTTTGGCGATTCGCCCACCCTGCATGAGAGTATTCTATGATCTTTGCGTCTACCCATGCTTTGCGTCTACCTTGTACAATTCAAGCTAGATTCTTTGTCAATAATCATTATTTGTTAAATTATAAACTTTCCGTAACTTCTCTCCTGCTCCTATTGAGACTATACTCTCTACAAGCATTGCTTTTTGCACACGAACAGCAGTCTGAATTTCCGGGAAATGAATTGCTGCCGAAGCGAACGGCCGACGAGACGTGATCCGAAATATGAATCGCATGTGTGCAGCTGTATCTACTTCGTGGACCTTACTATGATGATTACAGTCTAAGACCTAACAAAACACAGTCATAGTCATTTCGGCGCGAATGTTCCCGGCGGGCAGGTTTCGCTTGGAGGTCGATTCCCGACCACCATTCGGCACATCGGCATTGTCGGCGTCTTCGGTCAGCGAGCCAGTCAAATCACGCGGACTTTCGATCGGCCGACATGTTCGTGCCCCCGTCAGTATTGTGTGATGTGGCGACCGGCCAACTCGGCAGTCGGTGTCGCCGTCATGCAATTGCCGTATCTCCCTACCCAACGCTCAAGCGTGTTAACGCAGTAAACAAGAGACATACGGGTGAACGCGATAGCGCTAGAGATGCTGCAGGTAGCGCTACTTAACCAAAGGCGCCGCCGTGACCCGTCGACGCTGAGCAGGCGACGCTTCCGTTGGCAGTAACTGTGACGAAAGCCCCCTTTTACAAACTTTCTGCCTCGTGACGCCCATTTGAGAATCGATGACGTGCACGCGTGAAAGTTGCAAAACGCAAAAACATATACGAAAGGGTAAGGACGCGGCAACAAATCTTGCAACGACAGTGTGAGCTTTCCACTGCACACAAAATTGTCATATTTGGCACAGATGGCATTCACCACCCAGCCAACATGATTGCTCTAGTTCATTGCGTGTGCTCAAGGTGTCTTTCAGGACCCCCTTAAGTTAACTTTGGGCGTTTTCTACCAAACACCTTGGCTGAATGGTTATATGTGTTGCTTTTTATTCTGCGGAGAGTTTGCGGTTACTTGGCATTGAGATACCTGACAGAACAAAGGCGGGTGTTCCTATCAAAGTAGAATGAGGAGACGTTTTAAAATTTTTCGTGAAGTACTGTGGTAGCGCAGTCAGCACAGAGCACTGTATGGAAGTACGCGCACATAATAATAGGCTGCGCCGTTTTTCTTCGACATTTGTGTCCTGGCGTAATGTGTTATTACTTTCAGTATTTGGGTTAGGAGTATATTATCAAGCGTTGAAATCTCTGCCTGCTTTCAAAACACTAATTACATATTGGGTGTTCGTAATTATGGTTAAGCATCTATTCGATTGTGACGCTATGCAAATCAGCAGAATAGTGCTGCTGGTTTCCGTGTTTCTGCGTTCCTGTGTATAGTAGTGTAATGACGTCGCAGCGATTGTCAGTGTTGTTCACTATGACAGTGTTACCTTCGTACTTTTGAACGCTACGTTTTGGGCGTACATTGTGCTTTCTTCCTTTTGGAACGTTCGTCGACAGAATTTAATACTACCTTGTCGCCAGTACCTGCATGAGTTTCAATCTGTGTTTGTAATTAGGGGACAGATTTTTTAAAAACTAGTGCATTGGCGAAAAACCTTTCGGTTGGGCCTGGTTTATAATATGTCCCATCCTAATATTGGGTTTTGTCAGAGGTTTCTTTTGGAGTACGAAAAAACTCACATTCCTTCAAGGGTTAAAATTTCAAGGCATAGAGCTGCCGTAGATGTTTTTCTATAATGCTGCTGTGTCAGGTACGGGCAGCTGGAGGATACAGGGCTATTGAGCGGTGTCTGTCTATGTTTGCCCATCCAGTTCTTTCCCATCTTCCCTGAATAAGCGTTTCACGGTGCGGTCCGATTGGTGAAAGGTCTCTGCTATTTAAACGATTGTGAGAAGGGCCGTTTCCCATCACTGTAGGGCCACGCCAAGTATTTTTACGCGACTTTTATCCGGTATAACAGGCAAACCTTTAGTAGTAGTGCCCTTTTTAAATACCCCATGGCCCATTTATAGATTTCAGAGACATTGTCCGGCTGAGAAAGCCGTAAAAATTCAAAACCTATGTAGATTATTCTGTCACAGGAATCAATAGAACACGAAAGTGAAAAGTGCAGCAAAATCGGCAGCTGAGCATAGTTTGCAGCTCTCCTTCTCTTTTCTCTGTGCTTTTGGTAAGCGACGTGCTGCTAGTGGGTCACATTCTTGGATAAAAACAGCAAGAATTCAGACGAAGACAGAAGGAAGTATCAACCAGCACAGCCGCTGGACTAGCCCAGCTTGCAATCCTCCTCTAGTGGGTCACTTCGGCAAGGGTGTAGTGTGGTCAATTCCGTGAAGGATGTAGCGTCAGTGAAATGTTAGTCTGTCCCGGCATAAAATACTTTCGTGGTAAAATATTAAAACCCAAAAACGAACAACCCTAAGCGTAACGTAGGCTTTTGTAGTGATGGTTGCTTCCCGCAATATGACCGCATGTGCAGTGTAGCGCCATCTACAGGACGCTTGCTTCATGGCATCATTTCCGTGACGGAGATGGATGTACGAAAAACATTATTTCGTCTTGCAAGTAGTGATTATTAACCACTAAACGGGCCGCTCGTGCGTCTGGACCGCACGGCCAAGCCTGACAGTCACGTCGTGAGCCTGTTGGAGAGCCCAGAATTGATCGTCCAGGTCCGGACTGCGAAGTACAGCCTCCCACCTGTACGCGTCCTTCATAGTCCGTCTTAAACTCACTCGCAAGAGCCGAGAATGTGTTCTAGTGTAAGCTGGATATAAGTTCATTCAATAAGGGTCCCTATACATCTCAGGATAAAATATGTTGAGCCGCCGCGGGCAAGGATAGGTGCCAGTGGGCACTAAGTGTACTGTAAGTGCCTGAGCCCCGTTTAGTTTAGGATGCGGTAAACCGTAAATCCTGCGGTTAGAAGATAGTATTTCATTACCTCATTGTATGTGGAAGAGTAGACTCTGTTCTAACGGAGTACCGTAACGCCGTGGCGCTGGGCAGAGTGCTGGGTAACATCTGGGCTGCCTGATGAGCAGACTCGGTAAGACTCAGATGGGCTCCTTCAATCACGCCAAGGTGAGAAGAAATCTAACAGAAGTAGTGCCGAAATATCTCACAGGTCTCTATAATTCTAAAGCAACCTTAGCAACCGCTACCTTCTCGAAAGCCCTAACGGCCGACTTTGAGTCACTATACACAAAAGGCCTGCTCCTTTCAAGCTGGGCGAGCGAAATAGCCGCATGCACGCCGACCTCCCATCTACCAGACCGAACAGAAGCAGATTTGACGACCGTGTCCTCATTATCCACTACAACTACGGTAAACGTCAGCATCTCTTCAACATAAGAAGCTTCGACGAAGCTGACTCTCCGATTCTCATCGCGAATGAGTCTCTGCAAGCAAGCCTCCCTGGCCTTTCTTCTACCCACATTTCGCTCAGGATGCATGTTCTATAGAATATGCTTGACTTGATATCCCTGACGGGCCTTCAAGGGTATACCGATGTGATGCAGCAAAATCCTCACCTGGGTATCACCTAACTCTCTCAGAATCTGCCGGCCCGTGCTAGTCGTAGAAAGACGAAACACATGGCGCTCTTTTGAGCCTCAGCTATCACCTCCAACCTAATATATATGCTTAGCTGCTGAAGCCAGGCGTTGCTGGTGCACATCGACATTCCAAACACCTTCTCGGGGATCTTTCATATTTGCGTATCCAGCTTCTCCTTCTCTGTAGGCTTCCACGTGTGCATGGCTGCCACATAGGTAAATGGACAAAACAGAAAGGCGTGCATAGGTAGAATTACACAATCCTCCATCAACCTCTTCTGCCTTTTGGCAACCCGCTTCACTAGGCGAACCGCTTTGTCTGTCTTGGCAATAATTTTAGCGATAGTCAGCGTGTTGACCCCAATCACCTCAATCAGCATTCCCCAAACCCTCATGTTATCTACCCTACGTGTATCACAATTCCTCGTGCAAAGCTGAATGCTAATCTTGTCCGAAGGAAGCAACCACCTCGGCGTGGGTCCCATTCTAGTAGGACTGTACACCAACAGCGCCGACTTGGCGGAAGAGTACCTTTACCCCATTGGGACCAATTAGGTCTGGGTTGCAACTACTGCCTCCTGCAGAGCACTCTAGATATAGCCCTCACGACCACTAGTACACAATATGGCCACATCATCAGCATACATGGTATGTTATACACCCTCCATTTCCAGGAGCTCCCTGGCCAAGTCGACCATGGCCAGAATAAACAAAAATGTGGGCGAGATGGTTGCCCCTGATGAGGCACGTGTCCCAAAGATGCAGTATATGAGACTATAGCTCCGCAACCGTCAGGGTAGCTTCCTACCTGACAGAAAGTAGCTCACATAATCGTGAAGTCGCACGCCAAATTCTAGATCCAAAATAGTTTCCGGAATATATGAGTTTCGAACGTTGTCCAAAACCTTCTCAAGATCCTGCTCTGTCAAGCACTACCTCCGTCAATGATCTGATGTTTGTAGAGGTTCATTGCGTCTTGAGTCCGCAGCCACCCCCGAAAACCAATCACGTTTGGGGGTACACCTCCTTGTCCTCAAGGTACCTCGAATGCTGAATCAGCTCTCCATGTTCCACCACCTTGCCCACGCATGAAGTGAGCGAAATGGCCTTAAGTTATGAATGCTTGGGGCTTTGCAAGCCTTAGTAATCACAATCGTGAGTGCTGGCTTCCACTGCTGCGGAATCTCGCCATCTCTCCATATAGAGTTTACCTCTCCGGTAAGGTACTTGATCGACCTGTTGTCAAAATTCGTCGAAAGTATGTTCGAAACCAACCTGTTCCGGCGCAGGAACGGAGTTACTTTTAAGGTTAATGCAAAATTCTACAGATATCTTCACACAGAAGTCTTTATCTAGAAAAAAGTTGTCGTCCCCCGTGTATGTCAGCTCCGTCAGATCATCCGGGGCCGCAACCGGGAGTTATTTGATGGCCAGCTGTTCAACAAGCCGTTCCCTTGAGGCAGACCCTACTGCATCGTGTGTAGCTCTCGCAAAGACGTGTCATTGATTAGCTGTCGTATTGGAGTAATTGAGCTAATGATTAAGGGACATTGAAGTGACGTGTAAACATTGCAGGATTACTAGCGCAAATTGTAGTCCGGAGTCCACAGGCCATGTTTCGGCCACTCTGAGTGCGTTTACGCGAATTTTTTTAGTAAAAAAAATCAATGAGAAAATTATGGCCTCCTCTCTGCATCCTCGCCCGTTTTCTGCAGCATTTTTGTGTGACGCCAGGAGGACATGACTTCCTTTGACAGCTCTACTGCACGGCTCGCCGACCTTCCGAGAGAGTCAGTCGACCCAGCGTTTCTGGTACAGCGTTTTGATTTATTCTGCCGGTCACCGACGGGTCGTCAATTTCTTCGCTTAGTTCAAACTAATCCACGGCACGTTTGGGAATGAAACAATTTTCGTTTCTTTAGTTGGTTAGTTTTGTACACTGTATCAATCTTCAAGTCCAGGGCGCTCCACACAAGCGCTCCACAAGCACACACGTGACGCTTCGATGAACGCTAGTAGGAAAAGCTAAGGCCACTTGAAGTTGGGAGAAGTCAGCGAAGCTACTCCAGGTACTAAGGAAATAAAATAAACTGAAACTGTTACCGCACTCCGTAAATCTAGGAAGCAGGAAACACTTTTTTTAAACTGGGTGAAGAAGCACAGCGGTTAGCAGCACGGGTTAGAATCTGCGAACGCTCTTTCATCTACGAAATGCAGTTGCTAGACGTGAGATATGGCAGAAATTTCTGTGATGCTTACTGCACGCTTGCTATACAACAAATAGTTACCTAAGCTCCTTGAAACGGTAAAGCTATATAAAGGTGTAAAATGGTTATACATATTAAACTTTGTGTTTCCCTCTCCGACAGCGCTGGCCCGTAGCCGAGTCGTCTGGAGCGCTAGGTATATATTTTGCAAGTCGCATATTTAAATCCCCTAGGTTACTTCCTTTGTAAGTTGATTTTTTCTTTTTCGACCGATGTTTTCTATACCGAGTTTACAATTTTTGTGCCGTAACGTTCACTGCTCCATAACGGAGTTCGCAGACCGCGAGCAGACTTACACTGACACGCTAGCGAGTTCTCGTTGGCGTTCTGTTGTCATACGCACTGACTCCTTGCGGTAGGGGCCAGAGGCCAGAATCAGCAGACACTTTGCCTGGTGCGAGAATGCTTTTTACGATACAAACATGAGTGAGGCAAGCTCCAATTATTGTGGAAAAGCGCGTGGCTTTGAGCGTCTGCAGTGACACGGAGGGCGTGCATCCTCTCTGTAGACGTCGGATAGCGATTGGTATGATTCCAAGCCGTCCTGAGAGGCTTATGTTAGCACACTTCACAGCCGATAACACGGGAGAAGCGCGGTATGAAGAATATTGAGATATTGAGAATGCTCATCTACGGATAACGACCGATGTCCAGCACGTTGTTTTACAGAACCGGAACCGAAACTTGTTTGAAGGCTAATCGTGGGCATCGAACATTCACGGTGCACCTACTTCCACCGTGACAGCATTTAGTTTGTGCGTCCGCCACCGAGCGCGCATGGTAGTTTCTCTTCATTCGAGCTTTATAAAATAATTACAGGATGCTCAACCGATAAAACATGAAAAGTGCGTTCATTTGAGTCAGTCTACACAGTGCAAGCAAAAATTGGAACTACATGAATCCATTTCAATATCCCTTTAGGCAAGCCCAACGGCATCCCGTAGCGCACCTGCTCGTCAACCGTGTTTCATGTCTCATGCCACTGTTGCCTAGACAAAAGCTTGCACTGCTCCTCAATCCGCTTTTTAAGCTCACAAACCTTTTTACACAGCCTGTGAATAAGCCGCTCCCCTCCCCCTAGCCCGCATAGACTGCTTGACTTCCATCAGGTGGGCCAGCCTGCTATCAACACTACCCACCTAGAGATCCGTAGAGATCCCCTTTTTAGCTTCTTTTACTTCTTCCCTCAACTGGGCGGCCCAATCCTCCTAAGACGTCCGTGTAAGGCCTTTGATTTGGTCCTTCCTTTCAACTCGTGCCTCCCGGATCACCCGAACCTTATCGGAGTTTGTAAAGGTCAACTCCCTAGGGCGCCTATTCTCAACCACAAAAGCGACTTGGTTAAAGTTAGGATCACTACCGAGGTCCTCCGCAAGATTGCACCAACCAGGCTTGGTAGCGCTCTTTACAAAGCACGCGTCAGTGGTAGTGTCCCTACACGTCGACGCTCATTATGCGAGTCGGAAAGGCAGCGTCAGTGACCAGCATACGGTAAAACTCTGCAGCGTTCTCCCAGAGGTCGCTCGCTTTGTCCGTGTGATGCTTGAACCCCCACACGTCATACTGAGAATTAAAATCCCCGGCGACGATCACCGGGTGGATCCCGGCAAGCTTAGAAGCCTTCTGAAGAAGCAGCTTGAACCCTGGCGACGTACCTCTCAGGGCAATGTACTCGTTCGGAATAAACACGCTTGCCTTGTTCTTTTGGTTAGGAGTCACGTCAATCATGCCATATTCTAGGCATGGCAAGGTATCTTAAGGCAAGGTTCATGACCTTAAGGCAAGGTATCTTAAGGTCATGAACCACCTGCGTCAGCTTGCTATCCAGGATAACGGGAGTCCCCCTAGCTGTAGATTCCCCGAAGACGGCTCGGTACCCCGTCACATAAACGTCTTCCGTCATTGCCTCCTGCGATGGAATAGCCTATGGCCTTCCATCTCACGTGGAATATACTGCTCTAAAGGTGCCCTTATACGAGCATACCTTCCACAGCTCCATTGCCATACACAAAAAGTGTCATTTTCCGCGCTATGTCGAAGCTGTTTCAGCGAGGCACCTTGCTGAACCTTAGACTTCCTTTTCGGGGAACCTGGCGACTGAGATCACGACCTCGGAGCCTGAGAAGCACTTAGATTAGACCTGTTCTCCAACGCCTCTATTCTACATCGCATGTCTTTGAACCTTTATTCGATTGAGCCGAGCGACTCAGTGAGACGTGCATTCAGCTGCGCTACTCCATCGTTGAACTGTTTAATACTAACCATAGCACCCGCATGATCTCCTTAAACTCTGATCTCAACTTCCACTGCACGGGCTCCGTCTCATGGGTCATGCATTGCCTTCCTCTTTGAGGATCGCGACCCATCAGCCTCACCTACCTCAGCAACATCCGTTCTCTGTACGGGCTCAAGCACTGCACTATCGGCCGGTGCAGGGCCGGCCGCACCCTTAAGTGACGATATTTCCGCCTCAAGCATCCTTACCATTTGTCTCAACTCTGCAATTTCTTGGTCTAAACTGTTGAATCTCTCCTCAATTTTACCATTCTCTGGCCTTGCCAAACTAGGCATCTTCCTTCAGGCACTTTCCCGCTACACCCAGGCAGTACCACTGGCCGCTCCTACGGGGCCTTTTCTTTGTAGACCCTGAAACACACCCGCCTTTCGTACACCCAGCCCCTCAGTACCGTTGGGGCCACGTACAGTACCAGTCCCCAAGTGTCCATTTTGCCCGAAGCGCACCTTAGGTGCTGATCTGGTCCTAGTCCGACCACCAGAGAGCCTGCGAGATGCTCTTCCTGGTCCCCTTGATTCTGATCAGGAACGTCGATGCCCACCCTCGTGTCCTTGCCAGCCTCCAGTGTCTTCCCCAGAATTGAAAACTGGCTTTCCTCGTACCTGCAGCATGCCTTTTTTTCTTCCTCAGCCTTGGTATCTGCCATAGCCCACGCAAAACGACAGCATGGCACAACATATGGGGTACAACGCCGCTTCTTGCAGTCCTTTCTCGACAAGATGTGCTAAACCCCACACAGTTCATACTTGCGCGTACAGCGATGCGCGTCTTCGGGATTGGGTGAGATGTAGCCCCGGCCAATCGCTTCTTCCGGGCAAGGGCAGACGTCAGCGTGATGCCCCAAATTTCCACATGCATAACAAACCTCTATCTGCTTGTGGTAAATCGTGCACCTAACCAGTGAGTTGCCATATGGACATAGTTGGGCACCTTGTACCCCTTGAAAGCGATGATGACTGTGCCAACCCCTTGATACGCTTGGCAGACAGGCCCAG